>NC_139988.1:56434497-57152708 GCF_964263955.1 Coregonus lavaretus | reverse complement strand
GATGAATTGCTTTTGCCATGCATGTAGGCTAATGAAAGCTTTGCTCCTGGGCTTTCCTCAACAAAGGCTCGTAATTTTTCCACTTTCCACTAAAATAAGAACCTGTTCCACTTTTAATTAATAGTTCTTCCCCTTTCCATTCAGTAGCACATGCATACTTTCAAATTGATTTTGTATAGGTGAGGCTTGCTTATTAATACTAAAGAAACAAGCCCATTGTGTTCAGGTGGGAGGTAGGTAATGTGATCTGCAGGTTTATAAAGACTTTCTTCGGATGTGATCTACCTCTCTGCACAATGAAGTCATAAAAGCTCAACCATCTTCAAACAAACGCTGGCATCTCAACCCAATTCTTGACACATTTTTTTCAAAGGAAACTATTATATGACAAATATTTGTTGTCTAACACACTCTCTAACTCATTTTGCTAGACCATAAACTGTATGTGTCGTTATACAATGTGCAACATTGATAGGAGATAGTCACCATTCTCTTTTCTTATTGAAAGGTTGAAGACCTTTATTCTGAAACATAGCAAAGAAAGTGGCATTTTACTGATATATGGAAAGTGTAGCTATATTAAGACTGTTAGGCTTGGATCAGATACTGTATGTAGGGGCATTTGTAAGGTAGCTCCCCACACTTCTCGGATCCGTTCATGAACAACTTGATGCTATCACATGCATGGTGACAGTTGCTTTGTTTCATCCAGGAGATATGAAATATAAGCCAGAACTGTGCTCTCACGTAACACAATGAAAGTGTACTGCAAACATCAATGCAATATTATAACTTATTACTGTTTTCAAAGAGAATATGGGCTTATATATGACAATATATGAGAAATATGTGAGAATATGTGCAGTCTATTCCTCTGCGTTTTTCAGAAAATACAGTTTGTTATTGTATTCCTGACCATGAAAACACAGCACTAGCAATTAGCCATTAGCATGCATAAGCTGTAGGTGTACACTGCCATGCATAATTCCAAGGCACTTGACTTGAGTATGATAACCCAGACGTGTTTGACTGAGCAAACATCCCCTGTCTAGCCGTATGTGTGGTGACAGGACAGCCTACCTATCCTTTGACACATCTAAATGAGCAGTTGTTTTTTGCATTGGCTCTCAGACCATTTCCCTTACTCTAGTGTTTAACCACTTAACAGATGCATTTCCCTTACTCTAGTGTTTAACCACTTAACAGATGCTTGTCACCATATTTGTTTTCAGAATGACTTTCATGGCCTAAGATGATAGTGACTGTCTGGCATTCCCTGAGTTCAACAGAGGTCAGTTAAATGTACATATATGGTGATTATTACATTATAAAACCTCTTTAGTTTATTCCTACAGTTAAATTTGGCCTATTGAGGCCCTCCCAAATCACTGCAGTTGAAGTCATTATTCATTAATTTATTTTACACTGAACAAAAATATGAACGCAACATGTAAAGTGAGCTGAAATAACAGATCCCAGACATTTTCCATATGCACAAAAAGCTTATTTCTCTCAAATGTTGTGCACAAATGTGTTATCATCCCTGTTAGTGTGTATTTCTCCTTTGTCAAGGTAATACATCCACCTGACAGGTGTGGCACATCAAGAAGCTGATTAAACAGCATGGGGCGGCAGGTAGCTTAGTGGTTAAGAGCATTGTGCCAGTAACCGAAAGGTCGCTGGTTCTAATCCCTGAGCCAACTAGGTGAAAAATCTGTCGATGTGCCCTTGAGCAAGGCACTTAACCCTAATTGCTCATGTAAGTCGCTCTGGATAAGAGCGTCTGCTAAATGACAAAAAAAAAAAAAAAAAAAAAAAAAAAAGATCATTACACAGGTGCACCTTGTGCTGGGGACAATAAAAGGCCACTCTAAAATGTGCAGTTTTGTCACACAACACAATGCAACAGATGTCTCAAGTTTTGAGGTAGCGTGCAATTGGCATGCTGACTGCAGGAATGTCCACCAGAGCTGTTGCCAGAGAATTTAAAGTTAATTTCTCTACCATAAGCCACCTTCAATGTCGTTTTAGAGAATTTGCCAGTACATTCAACTGGCCTCACAACCGCAGGCCACATGTAACCATGCCAGCCGAGGACCGCTACATCCGGCTTCTTAACCTGCGGGATTGTCTGAGACCAGCCACCCGGACAGCTGATGAAACTGTGGGTTTGCACAACCGAAGAATTTCTGCACAAACTGTCAGAAGCCGTCTCAGGGAAGCTCATCTGCGTACTCATCATCCTCACCAGGGTCTTTTCCTGACTGCAATTTGGCGTTGTAACCGACTTCAGTGGGCAAATGCTCACCTTCGATGGCCACTGGCATGCTGGAGAAGTGTGCTCTTCACGGATAAATCCCAGTTTCAACTGTACCGGGCAGATGGCAGACAGCAGGTATGGTTATCGTGTGGGCAAGTGGTTTGCTGATGTCAACGTTGTGAACAGAGTGCCCCATAGTGGTGGTGGGGTTATGGCATGGGCAGGCATAAGCTACGGACAACAAACACATTTGCATTTTATCGATGAAAATTTGAATGCACAGAGATAACGTGAAGAGATCCTGAGGCCCATTGTCGTGCCATTCATCCTCCGCCATCGCCTCATGTTTCAGCATGATAATGCACGGCCCCATGATGCAAGGATCTGTACACAATTCCTGGAAGCTGAAAATGTCCCAGTTCTTCCATGGCCTGCATACTCACCAGACATGTCACCCATTGAGCATGTTTGGGATGCTCTGGATTGACGTGTATGACAGCATGTTCCATGTTCCAGTTCCCGCCAATATCCAGCAACTTCGCACAGCCATTGAAGAGGAGTGGGACAACATTCCACAGGCCACAATCAACAGCCTGATCAACTCTATGCGAAGGAGATGTGTCGCGCTGCATGAGGCAAATGGTGGTCACACTAGATACTGAATGGTTTTCTGATCCACGCCCCTATCTTTTTTTAAAGGTATCTGTGACCAACAGATGCATATCTGTATTCCCAGTCATGTGAAATCCATAGATTAGGGCCTAATGAATTTCTTTCAATTGACTGATTTCTTATTGGAACTGTAACTCAGTAAAACCTTTGAAATTGTTGCATGTTGCGTTTATATTTTTGTTCAGTGTAATTGTAAGGTCAATGCAAACAATTCCAAAGAGAATCAAGCCAATGAGGAATCAATGCTGTTCTAAATCTGCTCCGCTGTATCTGTGAGTAAAGTTCTCAAAGTGGCCGATCCATATGGTGATTTGGTATTTGTATTTTGAAGCTGTCAGAACAAATCGGCCCTGACACTGAACAGAGCCAGCTTAACAGCAGCGGTAGCTGCACTTAAGCACAGTGGGTGATTTCATACCGATTAGCACAAATCATGGAGCACTTAACGTTATTGCCCTGTGAGTCTAACAACACTTTGACACCTCCTCTGGATCTGACCTCTCTCGGGTTTATTTCCCCGCATAGCATTTAGATTTCATCAAACTTAAAAGTCATTCATCCGGGCTAGTTTTCAAATGCATTGTTGTTAAAATATGGCCCAAAGCGATGTATCTGGGTTATCGCTGAGGCCAAGCTTCCCCTCCTGTTTGGAGAGGAGTGGGGGTTTATAGGAGGGTTGGGGTGAACAAGGACACCCTGGTGGCCCCCTCCTGCTGCCCCCTCATCTTGGGGCCTGTGCCAAAACTGCTCTGGCATGGAGCTGGAGCTGCAGTCTCCATGGTGACAAGCCACTTCAGCTCCACCAGCTTTGCCCATTGCTACCGGGCTCTGATTCAGACTGATGCAAAACAAAAACATTCAAATAAATAATATACAGTTTCACCATTCTCCCTCGCTATTGTGACTGCTGCTAAAGAAAAGCCAAATGTGGGTGCATTTTGCTGCTGTCTTGTATTGTGGCTGAAGAATTATGCACTAAATAGCTGATGTGATGGTGTAACAGGCTAATGGAGGAGCCTTTGGCAGCATTGTGCACTAGTGTGGAGGGATAGAGAGAGGCAGTCCCAGTGGAGTGGATGTGGCTGCTGTGATAGTTCTGAACTCTCCCAGTGTTTGTGTGTCAGCCAGCAGCCTGGAGAAAGAGACTTGAGACATTCTCCACACCATCTTGCAGACGGAAAACATTCCCCTCAATTAAAATGAGTTAATTTGAAAGCATAAGCTTGTTCTTAATTAAGAGGAGCTTAGACATCTCCTGAAATGAAATTCCTGAAATGAGAGTAATGTTGACGATATGTTCCTTTGTTCGTCTGGTGGTGCTCCTTCCCTCTTCAATTCTGGAATACAGTAGCCACAGCCCACCGTTAATGCAAAACCTAGATAAAACCTGCAAAGGGGATAACCTCAGCCATTTGTACGAGTATATATTTGAGGGGAGAAGTTTCCATTTCAAAGAAGATTCACAGTGGACTCCCACCATGTCCTCCCGCTCACCACTCTCCCTGTCTGCCTGGCTCTCTGCATCCGTGTAGCCAGAGAGAGAAGGATGAGAGAGGAGGAGAGGGAGAGAGGGAACGAGATTGTGGCATTAAGTAAATAATTTGTATGATAATTCATTACAGCACAGTCTTTTTCATCTTTAATTGGTCTAAATGAAGAGACATTTCACACCATTTAGATAAAAAAGAAAAAGGAGGCCGTCGTAATGAAAAGGGGCCTGCCTATCGGACTTCAGAGGTTTGCTCTAAATGAAAATGTAATTGCAGGCGGAATGGTACAAGAGGAGAGACCTGCGCTGTAGATCCGGGGGTATCTTCAGACAGCCGAGCAAAAGCTAATGACTGAGCAATTTGGAACATTTACTCACCCCAAAGACTCTCATTAAGTCAATCACAGGCTTAGCCGAGACCCACTCGCAGCGACGGAGCGGGCCCTGCATTTATTCCAACATCAATCAGGAGGGGCCGACCTCTTCTTTCAGAACCCCATGAAAAACTCCCAAGTAATTTATTCGGGATCTTTGAGAGGATAATGGCCAATTATTTGTTTATAACACTGGTTAAATTTTCATTAGGCAGATTAATGGAATATCATGTACCGTCAACAGTGGACTGAGGGGTGGTGTGTCAGAGATAAACGGCCAAACAGATGATGTCGCTCTGTTGGTAAATTGGTTTTTCTGCATCCCCACTCTTCTCCATATGAAAATGTAAAGGTGGTCTAGGTGCTCAGACGGGGGACCCTTCAGCAGAAGCTGAGATGGGGTGAAATTGACAAAACTGGGGAGAGCTAGCAGGTCTTTGAGTTTTTGTTTGGTAATATGTAAATACATCTCAATGTATAAACAAATGTGTTATTATTCTATTTGTAATATTATTAGATTTGCTTACAATGTTTGAGGTATATCTTTTTTTTAATGCTGTTTATCTTTAATTCAATACCAACACTTTTCATTTTTATGATTGTGTGATGCCTGCACTAATATTTATACTCATTCACTTCATTCCATCTCTTAAATTACCAATTTTATCAAGCATTGGAAGACTGGTGAGCACATATACTGCATATCTCATATACTACCACAAGTTTGAAATTATAATTCAGGTACGTTTTTGAACAGTTAACTTTTTGTATGAATACATGCAAAGATATATTTTTTTTGTGGTGACTCTGGGTGATAGCATAATCTTCCATTATGCAGGCGACACCAGATACCTGTAAGTGACAGTTATGAGTGAAGTGGCTACTACAAGGTAAGCAGGTTGGCGATTTGCTGACCCCTTATGATGATAAAGATTATAAACAGCAGTTTGAACCTTGAGCTGCCGTTTCTCAGACCTCCACTTGAAAGATGTCTGAGAATTATCATTTTGAGTGCTGCATACAGTGGGGAGAACAAGTATTTGATACACTGCCGGTTTTGCAGGTTTTCCTACTTACAAAGCATGTAGAGGTCTGTCATTTTTATCATAGATACACTTCAACTGTGAGAGACGGAATCTAAAACAAAAATCCAGAAAATCACATTGTATGATTTTTAAGTAAATAATTAGCATTTTATTGCATGACATACAGTGGGGGAAAAAAGTATTTAGTCAGCCACCAATTGTGCAAGTTCTCCCACTTAAAAAGATGAGAGAGGACTGTAATTTTCATCATATGTACACGTCAACTATGATAGACAAAATGAAAAAAAAAAATCCAGAAAATCACATTGTAGGATTTTTAATGACTTTATTTGCAAATTATGGTGGAAAATAAGTATTTGGTCAATAACAAAAGTTTCTCAATACTTTGTTATATACCCTTTGTTGGCAATGACACAGGTCAAACGTTTTCTGTAAGTCTTCACAAGGTTTTCACACACTGTTGCTGGTATTTTGACCCATTCCTCCATGCAGATCTCCTCTAGAGCAGTGATGTTTTGGGGCTATCGCTGGGCAACACGGACTTTCAACTCCCTCCAAAGATTTTCTATGGGGTTGAGATCTGGAGACTGGCTAGGCCACTCCAGGACCTTGAAATGCTTCTTACGAAGCCACTCCTTCATTGCCCGGGCGGTGTGTTTGGCATCATTGTCATGCTGAAAGACCCAGCCACGTTTCATCTTCAATGCCCTTGCTGATGGAAGGAGGTTTTCACTCAAAATCTCACGATACATGGCCCCATTCATTCTTTCCTTTACACGGATCAGTCGTCCTGGTCCCTTTGCAGAAAAACAGCCCCAAAGCATGATGTTTCCACCCCCATGCTTCACAGTAGGTATGGTGTTCTTTGGATGCAACTCAGCATTCTTTGTCCTCCAAACACGACGAGTTGAGTTTTTACCAAAAAGTTCTATTTTGGTTTCATCTGACCATATGACATTCTCCCAATCCTCTTCTGGATCATCCAAATGCACTCTAGCAAACTTCAGACGGGCCTGGACATGTACTGGCTTAAGCAGGGGGACACGTCTCGCACTGCAGGATTTGAGTCCCGTGCGGCGTAGTGTGTTACTGATGGTAGGCTTTGTTACTTTGGTCCCAGCTCTCTGCAGGTCATTCACTAGGTCCCCCCGTGTGGTTCTGGGATTTTTGCTCACCGTTCTTGTGATCATTTTGACCCCACGGGGTGAGAACTTGCGTGGAGCCCCAGATCGGGGGAGATTATCAGTGGTCTTGTATGTCTTCCATTTCCTAATAATTGCTCCCACAGTTGATTTCTTCAAACCAAGCTGCTTACCTATTGCAGATTCAGTCTTCCCAGCCTGGTGCAGGTCTACAATTTTGTTTCTGGTGTCCTTTGACAGCTCTTTTGTCTTGGCCATAGTGGAGTTTGGAGTGTGACTGTTTGAGGTTGTGGACAGGTGTCTTTTATACTGATAACAAGTTCAAACAGGTGCCATTAATAAAGGTAACGAGTGGAGGACAGAGGAGCCTCTTAAAGAAGAAGTTACAGGTCTGTGAGAGCCAGAAATCTTACTTGTTTGTAGGTGACCAAATACTTATTTTCCACCATAATTTGCAAATAAATTCATTAAAAATCCTACAATGTGATTTTCAGGAATTTTTTTTTCTCAATTTGTCTGTCATAGTTGACGTGTACCTATGATGAAAATTACAGGCCTCTCTCATCTTTTTAAGTGGGAGAACTTGCACAATTGGTGGCTGACTAAATACTTTTTTCCCCACTGTATATAATATATAGGTTTTCCTACTTACAAAGCATGCAAAAATCCAGAAAATCACATTTGTATGATTTTTAAGTAATTCATTTGCATTTTATTGCATGACGTAAGTATTTGATACATCAGAAAAGCATAACTTAATATTTGGTACAGAAACCTTTGTTTGCAATTACAGAGATCATACGTTTCCTGTAGGTCTTGACCAGGTTTGCACACACTGCAGCAGGGATTTTGGCCCACTCCTCCATACAGACCTTCTCCAGATCCTTCAGGTTTCGGGGCTGTCGCTGGGCAATACGGACTTTCAGCTCCCTCCAAAGATTTTCTATTGGGTTCAGGTCTGGAGACTGGCTAGACCACTCCAGAACCTTGAGATGCTTCTTACGGAGCCACTCCTTAGTTGCCCTGGCTGTGTGTTTCGGGTCGTTGTCATGCTGGAAGACCCAGCCACGACCCATCTTCAATGCTCTTACTGAGGGAAGGAGGTTGTTGGCCAAGATCTCGCGATACATGGCCCCATCCATTCTCACCTCAATATGGTGCAGTCGTCCTGTCCCCTTTGCAGAAAAGCATCCCCAAAGAATGATGTTTCCACCTCCATGCTTCACGGTTGGGATGGTGTTCTTGGGGTTGTACTCATCCTTCTTCTTCCTCCAAACACGGCGAGTGGAGTTTAGACCAAAAAGCTCTATTTTTGTCTCATCAAACCACATGACCTTCTCCCATTCCTCCTCTGGATCATCCAGATGGTCATTGGCAAACTTCAGATGGGCCTGGACATGCGCTGGCTTGAGCAGGGGGACCTTGCGTGCGCTACAGGATTTTAATCCATGACGCGTAGTGTGTTACTAATGGTTTTCTTTGAGACTGTGGTCCCAGCTCTCTTCAGGTCATTGATCAGGTCCTGCCGTGTAGTTCTGGGCTGATCCCTCACCTTCCTCATGATCATTGTTGCCCCACGAGGTGAGATCTTGCATGGAGCCCCAGACCGAGGGTGAACTTCTTCAATTTTCTAATAATTGCGCCAACAGTTGTTGCCTTCTCACCAAGCTGCTTGCCTATTGTCCTGTAGCCCATCCCAGCCTTGTGAAGGTCTACAATTTTATCCATGATGTCCTTACACAGCTCTCTGGTCTTGGCCATTGTGGAGAGGTTGGAGTCTGTTTGATTGAGTGTGTGGACAGGTGTCTTTTATACAGGTAACGAGTTCAAACAGGTGCAGTTAATACAGGTAATGAGTGGAGAATAGGAGGGCTTCTTAAAGAAAAACTAACAGGTCTGTGAGAGCTGTATTCTTACTGGTTGGTAGGTGATTAAATACTTATGTCATGCAATAAAATGCAAATTAATTACTTATAAATCATAGATTGTGATTTTCTGGATTTTTGTTTTAGATTCCGTCTCTCACAGTTGAAGTGTACCTATATTTTGTACCTAAAATTACAGACCTCTACATGTTTGTAAGTAGGAAAACCTGCAAAATCGGCAGTGCATCAAATACTTGTTCTCCCCACTGTAGTTTCCTTTTGCCGTTTTCCAACAGAGAAAGACATTTTGGAATTCAGTAGGCCTATGTACAGAATGTAATGTATTATCATTTCTAACTAATATTTGAAATATATAGTAATGTGCTCAAATTGCTACATTCATTTTCTTCCCAATCAATAAAAAATTGTGCAACCTCTAACGCAAATGAAAAAGAGGTTGTGCCAGTAACTCTTGAAGGGATGCTGAGGCAGAGATATGAGAGAGTGGCTACAGCAGAAACTACCCTGAAAACAATTACCAAAAAAGGTGGCCAAAGTAAGCCCTTGTTCAAGCACTGCTCTATTGCCGCACCAAATAAAAAATACGGCACTTTCTCTTTGGAGGAGCGGGGATAGAGTGCCGTCTCTTCTGAAACATTGCAGTGCGCCTCGTCTGACTTTTGACGATAGTTCGGCAGTCTCTGCCGCTCTTTCGGCACAGTGCGGGTGAAGCACGCCTCTGTTTCGTTCAGTAGCCAGAGCAGTTCTTCCACTGTCGGGAGAAATGGTAATGCATATTAATATATAGTGCCTTCGGAAAGTATTCAGACCCCTTGACTTTTTCCACATTTTGATAGGTTACAGCCTTATTCTAAAATTGATGAAATTGTTTTTTTTTCCCCCCTCATCAATCTACACACAATATCCCATAATGACAAAGCAAAAAAAGTTTTGTTTAAATTTTTGCACCAAACAGAAAAATGAAATATCACATTTACATAACTATTCAAACCCTTTACTCAGTATTTTGTTGAAGCACCTTTGGCAGCGATTACAGCCTCAAGTGTTCTTGGGTATGACGCTACAATCTTGGCACACCTGTATTTGGGGAGTTTCTCCCATTCTTCTCTGCAGATCCTCTCATTTTCTGTCAGGTTGGATGGGGAGCGTTGCTGCACAGCTATTTTCAAGTCTCTCCAGAGATGTTTGATCGTCCAGGCTCTGGCTGGGCCACTCAAGGACATTTGGAGACTTATCCAGAAGCCACTCCTGCGTTGTCTTGGCTGTGTGCTTTGGGTCGTTGTCCTGTTGGAAGGTGAACCTTCACCCCAGTCTGTGGTCCTGAGCGCTCTGGTGCAGGTCTCTCTGTACTTTGCTCTGTTAATCTTTGCCTCGATCCTGACTAGTCTCCCAGTCCCTGCCGCTGAAAAACATCCCCACAACTTGATGATGCCACCCCCATGCTTCACCGTAGGGATGGTGCCATGTTTCCACCAGACGTGACACTTGGCATTCAGGCAAAATAGTTAAATCTTGGTTTCATCAGACCAGAGAATCTTGTTTCTCATGGTCTGAGAGTCTTTAGGTGCCTTTTGGCAAACTCCAAGCAGGCTGTCATGTGCCTTTTACTGAGGAGTGGCTTCCGTCTTGCCACTCTACCATAAAGGCCTGATTGGTGGAATGCTGCGGAGATGGTGGTCCTTCTGAAAGGTTCTCCCATCCCCACAGTGGAACTCTAGAGCTCTATCAGAGTGACCGTCGGGTTCTTGGTCACCTCCCTGACCAAGGCCCTTCTCCCCCGATTGCTCAGTTTGGCCGGGTGGCCAGCTCTAGGAAGAGTCTTGGTGGTTCCAAACTTCTTCCATTTAAGAATGATGGAGGCCACTGTGTTCTTGGGGACCTTCAATGCTGCAGAATGTTTTTGGTTCCATTCCCCAGATCTGTGACTCGACATAATTTTGTCTCGGAGCTCTATGGACAGTTCCTTCAACCTCATGGCTTGGTTTTTGCTCTGACATGCACTGTCAACTGTGGGACCTTATAGACAGGTGTGTGCCTTTCCAAATCATGTCCAATCAATTGAATTTACCACAGGTGGATTCCAATCAAGTTGTAGAAACATCTCAAGGATGATCAATGGAAACAGGATGCACCTGAGCTTAATTTCGAGTCTCATAGCAAAGGGTCTGAATACGGTATTTACGTTTTTTTTTTTTTTATATACATTTGGAAAAATTTATAAAAACCAGTTTTCGCTTTGTCATTATGGGCCCCGTGTAGCTCAGTTGGTAGAGCATGGTGCTTGCAACGCCAGGGTTGTGGGTTCGATTCCCATGGGGGGCCAGTATGAAAACAATTATGTATGCACTCTAACTGTAAGATGCTCTGGATAAGAGCGTCTGCTAAATGACTAAAATGTAAATTGCTGAATATTTGTATTTATTTAATCATTTTTAGAATAAGGCTGTAACGTAAGAAAATGTGGAAAAAGTCAAGGGGTCTGAATACTTTCCGAAGGCACTGTATGTTAATTGCATGCAAATAAAGGTTGCTTCACTACTACACCCACAACGGAAGCACAATCATGGCCACGGATTCGCAGGTGGTCGCATTAAAACGATCATATTCACTGTTTCAAACATTAACTTCCGCGCTGCACAGGTGTGTAAATCATCTTTATTTGTCTAGCTTTGTTGTGCTAACTGGCAAACGGCGATGGCAGTGTGGGATAATGGTCAGTGAATTAAAAGATTTATTCATCATCTTGCTAGATAGCTAGCTTGGTAAAGCATTTAGTGTCGTGTGCATTGTGCTGCACTTATCACCTCATTTGTTTCATATGAAGTGTTATGTGACTGCCTGGCTCAATTACAAGCTAATGTGGGGTGGATGTCACCGGGAAATGTGCAATTTTTTCCCCCTTATTATTGTCTTCTGTTCACACTCATTTTTTGCTCCCCCACGTGGGGGTCTGTGCTCTCTGATTTGCTCAATGTCAAGTTGTCAGCCACTGAAGGGCATTGCGATTGTGCATGAAGAAATGGCACGTTCCTTGGTACCAGGTAAGTATGCAACAGGGGGTGTATTTTGTTCTAGCAAGAGAAGGAACGGCCTCCTACTGTGCTAAGTACCTATCGGCAGTCAGTCTTCTCCATGGGTCTGAGCTATAACACTAGAGGTTGCAATTATTCCTGAATTTGACCCAAAACCAAAGAGGAAGTCTGCAGTGTTGAGCGCGGTTGTATGGAACCAATCGGTACGTCAAGCAAAGCTCTCAACCGTGCCAGCCTATTCTTAATTTAGGTTTAGTTCGACTCTGAATAAGTTCGGCATCTGAACTGTGCATATGTGAGTGACAATTGAATCTGCACATCCTATGAGGAGCCCTCATACTGTAGTTAATGACTTAAAGCTCAGACCGGTAGGAATGTCAAACGTTTGCCTGCCGACAGTACTTAGTGCCTCTGAACAGAGTGTAGGCAGTCAATCTCTTTTGTGTTCACACAGCAAAGACCTTGGAAGTCGTTAGCCACTCAGCCTTGTTAAAATACACCAAACCAGAAGGTGGCATTGTGGCGTTGTTTGGCAATGCATGTCCGTGTGTTGCTTATGGTGTAGATTCCAAGCTAGCTGCGCTAATGTGGCTGTTTTGTAGAAAGAAACAATTGGGTATATACACAAGCTAGCACAACATAGCTAGCTAGCTAGCTAAGGACAATGCACTAACTGGGCAGCTAACACAGGCAGCTGTTTCATGGAAACTAACTAACCCATTATGATTTAATTATGTTAATACTAGCTACAGTGCTTAGCTAGCTTGGAGGAAGTATTTAGTGTTGTGTGCATTGCGTCTGTGCACTTAGCTAGCTACCATCCCATAGCCTACATTGGATATGAAGCACTGGCTCATCCGTGGATGTACGGAGAAAATGGCCACTGGGCACACACTGGTTGAATCAACGCTGTTTCCACATAATTTCAATGAAATTATGGTTAACCAACATTGAATAGATGTTGAATTGACATCTGTGCCCAGTGGGTGCCCTCTTTTTTCCTATTTTTTTTGGGCACGACCATTTGGAGGTTTGTTCTCTCTGATTGGCTCAACGTCAAGTTGTTGGCCACTGATGAGCATTGCGATTCAACAAGTAGAAACAGTATGTTCGTCGCTACTGGGTCGGCACCCAGCATGTACCGCTTTTGTTCTAGCAAGAGAAGGAATGGCCTCCCACTGTGAAAAGTACCTAACAGCAGTCTTTCGGCAGTGAGATTCTCAGTGTGTTTCATGCTTTAAACACTTGAAAAAAGCAAAGTTTGGTCAAAACAACAAGTCTGCAAAACTTTATTTAGGTTCCTTTTTGACAGTTTCACTTGATCCAACATGCAAGAGTAGACAATGTCAGGTGTTCTCTCCATCTCAAAACAATTGATAAGAGGGAATTTAATTGAAGACTGTTTGTACAGTGGCTTGCGAAAGTATTCACCCACCTTGGCATTTTTCCTATTTTGTTGCCTTACAACCTGGAATTAAAATTGATTTTTTGGGGGGTTTGTATCATTTGATTTATACAACATGCCTACCACTTTGAATATGCTAAATATTTTTTACTGACCAATTTCCCAGTCCCTGCCGATGAAAAACATCCCCACAGCATGATGCTGCCACCACCATGCTTCACTGTGGGGATGGTGTTCTCGGGGTGATGAGAGGTGTTGGGTTTGCATCAGACATAGCGTTTTCCTTGACGGCCAGAAAGCTCAATTTTAGTCTCATCTGACCAGAGTACCTTCTTCCATATGTTTGGGGAGTCTCCAACATGCCTTTTGGCAAAAACCAAACGTGTTTGCTTATTTTTTTCTTTAAGCAATGGCTTTTTTCTGGCCACTCCTCCGTAAAGCTCTGCTCTGTGGAGTGTACGGCTTAAAGTGGTCCTATAGACAGATACACCAATCTCCGCTGTGGAGCTTTGCAGCGCCTTCAGGGTTATCTTTGGTGTCATTGTTGCCTCTCTGATTAATGCCCTCCTTGCCTGGTCCGTGAGTTTTGGTGGGCGGCCCTCTCTTGGCAGGTTTGTTGTGGTGCCATATTCTTTCAATTTTTTTAATAATGGATTTAATGGTGCTCCGTGGGATGTTCAAAGTTTCGGATATTTTGTTATAACCCAACCCTAATCTAAACTTTGTCCCTGACCTGTTTGGAGAGCTCCTTGGTCTTCATGGTGCCGCTTGCTTGGTGCCCCTTGCTTAGTGGTGTTGCAGATTCTGGGGCCTTTCAGAACAGGTGTATATATACTGAGATCATGTGACAGATCATGTGACACTTAGATAGCACACAGGTGGAATTTATTTAACTTATTATGTGACTTCTGAAGGTAATTGGTTGCACCAGATCTTATTTAGGGGCTTCATAGCAATGGAGGTGAATACATATGCAAGCACCACTTTTCCGTTATTTATTTTTCTGAATTTTTTGAAACAAGTTATTTTTTTCATTTCACTTCACCAATTTGGACTATTTTGTGTATATCCATTACATGAAATCCAAATAAAAATCCATTTAAATTACATGTTGTAATGCAACAAAATAGGAAAAATGCCAAGGGGGATGAATAATTTTGCAAGGCACTGTAAATGATTTCAGCATGTAAAATATGTCTGCTTGTTAAAATAAAAAAATGACATACAATACTAATCAAAACTAATATTTTTCCCCTGCCCCACTACAAAGTCTCTCCCTGCAGGCAGTCACTGAGTCTGAGGTGCTGAAGGAGTTCCTTAAACTTGACCCCAAAATAACATCTGGGTCAGATGGTCTAGACCCCATTGCCAAGCCTGTCTCTGACCTTTTAACCTGTCTCTCCTCTCTGGGGAGGTTTCCATTGCTTGGAAGGCAGCCACGATGCGTCCTTTATTTAAAGGGGGAGATCAAGCTGATCCTAACTGTTATAGGCCCATTTCTATTTTGCCCTGTTTATCAAAAGTATTGGAAAAACTTGTCAATAATCAACTGACTGGCTTTTTTGATGTCTATAGTATTCTCCCTGGTATTCAATCTGGTTTGCGCGCAGGTTTTGGATGTGTCACTGCAACCTTAAAGGTCCTAAATGTTGTCACCACTTCCCTTGATTCTAAGCAATGTTGTGCTGCTATTTTTATTGACTTGGCCAAAGCCAAGACACAGTAGACCATTCCATTCTTGTGGGCCGGCGAAGGAGTATTGGTGTCTCTGAGGTGTCTTTAGCTTGGTTTGCTAACTACCTCTCTCAAAGAGTGCAGTGTATAAAGTCAGAACATCTGCTGTCTCAGCCACTGCCTGTCACCAAGGGAGTACCCCAAGGCTCGATCCTAGGCCCCACGCTCTTCTCAATTTACATCAACAACATAGCTCAGGCAGTAGGAAGCTCTCTCATCCATTTACATGCAGATGATACAGTCTTATACTCAACTGGCCCCTCCCTGGATTTTGTGTTAAACGCTCTACAACAAAGCTTTCTTAGTGTCCAACAAGCTTTCTCTGCCCTTAACCTTGTTTTGAACACCTCCTAAACAAAGGTAATGTGGTTTGGTAAGAAGAATGCCCCTCTCCCCACCGGTGTGATTACTACCTCTGAGGGTTTAGAGGTAGTCACCTCATACAAGTACTTGGGAGTATGGCTAGACGGTACACTGTCCTTCTCTCAGCACATATCAAAACTGCAGGCTAAGGTTAAATCTAGACTTGGTTTCATTTATCTTAATCGCTCCTCTTTCACCCAAGCTGCCAAACTAACCCTGATTCAGATGACTATCCTACCCATGCTAGATTACGGAGATGTAATTTATAGATTGGCAGGTAAGGCTGCTCTCGAGCGGCTAGACGTTCTTTACCATTTTCACCAATGCTCCTTATAGGACACATCACTGCACTCTATACTCCTCTGTAAACTGGTCATCTCTGTATACCTGTCGCAAGACCCACTGGTTGATGCTTATTTATAAAACCCTCTTAGGCCTCACTCCCCCCTATCTGAGATACCTACTGCAGCCCTCATCCTCCACATGCAACACCCGTTCTGTCAGTCACATTCTGTTAAAGGTCCCCAAAACACACACATCCCTGGGTCGCTCCTCTTTTCAGTTCACTGCAGCTAGCAACTGGAACGAGCTGCAAAAAACACTCAAACTGGACAGATTTATCTCCATCTCTTCATTCAAAGACTCAATCATGGACACTCTTACTGACAGTTGTGGCTGCTTCGCGTGATGTATTGTTGTCTCTACCTTCTTGCCTTTGTGCTGTTGTCTGTGCCCAATCATGTTTGTACCATGTAATGCTGCTACCATGTTGTGCTGCTGCCATGTTGTGTTGCTACCATGTTGTTGTCATGTGGTGTTGCTACCATGCTGTGTTGTCATGTGTTGCTGCCATGCTATGTTGTTTTCTTAGGTCTCTCTTTATGTAGTGTTGTGGTGTCTCTCTTGTCGTGATGTGTGTTTTGTCCTATATATATATATATATATATATATATATATATATATATATATATATATATATATATATATATATATATATATATTTTATCCCAGCCCCCGTAGGAGGCATTTTGCCTTTTGGTAGACCGTCATTGTAAATAAGAATTTGTTCTTAACTGACTTGCCTAGTTAAATAAAGGTTAAATAAAAGTATGGCTGTGGGTTTTCCTACTTTGTCACCATCTAGGCTATCACTGTTGACAGACATGTCATGAAGTGTCACACATATTACCCCTACACTTATACATTCCTTAGTATTCATCCATCATTGGCCTCACTTAGGACCAGGCGCTTTGGACTCAAATATTAATTTTGACTCCTGGATCCCAATCTGCCAACCTTAGGGTACCCAACGTGCCACTAGCTCCCCTATCAAAACAATCGTCAGCTAAAAGAGGTTGTCGTTGGGCCGAGCTATCTGTCACCCGGCCACCAGCAGCCAGCAGGACACAAAGGCCATTTAATTAGGCCTACTGCTCCTCTCTGGTGTGAAAGACTCTCAGGCCCATTTGATTCCCCACCACTCTCCCAGCAGGAAGTGGTTGGTGATAATTGACACAGGATTTCCTTGTTAACCAGCGGCAGACTGTGGATTAAAGTGACAGAGATCTCCAGAAGAAAGTGGGGATCAGATAAGAGGGAGGGGAGACGGGAGGGGGTGCAGGGGAAGAAGGAATGGAGGGGGTAGCCGCTATTTACCGCTCTCGAGAAACCAGGAAGGAAATAGCAATAACAGAGAGGAGCGCGGTCCTGCCGCGAGATGTAGCTACCACTTATCTTAGCCATTCAGCTTGGCTGATCAAAGATTGGCTTCCCTCAAAATAACCTGGGCCCAAGGTTGACTACATGCTTCCACGCCATGGGTTTTTTGGCAAATTATCACTTTTTTCCAATCCTCCCTCTAAAGCTGGATTGCTGTTTGTGGAGGACTAGAGGACTAGAGAGATACTCTCTTTTCAGTTGTAGAATTATACACTCTCATGGAATGAAAGCACATTTGCAAATGACGTAATTTCCCGCTTTGTACCAACTGGGTCATGAGCCTTGACAAAAGCTATTATCATACAGACAGGAGACATACCCAGCCGGCTGTAGGGCAAAGATGGAGGCTTTCAGAGTGCATAATCCATTTTATTTATTATTAGGTTCCTCTTCAACTTATCCAGCTACTACAGAGCTTACCAACAGACAAGTGCTCATTGGTAGGGTTTAGGGTTTAGCATAGGCCCTCCAGTGATCCAGTGAGGATAACGAATGGTTTTCTTTAAGTCTTTACCAACCGGCCTTTCCATAATTTGTTCCCATTACATTCCCTTTTATTTGTATTGAACATCCCATGATGTATTCCCATTAGAGTACCATTTATTTGCATTATATAACTTCGAATGAAAGGTGATTTCAATGTTATGTGGTTTGTAATTGGATTATCATGATGATTTATGACTGCCATTAATGTTCTGTTTCCATTAGTATGATCCGTGAACTTTTAAATGGCTTAGTGCAAGGTGGACAGCAGCAGGTGTCGCACCCTTCAACTCCACAAGTGAGCCCACCCACCAAATACCTTCCACAAACCATGTATTCCAAACAACAACCAAGTCAAGAAATGTGTGTCTAAATATGTCTTCTGAATGATGAACCTTTCTGAAGCCAAAGGTCAAATATAAAACAATACATTTCCTCCCAAGCTCCATAATTTCAGGAAGGCAATATAATGTGAGAGCTTCCTGTCAATGTTGAGTGGTGCAGCATGGGAGTGTGACAGATTTACTCACACACCTGATGAGAGGCCCTCCACTCCTGAAACACCTAACCCGCCCAGCCTGACCCAAACCCAGTGTAAAATGCTATCTGGTCACCTTTAACAGCATACTAATAACTGCCACTGTGATGGCATTCGTTCAGCACACACGGCTGGGTTAAAACCAGGTCCATCATATAAATCAGAACAGGAATTCCACTCCCCCCATCCCACAGACAGTGCATGCAGCTGTGGATATGTGAGAAGGGAAAAAATAAGAACGGAGTAGTTTATGAACATTACAAAAACTATAAACCGAATGGCTGCGTCACACAAGTTAGGATTTGGATTCGGGGAACTCTTTTTGTAGTTTCTGACAGCGGCAGCTTGTGACTTTAAAAGTTGAGGAGGAGGAGCAAGTGTGCACAAAAACAAACTGCATTTATTAGTGGCAATTGCAATGATGCCTCACTCCCAGAGAATTAACAACAGAAACAATTGCAATTCATCCACCATCATCATTGAGTGAGACAGAATTTGTTTGATGAATGGAAAAGGTCCTCAGCACCTAAACAGCTTTGTGTCATATCTAGTCCTTACATCCACAAACTCTACAGCCAATATATAGTATGCCTGGGAGGTCATAATTCTACAGACTGCACTCACAACATTCAAGGTGCAAAGTCTGAAGAGGAGTCAAATCACCTTTTAAGTGTTTCAATGCAATATTACATGAACATGCACTGGGGATACTTGACATCGCTGTCTACTCCTTCTTATCTGTGTGTTTCCTCATAGGTACTGTATCTTAACCATGCTATAAGACTTCAATATGTTAGCATTAACACGCTTCAAGGTCCTTGATTTCTCATCAGGAATTACTGTATGGCAAACCAGTGAGAGGCAAGACACAGGGCTGGAGATTTGGTGTTCCCTCAGTTTAAAGTAAATAGGATAGGCAGGGAAGCAATCACACAACCAACACATGCACTGCTATCAAGAAAACACAGGAGTCTAGATTAAGATTTTGTCATGAACAAAATCATTGCTGGTTAATTTAATCAGTCTTCAGATAAACTCTTTGACCATTTCCACCCCCCGATGGCTTTGGAGTGATAAACAAGTTCAATAAGAATTATATGAAGTCGCATTAAGAATCTCTCTCGCCACTTTTTGGCACTTCTTAGATGCCGTTTTTTTTTTTAAACAAGCAATATGCCTGTAGATTAACAAATGATCCATGAATGTTCAAGCAGTGTAAAGAAGGGTCATGGTGATCTGAGTATGTCACTCCATTGTGAGTCACCACTCAGAGAACAGGAGAGGCATCAGCATAGGAAAATGGAGTGCAAATGACTGACATATACACATTTAGAGGTGGATTAGTAGGGGGGTAGCGGTTGACCCTGACCCTGAAACTGCTACTCAGAATACTGTATTTCATTGGTTTCATGGAGTCATGCTTTGAAAAACATTGCTGTAGCCCTCTCCTGGAGTCAATTACCAAAAGCGCCCTCTTTGGCCTCATGGGTGGAATGTTATTAATATTGTTCATGATTTCATAATTAATAACGATTATTTTAAAAAACAAAAATGGTGTTTCTATGTCAAACAGTTGTGTTATGTTTCAGTCTTCTGTGATGTATATAAAGTGTAATATTGGGATGCAAACTCAAAATGTTATACATTTCAAATATATAGTACCAGTCAAAAGTTTGGACACACCTACACATTCAAGGGTTTATCTTTATTTTTACTATTTTTTACATTGTAGAATAATAGTGAAGACATCAAAACTATGAAATAACACATATGGAATGATGTAGTAATGAAAAAAAGTGTTAAACAAATCAAAATATATTCTATATTTGAGATTCTTCAAAGTAGCCACCCTTTGCCTTGATGACAGCTTTGCACACTCTTGGCATTCTCTCAAACAGCTTCACTTGGAATGCTTTTCCAACAGTCTTGAAGGAGTTCCAATATATGCTGAGCACTTGTTGGCTGCTTTTCCTTCACTCTGCGGTCCAACTCATCCTAAACCATCTCAATTGGGTTGAGGTCGGGTGATTGTGGAGGCCAGGTAATCTGATGCAGCACTCCATCATTCTCCTTGGTAAAATAGCCCTTACACAGCCTGGAGGTGTGTTTTGAGTCATTGTCCTGTTGAAAAACAAATGATAGTCCCACTAAGCGCAAACCAGATGGGATGGCATATCGCTGCAGAATGCTGTGGTAGCCATGCTGGTTAAGTGTGCCTTGAATTCTAAATAAATCACAGACAGTGTCACCAGCAAAGCACCCCCACACCATCACACCTCCTCCTCCATGCTTCACGGTGGTAACCACACATGCGGATATCATCCGTTCTCCTACTATGTGTCAAACAAAGACACGGCGGTTGGATCCAAAAATCTCTAATTTGGACTCATTAGACCAAAGGACAGATTTCCACCTGTTTAATGTCCATTGCTCGTGTTTCTTGGCCCAAGCAAGTCTCTTCTTCTTATTGATGTCCTTTTGTAGTGGTTTCTTTGCAGCAATTCGACCATGAAGGCCTGATTCACACAGTATCCTCTGAACAGTTGATGTTGAGATGTGTCTGTTACTTGAACTCTGTGAAGCATATATTTGGGCTGAAATCTGAGGTGCAGTTAACTCTAATGAACTTATCCTCTGCAGCAGAGGTAACTCTGGGTCTTCCTTTCCTGTGGCGGTCCTCATGAGAGCCAGTTTTATCATAGCGCTTGATGGTTTTTGCGACTGCACTAGAAGAAACTTTCAAAGTTCTTGAAATGTTCCATATTGACTGACCTTCATGTCTTAAAGTAACGATGGACTGTCGTTTCTCTTTGCTTATTTGAGCTGTTCTTGCCATAATATGGACTTGGTCTTTTACCAAATAGGGCTATCTTCTATATTCCACCCCTAACTTGTCACAACACAACTGATTGGCTCAAACGGGTTAAGAAGGAAAGAAAATCCACAAATTAACTTTTAACAAGGCACACTTGTTAATTGAAATGCATTCCAGGTGACTACCTCATGAAGCTGGTTGAGAGAATGCCAAGAGTGTGCAAAGCTGTCATCAAGGCAAAGGGTGGCTAGTTTGAAGAATCTCAAATATAAAATATATTTTGATTTGTTTAACACTTTTTCATAGTTTTGATGTCTTCTCTATTATTCTACAATGTAGGAAATAAACTCAGCAAAAAAAGAAACGTCCTCTCAATGTCAACTGCGTTTGTTTTCAGCAAACTTAACATGTGTAAATATTTGTATGAACATAACAAGATTCAACAACTGAGACTTAAACTGAACAAGTTCCACAGACATGTGACTAACATAAATTGAATAATGTGTCCCTGAACAAAGGGGGGGTCCAAATAAATAGTAACAGTCAGTATCTGGTGTGGCCACCAGCTGCGTTAAGTACTGCAGTGCATCTCCTCATGGACTGCACCAGATTTGCCAGTTCTTGCTGTGAGATGTTACCCCACTCTTCCACCAAGGCACGTGCACAACTGCAAACTTCAAGGAGCAGGTCATTCAAGGAGTTGGTCTGATGGTGTCATCGGCCTCCCCCCTTGCTTGTGCAAACAATAGAGGAGAAATAGAGAACAAAGGAGGAAAGGCCCAAACCCCACTTGTGCCATGTCATGAGGATACCTGGACCACCTATTGAGATGTGCCTTTTGTTAAGGAAATCAGGTGATAAATGCAACAAGATCTCACGGTTTGACCAATTTGACTTCAGATTCAGATGTTTTGTCCACTTTCTCAAAACATAACATTTCGAAGTTGTTTTTGACCCTCAGTTGCCACGGTTGATTGGTTGAGCCACCTGCTGCTGAATGGTTAAGTTACGAGATAATGTTTGGGATAGGGTTCAAACAAAAACAACTCCATGGTTAAGTTTAGGCATTAATTCTGAATCGTTAAAGTAACCCTTTACACTCGTACCAGTATACGGGTTAAAAATGTCAGATTTGGACACTGATAAGTGCCTAAATTGGAATGCTGTGGCTGTACAGTAACATAGTGGTCCTCTGTAGCTCAGCTGGTAGAGCACGGCGCTTGTAACGCCAAGGTAGTGGGTTCGATCCCCGGGACCACCCATACACAAAAAATGTATGCACGCATGACTGTAAGTCGCTTTGGATAGAAGCGTCTGCTAAATGGCATATTATTATTATTATGCTATACATGATGTCAGAGCTCAGGTTCTCCGCTTTACAGCTCTGTATGTGTTTTGGCTGACAGCCATTCTGAACTTGAGCACCGCACACAACAAGAAGTTGCCCCCATCCCTCCCACTAATTGGGTAACTTTTGCAACTTTTTTGTTGTCTGAGTGAGGGGAATGCTGTAAATTACGAGGACTTAATGCATTTTGAAAGATTAGACGTTGAGGATTATAATAAATACCACTTTGATGTCATACAATGCCGGTGAGTCCAAAGGTGCACTTCATATGTCCATAGCATAAAACTCATGTCATATACAGTGTCAACGTTTATGATCACTATGTTTGATGTACAGTTACAAGATTACATGGCGTTATACCCTGGGTAGTCCTGAACAGAATGAGCCTATGTTTGTTGTATTGCGAATATAATATGCCGCGGATCACGCATCTAAACGGCGGGCTGAGCACGCCCCCATCCACACCGACAGGGCTGTAGTGGAGCGGGTCGAGAGCTTCAAGTTCCTCGTTGTCCACATCACTAAGGAATTATCATGGTCCACACACACCAACACAGTCGTGAAGCAGGCACGACAACGCCTCTTCCCCCTCAGGAGGCTGAAAAGATTTGGCATGGGCCCTCAGATCCTCAAAAAGTTATACAGCTGCACCTTTAAGAACATCTTGACTGGCTGCATCATCGCTTGGTATGGCAGCTGCTTGGCATCCGACCGCAAGGCGCTACAGAGAGTATAGTGCGTACTGTCAGGTACATCACTGGGGCCAAGTTCCCTGCCATCTAGGACCTCTATACCAGGCAGTGTCAGAGGAAGGCCCTACAAATTGTCAAAGACTCCAGACACCCAAATCATAGACTACTCTCTCTGCTAACGCACGAGACGCAAGCGGTACCGATACAGCAAGTCTGGAACCAACAGGACCCTGAACAGCTTCTACCCCCAAGCCATAAGACTGCTAAATAGATGGTTAAATAGTTCATTCAATGAGTCCCATCATAACACTGGCACGTTTTGGACTTCTAACCCCTTTTAAACATTGTGTGCATGAGACTTCTGGGTTTTACCATTGGACTCGTCGATTTCTTCTGTATCCGTACCAACCACTACTCTGTGTGATTAACGGGGGCTGAGCTAGAGCGGTGTTTGTGAGAAAAGGGCGGCTCCCGAAGGGGCCCTGGGCTGGGTCTTTTTACAAAAACATTTGTGAGTCAGAATGGTTTGAGCTACAAACTATTAAATGCTATTCATGAAAAGCTGAGATGCTCACGAACACGCACATGTACAAGTTACACAAGAGTCGTTAGAAGGTAAGGGGTTCTTCTACATAGAAAAACATAACAAATACCAGGACATAGTGTCTATAATACTGTAATAAGCTCACATAGTTGCTGTCACAAACTCCAAACTCCACACAGTTGTCACTGACTAGTTGGATATTCATTTCCCAGTGAACAAAAATGTCGCTACTTACAGTATTCATATCAATTCATTTTTTATCAGGTTTTTGCTTTGGCTGACCTTTTTTTGGTCAATAAAACTCATGAATACAACTGTTTATGTCAAATTGTTTTGCCCTGGTTGTCCTGAAAAGAAAATTGTAAAACACTTCATAATGAGGCTAAATATAAGGGCTGGACATTCAGATAAATGAAAGTCAGATAAATGAAAATACGATTTTTGCTGGGGTCTTGGGACTGATAGGGTAAATCAATAGTTACCCGGACAATCTTTTTGCACTAACCAGTGCTTAATTTGTAAATCGGGAGGTGCCGGAACAAAAAGTGAGCGCGAAAGGGGGGTGACCTGTTGAGTCCTGAGGTACTGGAATGCATGAGAAAAAAGTGTCATAGAGCAGTAGAGTAGAGGCACTACTATTTATTTGTGCCTTTTATAAACGCATTTCATGCAATTCTACATGACTGGAGACTTTGGCAGAATATTTTTTTATACCGCACAAATGATCGAAATGGCAGGCTACTTTGACATTGACAAACTGAGAATCTGAGATCAATGAAAACGACCTTGTCTTGAATCCATCAATAGCCTAGGCCTAGGTGTGTGGAGACATATTGTATGCTACAATATGAGGAGTAAATTATAGTCCTAAAAATGCTTTCCAGTTTCACTGACTCACCCAATGATGCGCAGCTCACTCGCTGGTGATGGCTGATGCGCTCGTGCCAAAATCCTATCTCTCTCTTGTTTTACTTTGTAAAACAATATTTGGAAGTTTATCAAATATTTTGGTAGCCTACAGTGTATAGTCTTCTCTTTTCAGCAGGAGCCATTTGCTTTCAAACCTGTGTTTTCCCTCGATTGTATTTTAAATATTGCGAAAGGCCTGTTCTGTCTGCATGTTGTTTTTTCACTGACAGATTTGCCACGTGTTCCCGACTGTAGGCTATTCCTTGTTATTGAGCTACAATCCACAGCTAGGCTATAAAAAAACTTTAAAAAAACGATTGATCCTCTGTCGCTAAATTATAGTCCTTCTCATGGCTATTCAGAATTATTTCATTTATTTCTGAACAGACAGCAGTGATTGTATAACTTTGGCAAATGTATTCAAATGTATCAAGGGTGCTGCAGTTCCTTCAGAACCCTTCGCGCGCCAAAGTGTATGCATTTGACACAGAAATGTATCATGATGTCATTTCCTTGCAATTTCAAAGCAAAGGCTTTCAAATGAACACACCCATGAACCAATTGGTTAAACACAGCCACCAGGTGTGCACACACACTGGTGCTTAATTGTAGACACACCAATCAGGTTTAAGCACTATAAAAAGGCAACAGGTAAGTTCACCTGTCTTCAAAAAAAATGGACGGTGTCAGAGGAAGAGGGAGAGGAAGAGGGAGAGGGAGAGGGAGAGGGAGAGGGAGAGGGAGACCTGGAGGAGGGGTAGGACATGCACAAAGAAGAAGACAACCAAATCTGTGTAACGAAATTCGTGCTACAATTGTGGACCATGTAATAAACCACGGACTAACACTGAGGGAGGCTAGACTGAGAGTACAGCCTAACCTAAGCAGGTACACGGTGGCATCAATAGTTCTGACATTTCGTCAAGAGCACAGGTGAGAAACGTATCTTCTGTCAACAGCAAAGCCATAGCTTACTGCATGTACTATATCAACAGTTTTGGTATCTATTCCTGTATCATTTTACAGTAAGCTACATGTATTTTGTTTGGCCAACATAGGATTGAACGTCGAAAACACCAAGGAGGGAGGGGCCCCATATTCACACAGGAGCAAGAGAGAGAGATCATAAACCTCGTTTTGGCCAATAATGCAATCAGACTTAGAGAAATTCAAGCCCATATTGTCAATGATCACCGAATTTTCAATAATGTCCAACAGGTCTCTCTGTATAAAGTGCCATTTGAAAGAAATTCAGACAGGGTGAAAGGCCTGCGGCGTGAATATGTGGTGGTACGTTTTGTTCACTGACTGTAGTATTGTGTACTGCACACATAACCTTTTTACTGTACATGTAATTTTACTGTATAGCAGACCTACAGTAAATTGATCTACACAATGTGATCTTTTGCTGTATTTCAGAGAGTTTTGCAAATGGATGCGGAGGAAGTCCCGCATGAGTTTATATACATTGATGAGAATGGATTTAACCTGACAACAATGAGAAGAAGGGGAAGAAACATCATTGGCCACAGGGCTATTGTCAATGTACCAGGGCAACGTGGGGGTAACATTACCCTTTGTGCTGCCATTACACAGAATGGGGTCCTCCCCCGCCATGCCAACTTGGGTCCTTACAACACTGACCTCATTCTTACATTTTTAGACAGATTACACAATATGATCACAGCAGCAAACCAAAGGGACCAGATGCAATACATTGTCGTCTGGGACAATGTAGCTTTCCATCGTTCTGCTCTGGTCCAAAATTGGTTTCATCAACACCCACAATTTACAGTTCAATACCTTCCACCATACTCCCCCTTCCTAAACCCCATCGAGGAGTTCTTCTCAGCATGGCGGTGGAAGGTTTATGATCTCCGGCCCTATGTCCAGATGGCCCTCATTCAAGCTATGGTGGAAGCATGTGATCAAATTGAAGCAGCATCCATACAAGGGCGGATTTGTCACTCCAAAAGATTCTTCCCACGTTGCCTTGCAAATGAAAATATAGCCTGTGATGTTGACAAGGCCCTGTGGCCAGATTCGGTACTGAACTGGATGTGTAATTTATGTTACAGTATTACTGTAAGCTTACAGTACAATGGTACGTTCAGTAATACTGTATGAAAACTGGAAAATGTTTTGTTATGCATGTTTTGTTGAAATGTTCAGTATTGACTGACTTGAGTACATGAAAATAAATACATATTTTAATTAGTCTGCACAATTGGTGTCATGTGGTGTTGGTGAATTCATGTTTACACTTTCACTGTGTAAATGCTAAAAGTGTTTTAGGTTGAGCACAGGAGTGTTTAACTAATTCAAACAGAGTCAGACCATATGATGGTTGGGTTTATGTTATGACAACAAAATAAGGTTTTTATAAGACATTGTATCGTTTTGACAAAAGTGTTCCATTTTGCAAATTATCTGAGGTGCTGTGCTACTTTGGTGTAGTGTTGTGCTAATTGTGTGAAGGGGTTTGAAAAACCGGGCCCTGTTTTCAAAATTGTGCTTAAGCAATTGAAAAAAACTGTAAAAATACAAAGCAGAAATACCTTATTTACATAAGTATTCAGACCCTTTGCTATGAGACTCGAAATTGAGCTCAGGTGCATCCTGTTTCCATTGATCAACCTTGAGATGTTTCTACAACTTGATTGGAGTCCACCTGTGGTAAATTCAATTGATTGGACATGATTTGGAAAGGCACACACCTGTCTATATAAGGTCCCACAGTTGACAGTGCATGTCAGAGCAAACACTAAGCCATGAGGTCAAAGGAATTGTCCGTAGAGCTCTGAGACAGGATTGTGTTTAGGCACAGATCTGGGGAAGGGTACCAACACATTTCTGCAGCATTGAAGTTCCCCAAGAACACAGTGGCCTCCATCATTCTTAAATGGAAGAAGTTTGAAACCACCAAGGCTCTTCCTAGAGCTGGCCGCCCGGCCAAACTGAGCAATCGTGGAAAAGGGCCTTGGTCAGGGAGGTGACAAAGAACCCAATGGTCACTCTGACAGAGCTCCAGAGTTCCTCTGTGGAGATGGGAGAACCTTCCAGAAGGTCAACCATCTCTGTAGCACTCCACCAATCAGGCCTTTATGTAGAGTGGCCAGATGGAAGCCGCTCCTGAGTAAAAAGCACATCACAGCCCGCTTGGAGTTTGCCAAAAGGCACCTAAAGGACTCTCAGACCATGAGAAACAAGATTCTCTGGTCTGATGAAACCAAGATTTAACTATTTTGCCTGAATGCCAAGTGTCACGTCTGGAGGAAACCAGGCACCGCTCATCACCTGGCAAATACCATCCCTACGGTGAATTATGGTGGTGGCAGCATCATGCTGTGGGGATGTTTTTCAGTGACAGGGACTGGGAGACTAGTCAGGATCGAGGGTAAGATGAACGGAGCAAAGTACAGAGAGATCCTTGATGAAAACCTGCTCCAGAGTGCTTCCGGTCTGATGCGTGTAGAATATCCACATCTCAGTAAATCGTTCGTGAGCTATTGATGTTTGATGGCCCAAACGTCTGGCAAATATCAAACTCAAGCCAATGTTACGACGGTTTTTCAACAAGTTTTTTTGCTTTCAAAGTTTTTATCTGCTCTACCACGCACCTGTCGGGTAAGGTTGAACGCTTCCTCTCCTACTCAGCCTCCCGTAAAAAGCTTCACCCAAGCGGGTGTGACACCTACTCCCGTTGCCTGCTGCACTGCTGATCCCACCTGGCGATCTGTTCCCCATCTGTCCTGGCCTGTCTCCCCCTGTCTGGTACAGGTACTCCCGCCAGTCTCCCCCCTCTCTCCGAGCTTTCGCTCGCCTCCAGCACACACGCACATACACACACACCGCAGACTTTGGACTGATCTGAATTTTATGTAGGGTATTTAACTTGTGAAGCTTATTATGTGAGCTTACTCAGAAACGCTTTAATTAACTAGCATAGGCCTAATATTATTTTATTTTATCTCAGACTTGTATAGCCTACTGGACTCATAGAAAGCTAAATCTTGTTGGGGCGAGTGACTCTTTGAACTTACAATGGCTAGCCCCAAGTCGTTTCATTATTTTATTGTGCTTCATGCTATTTGCCCCATGACTCCAGCATGCTTTGTTGACTATGAACTTACTTGTTTACCTGACCGCGGGACAGACAATGTTTGTTCCGACACTCGCGACTCTGACCTCTATTAGTTACACGGACTCTTGGCCTCCCATCCTATTCTAACCACCTCTCGCTGGCTTTGTATTCATGTTACCTGATGAAAGTGCCTGTACAATATGATCTTGTTACCATCTGATGCACATTCAAATGTCATAAAAAATTAACACGGCAGAGCTCTCCCTGTCCTCTGCCGTTCCTTGATTGTATTACTGCTGATGATATCTGGAAATGTGCATGTACACCCTGGCCCATCTACTGGTGTTAGCCCCAATTCTGACTTGTGCTCTGATTTCTGCTTCACTGATTTCTGCTCTTGACAAAGCCTGGGTTTTCTGCACGTTAACACTAGAAGCTTATTACCTAAAATGGATCATTTGAAAGTGTGGGTTCACAGCGCCAATCCAGACGTGTTGGTCATTACTGAGACGTGGTTAAGAAAGAGTGTTTTGAACACTGATGTTAACCTTTCTGGTTATAACCTTTTTCAGCAAGACAGATCTTCCAAAGGTAGTGGAGTGGCAATCTTTACCAAGGATCACCTTCAGTGCTCTGTTGTCTCTACCAAGTCTGTCCCCAAACAATTTGATTTGGTGGTTTACGCATTAAGATTTCAAATAGCTCTTTGTTGACTGTTGCTGGGTGTTATCGTCCACCATCAGCACCGGCCTGTACCCTACCTGCCCTAAGCTTTCTCCTGGCCCCTTACAGTAAATATTAATGTGTCCTGCTAGGTGACCTAAACTGGGACATGCTTAAACCACCTGACCAATTCCTAAAGCAATGGGATTCCCTAAATCTTTCTCAGATTATTACTAATCCCACAAGGTATGAGTCCAAACACCCAGAAAAGGCTACTCTCCTTGACGTTATCCTCAACAATAATCCTGATAGGTATCAGTCTGGTGTTTTCTGTAATGACCTTAGTGATCACTGTTTTACAGCCTGTGTTCGTAATGGCTGCTCAGTTAAACGACCTGTCCTAATTTGTCATAGGCACTTGCTAAAAAACTTTAATGAGCAAGCCTTCCTTCATGACCTGACCTCTGTAAATTGGTATAGAATCAGCTTGATCTGTCGAAGACGCTTGGACATTGTTAACAAACACGCCTCCATAAAGAAAATCAGAATTAAAAACAGGTTTAGCCCCTGATTCGACAGTGATCTGGTAGTTACTCCACCTCAAGATTTCCATTTGGCCAAAGGCTCGGCACACGCATACTCAGGCTGACTGGCTCTCGTTCAGGCAAATGAGAAAGAAGTGCTCTCAGGCTATCCGGAAGGTTAAAGTTAGTTACTTTAAGGAGCAGTTCTCTCTCTGTGGGTCTAACCCCAAGAAGTTCTGGAAAACGGTGAAAGACCTGGAGAATAAACCCTCCTCCTCACAGCTGCCCATGTCCCTTAATGTTGATGATGTGGTTTTTACTGACAAGGAGCGCATGTCTGAGCTCTTTAATCACCACTTCATTAAGTCAGGATTCCTATTTGACTCAGCCATGCCTCCTTGCCCGTCCAACATTTCCTCATCTCCCAGCCCTTCTAATGTGACTAGTCCTGATGCTCCTCCCTCTTTTTCCCCTGCCCCGCTACAAAGTTTCTCCCTGCAGGCGGTCACTGAGTCTGAGGTGATAAAGGAGCTCCTTAAACTTGACCCCAAAAAAACATCTGGGTCAGATAGTTTAGATCCTTTCTTCTTTAAGATTGCAGCCCCTATCATCGCCGAGCCTATCTCTGACCTTTTAACCTGTCTCTCTTCTCTGGGGAGGTTCCCATAGCTTAGAAGGCAGCCACAGTGCATCCTTTATTTAAAGGGGGAGATCATGCTGATCCTAACTGTTATAGGCCAATTTCTATTTTGCCCTGTTTATCAAAAGTGTTTGAAAAACTTGTCAATAATCAACTGACTGGCTTTCTTGATGTCTATAGTATTCTCTCTGGTATGCAATCTGGTTTCCGCTCAGGTTATGGATGTGTCACTGCAACCTTAAAGGTCCTAAATGATGTCACCATTGCCCTTGATTCTAAGCAATGTTGTGCTGCTATTTTTATTGACTTAGCCAAAGCTTTTGATACGGTAGCCCATTCCATTCTTGTGGGCCGGCGAAGGAGTATTGGTGTCTCTGAGGTGTCTTTAGCTTGGTTTGCTAACTACCTCTCTCAAAGAGTGCAGTGTATAAAGTCAGAACATCTGCTGTCTCAGCCACTGCCTGTCACCAAGGGAGTACCCCAAGGCTTGATCCTAGGCCCCACGCTCTTCTCAATTTACATCAACAACATAGCTCAGGCAGTAGGAAGCTCTCTCATCCATTTATATGCAGATGATACAGTCTCACTCAACTGGCCCCTCCACGATTTTGTGTTAAACGTTCTACAACAAAGCTTTCTTAGTGTCCAACAAGCTTTCTCTGCCCTTAACCTTGTCCTGAACTCCTCCGAAACAAAGGTAATGTGGTTTGGTAAGAAGAATGCCCCTCTCCCCACCGGTGTGATTACTACCTCTGAGGGTTTAGAGCTTGAGGTAGTCACCTCATACAAGTACTTGGGAGTATGGCTAGACGGTACACTGTCCTTCTCTCAGCACATATCCAAGCTGCAGGCTATGGTTAAATCTAGACTTGGTTTCCTCTATCATAATCGCTCCTCTTTCACCCCAGCTGCCAAAACGAACCCTGATTCAGATGACCATCCTACCCCATGCTAGATTACTGAGACGTAATTTATAGATCGGCAGGTAAGGGTGCCCTCGAGCGGCTAGATGTTCTTTACCATTCGGCCATCAGATTTGCCATCAATGCTCCTTATAGGACTTCAGTGCACTCTATACTCCTCTGTAAACTGGTCATCTCTGTATACCTGTCACAAGACCCACTGGTTGATGCTTATTTATAAAACCCTCTTAGGCCTCACTCCCCCCTATCTGAGATTCCTACTGCAACCCTCATCCTCCACATACAACACCTGTTCAGCCAGTCACATTCTGTTAAAGGTCCCCAAAGCATACACATCCCTGGGTCACTCCACTTTCCAGCGACTGGAACGAGCTGCAAAAACACTCAAACTGAACAGTTTTATCTCCGTCTCTTCATTCAAAGACTCAATCATGGACATTCTTACTGACACTTGTGGCTGCTTCGCGTGATGTATTGTTGTCTCGACCTTCTTGCCGTTTGTGCTGTTTTCTGTGCCCAATAATGTTTGTACCATGTTTTGTGCTGCTACCATGTTGTGCTGCTGCCATGTTGTGTTGCTACCATGTTGTTGTCATGTGGTGCTATCATGTTGTGTTGTCATGTGTTGCTGCCATGATGTGTTGTTGTCGTCTATCTCTCTTTATGTAGTGTTGTGGTGTCTCTCTTGTTGTGATGTGTGTTTTGTCATATATTTAATTTTTTATATTTAATCCCAGCCCCCGTCCCCACGGGAGGCCTTTTGCCTTTTGGTAGGCCATCATTGTAAATAAGAATTTGTTCTTAACTGACTTGCCTAGTTAAATAAAGATTCAATAAAAATAAATAAATAAATGGATCTCAGACTGGGGCCGAAGGTTCACCTTCCAACAGGACAACGACCCTAAGCACACAGCCAAGACAACGCAGGAGTGGCTTTGGGACAAGTCTCTGAATGACTTGAGTGGGCCAGCCAGAGCCCGGACTTGAACCCGATCGAACATCTCTGGAGAGACCTAAAAATAGCTGTGCAGCGACGCTCCCCATCCAACCTGACAGAGCTTGAGAGGATCTGCAGAGAAGAATGGGAAAAACTCCCCAAATACAGGTGTGCCATGATTGTAGCGTCATACACAAGAAGACTCGAGGCTGTAATCGCTGCCTAACGTTCTTCAACAAAGTACTGAGTAAATGGTCTTAATACTTATGTAAATGTGATATTTAATTAGTTTTTTGCAAAACTTTCTACAAACCTGCTTTGTCATTATGGGGTATTGTGTGTAGATTGATGAGGGGAAAAAACGATTTAATCAATTTTAGAAATAAGGCTGTGACGTAACAAAATGTGGAAAAAGTGAAGGGTTCTGAATACTTTCCGAATACACTGTATGACTCATTAATGTTCACTACACATTACAGGTGAAATAAAACTATTAAAATTTTTGGGTCAATAGATTGACATCTAAATGAAATATGCTTCGTCCTGTGCACCCACAGGGAGAAAATGAACAAAAGAGAAACCACATTTAATACAAGTATAAACTTAAACAATATATAGTGATTATTTGGCAAACTGTAATTAAGTTGAGAAATAAACAACAAAAACTTAGCCTAATTTTACAATGAAGGACTTCAAACAGCGGTCAAAATGGCCGATTGAACCAGCCAAAGGGAGCCAAGTCCAGAGCAGAAACGGCGGGTGAGTTTATTTAAGCAGCAGCCAGAATCAAATGATCAGAAGCTCCTTTTCTTCTCCAACATTTCGCAATCAGGAGAAGCGGGTCCATTTCTGGTCTTTGTGTAACGATACAGCCAGACGTTGTGGTCTAATCTAGTAACGTCAGTCTTAACCTCATTATTAGTATTCAATGCAGGCTGCTTTCCTGTGCTTTCCATACCCTTTGTGCCATTGGTTTATGTTTCAGTGAGATACAGGGGGAAAAGCCCAAGTCTCCTGCAGGGGTTGAGTATTAATTTATGAAACAGTCCCTCTGGGAGCTTTGGGGTTCAAAAGAGGAGGTTGTCAACTTTCCTCAGGCTCTTTTTTGTGTTTCTAATTCATATTGATACTGCGTAAACAAATACATACTCCAAGTGACAGCCTATTGACACTGTAAGTACCCCATGACGTATTTCATACCATATTCAGGATTACTATGAGTAAAGTTTTTTTTAAAGAGCATGATTTCATCTATTTTCATAATAATCTACTTGTATTATGATGATTTAAATTGGCATTAATATGTATTAGGCTACTCGCATAAAAATATAAAACTATGCAGAGGAAGGCTTTCTTGTCACTATAGCTGTATGTAAAACATTCGGACGTAATAAATCTGGTTAATTCTAAAAGGAAGTAATGACAACAGAAAGAAGCCTACTCAAAAACACCCCATTAAGATTTATTGGCAATAGCAAACCAATCACAAATGTACAAATATGTGCCTCCAGCCTCACTTCAGATTACTGCAAGGATAAGCAAACAAAATGACTAGGGTAGGAGAGCAGACATCCCAAGGGCCGCAGACCTCAGGACAGCAGTCCAGGGAGAGAGAAGAGAATGGAGGGAGGAAGAGAGAGAAAGAAGGAGGGAGGAGGAAGGCATAACCTCTCCCAGGCAGGCCACTTTGGCCAAAAGATTAACCAAACAGCGGCAACTGATAAAGATCAGGAAACCAGAACCATATGCTCAAAGGGAGGTGCACTGAGGTGCTTATTTGTTTTTGCTAAATTGATGGGGGCTAATTGATAATACCGTTACATCACGGGAGGGGCACAGGGGAGGGCAGGAGGAAACACAGAGGAATGTTACCCATCAATCCACTTGGAATACCACAGATGCTGGGCCCAGTCCACCCTCAGAAAAAGATTTGTCCTACTAACCAAGAGCAGACCTGCCAGCCTAATATGTTCATGACACCATCCCATTCCCTTTCTCCTCTAAGTAGGGTGTGATCCAGCCTCAACTGCAATCTGACACTTCAGACTAACTGATATCTTCTATACCACTAAAAACATTTTACTGTGTTATAAACCTTAATCTAAAATGTTATTTACTGTGTATGCTAGGATTTCAAATAATTGTAAATATTGGTTGATGATAGGTTGATGATTATTATACCTAGGTTATTCATCAAATATGATATTTTGTGCACAATTTCTCCTAATTCGGTCAGTTTAATAGTGCTCAGACCAAGTTCAGTTCTATAGTGTATGGATTGGATGCTGCTCCTGTAGCAGAATGGTGTAAGGCACGCACAGCTGAGTGAAAGAGAGAATGGTGGCCAGTTCGCTGAAGCCGTGATTTAGATGACAGCTAGGGCTTTAGAAAAGGCTAACAAGTTCATTACACTTATACATACTTCCCTATCACTCCCTGAGGACCTGTCAATGAAGACAGTGAAGAATTGAGCAGACCCTGTCTTCTTCTCCAAAACCTATTAGTGGAGGCCCAGGGGTAAGAATTCCATTTACAATCCCCACACCCTTGACCTCCGCTCAAAAGGGTCAACTTTTTCTTTCAACTTCATTTAAACATTTGTATTCCTTTGTGTTCCCCAAAGCACAACTTGTATGTTTCTTCTCTGACAAGCAGATGAGGAATGAGGAATGAGGAATGGAAAATGGTGTGTGTGTATATGCGTTGCGAGAGTGTATGCGTACGTGGATGTGTGTGTGTGTGTGTGTTGGTTGGGGGGGTTGGTTGGTTGGATGCTTGGTTGGATGGATGGCGAATGATTACAAATGTCCCCGTTCTAGCATAATTGGATCAAGCTGACTCACGGCTTATTGAACAAGATGTTGCTTGTCTCAATGCAGATAGATTAACAATTAAATTTGTTTGGTAATTCGGCGGAATATACCTCGAACAGAAAATAAGGCGCATTAACATGAATAAATTAACATTCTTCCCACAGGGAATATCATTAGCAGTGAATTTCATCTTATTGCCTCCCCCTAAGACTTGGCAACACATTTCATAATTCAAAGAGGAGAAAAATATCTAATACTCTTTTACAATGTCTTCTCTGTCAAAGTTTGTGTATTTGCATAGAGGTAATCAATTTCACAGTGCGTGCTCTGGTAACATAACCTCTTTATTGCGAGCTAAACATCCTAATAAAATGTAGTGGGGTCACTAAAATGAAATATAAAATGTGAACTACTTGCATTCATATCAGAATATAATTGATATGTTATTCTATATTTATGCATTGAGGATCAACTTAGCACTGAATGATTGACCCTGAAAATGATTACCATCTGTCTAACTATCTTGGTCTGCCTGTCTGACAGTCTCTAACCAAAAACAATTATCTTGGAAAGAACTGGGGTGCCTGCCAAGTAGATAAAACCAGTCGTTTTGACAGAGAAAATGAGCCAGCTCAGATAAATACCATACCAAGACATACGTTTGATTTGTGTGTGAAGAACCAGAATAATAGAAGTCAGCTCTCTCAAGGAGTCTACCTGCACATAAAGAGCATTGTTCTCATTCAAATCAACTGGCAAGCCATTAAACTAGTGCAGATCCTCCCAAAATAACTTTCCATTGCACTGTATCACCCACTGACCAAAGATAAAGCCTCTCTCTCCGAGCAGCCTAGCCTGCAGTTAGCGTATTACATTGACACAGGAAAATAATTTGTCAAAACCTTTTTTTAAAGCACCATGAATGTCATCCTGTGTTGCCGCTCTTAATTGAAATGTAGTTGGCGAATGGAGGCAATATATGGGCACACATGGCTGGTGTCGGCAGAATGGTTTATGGTGATGGTAACCACACCTGTTGAATATATGCATCCTCCCTACTGTATACTTTACATTCCACATGTTACTTTTACTTTGATTTATCCAAAGAGAGGTTAGCGGGAGATAAAACTATTGTTTTATGTTTTATTCATATTGCTGATTTTCCGATAGCTTGCACTAAATAAATGAACATTTTACATTTTACAAATTATTTTTGCTCAAGGTCATTTCTAAGACAACTGTGAGCATTGCAATAATATCCCAAGAATGATTTACGGGCAGCCTCTCGAGGTTTGTCATCTGCAAATGATTCAAGCTCAAGACTAAGCCATTTCATGTGGCTAAGATCTTCAGAGGAACATTTCATCCAGAGAGGCTGGGTTGGAAGTCCAACAGCTGCGCCACAGGTAATCATTTACTCGGTCTGTGCCCATCTTTAGCAAAGTGATCTGTCATTCCGATGGCTCAATTAAATCTCTGTTAATCACCACCCTTAAATATCGCAATGGAAAATTCTCAACCTGTGTAGCCTACACTCTCCCAATACAACATGGAACATGGTTTCTCTTCATGTTCTGATCTGAGATTAGCTTTTCCGAATTACCAGCAAATGAAGTGCATTCTAGATTACGCAGAAAGAAACGATTCATACCGTCATCTGTGCACACATAAACTCTCTCTCTCTCTCTCTCTCTCTCTCTCTCTCTCTCTCTCTCTCTCTCTCTCTCTCTCTCTCTCTCTCTCTCTCTCTCTCTCTCTCTCTCTCTCTCTCTCTCTCTCTCTCTCTCTCTCTCTCTCTCTCTCTCTCTCTCTCTCTCTCTCTCCACACAGAAAGTGAATATGAGAAAGGGGTTGGTCGCCCATCCCCCCTCCGTCAACCCTGGGCTCCTGAACTCACTTGTACATTGTAGGCCCCGATAATAAACCAACATCTGCAGAACTTACAAGTGCTTTGCCAGAGTTAATTGAGTAAATTGAAGCAAGCTGCAGCGCAGTGGTGATCTATGATCCCCGGTTGAGGGCCCAGAAGGGAGACAACAGATTTACTGCAAGGACAGTGGGCGGCCTTTTGTTCAGGCCCTGGTTCATGGGAAGTTTGAGGTCAGCCGGGATTAAAATATCTCCAGGAACAAACGGAGTAATTTAAGTGTAATATAAGGAGCCCTGTGCCAGTTTCTACCACGGATTCCAGGTGTGATTTATTTCATTTTAAGCCCCATGTCCCTTTTTCATCTTTTCCCCCCTCATCCTATTATTTAGGATTTATAGATAACAGGAAGATTGGCCCTTATTAACTGGCCCTTTAGTTCTGGTTGACATAACCGAAAGAGAGGGAGCTGTGCATTATGAACACAAACAAATACCAAGAGGGGAAAAGTCAGGCAGCCTCCACTCTGGGGGACAGTGCTACTAGTGCCTCTAACTTTCGCTTTAAGAGTCTCAGTGAGATTGCAGTGCTTAGTTCTTCTAAACTACGAGGGCGAGGAAGTACAGGGTTATAACTAGGCACATTGGGGACTGGGGTTGGGGGATTGAAAGGGTTTTTCTTTCAGGAGGACTGAGCCAGCTGGCCAAGGTGGAGGTGATCCTATCGTGTGGTGATTGCGTTAAATTGAGAGTTCAGAGGAACCACTCAAGGGCCCTGGTAAAATGTGAGTGTGGAGACGTGACTGACAATGATAGGGCAAAAAAGAGCTGTGTGCGCTGAAAGAACCGGTATGAACAGCTACTCCTCAAAATGCGACTGCCTATTTTCTCTCCTTAGCCCATAGTTGGTTATTTACATTTTGGACATTCATTAACCCTTGCCTGTTTTTACAGACATATCAGGAGTTCAGTGTGTCTAAATTATGTTAGAACTCAGACACTCCGGTAGGATTGTCAAACGTTTGCCTGCCGACAGTACTTAGCACCTCTGAACAGAGTGTCGGCAGTCAATCTCGTTTATGTTCACACAGCAAAGACCTTGAAGTCGTCAGCCACTCAGCCTTGTTCAAATACTCCAAACCAGAAGGTGGCAGTAGCGTTATTTGGCAATGTGTTGCTTTATGGTCTAGTCAATGTTAGCTATCTAGCTAGCTGCGCTAATGTTGCTATTGTTGTAGAAAGCTCTTGTTTATACTAGCCAGATTGCCACAGCGATATAACTAGCTAGCAAGATGACAAAGAAACAATTTAATTCACTCTCCATAATTGCATACAGCCCATAGATACATGTTTTAACTAGCTGGGTCATTCCTACGATGCAATGCCTTTTGGACCTCATAAATATTTTTTACAAAAACGTATTGCTCAAGCTAGGGCACTTACCTTTTTTGTTGTTGTGCATTTTCCAACCTGTTAGGTGCATAATCCTAACAGGGTAGAACCTAACAGGTTGGACATTTGGAGCCTAAATTAGCCATAGCTCTGTGAGTGAGCAAGATTGAGCTAGAATAATAGTGAACACTTGAAAAAGATTTAAACATATTTTAACATTTGAAATGATGTCACTTCCTGAATGTGGTGTCATTGTATGAAGGGGTTCTTTTCTTAAATGGAGAATTACAACAAACTAACAGGGTGGAAAGTGATATCAGGGACACACAGAAAATGTGATAATAATAATACATAAAATAATCATGAAAAAAGGTTATTGATGAGAGAGAATTTAACTAGGACTATAGAATAATAAAGAAATATTTTAAATATTGTATTGTTTATGGCTTATAGTAGTGGCAAGGGTCCAGGAGCATTCAACAATGTTAGCCAGCTTGAGAGAAGCGATGGATCGGGTTCTCCAGGTCGTCCAATGCCTGGAGAGGAGAGGACCCGATCTGTCGATACCAGCTGGGCAACCGGATCTAGCCACCCACACCCCAGCACCCAGAGGGATCCATATATCCCAACCACGGGAGTTAGACGGGACAGCTGCTCTCTGCTAGGGATTCCATCTCCAACTGGAGCTCTACTGCTCCAGCATCAGCCCGGCCCCATCGGAGCGGGAGAAGGTGTCCGCCCTCGTCTCCTGCCTCTCGGGGAAAGCCCTGGAGTGGGCCAACGTGGTCTGGAAAGACAACTACAGGGAGTTCGCTCGCCTCTTTCGTGCTGTCTTTGATCACCCGCCCGAAGGTCGAGAGATGGGCGAGCGGCTGGTCCACCTGAGGCAGGGGACGAGGACTGCGCAGGACTTCGCCTTGGAGTTTCGGACTCTAGCAGCTGGGTCCGGGTGGAACAAGCGGGCCCTTATCGACCACTTCCGGTGCCATCTGCGGGAGGACGTCCGAAGGGAGCTATCCTGCCGGGACACCATCTTGTCCTTCACGCAACTGGTGGACATGGCCATCAGTTTGGACAAACTGCTGGTGGCCAGAGGACGTCCTGGAGGGGGTCTGCCCATTCCAACCCCGGCCGACTCGGATCACGAGCAGATGGAGCTGGGTGGAGCCGCGATCCGAGAGAGCGGAGGACGACAGCGCCAGTGTCACTCTGGTGGCACGAAGGGACATTACACCGCACAATGTGGTCAGCGTTCTTTTGGGTCTGGAGGCGGCAGGCAGGGCACTCTCGCATCACCCCAGGTATCGAACACCCACACTTGTTCAGAGCCCTCTGCTGCGCACTGTACCCTATCCATCCACTTTCCTGATCATATTGTAGTTCCCCAGTGCAAGGCGCTAGTCGATTCAGGCGCAGCTGTGAACTTTATGGACAGGGCATTCTCACACAGTCTAGGCATTTCATTGGTTCCTCTATCCATTCCACTCCCCATCAGAGCACTTGACAGTCGACCATTAGGGTTCGGGTTTGTTAGGGAAGTTACCGCACCAATCACCATGGTTACCCAAGAGACTCATTGCGAGCTAGTCACGTTTTTTTATTATTGAGTCTCCTGCTTTCCCTGTGGTACTAGGTATCCCTTGGTTAGCACTCCACAACCCCACATTCTCATGGCCGCAGAGGGTTCTCACGGGGTGGTCGCGAGAGTGTCAGGCTCCGCTGGTCTGCTGAGGCTGACAGGGCCTTCAGTAACCTGTGGGGTCTGTTCACCTCAACCCCGGTACTGGCCCACCCTGATCCATCACTACCATACGTAGTGGAGGTGGATGCGTCCAAGGTAGGGATAGGTGCTGTCCTATCTCAACGCTCGGACACGCCAACCAAGTTCTGCCCCTGTGCCTTCTTCTCCAAGAAGCTCCGCCCGGCGGAGCAGAACGACGACGCTGGTGATCGGGAGCTGTTGGCTGTTGTCCGAGCCCTGACCGTGTGGAGGCATTGGCTCGAAGGGGCGAAACACCCTTTCCTCGTCTGGACGGACCACTGTAACCTGGAGTACATCCGGGCAGCGAGGAGGCTGAATCCTCGCCAGGCCAGGTGGGCCCTATTTTTCACCCGGTTTGATTTCACACTACCATACATCCCGGGTACGAAGAACGTGAAGGCAGACGCATTGTCACGGCTGCATGACACATAGGAGAGGCTCAGAGTCAACATACTCCCGGCCTCCTGCATTGTGGCGCCGGTAGTATGGGCGATGGACGCGGAAATAGAGCAGGTGTTACGCACAGAGCCATCTCCACCTCAGTGTCCAGCTGGGCTGCAGTACGTGCCTGCTCTTATCCGTGACCGTCTGATCTACTGGGCACACACGTCACCCTCCTCTGGTCACCCAGGTATCGGTCGTACAGTGCGCTGCCTGACCGGAAAGTACTGGTGGCCTACCTTGGCTAAGGACGTGAGGGTGTATTTCTCCTCCTGCTCGGTATGCGCCCAGAGTAAGGCACCTAAGCGGGTAAGTTACAACCTTTACCAATTCCACAACAACCATGGTCTCACCTGAGTGTTGATGTCCTTACCGATCTTTCCCTCTCCCAAGGTAACACCACCATCCTGGCCGTTGTGGACCGCTTTTCCAAGGCCTGCCGCCTCCTTCCTCTGCCCAGTCTCCCCACGGGCCTGCAAACTGCGGAGGCCCTGTTTACACAAGTCTTCCGACACTACGGTGTACCAGAGGATATAGTGTCTGACCCCAGTTCACATCCAATGTCTGGAAGGCGTTCATGGAATGTCTGGGGGTCTCGGTCAGCCTGACCTCTGGTTTCCACCCCGAGTCTAATGGGCAGGTGGAATGGGTAAATCAGGATGTGGGTATGTTTCTTTGGTCCTACTGCCAGGACCGGCCGGGGGAGTGGTCGGTGTTCTTGCCATGGGCCGAATATGCCTAGAACTCTCTCCGTCACTCCTCCACTAACCCAACGCCATTCCAATGTGTTTTAGGTTACCAACCGGTTCTGGCACTGTGGCACCAGAGCCAGACCGAGGCTCCTGCGGGGATGACTGGTTTCGGCACACGGAGGAGACGTGGGACGCTGCCCAAGTCCACCTCCAATGCGCCGTGCGTCGTCAGAAGGCCAACGTTGACCGCCACCGCAGTGAGGCCCCAGTCTTACGATTTACAATTTAGTCATTTAGCAGACGCTCTTATCCAGAGTGACTTACAGGAGCAATTAGGGTTAAGTGCCTTGCTCAAGGGCACATCGACAGATTTTTCACCTAGTCGGCTCGGGGATTAGAACCAGCGACCTTTCGGTTACTGGCACTACGCTCTTAACCACTAAGCTACCTGCCGCCCATACCGGGTGATCGGGTGTGGCTCTCGATCCAGAATCTGCCCCTCCGCCTGCCCTGCCGGAAGCTGAGCCCGCGGTTTGTGGGACCGTTCAAAGTCCTGAGGAGAATCAACAAGGTTACCTATAGGTTATTACTCCCCCATGATTACCGTATGGGGAAGTAATAACCTGGGACATGGCAAAAACACCTACATCCACTGAAAATAATTGTTCAAAATTATCCATATTTTTGTGTTTTTAAGGTAAAGGACACCTGACCTTATATTTAAAGCCTTTTGGAATCCACATTTTACACTAAATAAGAAGAGATATTTCCTGGGGACAGAAAAGGCACCGCACAGTAGGAATGTCCCAGCTGGCTAATGTTAGCTAAATGGTTAGCAGGAATCACTAGCTAGCTAGCTAGGTAAAGTAAAAACAGTGCATTGACTCTCGGCAGACAGCTACAGCTGATTCATGGAAACGAATCCATTGTGATTTAATTATAATCTTAGTAGCCAGAGAGCTAGCTTGGTAAAGCATTTAGTGTTGTGTTTATTGTGCTGCACTTATCACCCCATCCATGTGTGTGACTGCCTTGCTCAGTTAGCAAGCTAACATTAGCTAGCTAACTAATAAGCTAGTGCACATAAAAGCCTGCAAGCACAAAACTCCTTAGCTAGACGTAAAAGATGTAAAGACTCGCTTTAGAAAAAAAAAGATGTACCCTTATGCAGCTTTATTGTTTTAGTTCTATTTTGATGAAAAGGGGGTGGATTAGACCGGAAAAAGTGCCCTCTTTTTTCCTTTTTCTTGTCACTCCTGTCGACTCCCCCACGTGGATGTTTGTGCTTACTGATTAGCTCACAGTCATGTTGTCGGCCACTGCCAAGCATTGTGATTCTACAAGTAGAAATGGCAGGTTCGTCGGTACCAGGTCAGTATGCAGCAGGTACACCTTTTGTTCTGTCAAGAGAAGGAATGGCCTACTGTGATAAGTACCTATAGGCAGTCTATCGGTAGTCAAATTCTCTGTGTGTTTCATGCTTTACACACCTTCTCTGCATTTTGTTTCTTCTTAAAGGGGCAATCTGCAGTTCAAACAATAACAAAGCGGATTACCCCGCGACTGAGGGATTGGGCTGGAGAAATAACCACTCTCTAATTCATAGAAAGAGATATGAATGCGAGGACTGACCATCCATGGTATCAAAAGTATAGTTTTAAAGCAGTACAGTGTTTGTTTATAATTGTATTGTTTACAAACAATGGACTAAAACAAGCTTATATTTTAGTTCCTGATGGGGTACGACAGTTGAACTAAGCTCATGAGACATTTTTTTATTTTTTTTGGGGGGGGGGGTTAGATCAGCTTTAATATTGCAGATAGATTGTAACTTCCATCAATGTAATTGTCTGCATCACTTCCAATCCCCCATATGGTTTTTTTCTCTCAAATATATACAGTGGGGAGAACAAGTATTTGATACACTGCCGATTTTGCAGGTTTTCCTACTTACAAAGCATGTAGAGGTCTGTAATTGTTATCATAGGTACACTTCAACTGTGAGAGATGGAATCTAAAACAAAAATCCAGAAAATCACATTGTATGATTTATAAGTAATTAATTTGCATTTTATTGCATGACATAAGTATTTGATCACCTACCAACCAGTAAGAATTCCGGCTCTCACAGACCTGTTAGTTTTTATTTAAGAAGCCCTCCTGTTCTCCACTCATTACCTGTATTAACTGCACCTGTTTGAACTCGTTACCTGTATAAAAGATACCTGTCCACACACTCAATCAAACAGACTCCAACCTCTCCACAATGGCCAAGACCAGAGAGCTGTGTAAGGACATCAGGGATAAAATTGTAGACCTGCACAAGGCTGGGATGGGCTACAGGACAATAGGCAAGCAGCTTGGTGAGAAGGCAACAACTGTTGGCGCAATTATTAGAAAATTGAAGAAGTTCAAGATGACGGTCAATCACCCTCGGTCTGGGGCTCCATGCAAGGTCTCACCTCGTGGGGCATCAATGATCATGAGGAAGGTGAGGGATCACCCCTGAACTACACGGCAGAACCTGGTCAATGACCTGAAGAGAGCTGGTACCACAGTCTCAAAGAAAACCATTAGTAACACACTACGCCGTCATGGATTAAAATCCTGTAGCGCACGCAAGGTCCCCCTGCTCAAGCCAGCGCATGTCCAGGCCCGTCTGAAGTTTGCCAATGACCATCTGGATGATCCAGAGGAGGAATGGGAGAAGGTCATGTGGTCTGATGAGACAAAAATAGAGCTTTTTGGTCTAAACACCACTCGCCGTGTTTGGAGGAAGAAGAAGGATGAGTACAACCCCAAGAACACCATCCCAACCGTGAAGCATGGAGGTGGAAACATCATTCTTTGGGGATGCTTTTCTGCAAAGGGGACAGGACGACTGCATCGTATTGAGGTGAGGATGGATGGGGCCAATTATCGCGAGATCTTGGCCAACAACCTCCTTCCCTCAGTAAGAGCATTGAAGATGGGTCGTGGGTGGCTGGGTCTTCCAGCATGACAACGACCCGAAACACACAGCCAGGGCAACTAAGGAGTGGCTCCATAAGAAGCATCTCAAGGTCCTGGAGTGGCCTAGCCAGTCTCCAGACCTGAACCCAATAGAACATCTTTGGAGGGAGCTGAAAGTCTGTATTGCCCAGCGACAGCCCCGAAACCTGAAGGATCTGGAGAAGGTCTGTATGGAGGAGTGGGCCAAAATCCCTGCTGCAGTGTGTGCAAACCTGGTCATGACCTACAGGAAACTTATGATCTCTGTAATTGCAAACAAAGGTTTCTGTACCAAATATTAAGTTCTGCTTTTCTGATGTATCAAATACTTATGTCATGCAATAAAATGCAAATTAATTACATAAAAATCAAACAATGTGATTTTCTGGATTCTTGTTTTAGTCTCTCACAGTTGAAGTGTACCTATGATAAAAATTACAGACCTCTACATGCTTTGTAAGTAGAAAAACCTGCAAAATCGGCAGTGTATCAAATACTTGTTCTCCCCACTGTATATATATATATATATATATATATATATATATATATATATATATATATATATATATATATATATATAAAATATATATACACTGCTCAAAAAAATAAAGGGAACACTAAAATAACACATCCTAGATCTGAATGAATGAAATAATCTTATTAAATACTTTTTTCTTTACATAGTTGAATGTGCTGACAACAAAATCACACAAAAATTATCAAGGGAAATCAGATTTATCAACCCATGGAGGTCTGGATTTGGAGTCACCCTCAAAATTAAAGTGGAAAACCACACTACAGGCTGATCCAACTTTGATGTAATGTCCTTAAAACAAGTCAAAATGAGGTTCAGTAGTGTGTGTGGCCTCCACGTGCCTGTATGACCTCCCTACAACGCCTGGGCATGTTCCTGATGAGGTGGCAGATGGTCTCCTGAGGGATCTCCTCCCAGACCTGGACTAAAGCATCCGCCAACTCCTGGACAGTCTGTGGTGCAACGTGGCATTGGTGGATGGAGCGAGACATGATGTCCCAGATGTGCTCAATTGGATTCAGGTCTGGGGAACGGGCGGGCCAGTCCATAGCATCAATGCCTTTCTCTTGCAGGAACTGCTGACACACTCCAGCCACATGAGGTCTAGCATTGTCTTGCATTAGGAGGAACCCAGGGCCAACCGCACCAGCATATGGTCTCACAAGGGGTCTGAGGATCTCATCTCTGTACCTAATGGCAGTCAGGCTACCTCTGGTGAGCACATGGAGGGCTGTGCGGCCCCCAAAATAAATGCCACCCCACACCATGACCACCGCCAAACCGGTCATGCTGGAGGATGTTGCAGGCAGCAGAACGTTCTCCACGGCGTCTCCAGACTCTGTCACGTATGTCACATGTGCTCAGTGTGAACCTGCTTTCATCTGTGAAGAGCACAGGGCGCCAGTGGCGAATTTGCCAATCTTGGTGTTCTCTGGCAAATGCCAAACGTCCTGCATGGTGTTGGGCTGTAAGCACAACCCCCACCTGTGGACGCCGGGCCCTCATACCACCCTCATGGAGTCTGTTTCTGATCGTTTGAGCAGACACATGCACATTTGTGGCCTGCTGGAGGTCATTTTGCAGGGCTCTGGCAGTGCTCCTCCTGCTCCTCCTTGCACAAAGGCGGAGGTAGCAGTCCTGCTGCTGGGTTGTTGCCCTCCTATGGCCTCCTCCACGTCTCCTGATGTACTGGCCTGTCTCCTGGTAGCGCCTCCATGCTCTGGACACTACGCTGACAGACACAGCAAACCTTCTTGCCACAGCTGACATTGATGTGCCATCCTGGATGAGCTGCACTACCTGAGCCACTTGTGTGGGTTGTAGACTCCGTCTCATGCTACCACTAGAGTGAAAGCACCGCCAGCATTCAAAAGTGACCAAAACATCAGCCAGGAAGCATAGGAACTGAGAAGTGGTCTGTGGTCACCACCTGCAAAACCAGTCCTTTATTGGGGGTGTCTTGCTAATTGCCTATAATTTCCACCTGTTGTCTATTCCATTTGCACAACAGCATGTGAAATGTATTGTCAATCAGTGTTGCTTCCTAAGTGGACAGTTTGATTTCACAGAAGTGTGATTGACTTGGAGTTACATTGTGTTGTTTAAGTGTTCCCTTAATTTTTTTGAGCAGTAGATATATATACAGTGAGGGAAAAAAGTATTTGATCCCCTGCTGATTTTGTACGTTTGCCCACTGACAAAGACATGATCAGTCTATCATTTTAATGGTAGGTTTATTTGAACAGTGAGAGACAGAATAACAACAAAACAATCCAGAAAAACGCATGTCAAAAATGTTATGAATTGATTTGCATTTTAATGAGGGAAATAAGTATTTGACCCCTCTGCAAAACATGACTTAGTACTTGGTGATAAAACCCTTGTTGGCAATCACAGAGGTCAGACGTTTCTTGTAGTTGGCCACCAGGTTTGCACACATCTCAGGAGGGATTTTGTCCCACTCCTCTTTGCGGATCTTCTCCAAGTCATTAAGGTTTCGAGGCTGACGTTTGGCAACTCGAACCTTCAGCTCCCTCCACAGATTTTCTATGGGATTAAGGTCTGGAGACTGGCTAGGCCACTCCAGGACCTTAATGTGCTTCTTCTTGAGCCACTCCTTTGTTGCCTTGGCCGGGTGTTTTGGGTCATTGTCATGCTGGAATACCCATCCACGACCCATTTTCAATGCCCTGGCTGAGGGAAGAAGCTTCTCACCCAAGATTTGACGGTACATGGCCCTGTCCATCGTCCCTTTGATGCGGTGAAGTTGTCCTGTCCTCTTAGCAGAAAAACACCCCCAAAGCATAATGTTTCCACCTCCATGTTTGACGGTGGGGATGGTGTTCTTGGGGTCATAGCCAGCATTCCTCCTCCTCCAAACACGGCGAGTTGAGTTGATGCCAAAGAGCTCGATTTTGGTCTCATCTGACCACAACACTTTCACCCAGTTCTCCTCTAAATCATTCAGATGTTCATTGGCAAACTTCAGACGGCCCTGTATATGTGCTTTCTTGAGCAGGGGGACCTTGCGGACGCTGCAGGATTTCAGTCCTTCACGGCGTAGTGTGTTACCAATTGTTTTCTGGGTGACTATGGTCCCAGCTGCCTTGAGATCATTGACAAGATCCTCCCGTGTAGTTCTGGGCTTATTCCTCACCGTTCTCATGATCATTGCAACTCCACGAGGTGAGATCTTGCATGGAGCCCCAGGCCGAGGGAGATTGACAGTTATTTTGTGTTTCTTCCATTTACGAATAATCGCACCAACTGTTGTCACCTTCTCACCAAGCTGCTTGGCGATGGTCTTGTAGCCCATTCCAGCCTTGTGTAGGTCTACAATCTTGTCCCTGACATCCTTGGAGAGCTCTTTGGTCTTGGCCATGGTGGAGAGTTTGGAATCTGATTGATTGATTGCTTCTGTGGACAGGTGTCTTTTATACAGGTATCAAGCTGAGATTAGGAGCACACTCTTGAGTGTGCTCCTAATCTCAGCTCTTTACCTGTATAAAAGACACCTGGGAGCCAGACATCTTTCTGATTGAGAGGGGGTCAAATACTTATTTCCCTCATTAAAATGCAAATCAATTTATAACATTTTTGACATGCGTTTTTCTGGATTTTGTTGTTGTTATTCTGTCTGTCACTGTTCAAATAAACCTACCATTAAAATTATAGACTGATCATTTCTTTGTCAGTGGGCAAACGTACAAAATCAGCAGGGGATCAAATACTTTTTTCCCTCACTGTATATATATATATATATATATATATATATATATATATATATATACACATATCCTTTAAAAAATATATTTCCCTTTATTACATTCCAACCCCACCACCCCTTCCCTAATTTGGAGTAAACTAGTGAACAACAATGCTTAGGCCTCTACTTCCAGCATATACATACTATATACATTTTATGGATTCTATTTTGTTTGTTTTTACTCCTGAACTTCCTCTACCCTCAACCTCTCCGATCATTTTCATGATGTCCATCCGGTTTGCTTCTAGATGCCATACCTTTCTAACAGTGCTCTTTCACAAAAGGTCTCAACCTATAACCTATTTACTTATTATGGACACAGTATGCTTTACGTTAGTTATCTTGTTGTTATTAGTTGTTGTTAGTTGTTATTAGTCCCATCATTCAACTCCATTCAACACCACCCATCCATCTCTTAACACCATCCATATTGGATTTCTATTTGCCATATATTTTTCAACTGTACTGTGATGTTTTACAAAAGTTCTGAACCCTTCTATTCTCATTGTTTCTACAGATTGTAAATTGAAAATAAACATTTTTGCTAAGTATTATTATATTATTGATCGATTGACTGTGACTTTTCAGATCACCCAGTAGTGCTATCTGCAGGGTTAGCTCAAGGTAAATATTGCAATCCTTTAGCTGTCATCAAGGCAAAGGGTGGCTAATTTGAAGAATCTCAAATATAAAATATATTTTGATTTGTTTAACACTTTTTTGGTTACTACATGATTCCATATGTGTTGTTTCATAGTTTTGATGTGTTCACTATTATTCTACAATATAAAAAAATAGTAAAAATAAAGAAAAACCCTTGAATAAGTAGGTGTGTCCAAACTTTTGACTGGTAGTGTATATATATATATTATGATTGTTATTATTATTTAGTTTTTTTAATCTAATGGCGCCGGAGGAGATGGCTTTCTTTTTACGGGCTCCTAACCAATTGTGCTACAGTATTGTGTGTGTTTTTTCGCGTTATTTGTAATTTATTTTGTACATAATGTTTCTGCCACTGTCTCTTGTGACAGAAAATAGCTTCTTGATATCAGGACAGAGATTACTCACCTGGACAAAGAATTTGTCTTTATTACGGAAGTCTCAAGGTTTTGCTCGCCTGAGGTAGAGTATCTCATGATAAGCTGTAGACCACACTATTTACCAAGAGAGTTTTCATCTATATTTTTCGTAGCTGTCTATTTAACACCACAAACCGATGCTGGCACTAAGACCGCACTCAACGAGTTGTATAAGGCCATAAGCAAACAAGAAAATGCTCATCCAGAGGCGGCGGTCCTAGCGGCCTTGGACTTTAATGCAGGGAAACTTAAATCAGTTTTTACCTAATTTCTACCAGCATGTTAAATGTATAACCAGAGGGAAAAAAACTCTAGACCACCTTTACACCACACACAGAGATGCGTACAAAGCTCCCTCTCGCCCTCCATTTGGCAAATATGACCATAACTCTATCCTCCTGATTCCTGCTTACAAGCAAAAACTAAAGCAGGAAGTACCAGTGCAAAAGTGGTAAGATGACGCAGATGCTAAGCTAAAGGACTGTTTTGCTAGCACAGACTGGAATATATTCCAGGATTCTTCCGATGGCATTGAGGAGTACACCACATCAGTCACTGGCTTCATCAATAAGTGCATCGATGACGTCATCCCCATAGTGACCGTACGTACATACCCCAACCAGAAGCCATGGATTACAGGAAACATCCGCACTGAGCTAAAGGGTAGAGCTGCCGCTTTCAAGGAGCGGGACTCTACCCGGAAGCTTATAAGAAATCCCGCTATGCTCGTCGGAGCTGGGCTTGCAAACTATTACGGACTACAAAGGGAAGCACAGCCGCGAGCTGCCCAGTGACACGAGCCTACCAGACGAGCTAAATTACTTCTATGCTCGCTTCGAGGCAAGCAACACTGAAGCATGCATGAGAGCATCAGTTGTTCCGGACGACTGTGTGATCACGCTCTCCGTAGCCAATGTGAGTAAGACCTTTAAACAGGTCAACATTTACAAGGCCGCAGGGCCATACGGATTACCAGGACGTGTACTCGGAGCATGCGCTGACCAACTGGCAAGTGTCTTCACTGACATTTTCAACCTCTCCCTGTCTGAGTCTGTAACACCATGTTTCAAGCAGACTACCATAGTCCCTGTGCCCAAGAACTCTAAGGTAACCTGCCTAAATGACTACCGTCCCGTAACACTCACATCTGTAGCCATGAAGTGGTTTGAAGGTCATGGCTCACATCAACACCATCTTCCCAGAAACCCTAGAAATACTCACATTTGCATACCACCCCAAAAGATCCACACACTGCCCTTTGCCACCTGGACAAAAGGAACACCTGCATGAGAATGCTATTCATTGACTACAGCTCAGCGTTCAACACCATAGTGCCCTCAAAGCTCATCACTAAGCTAAGGACCCTGGGACTAAACACCTCCCTCTGCAAATGGATCCTGGACTTCCTGACGTGCCACCCCCAGGTGGTAAGGGTAGGTAACAACACATCTGCCACGCTGATCCTCAACACGGGGGACCCTCAGGGGTGCGTGCTCAGTCCCCTCCTGTACTCCCTGTTCACCCATGACTGCATGGCCGAGCACGACTCTAACACCATCATTAAGTTTGCCGACGACACAACAGTGGTAGGCCTGATCACCGACAACGATGAGACATCCTATAGGGAGGAGGTCAATGTCCTGGCCGTGTGGTGCCAGGATAACAACCTCTCCCTCAACGCGATCAAGTCAAAGGAGATGATTGTGGACTACAGGAAAAGGAGTACCGAGCACGCCCCCAATCTCATCGACAGGTCTGTAGTGGAGCAGGTTAAGAGCTTCATGTTCCTTGGTGTCCACATCATCAACAAACTATCATGGTCCAAACACACCAAGACAGTCGTGATGAGGGCACGACAAAGCCTATTCCCCCTCAGGAGACTGAAAAGATTTGGCATGGGTCCTCAGATCCTCAAAAAGTTATACAGCTGCACCATCAAGAGCATCCTGACTGGTTGCATCACCACCTGGTATGGCAACTGCTCGGCCTCCGACTGCAAGGCACTACAGAGGGCAGTGTGTACGGCCCAGTACCTCACTGGGGCCAAGCTTCCTGCCGTCCAGGACCTCTATACCAGGCGATGTCAGAGGAAGGCTCTAAAAATTGCCAAAGACTCCAGCCACCCTAGTCGTAGACTGTTTTCTCTGCTACCGCACAGCAAGCGGTACCGGAGCGCCAAGTCTAGGTCCAGAAGGCTTCTTAACAGCTTCTACCCCGAAGCCATAAGAGTCCTGAACAGCTAATCAAATGGCTACCCGGACTATTTGCATTACCCCCTCACCCCCCACCCCCTCTCTTTTTACACTGCTGCTACTCTCTGTTTATTATCTATGCATAGTCACTTTACCTCTACCTACATGTACATATTACCACAATTACCTCGAATAACCTGTGCCCCCGCACATTGACTCTGTACCAGTACCCCATGTATATAGCCTCCCTACTGTTATTTTACTGCTGCTCTTTAATTATTATAATTATTTACTTATCTATTTTTTACTTAACACTTATTTTTCTTAAAACTGCATTGTTGGTCAAGGGCTTGTAAGTAAGCATTTCACTGTAAGGTCTACACCTGTTGTATTTGGCGCATGTGACAAATAAAATGAGATTTTATTTTATTTGATTTAAGTTATATTCTTCAAGAATTAATGGGTACATATCATTCATTTTAAAGTTTTTAAAAAATGGATGTAGCAATCACAGTTTGCTGCTTTAAACCATTGCTTAAAATGTCATTATTTGTATTTTTGCGTCTCTCCAAACATACAAATCATCTTTATGTTTCCTCTCTCTTGTCTAATGTCATAAAGTAGCCTCCTTGACATCTGTATATGCAGTGTGCATTGACATCTGAACCAAATGACCATCACTCATTAAGTGGCGATATCGCAATGCTTGATTCATCCAAAATGAATGCAGCTCCTCTCCTTCCAAGGGTTAATGGAACACACAGATAACAGAGAAAAGGAAAGACAAAAGTGTCATCCAGTGTAGAATAATCAAATTACAATTATGATTGAATTACATTAATTACTTTCCCCCTTCCCCCTCTACACAAACACACACACACACACAAAACCACATCTGTCGAATAAGGTCAGACACAAGCCCAAATTGAAGCGTATGCTATCATCATTGAAGATGATTAAATATTTATGTCAAATTTGGCTCCATTCCCAGCTCGACTTTATTTCCAGATCTTTTGCATGTTTCTTGTTGTTTAATGTGAAGGCACAAAATGATCATTATCTTGCATCAAATGAGAGGCAGTGTAGGCTGTGCCAATAAACTCCTCCATGAGTGGCTGCTAAAGATATTTAACCATGTTGTGCCAACCAACTTACCTTTGACTCTATACTCAGGGCCACACAAATGGAGAGAGAGAGAGAGAGAGAGAGAGAGAGAGAGAGATAGAGAGAAAGGAGAGGGGAAAAGATAAAAGGAGGGGGTTGGAGAGGAGGAAGAAATAGCAGGCCAAACTCATTTTCCGCTTGATGGGTTAGCTGCAGAGAATGCGCCTCCACTAGGTGAATGATTAAGGGGGGAGAAACCTTTGCTACTCTGCCATTATGTACTTCAAAGGCAGGTTAAATGAAAAGCAAATGTGTTGCCCTGCTGCTCAAATACCTAAAATGTTTTAGCAGGTGCAAGCAATGAAGAGGTGGGCAGTGACAGCAGTGCCGTGGCTGCACCTTGCTTGGGAAAGCCTCCAGGACCCTCCTCTAGAGAGATAGTGAGGGAACCAGGGGAGGGAGATACTGACTGGTGTCTTGTGACTTCCAAGTTTCTGTTTAATGTTCTCACCACTCTGACTGACCTTTGGCTAGACTCCGGTGAAAAGGCAGTTAAAGGTCCAATGCAGCCGTTTTTATCTCAATATCAAATAATTTCTGGGTAACAATTAAGTACCTTACTGTGATTGTTTTCAATTAAAATGGTCAACAATAAACAAAAATAGCTTCTTAGCAAAAAACAATTTCTCAAGCAAGAATTTTGCTAGGACTGTCTGTGAGTGGTCTGAGTGGGGAGGGGAAAACTGAAAACTAGCTGTTATTGACAGAGAGGTTATGAACTCTCTTTCTTATTGGTTTATTAACTCATTTACCACCTGGTGATGTCACCAGGCAGGCCAAAACTCCATCCCACCAAAACTGAGATTTCAGGCGGTCTTTTCAAACTCTTACAGTAAAAGGGCATTATGATCATTTTCACAATTTCACAGTATTATTCCAACCTCATAGTGTGGAAACTGGAAATATATAGAAAACACAGGAAAATCACATTTTTAACTGCACTGAGCCTTTAAAAGGGCAATCAGCAGTTGCTACATAAATTGTTGTTAATGATATGTACCCAGTGATTTTTGAAGAATATAACTTATAAATGTCTTATGAGCTTAATTCTACTGCCGTACCTCATCAGAACCCAAAATATAAGCTTGTTTTACTCCAATGTTTGTAAACAACGAAATGTAAACAAACACTACAGCCTCAAAACAAGGTTAAAACTATAATGTTGATATCTTGGATGATCAGTCCCTGCATCCATAGCTCTGTCAATGAACTTGAGAGTGGTTACATTTCTTTAGAACCATCCCTCAGCTTTTTACCGAAACAGGGGCGGGGTATCGCTGTTATTGTTTGTACTGCTGATTGCCACGTTAAGTGTGGCAGCAAGACTAGTGTTCTACGGTAGCTTTTATGATCAAACCAGATTTAATCAGATACAACCTTGCTAAATTCAACCTCCTTCATTAGAAGCAGAAATCAATATTGTTTTTATTTTATTAAATGAAATTCCACATTTGAAATCTCGACAAAATGTAATGTGTTTTTTTTACTTGGAAAGTGAAATGCATCAAACTTTTCCACTGTAATATCAAATAGGATTTAATATGAATTACATAGATTTTTTTTAAAGTGACATACAGCATAAATTAACCTAGCAGTTCACCAACAGTTGGCACTGTTTCTCAAGTTTAGCACAAATCCTCCAAGTCCATTTTAGTTCACCTGTTCCATATCAGCATCGTTCATTACATTATCACACTATTAATACTAATTAATGATAAAGCTCAGTACAGTCTCACAAAATCTTGTCTCATCATAGATGTTCAAACAACACAACGCATCAGGTCAGGAGGCCACTTTCGTGCTCCAGAACGTTTAAAGCACATTACCAGAGGTCCATTCATGTGGATGGCTAAATCTATTTCAGTCTCAGTCCTTCACATGCCTTCAGTACACATTAACTCTCATGGTAACCGGTGCACTGACATCACCTGCAAAGATGACAAAAGTCAAAAAGTCTGACAATAGTCAGACAAACAAACCTTTCCCTTGCAATGTATACCGCCGCAAATTAGAGTAAAGTTTACTCACTGCATCTATCTGCATATGATGAAAAGAGGAGGTGGATGCTCTTTGTTTAACTTTCCTTCATTCCCTTCCTCTTGGTCTATCTGCCATTTGTAAATCCACCTCCGTACAGTACAGGTGTTGATTAATCCTCTCGACATTTACCCCAGACATTCTTTCACTCTTATTGACATTCCACCAAGCGAGCGCAGGGAAAAGAAAGAGCTGCCCTGATATTTTGGAAGCTCCTCGGTAGTCCAACTTACACGGGCTAGCTGCTGTGATGGCCTACATTGTGGAGTTTATGGGATGTGGGGTGTGTGTGTGTGTGTGTGTGTGTGTGTGTGTGTGTGTGTGTGTGTGTGTGTGTGTGTGTGTGTGTGTGTGTGTGTGTGTGTGTGTGTGTGTGTGTGTGTGTGTGTGTGTGTGTGTGTGTGTGTGTGTGCATGTACAACTTCACAAATATGCAGCTTTTTAGAGTTACTTTATTTGGTATGCAGCATAAGAGTTGATAACTGTGGACATACAGTATTTGTGAATCGTCTCTGATATCCCACTATGTGTATGTGTATGGGATCGCTATGTGTATGGCATGGATGTTTGTGTTTGTGAGACTGGCACAGCAGTAATGAGCAGCAATGTGTGCTGCCGTTGTGACTTTACTGTTGCTGTGAGATGCCTGACTGTGGTTGACTCCACACAGGAGCTGAAATGAATTTCATGGTGGCGGTTCATCCACAGATCAAGGTTTCTGTTCATTAAAAAATAAATACATGAGGGGGGAAGAAAATGATCTGTCAACACATATTTTAAATAATGTTTTTTTTCTGTCTCATTACTATTTCAGAGCTGTGTTTCTTTCCCCAAATTCAGATGGAACATTGTGCTCCAACTAATCAAACAAAAAGTTTGTAATGGGTGCTTTGAACTTCTGAGAACCCCCAACAAATGCATGCATGTACGTGTACACACACACACACTGTGTGTGGAGTACTTCAGACAATTTTTTCATGTTATGTACAGTACCTTCAGAAAGTATTCACACTCCTTGACTTTTCCACATTTTGTTGTGTTACAGCCTGAATTAAAATGTGATTAAATTGAGATTTTGTGTCACTGGTCTACACACAGTACCTCATAATGTCAAAGTGGAATTATGTTTAGAGACATTTTTACAAATGAAAAGCTGAAATGTCTCGAGTCAATAAGTATTCAACCCCTTTGTTATGGCAAGCCTAAATAAGTTAAGGAGTAAACATTTACTTAATAAGTCACGTAATAAGTTGCATGGACTCACTCTGTGTGCAATAATAGTGTTCACAATGATTTTGGAATGACTACCACATCTCTGTACCCCACACACACAATTTTCTGTAAGGTCCCTCAGTCGAGCAATGAATTTCAAGCACAGATTCAACCACAAAGACCAGGGAGGTTTTTCAATGCCTCGCAAAGAAGGGCACCTATTGGTAGATGGGTAAAAAAAAAAGAAGACATTGAATAGACCTTTAAGCATATCAATGCACCCAGTTACTACAAAGATACAGGCGTCTTTCCTAACTCAGTTGCCGGAGAGGAAGGATATTGTTTAGGGATTTCACCATGAGGCCAATTGTGACTTTAAAACAGTTACATAGTTTAATGGCTGTGATAGGAGAAAACTGAGGATGGATCAACAACTTTGTAGTTACTCCACAATTCTAACCTAAATGACAGAGTGAAAAGAAGGAAGCCTGCACAGAATAAAAATATTCCAAAACATGTATCCTGTTTGCAATAAGGCACTAAAGTAAAATTTTTGCAAAGATATTAACTTTATGTCCTGCACATGTTTCAAGCATGGTGGTGGCTGCATCATGTTATGGGCATGCTTGTCATTGGCAAGGAGTAGGATGTTTTTTAGGATAAAAAGAAACAGAATAGAGCTAAGCGCAGGCAAAATCCTAGAGGAAAACCTGGTTCAGTCTGCTTTCCAACAGACACTGGGAGACAAATTCACCTTTCAGCAGGTCAATAACCTAAACCACAAGGCCAAATATACACTGGAGTTGCTTACAAAGATGACATTGAATGTTCCTGAGTGGCCTAGTTACAGTTTTGACTTAAATCGGCTGGAAAATCTATGGCAAGACTTTAAAATGGCTGTCTAGCAATGATCAACAACCAACTTGACAGAGCTTGAAGAATTTTTTAAAAAATGGTTCAATCCAGGTGTGCAAAGCTATTAGAGACTTACCCAGAAAGACTCACAGCTGTAATTGCTGCCAAAGGTGATTCTAACATTTATTGACTTAGGGGTGTGAATACTTATGTAAATGAGATAGTTCTGTATTTCATTTTCAATAAATTAGCAGACATTTCTAAAAACATGTTTTCACTTTGTCATTATGGGGGTATTGTGTGTAGGTGGGTGAGAAGAAACATCAATTTAATCAATTTTGAATTCAGGCTGTAACACAACAAAATGTGGAATAAGTCAAGGGGTATGAATACTTTCTGAAGGCACTGCATGTACATTTACATTTTAGTCATTTAGCAGACGCTCTTATCCAGAGCGACTTACAGTTAGTGAATACATATATATTTTTTTATACTGGCCCCCCGTGGGAATCGAACCCACAACCCTGGCGTTGCAAACGCCATGCTCTATCAACTGAGCTACATCCCTGCCGGCCATTCCCTCCCCTACCCTGGACCAATTGTGCGCCACCCGTGAGTCTCCTGGTCGCGGCCGGCTGCAACAGAGCCTGGATTCGAACCAGGATCTCTAGTGGCACAGTTAGCACTGCGATGCAGTGCCTTAGACCACTGCGCCACTCAGGAGCATGTCTCTGGTATTCCACTTGAATTATGTTTTTAACTTTCATAATTCATATCTCAAAATGCATAACAAACCAAATGCCTCTGTAGCAAATGTTTTTTACATTCTTGAGCATAGGCCTATTTATTTCTACAACAACACACTAACTCATCATCACAAATTGTAAGCAAGCTAGTTACGGTGCCTCTTAAAGAAATTGACATCGGGAAAAGAAGGTGGGCTATTAGCTGATCATTGATGTTGATGATTGATGTAAATCTGCTAGTTAGCAAGCTTATTTTACAGATTGTGATTTACCTCTCTATGTAATGCCTCTTTCTGCTATGCATATTAGCCAACTAGACCGAATGTTGATGATGATATAGGCTAAATCAAGTGTTAGCAAGTGTTAATAAAATGTTATGCTGCTGTGGCAGTACTGTTGATATTTAAACTAGGTAGCTAGCTACACACACTTGACCGGTGACCGCACCTCTCAAGCCATGCATGTTTGGATACCGTGCGTGCGCAATCTCCATACAGACCAGACTGGGAAAAAGGCATACAGGGCAGATCAACAGGCGCAACCAATGGACAGGGCGGTGGGTGGCGAACTTGACGACAACTTGCGGGCAGTGGGTTCCAAACAACAATGACCAAAAATAAACTATTATGAGGAAATCATACCACCACCCAAAAGGGCACTTTGGAGACTGAAAGGGCACGTGGCTGCCTAAAAGCATGCAATGTAATGGACACGTATTGGGCTTCTGTTAATGGTTACTAGGGAATGTGGGTTTTAGTTTGACAATAAATCACAAACAAACAATACATGAGCATGTGTAAAATGTCCATGTAAGCAGATTGTAAGGCACTGTTTCTAATGTTAAGGTGTTTATTAAATTTGTTTGGGATTTCCGTAATGGAAAACCAGATGATTTCTGTTCCACTGCTGGAATCATGGTGCAAAGTTGACTTTTTAAGTTCTATTTGAGTCCCTTCTCTCCAAGATTACTAAACACAGTGCAGTGTTCAGTCTGATAGTTCAATACTACTTTGAGAGGGATCGATTATATTTGGGTGCAGTTGGAAAGAGAGTTTTAGCTCCGGGCTGAATATTATGCAAAGAAGCAGCAACCCAACCAAAGTTTTTTTTTTAGGAGCAGGTTGGGAGCTTACTGATGGAGTAGTGTGAGGAATCTTGGCTTCTGCACTTATCTGGTGTGTGGAGCATGGGGCACTTTCCTCCCTCCCTCTCTCCTTCATTTATATTTATTTATCTCTGGCACCAAACTTATCAAAATAATGTGGAGTAAGATCATTTTTGGCTTGCGCCTGACAAACTGATATAAATTTCAATCTGACTCTGACAGAAGTTTTCGTTTTGCCAAGAGTGCAAAAAAAAAGGCATGGGGATGGGGGGTATACATGTTTTGTGAACACAAGTTAAAATGTTACCATGGGAAAAGAGTAGTTGTCTATCGGGTTCCTAACAGACATGATTCTGACTTGATTTGTGAAACTGAAATTCTTTACTAATTGCTACTACAGCCTACATGTTTCCTCTCCATTACTTGTCTGCGAATCACCACATTTAGATCACTATTCTATATTGTTTACATAATATCATTATTACCATCTGTTGTGAACTCCAGTTCACAGTGTGGTGAGAATATTCATTGAATTAGATCCAGGCCCTCTCTAACATGATACAGATTCAATGTGTTTGAGACTGGGTCTCCTCAGAGCTCATACGAGCTCAGAATACAAGACTGAGCTAAACCTGCCGAGGTGGCAAACCCGTCTGGCTGGGACGCCAGTCCATGGTGTGTGCCATCTCCAACCGGGTCCAGTTTGGCACTGGAAACAGTGAGGGGGAATCTTGCACCCTCATTACACCTCAGCCACTCTAATTACAACCTGCTCAAGAGCTGTTATCCTATACCTCACCATGACAATGACAGTGCCTCCTCTTAGAAGCTCGCTTCTCTCAGCTTTGTGACAACCGGGGACGGGGTCCGTGATGCAACACAACACCCCTGTAAATAAATGAAGGCGCTCCTGCCTCCTGAAAAGGGGCCTCAGCAGGGACTGACTAAACACCCCAGGTAAAGACCAGTTGTGTAAAGTAACTAAGTAGAAATACTTTGTTACTGTACTTAAGCAGTTTTTTGGGATATCTGTACTTTACTTTACTATTTATATATATGTCAACTTTTACTTTTACTTCACTACATAAAAAATATAAAAACTATACTTTTACTCCGATACATTTCCGCTGAAACCGTCATTACTCGCTACAAAATCAAATCAATCTGAAGCTGGAAGAAAAAAACAAATCATGTTGGAAAAAATATTAAATGTCTGTTATGTTTACCAAAAGCTCAGGAAATGCAAGAACTCGCCTTCGAACCCATAAAAAAAGTTTGTGGTCCAAGGGCTCCAACCATTCGCTGTTGTAGAACAAGAATCGTTCAGGGAGTTTGTCCAGGATCTGCAGCCTAACTCAAAGATCTTATCAAGGCCCACACTGCGCTCCAGGATTGAGGAAGCCTCCACAGAAATGAAGAAGACGGTGACTGAGGCCATGAGAGGAGTTGACCACATCGCCACCACCACCGACTGCTGGTCTGCAAGAAGACGGACCTTCATTGGTGTTACAGCCCACTGGATAGACCCTGACAGTCTCAACAGATGCTCTGCAGCCCTAGCCTGTAAACGGTTGAGAGAATCGCACACCTTTGTTATGTTGGCAGGCGCCCTAAATGACATCCATTCTGAGTTTGAAATCCGGGGTAAGATTGTGAGAACAACAACAGACAACGGCTCTAACTTCTTGAAAGCTTTCCAAGTTTTTGGAGAAGATGAAAACAACAAGGCAGTGGAAGCAGTGGGTGGTGAAGCAGCTCAGCCAGGACAGGTAGACGGTTAAGAGGAACAAGAGGAGAGTGAACAAGTGGAGTTGGTTGATGTGGCAACGATCCTGAATGAAGATGATGTTTTGAGTACCAGCTGCCGAAGCACCAGCGCTGTGCTTGCCACCTACTCAACTTAGTATCTACAGTCGATGCCCTGGAAGCAACATCCAGTGAGGCTTACAAAAAAGTGTCCCGTTCAACATTTGGCAAGTGCCAAGCACTTTGGAACAAATGCGGAAGATCCACACTTGCAGCCGAAACGGTTGAAGATGCTTGCGACCTCCAGCAGCTGCGCCCCAATGCTACAAGGTGGAACTCCTGGTTTATGGCTGTAGAAAGACTCCTGAGGATCGTCAAAGACAAAGGAGAGGTGGCCGTCAGAGTTCTCTGCACAGACTTCGAGGTTCTAATGTAAGTAAGGATGATGTATTATTTTGTCATAATTTAAGGTCTTGAATGTTGTCTAAATCTGTTGCTGTGTTTCCTGACCCTTTGCTTGGGGAGTAATAACTGTTTCACATGTTGTAGCCATACACTATCATTGATCCATTTAGTCAACTACTCATCCAGCCATTGATTACTGTAGTTAAATCAGGTGAAATGGTTAGTGGTCCCCTTTGTATAGGGTTAGGAAACAGTATTATCATTATTATTATTTTACATAGGTTAAATCCAGCTGAACTCGCCTTCCTCACAGAGTATGCTGCCACCATGAGCCCAGTCGCAAAGGCCATCAACATCCTGCAGGCTGAAACCAATGTCCAGATGGGGTGGCTACTTCCAACTATCAACCTGCTGATCACAAAACTTGACCGAATCAAGTTGTCCCTGAAGTACTGTAAGCCTCTGGTGGATGCGCTACAACTGGGACTGAAGAAGCGCTTCAGACACATGTTTCACGACCCTGAGCTGATCGCAGCTGCAATCCTTCTCCCCAAATTCAAAACAACGGGGACAAAGGATGACGCCACCATCAGAATGGGTAAGATGACGTGGTTAATGAACAGTATTTTAATATTCATAAACAACTGTGTATAGTGTACATTTTGACACTTCATAGATTTGAGAACCACCCATTTAAACTACAATCCTGACTTTGTGGTTCAGTCCAATGGGTAGCCTACAGCCCTGTTGCTTGGTTTATATAGATGGGGGATGGGGATGGATTAATGTAGGCTCATAACGGCATGATTTCTATTGTCATCTTCCTTGTATTTCAGGAATGGACTACATCAAGGACCACCTGGAAGAACCCTTGCTGCAGCTAGGTGATGGCACCAGTTCATCAAATGAGGAGGACTTCTTCTCTGCCATGAAGACGTCTCAAGCACAAGAAAGCTCCAAACAGCTGGACGAATCCCTGGCCTGTTCAGCTGATCAAATGGAGTTGCTCAAGTCCTTCCCGGCAGTCTGTAAGCTGTCTCTGAGGCTAAGCACACCCTTACCTGCATAAGCTGCATGTGAAAGGCTGTTCAGCATTGCAGGACTTGTTTTCAGCCCCAGGAGAGCAAGGCTGGTTTCCAGAAACTTTGAAAACCAGCTTTTCCTGAAGATGAACCGTAAAATCTTCAACTTCAAGTAATGACAGCTTAACGCTAGCAAGCCCAAGGACACGGATGCCTTATGCATTTTGTTAATTTATGTTTAAAATTCACATGTTATACAGTGGGGAAAAAAAGTATTTAGTCAGCCACCAATTGTGCAAGTTCTCCCACTTAAAAAGATGAGAGAGGCCTGTAATTTTCATCATAGGTACACGTCAACTATGACAGACAAAATGAGATTTTTTTTTCCAGAAAATCACATTGTAGGATTTTTTATGAATTTATTGGCATATGATGGTGGAAAATAAGTATTTGGTCAATAACAAAAGTTTCTCAATACTTTGTTATATACCCTTTGTTGGCAATGACACAGGTCAAACGTTTTCTGTACGTCTTCACAAGGTTTTCACACACTGTTGCTGGTATTTTGGCCCATTCCTCCATGCAGATCTCCTCTAGAGCAGTGATGTTTTGGGGCTGTCGCTGGGCAACACAGACTTTCAACTCCCTCCAAAGATTTTCTATGGGGTTGAGATCTGGAGACTGGCTAGGCCACTCCAGGACCTTGAAATGCTTCTTACGAAGCCACTCCTTCGTTGCCCGGTCGGTGTGTTTGGGATGATTGTCATGCTGAAAGACCCAGCCACGTTTCATCTTCAATGACCTTGCTGATGGAAGGAGGGTTTCACTCAAAATCTCACGATACATGGCCCCATTCATTCTTTCCTTTACACGGATCAGTCGTCCTGGTCCCTTTGCAGAAAAACAGCCCCAAAGCATGATGTTTCCAACCCCATGCTTCACAGTAGGTATGGTGTTCTTTGGATGCAACTCAGCATTCTTTGTCCTCCAAACATGACGAGTTGAGTTTTTACCAAAAAGTTATATTTTGGTTTCATCTGACCATATGACATTCTCCCAATCCTCTTCTGGATCATCCAAATGCACTTCAGACGGGCCTGGACATGTACTGGCTTAAGCAGGGGGACACGTCTCGCACTGCAGGATTTGAGTCCCTGGCGGCGTAGTGTGTTACTGATGGTAGGCTTTGTTACTTTGGTCCCAGCTCTCTGCAGGTCATTCACTAGGTCCCCCCGTGTGGTTCTGGGATTTTTGCTCACCATTCTTGTGATCATTTTGACCCCACGGGGTGAGATCTTGCGTGGAGCCCCAGATCGAGGGAGATTATCAGTGGTCTTGTATGTCTTCCATTTCCTAATAATTGCTCCCACAGTTGATTTCTTCAAACCAAGCTGCTTACCTATTGCAGATTCAGTCTTCCCAGCCTGGTGCAGGTCTACAATTTTGTTTTTGGTGTCCTTTGACAGCTCTTTGGTCTTGGCCATTGTGAAGTTTGGAGTGTGACTGTTTGAGGTTGTGGACAGGTGTCTTTTATACTGATAACAAGTTCAAACAGGTGCCATTAATACAGGTAACGAGTGGAGGACAGAGGAGCCTCTTAAAGAAGAAGTTACAGGTCTGTGAGAGCCAGAAATCTTGCTTGTTTGTAGGTGACCAAATACTTATTTTCCACCATAATTTGCAAATAAATTCATTAAAAATCCTACAATGGGATTTTCTGGATTTTTTTTTTCTCAATTTGTCTGTCATAGTTGACGTGTACCTATGATGAAAATTACAGGCCTCTCTCATCTTTTTAAGTGGGAGAACTTGCACAATTGGTGGCTGACTAAATACTTGTTTTCCCCACTGTAGGTGTCCTTGTTACAAAGGCATGACCTGACACACTGATTTCTAATACAGTTCTATCAGTGGTGATGTCCTCATATTCCTACAGTGAGGTTGTGTGCAGTTCTGTACATGTACCTTTGATGAGCTCATCCATTTTTTTATTTTTTATGTATAGGGTTCTATTATAGGATGTTTTTTCTAAAGCAAAGTGACTGTGATTGTAAGTGCTTACGTGTACTGGCTATATTCCATTATTAAGGCATAATTATATTTTGTCTGTAAGAGATGTATTTTGAAGTGTTGCCTATAGAGAATCCATGTTATTTTTTTATCTGAGCTCTTCTTGTATCCGTAAAACTGTTACCTTTCAAAAAAGCTCAAACCAAATAAAAGGTCTGGCTGTTTTGCTTTTTGAATTTACGGCTCTTACGTTTCATACTTTTACATTTGATACTTAAGTACATTTACCTTATGGCTATTTAATATCAGATATTTAAGACTTTTACTCAAGTAGTATTCTAATGGGTGACTTTCACTTTTACTTGAGTCATTTTCCAGCAAAATACAGTGGCTTGCGAAAGTGTTTACCCCCCTTGGCATTTTTCCTATATTGTTGCTTACAACCTGGAATTAAAATTGATTTTTTGGGGGTTTGTATCATTTGATTTATAAACTCAGCAAAAAAAGAAACGTCCCTTTTTCAGGACCCTGTCTTTCACAGATAATTCGTAAAAATCCAAATAACTTCACAGATCTTCATTGTAAAGGGTTTAAACACTGTTTCCCATGCTTGTTCAATGAACCATAAACAATTAATGATCATGCACCTGTGGAACGGTCATTAAGACACTAACAGTTTACAGATGGTAGGCAATTAAGGTCACAGTTATGAAAACTTAGGACACTAAAGAGGGCTTTCTACTGACTCTGAAAAAAACCAAAAGAAAGATGCCCAGGGTCCCTGCTCATCTGCGTGAACATGCCTTAGGCATGCTGCAAGGAGGCATGAGGACTGCAGATGTGGCCAGGGCAATAAATTGCAATGTCCGTACTGTGAGATGCTAAGACAGCGCTACAGGGAGACAGGACGGACAGCTGCTCGTCCTCGCAGTGGCAGACCACGTGTAACAACACCTGCACAGGATCGTTACATCCGAACATCACACCTGCGGCACAGGTACAGGATGGCAACAACAACTGCCCGAGTTACACCAGGAATGCACAATCCCTCCATCAGTGCTCAGACTGTCCGCAATAGGCTGAGAGAGGCTGGACTGAGGGCTTGTAGGGCTGTTGTAAGGCAGGTCCTCACCAGACATCACTGGCAACAACGCCGCCTATGGGCACAAACCCACCGTCGCTGGACCAGACAGGACTGCCAAAAAGTACTCTTCACTGACAAATCGCGGTTTTGTCTCACCAGGGGTGATGGTCGGATTCGCGTTCATCGTCGAAGGAATGAGCGTTACACCGAGGCCTGTACTCTGGAGCGGGATCGATTTGGAGGTGGAGGGTCCGTCATGGTCTGGGGCGGTGTGTCACAGCATCATCGGACTGAGCTTGTTGTCATTGCAGGCAATCTCAACGCTGTGCGTTACAGGGAAGGCATCCTCCTCCCTCATGTGGTACCCTTGCTGCAGGCTAATCCTGACATGAGCCTCCAGCATGACAATGCCACCAGCTATACTGCTCATTCTGATTTCCTGCAAGACAGGAATGTCAGTGTTCTGCCATGGCTAGCGAAGACCCCAGATCTCAATCCCATTGAGCACGTCTGAGATCTGTTGGATCGGAGGTTGAGGGCTAGGGCGATTCCCCCCAGAAATGTCCGGGAACTTGCAGGTGCCATGGTGGAAGAGTGGGGTAACACCTCACAGCAAGAACTGGCAAATCTGGTGCAGTCCATGAGGAGGAGATGCACTGCAGTACTTAATACAGCTGGTGGCAACACCAAATACTGACTGTTACTTTTGATTTTGACCCCCCCCCCCCTTTGTTCAGGGACACATAATTCAATTTCTGTTAGTCACATGTCTGTGGAACTTGTTCAGTTTATGTCTCAGTTGTTGAATCTAGTTATGTTCATACAAATATATACACATGCTAAGTTTGCTGAAAATAAACGCAGTTGACAATGAGAGGACGTTTCTTTTTTTGCTGAGTTTACAACATACCTACAACTTTGAAGATGCAAAATATTTTTTATTGTGAAAAAACAAGAAATAATACCAAAAAAAAACAGAAAACTTGAGCGTGCATAACTATTCCCCCCCCCCCCCCCCCCCCAAAGTCAATACTTTGTAGAGCCACCTTTTGCAGCAATTACAGCTGCAAGTCTCTTGGGGTATGTGTCTATAAGCTTGGCACATCTAGCCACTGGGATTTTTGCCCATTCTTCAAGGCAAAACTGCTCCAGCTCCTTCAAGTTGGATGGGTTCCGCTGGTGTACAACAATCTCAATTGGATTGAGGTCTGGGCTTTGACTAGGCCATTCCAAGACATTTAAATGTTTCCCCTTAAACCACTCAATTGTTGCTTTAGCAGCATGCTTAGGGTCATTGTCCTGCTGGAAGGTGAACCTCCGTCCCAGTCTCAAATCTCTGGAAGACTGAAACAGGTTTCTCTCAATAATGTCCCTGTATTTAGCGCCATCCATCATTCCTTCAATTCTGACCAGTTTCCCAGTCCCTGCCAATGAAAAACATCCCCACAGCATGATGCTGCCACCACCATGCTTCACTGTGGGGATGGTGTTCTCGGGGTGATGAGAGGTGTTGGGTTTGCGCCAGACATAGCGTTTTCCTTGATGGCCAAAAAGCTAAATTTTAGTCTCATCTGACCAGAGTACCTTCTTCCATATGTTTGGGGAGTCACCCACATACCTTTTGGCGAACACCAAACATGTTTGCTTCTTTTTTTCTTCAAGCAATGGCTTTTTTCTGGCCACTCTTCCGTAAAGCCCTGCTCTGTGGAGTGTACGGCTTAAAGTGGTCCTATGGACAGATACTCCAATCTCCGCTGTGGAGCTTTGCAGCTCCTTCAGGGTTATCTTTGGTCTCGTTGTTGCCTCTCTGATTAATGCCCTCCTTGCCTGGTCTGTGAGTTTTGGTGGGCGGCCCTCTCTTGGCAGGTTTGTTGTGGTGCCATATTCTTTAAATTTTTTAATAATGGATTTAATGGTGCGCCGAGGGATGTTCAAAGTTTCTGATATTTATTTATAACCCAACCCTGATCTGTACTTCTCCAGAACTTTGTCCCTGACCTGTTTGAAGAGCTCCTTGGTCTTCATGGTGCCGCTTGCTTGGTGGTGCCCTTTGCTTAGTGGTGTTGCAGACTCTGGGGCCTTTCAGAACAGGTGTATATATACTGAGATCATGTAACAGATCATGTGACACTTAGATTGCACACAGGTGGACTTTATTTAACTAATTATGTGACTTCTGAAGGTAATTGGTTGCACCAGATCTTATTTAGGGTCTTCATAGCAAAGAGGGTGAATACACATGAACATACCACTTTTCCGTTATTTATTTTTTAGAATTTTTTGAAATAAGTTATTTTTTTTCATTTCACTTCACCAATTTGGACTATTTTGTGTATGTCCATTACATGAAATCCAAATAAAAATAAATTTTAATTACAGGTTGTAATGCTACAAAATAGGAAAAAACGCCAAGGGGGATGAATACTTTTGCAAGGCACTGTATCTTTACTTTTACTCTAGTATGGCTTTTGGGTACTTTTTCCACCACTGCTTAATATAAGGAAGTTGATGTATAACATTTACTTTTACTTTTTACTTTTACTCAAGTATGATGATTGAGTACTTTTTCCACCACTGTCCTTAAGTACATTTAAAAACAGATACTTTTAGACTTTTACTCAAGTAGTATTTTACTTGGTGACTTTCAATTTTCTATTAAGGTATCTTTACTTTTACTCAAGTATGACAACTGAGTACTTTTTCCACCACTGGTAAAGAAGGTGATCTGTTGAGGGCATTGGTATGTATTAGTAGTAGTATTTGTAGTAGTACATTAGTAGTAGTAGTAGTAGTAGTAGTAGTAGTAGTAGTAGTAGTAGTAGTAGTAGCTGAGGTTGTTGCTAATGATGAAGATGATGACGATGATGAGGAAGATGAAGGCGATGATGATATAGTTCATTCTGTCAGAGGTTAGTTAAACCAGTGTGAGTCATACAACAGAGAAATCTATTTGCACAGCAGCAAGAAAGGTGCTCCATGGTCTCCTATCACACACACAGTATTGTTTGAGATCCTATGTTATGCTGACAAATCCTCTTGTGGCAGCAATCACCTAAGCGTCTTCCATGAAAGGGATGTACTTACTCCACTTATTTCAGAATTGATTGTGTTCACCACTAATCCAAATATGTTATTTTTATGTAATACCCACCATCTAATCATTCGTAACATACCAGGGGCTTGTTAGACAAGATATAACAGAATGTAATTGTTTTATCAATTGATCGTGTGGAAAATCCTAGGTAACTCCTGGAGTAGGAAACAAAATCAATGGCATGCAATTGGAACAACACACATTCACTCATACACTCCAATAAATAACCGGATTTGATAATAAATGTTGTTAGTAAATGCAATTGGAAAATCTATGATAGAAAATTCAATGATAAAGTCGTAGATAATAAATATCTAATTCAGGGAGTTGAGTTTCTAAAATCCATAAGCAGCTCACATGAATTCTCATAAAATAAACGTGTGTTTATGTATATTGTCCAATAAATAAAATGCTTGAGAACTATAGGGTGAAGCGATAGCTTACTCAGTCCTTGCTGAACATAAACATATTACACAGCATAATGTTTTTATGGGAGACCACATTAGGCTGCTCAGCTCTTAAAAGGTTTATGACGACCATTTAGCATCACGAGAGCGAAGCTTAACATGGCCATGTCAAGATAACATATAAGCATCAGTGTTGTTTTCATTGGCTGTCAGAATAGATTTTACAGTGGCTAGAGGGAAGAGGGGCATATGATTCTTCAGCAAGGGCTGTCACTGCTGGAGAGGGAGGACAGGGACAGCAGCCTCAAAAATAGAACAGGAAAAGGAAAGAGTCTTTGTGTCCAAAAAGATGATGAGGAAGTGTACCAGACAGAAGATAACCCATAGAAATATAATTACTAGAACAGGCATCCCTATTCAAGTCAATGTAGCCATGACAAATTGCAGTGGTCTGCAGGGCTTTTCCATTCTAGTAATTATATTTCTATAGAATAACTACACCAGAGAAAGAGGATGATGAGGGCTGCATTCTATTCCAGAAAAGTGTTCCTTCCAATCTGTCCATGTTAACTTTCCTTTGCATCTCTGATGGGAATGGATAGGGCTGAAACTAGGTGGAGCCATTGCTTATACATCTACATTTGTGAAGGGGAGTGTACACGAGCAGAAGAGAAGTGTACAAGAGGGGAGGGGACAATGTTTTGGAATGAAAGAGAGGGTATGGGGGACTGTGTCATAATAAGATGTTATGGGGAGGTAGTAAGAGGTTATGCACCTGTCCTACAGAGTTAGGAAGTGGACTCAAGACTTAGACTATGAGTTTAGGCCTGGATATAGCCTAAAAGTTAAAATATGGAATTTTCTCTGTGGTCTTATTATCTTATTAGTGGGCCTTTAGTCCCTTGAAGATGACACCCAACAGAAAATAATCTCAGGGGAGATTGTGTAGCAGTAATGCTGAGTTGAAATCTGCCGACTAAATGATTACTCTTTGCCTCTATCTCCCCTATCATCCATGCATACATAATAACTGAAGGATGGGGTTTGGGAGAGATGAGTAATCTGGTTTCATAGCGTCTCTCGCCTCTCTCTCTCATCCACTCACCCACCACACAATTGTCAGATGGCATAGGCAGCTTAGTCAACCCTTAGCTATAGGCCAGGATAATAATTGCTGTATTAATTGGTGTTGTCCAGGCTAGACAGAATATAAGAGATCCCACTGGGGCTAATAATTAATGGGGGTTTTTCCCTCTCTCCCGCTCTCCTCTCCTGCTCCTTCTCTCCCTCCCTTTGCACCCTCCCCCTCTCCCTCTCTCCCTGTGTCTGCTGTAGTATCATTAAGAAAGTGCTTCTTCCAAGAACCGAGTAGTTAGATATCGGAGTCTCATTAGAGTATTTTTAGTTAAGACATGGGCAACAAGAGTATTGCCTGGGCTCATTATGTTTATTTCGATTCCGTAATCTATGTGGATATCATGTTAGCCCTACCAGTTCACAGTTGTCTATAGGGATGAGGCGGTCTGATAAAGCATGCTGTAGAAGCCTGTACTAAATAAAATAATGCTTTGATGGGAGCTCGAATCGACTGTGGTCCGGTCAGTTACAAAGCACTAATGCCAAGGATGCCTAACATACAGTAGACCTTACAGCTTTAAGTCTGATCCTCATCCTTTACTGCCCTCAGTTATGGGTTCAACACTGCTGTTACTCAACAGTTTTCACATCCGCTCTATTTATATAGGCATTCTGTACAGTTCTGGTTTTACAAATAGTAGGCTCATGACTAGATTGTCTGTTTATAGAGAGTGGTTTAGCTACCGCTGTCCTTGCTGGTGTGAAGCTTCTTAATTTGCTTAGGTAAGGATCCAGCTGGGTAATTCGGTAATGTGGAACTATAAGCTCTGTGAGTCAGTCTGTAAGTTTGACTGCCAAGCAAACATTATGAAACACATAGAGGAGCTCAGAGCATTTTCATACAGCCACCTTCAGGAAATGGATAATTACATACTGTATTATGTCGTATCATGTCTAAAAGCACAGTAACTGACTACACAGTGTTAGTGAATACACTTTATTTTGCCCTCCAATAGCAAAAGGGTAATAACAACAGAGAGCAGGCATGGTTCTCAAACTCTCTGTCTCACAAATTGAAAGAACAAGTTGAGTTCATGTTGAAATGTCTATATTTTCTAACCTTTTAATAGCATGAAACGTTTGTCTTTGTTGAGCATAGGCCGGAAATGGAAGTATCACTGGCTTGAGTGACTTTTCAGCCTAAAGCCAGCATTAGCAATAGATCAACATCTCTCCAGAGCATCCTGCTTCATTGAAATGACATTTGTCTGGCATAAGGAAATGTAATACAAAGACAGGAGAATATGATTCAGCATACCTTCTATCACTTGTTATGGGGTAGCTGGTGCCGAAACAGAAGATATTACAATTAACAAGCTTCCCTACAAGTCATTTGAGGTTATATCTGGCATGTTAGCGAGACAGTCGACTAAATGTCTTCCCTGATGTCCTCTCCCAACAGTATTTACTATACACGGTAATTGTACCCACGGCCACAATAAGACAGAATCCAAGCCCAGCCACAAACAACTTCCCTGTAACAACGTGCTGAGGGAATTGGCCTGAGGAGCACAGGTAAGCGAAGCTTTTCTTTTGCAAACAGACAGCAAATTAGGAGCTTGTTCAAGCCTCACTTTGTTAACCATCTTGACAGGGTCATTTGACCATCTGGTTTAATTACAGGTACTGACACACTCCCAAGCTAATGCCTAGGTGTCACCCATGCAGAGGTGCAAATTACTTTCCACTTTAGAGAAACAGGGTGGTGCCACAAATCAAGCTAATGGCATTGATCGCCCCCAAGCTATAGCACAATCAACTTAAGTAACCATGCTAATCAATTTCTAGAGTTTCCTCCTTTTCATTCTGTTTGGTCAGCCAGATGCCCCCCTATTCAGTTTTATTGCTTCAAAAGCATGAACATCAAATACTGTGGATATGATTATAGTGTGCCTTTTTAGGACATGAATGATAGGTGTTCAAATTTGAGGAAGGTAATCATATTTCAGTGTAGAAAACTGTAGAAAAATGTGAAGACTTGAATGTAAACATAATGAACTTTGCGTCCCTTCCACATGTCAACACCCTGTGAAAATCTATAGTAGTAGTAGTAAGTAAGTGACTCACTTGACTCCACATCACATGTGTACACATGTACACAATGTAGGAAAGAATGTTCCCTTACAAAAAAATACATTTGAAATCGCATTTTCACATGTATAAATTTAGAGTTCACATATTAACGCCCCCTTTTCACGTGAGAAGAAAAAACATGTTTTCACTTGCAGTTGCACATGTAAAATGTGTGGTTTCACATGTGAAAAACTTTCTCATGTGAAAATCTCACGTTCACATGTGGAATTGCAAGTTCACATGTGAAAATCAGTCACGTTGTGATGCGTGTGATAGAAGGAGTCAGGCGCAGGAGAGTAATACGCATCCAAAATATTTATTCCGTGGATAAACAGTTGTGCAAGCATGCGACAACAAAACTCAGGCACAGGGGAAATATCTACCCTGGCAAACAACAAGGTAAGGTTAGCTCAACCAAGCTACACACAGCTCACAACAAGCAATCACCCACACAGACAAGGAAGCAGAGGGAACACTTATACAATGACTCATTGGGGATAAGGACCAGGTGTGTGTGATTAATTAGACAAGACAAGTGGAGTGATGATAAATGGATCGGCAGCAGCTAGTAAGCCGGTGACGACGAACGCCGAAACCTGCCCGAACAAGGAGGGGAGGCAGCCTCGGCGGAAGTCGTGACACACGTGAAAATCAGTCACATGTGAAAATGTAATTTGCGGTTTCACATGTAAGAAAACTCCACGTGAAAATTTCACTTTCACATATGGAATACTAAGTTCACATGTGGTGGTGAAATAGTGTTATTCTCCTCACATGTGAAAAGATGTTGTTAACATGTTGCAGTAGCATGTTTCCAAATATTGAACTGCAAATTATGTAATGCCATTCTGTAAAAAGGTAACTTAGCTTACCTGAGTATAATAATGAAAGTGTGTTAAAAACAATTTTGTTTTATTTCTGAACCATCCATTCGGAGTGTTACTGCTGCAGGCGCATGCTTCTCTTCTTCATACAGTGACTGTTGGAAGAAGCCCACTGAAAAGAACCGAGAAGCTAGCGCACTGTGTCTCCTTATTTACCCTTTTTGTAATGTTCAAATTTGTGCACACATTTTTTTATTGCATTTTCTGAAAGCATTCAAAATACACTGAAAACATCCAAAATACATTATCTATACAGCTTAAAACAACAATGCGATGTCAAAACAAGTTGCCTTAAAGTGCATTTATCAATTTACCTGTTCTTTTCACATTATTTATTAATGTGTTTTTCTGTAAGAGTTTCCACCCCGCTTCTTATTTTAGAGGCAAAGGTTTATGATGCCCATAAGGCAAAATCAAACAGCTGCATTCTCAACATACCTAGTTTTGCAACACACTGGCAGTTAACTTGGATTGTACTGTGGCTTGCGAAAGTATTCACCCCCCTTGGCATTTTTTCTATTTTGTTGCCTTACAACCTGGAATTAAAATAGATTTTGGGGGGGGTTGTATCATTTGATTTACACAACATGCCTACCACTTTGAAGATGTAAAATATTTTTTACTGTGAAACAAACAAGAAATAAGACAAAAAAAACTGAAAACTTCTGCGTGCAAGTCAATACTTTGTAGAGCCAACTTTTGCTGCAATTACAGCTGCAAGTCTCTTGGGGTATGTCTCTATAAGCTTGGCACATCAAGCCACTGGGATTTTATCCCATTCTTCAAGGTAAAACTGCTCCAGCTCCTTCAAGTTGGATGGTGTACAGTAATCTTTAAGTCATACCACAGATTCCCAATTGGATTGAGGTCTGGGCTTTGACTAGGCCATTCCAAGACATTTAAATGTTTCCCATTAAACCACCCAAGTGTTGCTTTAGCAGCATGCTTAGGGTCATTGTCCTGCTGGAAGGTGAACTTCCGTCCCAGTCTCAAATCTCTGGAAGACTGAAACAGGTTTCCCTCAAGAATTTCCCTGTATTTAGTGCCATCCATCATTCCTTCAATTATGACCAGTTTCCCAGTCCCTGCCAATGAAAAACATCCCCACAGCATGATGCTGCCACCACCAAGCTTCACTGTGGGGATGGTGTTCTCAGGGTGATGAGAGGTGTTGGGTTTGTGCCAGACATAGCGTTTTCCTTGATGGACAAAAAGCTCAATTTTAGTCTCATCTGACCAGAGTACCTTCTTCCATATGTTTGGGGAGTCTCCCACATGCCTTTTGGCGAACACCAAACGTGTTTGCTTATTTTTTTCTTTAAGCAATGGCTTTTTTCTGGCCACTCTTCCATAAAGCCCAGCTCTGTGGAGTGTACGGCTTAAAGTGGTCCTATGGACAGATACTCCAATCTCTGCTGTGGAGCTTTGAAGCTCCTTCAGGGTTATCTTTGGTCTCTTTGTTGCCTCTCTGATTAATGCCCTCCTTGCCTGGTCCGTGAGTTTTGGTGGGCGGCCCTGTCTTGGCAGGTTTGTTGTGGTGCCATATTTTTTATATTGGATTTAATGGTGCTCCGTGGGATGTTCAAAGTTTCTGATATTTTTTTATAACCCAACCCTGATCTGTACTTCTCTGTTTGGAGAGCTCCTTGGTCTTCATGGTGCCGCTTGCTTGGTGGTGCCCCTTGCTTAGTGGTGTTGCAGACTCTGGGGCCTTTCAGAACAGGTGTATATATACTGAGATCATGTGACAGATCATGTGACACTTAGATTGCACATAGGTGGACTTTATTTAACTAATTATGTAACTTCTGAAGCTAATTGGTTGCACCAGATCTTATTTAGGGGCTTCATATGCAATATATTTGCACGCACTACTTTTCAGTTATTTATTTTTTAGAATTTTCTGAAACAAGTAATTTTTCACTTTACCAATTTTGACTATTTTGTGTATGTCCATTACATGAAATCCAAATAGAAATCCATTTAAATTACAGGTTGTAATGCAACAAAATAGGAAAAACACCAAGGGGGATGAATACTGTTGCAAGGCACTGTAGTGAATGCTTGATTCTTGGTATGTGTTGGTGGTACACCCTTGCGGGTCTAACTAACCTCTTTCTGTCCCATTTCAGTTGACATGGTGACAAAGCCACAGTCATACTGACTGTCTGTTGACTCCATCAGAACCTGTTGAAAGATTTATTCATAAAAAATACATCCCTCCAAGACAAATGGAGTGTGGCTAGTTTCCCTCTCACACTACTGTATGCAGTAACCTAGTACTAATGCAGAGGGCATGTTATTAAAGAGACACATTGCTTTCCCCATTTCACCCCAATTCAACAAAGAATTGATCAACCATACTCAACTTTTAACACATTTCAGCTTAACTAACGTGACTGAAATGCTTTCTTTCTGTGGTAGGTTGGTTTCAGTTAAAATGGAGTTTTAACCTCACCGGCGTTCAGGTCAAAAATCAACCAGTCATTAGCGGATGAACAGACTGTCCTTTCTTCCAGCTCCTCTGTCATTCAGATAAACAAGCCTGAGTGCTGACATACGATCCCTTTAACACACACACAACCTGTCCTAAAGGACTGAGGGGACCAATGGTAATTAGGGAGGAGTCACATGGAGGCATCAGTGCCACATGCCAAATGCCACATTATAAAGTATCCTACCCTCTAGACATGAATCCCACTTACTGATCTATACAAAATGAATATATTATGAATATTTTAGTAGACTATATGGTCTCACTTGAAATGAACAACAGCTACAATTACATTTTAAATTGCCTTTCTTATTTGCACTGTAAGGTGCAGACCAGGGACCAGTTTAGATTAACAACAACTTTAAAGGCAATATGGCCTTCATAGATGCTTCAATATGTATTTATAAGCACATTTCCCGCAATATACAGGCCTAAGTAGGCTTTATAAAGGGTATACAAGGCTTGGATTTGAGAAAGGTTTTCACATGGGTACACAGTCGTTTTTTATCCAAGCAGAACGGTGTCTTACTGATCTGTCCTGCAGGAGCCTGGTGTGCCGTCAACCACCCAACCCAGGCAATAACTGTAATTAATTAGTCTGATAAATTACGTTCAAAACAATGACATGTTTAAATAGTCCAATTTAGCTAAAATGAGATATTACATCAAAAGCCAGCCATTTCTCCCATTTTTCCCATTTGAAAAGCCATACTGCCTTCCTGAAAGCATTTTAAACGTTACGATTTCCTCAGATGATAAAGCGGTACCTTTTAATGGAATTCTAATTAGTAATTTCATGGACTTTGTAACTAACCGTATCTGATTAGTGCACATTTCCACAGCCCTGCTTCAATTAAGAACACTTATAGTACAGTTTCAAACAATTCTACTTTCAAAGATCGAGCAAATGTGTTGGAAACGTACTTCGTAAACAACGAATGTTGCAATTTTGAGGTGTTAATTAAGTTTGATTTTACTTTACTTTTTTCGCTCCATATTTGGTTTGTTGTTCTTTAATGCTTTTTTTCCGTGTGCATGAAAAAACACATTAACCGTAACAAATCTTTGCAGAACTGATTTAGTTCTGCTGATGAGGAACAAGTCTTGTTCCTCATCAGCAGAACTAAATCAGTTCTGCAAAGATTTGACTATATGTAGTCTTCTTTTAAACTATACAAAGGAATAAAGCAGAGTTCCCCAACTGGCGGTGGTTTTATTTGACCCCCTGAAGTTTTCTGAGCTAAAAAAATAAGAAAAAATACCCACCAGGAAATCAGCTCCAAATGATTTTAATTAACGAAATCTGTTCCCAAGTATTCCATGCATAATAGAGAGACACTTGTGATTATATACAAATGTAAGCAAGGTTTGAAAACATTATATCTGTTTGGGCTTCTTGTGGTCAATTTGCAGTCTACAAATGATTGGTAATTATGTTCTGGCACCCCAACAATCTGCTCAAGAAAAAAATTGGTTCAATCTAGTTGATTATCCCTGGAATAAAGGCTGATACACTTTGAATTATTATTCTCCTGATTTCATCAGACCATATTTGTCTGTCTACACTCAGAGTGTGTGATTTTATTCACTGTTCCCTTAATCATAGGTCCTTAGCTTGACATGTTTTCACATTTTGTCAAAAATTATTATGCACTGGTGTGTAGTAGAAACTTACAAACTGTTGACCAGACCCCAAGAAAACATAATCTGATTTCACTTCCATTCAAATAATTTTGTACTCAAGAAATAAATCTAGGTTCTTGAATTTGAACTTTGACCCTGAGTATGAACTAGACTGGAATTAGTATTAATGTTCATCAGGCCTCTGTGTGGGAGTCTTTTCCTCACAATGTAGTGCTTTTGACACAGACTTTACCCAGTGGCCCTAGAGTCAGCCCCAGAGAGGGCCCCTGTGGAACCTCTCAGGTCCCTAACCACAGAAGTGTTTCCACGGTGGCGAACTGTTTCAATCGGACTGACATCCCAACGTTGAAGAACACATTTAACCATGCAAAAAGCGTGACAGACCACCTCACCCCCACCCTCTGCGAGGTCAGTAACAACCGGATGACGTGGCTTCCGCTTTTGGACGTTAACAAGGCGACACTCCATCTTAACTCTTCCTCCACATTTACTAGATTGGTTCAATAGTGCAGAAGAGAACCTCCCCAGAAAGTTTTTTATTTTCTCGTCAGGACCAGAAGGAAAGAAACACCGCTCTGGCGTTTTTTTTTACGTCTGCTATGTTAGGTTACCGCACCCCCTACCTCCTTGCCCCATTCCTCTTTTTTAAACATGGAGTTCACCTTGTCAAGTCAAATGCCAGACCAGTAATTTTGACTAATAATTACCAGACATCACCACAATGAAACATCAGTGTCTGAACTTCTTTGTGCCAAACTGAATTTTAATACATTTGGAAAAGGTTGGCCAGAGGCAGGAATCCTGCACACTGGGAAAAGGAGTGCACATGTGGAAGCACTTTAGGAAGTGATAAATGATTTGAAATCCACAGCGTTCCCCAGAATGGAAATTAGGTCGAACAGGTGTTAAATGTGAACCACTGGTGCATTTTTAATCGGAAAGAAAACGTCCCAGGTCTTTGGGGCCAGATGTTGGGGGGCTGGGTCTGGGGCTGTGGATGGGGATCGGCTGGGGCATTGGTGAGTGTTCATGGCCTGAGGTGGGTGATGTGCGGAGGCCCTATTTGCATGACCTCTCCACTGAGAAATAACGGATCACTTGTGTCAGCTGTTCTCCTATAGGGAAAGAGAACCTTTCCTTTTGCCCGACCGGCGACCACGCTACACCTCTGCTATTCCAAGACAAGACAGGCCTTTTCTGTAGAGTTTAGACTGTAAAGAATATCACTAATAGCTTCATGTATCCTAATGATAATATTTGTAAACTTATTTTCAGATATAATTCAAAATGGTGTTTTAGGGCTGAGGTAATATAATAACATCCAAATGTCCGCAACAGAACGTTTCCAACACTTCTGGCAAAATTACAAATTTGTATTGGTCCATAAGATGGATAATTGCCATAAATTGGGCCTTTATCCATCAGTCAGGAAATGGCCAAGCATACTATCTATCACAAGTGTCTCTGTTTTCCCATCGGTATGTCCTACTCAATCAGGAATTTTCAGCCAGGAACCAAACTTGGCCATTACCTAAATGCCCATGATTTAATTCACTTTAGGTGTTCACCTAAGAGAGATATTTTGGATGTGATGAGTCATTTACATTGTCAGAGATAATTAATGAATAACAGAAAGGCAAATACAACCGGCTCTACAGAAAAAAACTCCAATACAAGTGAAGAGAAGGAAAATGGGATCATGTTTCATTGTTGGAGGCACAATAAATTGTCTCTAATTTTGGACAGCCTCGATCTGAGCACTGTCAGAGTTGACAGTAAGCCAGCCTCCCCATAATATCCACTATTTATTTGGTGGCATTACACCATCATCAAATTTTTAAGGATCTCTCTCACTCAAATACATTTACATTTTAGTCATTTAGCAGACGCTCTTATCCAGAGCGACTTACAGTTAGTGAGTGCATACATTTTATTTTTTCATACTACTCAAGAAAGCACATATACAGGCCCATCTGAAGTTTGCCAATGAACATCTGAATGATTCAGAGGAGAACTGGGTGAAAGTGTTGTGGTCAGATGAGACCAAAATCGAGCTCTTTGGCATCAACTCAACTCGCCGTGTTTGGAGGAGGAGGAATACTGCCTATGACCCCAAGAACACCATCCCCACCGTCAAACATGGAGGTGGAAACATTATGCTTTGGGGGTGTTTTTCTGCTAAGGGAACAGGACAACTTCACCGCATCAAAGGGACGATGGACGGCGCCATGTACCATCAAATCTTGGGTGAGAACCTCCTTCCCTCAGCCAGGGCATTGAAAATGGGTCGTGGATGGGTATTCCAGCATGACAATGACCCAAAACACACGGCCAAGGCAACAAAGGAGTGGCTCAAGAAGAAGCACATTAAGGTCCTGGAGAGGCCTAGCCAGTCTCCAGACCTTAATCCCATAGAAAATCTGTGGAGGGAGCTGAAGGTTCGAGTTGCCAAACGTCAGGCTCGAAACCTTAATGACTTGGAGAAGATCTGCAAAGAGGAGTGGGACAAAATCCCTCCTGAGATGTGTGCAAACCTGGTGGCCAACTACAAGAAACGTCTGACCTCTGTGATTGCCAAAAAGGGTTTTGCCACCAAGTACTAAGTCATGTTTTGCAGAGGGGTCAAATACTTATTTCCCTCATTAAAATGCAAATCAATTTATAACATTTTTGACATACGTTTTTTCAGGATTTTTTTGTTGTTATTCTGTCTCTCACTGTTCAAATAAACCTACCATTAAAATTATAGACTGATCATGTCTTTGTCAGTGGGCAAACGTACAAAATCAGCAGGGCATCAAATACTTTTTTCCCTCACTGTAGGTTTAAAATCAGATTTTATGACTTTGTGGCTGTGCCAGCTAATGACCATTATGCAGAGCTTACTTCAGTCATTTCAATAAATGCCAACCTGCATACTGTACACAGCATAGTACACTAAGCACTCTGTTCTCCGTTTTTCTCTACCGCCCTTTCCTTCCCTCCTCTGTCAATTTCACTTTCACTATTGATTTCATGGAAAGTTTCCAGACACACATGAATTGTCCACTTGTTTTCACTTGAAACGCTCTCAGGTTGTTTTGTCCCAGCTGTCTAAACAAGGACATTAGGCACGTTTTGAGGCTAGAGTGATGTTGATGCGTTCTATATCGCTTCGTCCTGAGAGGATCCCACAGTATGCCTCACTCTGTGGTACCATGGTACTTCATATAAAGCTGAAATTCTGGAGGGAAATGGACAGCTGCTGAGACTATCTGTTGTAATTCAAGTGAATTGACATCATACCTGTAGGATGGCATGGTGCCCAGATGGAGCTTACTGTAATAATATCTTGACTCCAACCATTTCATTAGCAGCGTGTGACCCCTCTTCTCCTATAGCCAGTGCATGGGTAGGCTATAGACCAGCATTGTTTTGCCATGATGACAGTGCTTTCTGGGAGTCTAATTGGCTGTTCCATTAATAACATGGACAAACTAATTTAGCAGAACCTGTCCTCTTTAAAACCGCGGGAACAAAGAGCAGGGTGGAAATCAATCTTCGCTTTGTGCCTGAGCCGCTGACCCTTTCACGCTTTGAAGATTGTTGCTATAAAAAACAGCATCTGAGAAGTTATTTAACTACAAACAGAGTCCTACCTTCCCCATTCCGGCTGCATAATCAGGCATAATAAGTGGCTGCAAAGGTCCACTTAATGTATTTCTAACACTGGAGACCTGCTAATCCTGTCAGGGGAATGAGATGGAGGGAGAAACGTGTTGGAAGCCCCGGCTGGGCATGGAGCTGAGCATTTAACTCCATAACCATGCAGGCAAATGCCTGGGCGCCTTTTCACACAAAAAGAGAAAGGAGAGGGGTGGAATAAGCCCCAGTTTCACATTTCAGCCCAAAGTGGGGATCCATTTTTCCGCTTTAGTTGCCATCGAGGAACAGTGGCAAGGACAACAACAGCAGCCTCTGCAGTAACAGCCTGCCTCAGTGGCTGAAGCTTCATAAACCTGAGCCATTATCAGTCAGTATGGGCCTTTAAATAGAGAGCCCTTCACATCAGACGTGTGTGTGTGCTCTGTTAGGTGGACATCAACCCCTTCCTCATTCATGGATGGAGTATGTAAAGCTGCAGACCAATGCATGTGATATTTGGACAGTTTTTTATTTATTTAAATGTTCCATTAAGACATGTCCTTTAACCTGAAAGAACATCACATTTTTTGGCTTGGCTCTAACACAATTGTAAAGTGTCTTAGTGTATTTAAACAAATACTGTGTTTGTCTGATGAAGCTGTCCAATACAATATTAGCACGTAATGTTGTTTGTGGCTGGTCAATATTGTTTAATGGCCATCTGCTTGGAGTCTGCCCCAAATTCATGCTTTATATAGGCCTGTTTGGCACTTCCAAATGTGCAAGAAAATATGTTGCATTACAGAATAGGCCTATCAAAATCACTTGTGATAAATGAAGTGCAATTATTCGCTACAATTCAGGACAGATTGTATAGTATCCTGCTTTTGATCCAAATGAAATTATTAAAATGGCAGCTTAGTATACCATCATACATGCCCAGTGAAATCACTTCTGAAACGAAGCCAGAGAAAACACAAAAGGAAGGAAAACCAAATAAAGACCAAAACAACACTCAAACTCATCAGATATCACATTCCCTTGACTGTATTTGTCAAAACACCTTTATGGAGGTCTTTAAAATGCAGCGTTCTCATTAACAGCTCAAGCATATAATCACATCTCCGTAATGAGGTATTAATTAAGCAAAGGGCATCTATTGCCCTCACTAACAACCTCATAAACAATTGACAGGAGATTTGTGATTTTTGACTCCCTGACACCATTAAACAAATCAATATTGGGTTGTGCAGCCGTGTACTCTGGCTGGCTCTCCCTAGTCTTAGCCAATCAGCCTTGATGAATACTAATGAGGGAATTAACTGCCTCATATTCCGCATGCGTCCCATCAAACAGATCCTTATCATGGGGGAGATGAACGTCTCATTTGCATGGAAAAATACTCTGTTTTGTAGGTAAAGATTTCACAATATGTCACTCATTATGTACCCCACGCACCTCCTCCTTTCTCTCCTTTCTCCCTTGTTTCCCCTCTCTCTTTTAGCCTCCCCATTTCATACACATGCACGCACACACATTCTACCTCTCTCTCTCTCTCACACGCATGCATGCACATGCACACACAGACACACACATACACACTCACAAACACACACACACACACACCCTTAGACCCTCACAGCTACCACCGCACTACAATACATAGTCGTCCGACATTCAGCAACCACTACAGTGGGTTACATGTGCAGGGGGGTGGGGCTTTGAAGATGCATCTTACAATAAGGCATTACCATTCATGCCAGCACTGTGTTGAACATTTTTCATTTATTTTTCCAGACACATTATTTACCTAATCACGTCTCTGATTTATTTGAAATATTTCCGTCTGTGTGTTGAGACAGGCAACCTCACTTGGCATTCTGTTCCTTTTGATTGTTGCAGTAATCTTGTTTGATAAATATTGCTCTCAGCGTACTTAATGAGGTTTGCTGTTCAAATCACAATGGTGAGCCTTCCAAGCCTGTCAGGTATAATATCATTTAAAAGAGTGTCAGATACTACGGAGACTGCCATGTTGTATTGGGTAAAAAGTCTAGTATGTGTAAAATACAGGCACTAGCTTAGAGCTATAGGTGCCATTCCTTCCTATAATTCATGGTCCTTCTAGCCAGATTCGAACCAGTGCCCTAAGGATGGCTATCAGAAACACAGGTAATACCAGCCACAGATTCAATAGAAGTTTGTTAGTTGACGGTTTATTTTCATTGTTGATCAAACTATCAATGTGATATACAGTAATATTCCAAATAAGAAACAGTAGTTTATATAATTATATATTAATATAAACATCGTCTCTCCAAATCATAAAAACATATATATTTTCTCTAGGCTTAAGTTTTACCAAGAGAAGCCCAGAATGCCAGAGCATCATCTAATTTAGTCCCTCTCACTGATCATCCCAGTGAAATTAATGACAGGGGGACGGCCTGTTGTCTTTGTTCTGTGTGTGTGGCCGCAGGGCGGTGGGTTAATGCAGGAGATTGACTCTTAATTGCAGTGGGGGAACGAAAGCTCATCTTTTCTCATTAATGAGACGCAGCGAGAGCCTGGAGATTTTCTCATCACACAAATACGTCTCCTCCATCTGTCAGGTTAAGTGCAGTTTAGATTATTGCCTTGAACTTCCAGAACATGTAATTTCTCTGTGGGCTGTGTCTTCAATTGTTGAACTTTGGGTGAGAAGGTAGGGCCTAGAGAGTCAGGTAGGGGTTAAGGGATGGACCTCTGAAGTGAGGCAGTCACATATGTGATATGAGGCCAGAAGGGGCAGGGCTCAACCTACAGTCCATAGTGAAACCTCTTCATAGAGCCTAATGAGGCAGATGAGAAGGCCATTTATAATATCAGGTTTCAATTGGGTTTTGTCCATCCTCCAGATCAAAAGACAATCTTAATTTGAGTGCTGTTCCAATAGTAGTCCTATCGTATTACAGATGATGTGGATGAAGTGGATAGAGAGAGAAGGAGAGAAGGAGTGGGGACGAGAATGGAGTGTGGGAGAAAGTGTGGGGCTTTCTGGAGGTGGGAGTTGACCTCTGTCTGAGGAAACAGCCATTGCCTCCTCATGATGCATAACCGTGAGGGATTAAGGAGCACAAAGCAGCATACTTTTTTGGTGTAGCACTAAAATGTGCTCCTCTGGGGCTCATTGAAAAATGATTGCCGATTAAGTGTTTGAAGTCTGCCAAAGATGATTTTAGTGGGATGACGATGAAACTCTTATGCAGGCAATTTTCCCTCTCTTTTTTCCCACTAACTGTACCATGATGCGTGTTCTCTTGTCGCACCTGGAGTGGAGGTTGCCAAACTAATTTCACCTCTTGGACCTCAGCTTGACTCGAAGCGACTCGAAGCAAGACAACCAAAAGTGATAAGGCTGAATTAAGCTGCTACTCTCCTGTGGGAATGTTATTATACCGCCAGAAAGAGGCATTGATTTCCTTATGAGAACAACAAGTAATGTTGTGTATTACTCTGAGCCCTCTTGAATGGCAGGTAATACTGAGTGAATAAAGATACAATTATATTTATGGAAATAAAGAGGATTATACCATACCCTCCAAGGTCCATTTAAATATGAAAAATTGGGTCACATCACAATGTTTTGAGAACCATAATCACCATCCTGTCTACGATATTCCACTATGGAACCACTATGTAAACAACTGCTGAAATAAGTCTGTTTTTGTCATTTATTAAACTTTTTTTAATATTTTAGTGTACTGTAAAAAAAAAAATTGGGGCTGGAGACAATGTGTAGACAGTGATGACAAGCCCAGCTTAGTGTTTCCATGGTTGCACCTCAATTCCCTTGAAACTGCAGCCCTCCCCAATATATGATCACGTTACACTCATTTGTTTTCATTATTGCATCAAAGACGAACTGGTCGTGAGGCGGACATTGCCTCTGCACCACAGCGCATGCAGGCCCGAAGAACAAATGTGATTCTGAAGTCACTTCGGGGTTATGTAAGCTGTAAGGAATCTGCACTTTAATAAAAGGTTAGAATCACATTCTTATGTTATGACCTAAAGAGAGAAACAGCCACTGAACTTTTGGGAAATAAATCCTTTATTGCCCCTTATTAAAGCTGGTTGACTCAACAAAAATGGAGCTTACCCACTCAAAAAATAATAATTATCCTCAGAATGACAACAAGTGTTGGTAAACGTCGTTGATATTTTGTTTAACAGCTGTAAAAGGAGTGCAGCAGGGTATGTTAAGTAGTCTGTGCCGTGAATCACAGAAGAGCTGGAGGCCAAGGTAGTGGAGGGAAATTCTGACCCCAGTGGACAGGTGGAGGTAAACTGAGACCCGTACCACCCAAGGGGAGGATGAACTTAAGACCTGTCCCTCACCGTCCTTTCGAGGTGGAGGTCAGCAGACTGCAATCACTGATCAGTCAAACCGCCCCAATCAGAGGCCAAGGCCACCCCTTTTTCACCAGATGAAATGGAACCAACCACGAGAGCAGGACAATCATAATTAGGAGTCATAAAATATAATCAAAGCCTAAAAAACCAGGCTGCAGTAACTGGGGTAGTCAGAGGAAGAACAGAGAAGATCTTTGTACAGGGAAAAATATTACTCATGAATTACATACCTTGTTCAAATGACTGAGATGTGTCTCAGTCACTCTCTCCATCACATGTGAACTCACCATCTTCGCCAGATGGAATACAATCCCCTCACATTGATACTTCTCAATCAATAATGATAATAAAAATATCAATTTATATCATAAGTATACACTGGTGAAAGGGATACAATGCATGCACTTTAAGTCTTCAAAGTTATGATTGCATGGATCTACATTCACTAAGACATAAGGATGTAAAGATAACTGTCTGAAATCACACAGGTTGTTTGTTTTTAAGACAGGGTTATTGTTTGTTTTTCGAAATCCTGTAATTAAGGCAGCCGCAAATTTGTATTTCTGTTGTCTGAGGCCTTAGGCCAGGATTAGCAGTATTTAGCATTGTAGAGTGTACCCCCCCCCCCCAGGATAGATCAAAAACAGGGGGAAAGGGAGAAAAATAGCATGTGGTCTCATAATCCACAGTGAAATTGCAGACATTTTGTAAGCATGTGTTATATACAGTAGGTCAAAAGTATTGATGTCATACAAACTTAAGGGGCAGGGCAATAGACGTTTGCTATATTAATGTGAATTCACTACTCATTTATAGAAGAAAATCAACATTAGTATCACACTAGTCATTTGCTGGCACATTTCTACCAAGAAACCAAGGTATGGGTATACATATTGGGCATTTCAACTGTGTAGCATACCTAGAGTGAGTCTGCACCTCCCATTAGTGATAATGTCAGCTCTCATCACTGAATCTAAGATTAGCAAGACTTTGGCCAAACATTAACTAACATAGACATTAACTATCTGACATCACTACTTCAACCTTTACAACATATATATTTACTGATTGAAGCCAAAGGGAATGACAATGTCTTATTTCATACAATCAAAGCCAACTCACAGACAACTCAAACACACATCCTTTACTCAACTAAACAATTTTCCTCTTATACCTGGTTGGGTTGTCAGCTTGACACTAAATGTGACAGATGATGCCAAAAGGTATTTGGAAACGCCTTGGGTTTTTGACACTCATTACTTTGGGATTACAAGATGTCAAGCTTGAACATATCTCATTTCTAAAGTATACCTCGAACAAAGAGTTACATTATAGGCCAGGAATCCTCAGGTACCCACCAGGTTGTGTTTGTGCAGGGCACTGCCCATAGGTGATATCTCAACTCCCAAAGTTTATAAACCTGGCCATCACCCATCAGGTCCCAACCTCGACTCAACAACAAACAAACCATTAACTGTCAGTGTGACCGGCCTGCAATATCGACCGCTCATACGTTTACACACAATACACTAACATACACTTCAGAGGAAGTTTTCTGTGTACATAGACAAATCCTTTGAGCGCTGATCAAGGGATCATTTTTCTTTGAGCTGGTAATGAACTTGATTAGCTTGTAATGAAATATATTGTATCAGAGAGATTGTTGTATATTGATTTATTTTCTACTTTCATGTAGTGGGTTCCACAAAAATGTAACTCCTAAAATACAGATAGCAGATATAGAGAATGGCAATGTATCCAGCTTGGTTCAGGTGGATATCAGTGCACTTTAAAAGCGCCTTGCTTCCTCTGAGTCTCAATCATCACTCATCACTCAATCCGCAGGTGATTCTTGCTTGTGCGGTCAAACCCTTAACTATGTTACAGTGCATTGCTGTGACTTCATCACTTCAACACTTCACTGCATGTCAGAACAGGGCTGCTGAGGGTCTGTCTGTGGTAGTGTTGTGAGATCTCTGTGACATCGCTGAGGGAAAGGCCACACCCCCCTGTGTCTGTGTCTTCGAGGCTGCTGCTTCCTTCCTCCTTCAGAAGGATATTGGTGGGGATTTGTTACATTCCTCCCCCACGCTGCTTGCGTCCAATCACCACATTTTATTTTCTTGTTTTTCACAGTCCCCGCCCTATTGAACTCAGGAAATGCCGCAAAGAGCAGAAATAGCTGCCCAGGGGTCAGTGGTTGGATGATGGGGGAGGGAGGGTGGGTCTTGCTCGGTAGGAGGTGGGGCACTCAATCCCTGATCTGCCTGTAGGACTGAGATGGATGGGAGATGGATGGGAGATGGAGGGAGGTGGATGGGAGATGGATGGGAGATGGATGGGAGATGGATGGGAGATGGAGGGAGATGGAGGGAGGTGGAGTGTGGGAGTTTAGCTAGAGAAGGCCCTGATGGTCCCGTACAATCACAGGGGAACCATGTGTGAGCTGCTAGAGAAGGTCATATGTGACCAGGAATTAATGGGAATTAACTATCTTAAGGAACAGTGGAGGGGACTGACTGAGACCAGGCCTAATGCAGCACATATCTTTCAGACAGGGGTCTAATAGGACCATTTAGGGCTTCCAACCTGTTCTTAGTGCCAATTTAGGATTCAGGGTTGTTAACTTCATTTAGAATCTGGGATTGAATGTAAACTCTAACTTCACTTCTTTTACCCTAGTGATGAAATAATGGACTTCTACTGTCTTCTGGTTGTATGTGTGTGTGAAATAATGCAAACAAGATTGTACCATGGCATTAAAAAGGCTTATACTGTGGTCTTATTGCTTTTATGACCCTTCAGTGTATGATACAGTGTATCATCGCTGCCCATCTTTTCTGATAGTCAAATCAGGTCATATGTAGAAAGCTGATGTGAAATATATAAGAGACTAGTAGGTGTCACTTTTTATGGGTGGATATGTTTCGTAAATAAGCTACACATTTTGGATCATAACCAATGCATTGAAATTACAATTGGACTTGCATATAATAGTTTCAGAAATTGGGACAATCACATTAGTTTTATTCCCCATTTATTCTAAATAGTTTTACTTATAGAAATGCATGAACCCTGGCTGTATCGTGAACCTGCTAAGGTATGAGAGAAAATTAGTTTTCCCACATATATCCCTCCGCCTCAGAACTGTCATAAGCTATTTTCTGCTCTACAGCAAATCATAATTGATCTCTCTCAATCTTAGCTTTACATTAAATGGGGAGATAATCATTTGATACCAATATTTCGTGCCGCTCTTGCGGCCTAATGTTGTTTTGCCAGCTTTACCGCAAAGCACTGTCTAGACAAAAGCATATGTACACAGAAACACTGAGTGGATAAATGTTTAGACAGTCATTATTTTAATAAAGAAAATGGACTGACTTACCTCTAGGAGAGAGTGCCAGTCATTGTTGAATAGCGGTTTGGCAAGTGTTTTGCAAAGGCCTCTAGCGCTTTGCTCTCTTTCAAGCGTAATACTCACGTGCTTCAGGGGAGTAAGTCAAATGTGAAGAGACAATAGTGTAATTTATGAGATAAGTAGAGATAAGGTCTTGCTGTCAATCCATTTGCACCCAGGACTGTAGCAGTGAATATGTATCCTATCCATTGACTGTTGCGCTTTTGTAGCTTAATGTGCACCTTTTGCCTCAATGATGAATCATGTTTGTTCATATTCACCTGTCAATCAAAAAAAGATTAGCAGTCATTTGAATAAAAGTTCAAAATAAAGAGTGTGGTGTGTTGTGCAGAAAGGCACTGTGTTATGCAGACATACACATATCAGCCAGGTAGACTTTGTATTGATTTACCCTCATCATGGCAAAGCACTCCCTTTTAACAGAACAATTATGACACCCACATACATCAGTCACGATCATGTTTTATTGCTGCTCATTTATTCAGGGTACAACAGCAGCATCCCAGCAGGACCAGGCCAAGGCCCAGTGCCCTAACCCCTACTCCTTTCCTACCTCCTCCTTCTCCTCTCACAGGTTGTCCTCACTCAAGCGCTTACTAAAAAACAACAGATCAGCACCTGTGATGGAAGGTGATTTATTTGACCCTAAACCACCATGAAGAGAGCACTGTAGAGAGGGAGGGGCAGAGAGCCAGCAGACACACTAGCTCGCTGCAGCCCTGGAGGCCTGGAAGTCAACGCCCCCACTGTAAACCACTTACCGCTTGCTTCGTTCTGCTTCTCATGTGACTGTTTTCTTTATTTCCTCAGCTAAAAGACGGCTGAATCATTGCCATTTATCACCATGAGGTCATAAAAAGCCTGGAGGATTAAATAATCATGTCTATTGAGGGGGTGCGGTTGGCTGATGTCCCCAGTGTGTGACATCACTGAACCTGGGTCCGGCCCCCATTTGGCTCCAAGACCACAGGCTTTAGGCCCCCTCGCAGTCAGGGCACATTGGGCCACCATGCCACGGACCAATGGCTGAGGATTAAAGCATGTTTCCCCTGCATCTGTCCATTTGATTGAGCTGATCAGACAACGCACAGCGCAGGATGTTGTCCAAGGACCTAACGAGAGTAAAATTATTGAGTAACAGGAAATGAAAAAATTCCTGCAATGCCGATCCACCACTCAAGGCAATTCTGTCTGGACTATTAGGGGCTCAGAAATGACAGTACAGGCATGATGCTCTCTCACAAATAGCTTTTTGATGTTAGATGTGTAGTTCATAAAACGGTATTCTTTCCCTTTATAAGGATGTATGTAGCACTGTGTGGCCCTGGATAAATAAAACATCCAGGCCTCATGTTACATTACTGAAGCCTTATAATCACAATAACTACATGTCTATAAAGAAATTGAGTTACCCTGTAACAGTCTTGAGTCTAGTAAGTTACAGTATTCAAACCCACTGTCTCTCCCAAATCAGCTTAGTATTAAATGTGTACATGGCACTGGGTTTGGCTGTGTTAACTGTCTAATATTTTGTAACACTTGGGACATTTGGAACTAGTGCAGTGAGAGGAACAGCTAGATCACTAAATAGCCTGGCCTAATGGTCCTGTTTAGGTCACTGTAAGGGCCATGGCATTGTAAGTACCTTGTGTATTACAACAGGACCTTTCCTACAGCAGCATATTAAGACCTGTGAAGTTAAGCAGAACTATTACCTTGGTGTTGGGATGTCAACCACCATCACATGAACAGCCCTACCAGTCCAGAGTTCAAAACATGAATAGTAACGCATTTATACAGTAGGTTACCAACCAATTTTATTTCAAAGTGAAAATAACACAGCCCAAAGAGAGGAAGGCACAATGTCTGTCAAATCTGTGGTGATTACCATAAATAACTTACCTGAATAAGTAAGTTAAGCAAACATCGATATGTAAAAGAAGGGTCTGTTTCTGTCAAACTGTAACCACGTGTAGATGAAAAGTGAAGGGAGGTATCAAACTGTGACCACACAGCCGCCAACCCGCCAGAACATTTAAGACTCAGTAACACAGACTCACACTCGTGCTAAACGAGCGTGTAAATTATTAGCGAATTGAGGAAAAATTACAGGTGCATTACTTTAATATTTCAACAGCATGTGGGAATGTTTAACATGGCACCGCTAATGTGTCCCCACCTGGCTTTTCTCGTTAACAGGACGGCTGGAGCAGGAGCTAGAGGTCACTGGGTGGCTGAGAACATTTATGCCCATTAGTCAAATACCATTCGGGGGTTCGTTAAAACTTCAACATGGCTTAGAGCCATGCTGTGCGGTTTGTGAAACGCTTCCTGTTCTATATGAGCTTCATTGCGTCACGGCTCTAGGAGCTGCACAGGTAATGAGGCAGGACTTGAAAACACTTCTAGTCATAGATACTATTGCCCTGTATCATATGTATTTAGACTGTATGGTTATGAATCAACCAACCATGACTATTTCTGCATACTCAAATATACCCAAACTTGTCTCTCAGACAGTGAAAATGTGACCATATGGTTCTTTCAATGATTCCCCATTCATTACATTCCTCAAATACTTCAATTTGATCAAAAATAACAACCACTAACACATGCGCTCACATATCAAATCTGGGTAGACGGGACACTTGGAAAGTGTCCAAAAAAGTGTTTTTTGATACCACTGATGAACTACCCATCACATGCTGTGATGGACCCAAAAGTATCTAGGGGGTCAAAAAAGTGATCTGGTCACATCCCTATGGGCCATCAAAGATTGCTATCAGCTCGTCCAAAGATGTGATCTGGGACACCCCTGTGGATTGTCCAAGAAAGTTATCTGATCATCAACGACAACAAAAAGATCATGGACACCCCTATGGATCTTCCAAAAATGTGATCTGGGACACACCCCCTGATGTCCAAAAACTTAAACAGGAAGTCCAATAAAGTTATCTGGAAGAGAGTCACCTGTGGTCCAAGTAAGTTAACCTGTGGTTCAAGGAAGTGATCCGGGGTACTCCACCACTCCACCTGGCACTCCACCTAGTGATGCAATGCCATCATTGAAGGGGATCATCCAAGGGTCTGTAACTTTATCTAGAGCCATGGACATTTGCTCCGGATAAATATTGTGATCATGGCTTATCCTCGAAAAGTAGCAGGCTACAATATCTTCCCCATTTAAAACATCCCCCAAAAATGCTAACTTTAACCATTTTGGGGTTCTTACCGAAACTAAACCCAAAAGCTAATGTTATAATTTTGACATGCCAAGTGAGTCAAAAAAGTTATAATTCAATGATTCTGGTAGTGTTCAAATCAGACGTCCGAGATAAGTAGAAAAGGCATCACGTACTGTACAGTATACTCACTCACACAGAAAGAACTCCCAACTTTCTTCTCAAATATAACACAGAGGTAACTAATGTGCAATCATTTTTCTCTCTGTCACTAACGTAGGGAGTTGAGTGGAGTGTGTTTGTTTTTTTAAGTGTGTAAACCTGCCAGTTCCTAGGCTCTTTCATTCCCCCTCTTCATACACATGAGGGATGGTTCAAAGGGTGACTCTCTGACATGGCGTGTGATCACTCCTCCATCCTTTATCTGCCTCCCCACATTAGCACGTAAATGAGGCTGCACTTTGAGTTTCTACGAGCTGCAGCGCGCTCAGTGTAAACAGGAGTTGCGCCGTTATCATTATTGGACAGATTTCTGACATTCTAACACTTCAGTTTCATTAACATTCAAAATGGCTGTGTATTTCACACTCTTTATGTTCAGAGGATTTTTGTATGCTTTCAGGGGTTTTCATCTACAAAACCAACCTGAGTAACCTAAGTTATGCACCTCAGTTTATAGTACTATAATGAGTTTTCATGGGTGTGCTGATCTCTGTAAGAGTATAATTACTGCAATCATTTATAAATAAAAGTTATTTGCAGGACTCCTGAGATTTTGACATTAATTTGCATTTTAGGCCGTAATATAGCTAATGAACAGCATTGTGATATTTCTAACAGGTCTGGATATCCGTGTTGACGTGTCTGCTGCAGTAGTATGTGTGCCCAGGCCTGCGGTGAGGCGACTGTGAGGTCCTGAAACGCCATTGTGATTCAAGCAGAGCTTATCACATGGGAGAGAACTGGCAGCCTCTTAAAAGGTATTATATGTACTCTCCTTCCTTCTGTCTGACAGGAGTCCTTGGGATGAAAGGGAAAAGCACTGGAAAAAGAGACATCGTTTCCCTACATGGAGAACTCTTTGTCTCTGTTCTCTTCATCCCAAGTCTCTCCAGGAATCCTCATTTCCACCATTCACCCACCTATCCGCAGATAAAAGATGGCTGAAGGCGGGTATTTTCTCAATGGGGACAGCTTGTAACCCGTCTGCAGAAGGGAAGTTGCACAAAGCTCAAGACTGAGAGAAGGTTGGAACACAGCTTTCAGACCTCTTTGAATTCGCTCGAACTGTGTAGGGATGCTGGCTATAGAAGAATTTTCAAGGGGTCTAATCAGACAGTGAGCTGCCTGATAAAGACACAACATACAATCTGGATTGTTGCATTCATATGAAAACTGATCATGGAAGGGGATGATGATACCACAATGTTTATGAGTCCATTTCAATCCAGGACCCCCCTTTTATCCCTGCGTTGGTTTGTTCAGGGCTCTAATAATTAAGCCTGTGTTCTTTTGGGGGGTGGCGCTTGGTGATGTCCAGGTTTAGAGAATGCCAGACTTGGCAGCTGGCGTTCCTAAGCGGGTGCTTGGCATTAAGACAAGGAAGGGGAGAGTCCATGCCAGTCCCTGGGGAGTGGGAGGTGTTAACTTCTAATGGCTTTCTCCACCACAGCCCTGACATCTGCAGGGCTACCAGAAAAGAGAGCGAGAGGTTTTTAAAAAATTAATGGAGCTGAATGCATCTCACAGCGAGGTGAGGGCTGGATTAATCAGCACATTAAGGACTAGCTCCGGATTGGAAATAATTATGGGAGCTGACAAGGTGCAGAGGTGCCAGTGCGAGCTCCTTTCAGGAATGAATTTTAAAAAGCAGTTTAAAAAGCCTTCAGATGTTGGCATTATCTTGCGTGACCAAATTAGGGGCAAATTAGAAAAGTTTATCTGGCATTTTGGAGTATTGAAAGAGCTTAGGCTTTATAAATGTGTGTGTGTGTGTGTGTGTGTGTGTGTGTGTGTGTGTGTGTGTGTGTGTGTGTGTGTGTGTGTGTGTGTGTGTGTGTGTGTGTGTGTGTGTGTGTGTGTGTGTGTGTGTGTGTGTGTATGTGTGTGTGCGTGTGCGTGTGTGTGTGCGTCTGTGTGTTGCCAGTGTATGTGTGTGTGTGTATATGTATGTGCAAAGTGGGGGAGGGTATGTCGGCAAAGAGAATTGTGGGTAAATCCTATTTTTCTGAAGAAAACAAAACAGGTTTCAGTAGAATAAAAGTGGGTGGTTTGTTTTTCTCTGAGGGATGGAATACAATTGAAAGGATAATTAATTCAAATGGATGCTTGAAACTATCATACTATTTGTGCAAATGAAAAGTGGATGTCTTAACACCCAGAAAGAGCCAGACGGTAAACTGATTATAGTTGACCACCCATGAAAAGCATGAAGAGGGGAAAAAATAAATGATTTAATAAGCAGCATGTTTTGCTCCCTTTCAGGATTAATCTCCTATAATTTTTCCAGGAAAGTGATTGGTCATGCATTCTGCTTATCACTGCCATTCCTTCACATTTGAAACATCATTTGTGTGATGATAGCCGTTTCCATCAGAACAGAACCAAGGTGATGTACACCATGTCACTGATAAGACCTAGAGTTCTGTCAAACTGCAAGGTATTGGAAATGTTTCTATATTATTGAATCACATCGCTTAGATACATTTATTTGTCACAGTGGTGAGCATTAGTTGAGAAACAGAGCTGTAACAATATAGCTCAGTCCTCCTGGTCCCCTCTATAATCAGAGACCTGTGATACCCTCTATTTATTAGCAAAATCCAACAAATTGTATATCCACATTGTACTAACACTCAATGTTTCTCAGTGTTGTGGTGTGCATTAATCAGAATATCAGTAAATGATGATATATTTTCATTGTATGAGACCTAAACAGACATATGCATCATAAATAGTGCACAAACAACATAACCCAGCAGTTTCTTACTGGATATGATATGGATTGTTTGTTACAACTCAGTTTCTCTCAAACTGCTATGAGACAATGTATTTCCATTACTCATAGAGAGATGTAAACACGTTTTATCACCAAAGCTATGAGCGGTCAATGATCTAACGCTCACTAAGTTTGGTCCCTTTTGAGTGAACTGAAGAAATACAGCATGTCCTGCATGCAATCAGAATAACCCTATATTGATTACAGGTCATAATGTTTACATCTTTATGGCAATATGAAAACAATAGCTTTGAAGAGGTCCAGTGAAGGACATCAAAAGAGAAATGCTTGTGTGGAATGCCAAACGTTTGACTGGAAATTGATCTTTAAAGGCCCTGATCAGATATGTAACCTTGGATAGAGTTCTCCATTATGTTCTCTTTTAACACAACTGCTCGCCAGGTAATGTCAACGTGCCCAATGACCAATTGGAGAGGCTCAGTAACAAACAGCAAACTGCTTTAGCCTACAATCTAAGCTACACAGCAACAGTGTAAGACAAGTACAAGAGTCATGATTCAAAATTGGTAAGACAACTTTGTCATAAACAATGGCAGAAAGGGCTTGGAGTATCCTCTAATATGGCACGCTATTGTTCAAAGTGTAATTCTTCTTTCTCTTACCATTACCCATGTAATAGTTTACAATAGCTTGATTTACGGATCTAATCACATTTCTGAAATACCCAATCTGAGGGATACAAACTTGATTTAACTACTTTTACCGTTGTATTAGAAAAGGTAATACTGAAAAGGTTCCTCAATTGAAATAATAAATGGGTTTGAAATTAACTTAATTGCCTTGAAATGAGACTCATATTATATGGTTTGGATTCTAGAAACTGACAATAAGTTATAGGCTACTGCTCGCAAAATGTTCAACAATTCAACACTGGAAAATATAATTGATTTAGTGACATAGATTGTAGATAAGAATGAGTTCATTTGAGTGAAATTATATTCCTCTTTGAGAGGATAACCATTCACAATGTATAACAAGACAGAGTAGAACTGAACGCATAATAGCCTACTTTGTCGAATGGAGGTACTGTAGGCCTACCCGTGTGTGAGGGAGAGAGTGTCTGTCTTTCCCCGCTCATAGCCTGTGGGTGTAATACTTAAGCTTTCACATTTGCGAAATCCGACAGGATATTTACCACATGTAAATGCTTACATTACTTGGAATTCAAATTTCCCCTAATCTATGTGTGCATGATTGTATTTCTCAGACCTCACCTTAGCCAAACTGCCCAAGGGTCTTGGCTGGGTCAGAGCTGTACTCTACATTACAGACACTAAACTGGACTGATTCTGATTATTTTGTTGCAGTACAATACTCATCATAGAGTAGCAGTTATAAATAATATTTTTTTGTGTTGGGAAAAATAGTGTTGTGAAACTTTGTTAACTTATGAAACACTTAATAATTGATCTAACTTTTTCCTTCATCAAACAACACAATTTGTCTTTGAACCAACTTCACAAAGGAGGAGTTACAAAAGACATCCATGGCTACTCATTATGGCCTGCCCCACCTACTATTTGGCCTCAGCTCTCTAGGCCTGGGGGACACTGAGTCAGGGTTTGGTGTTTGAACAGACCTCTACCTCCTCTGTAAAGATGGCTGATCAGATGAGAGGAAACAAAGGTTGTTATTTATAGACTCCTTTAGATATGTTTTTACTACCAACCACCTCCACCTCCAAACACACACATGCATGTGTACACACACACACAGTCAGTCACACGCACACACACACACACACACACACACACACACACACACACACACACACACACACACACACACACACACACACACACACACACACACACACAGTCAGTCACACGCACACACACACACACACACACACACACACACACACACACACACACACACACACACACACACACACAGCAGTCAGTAGGTTGGTTACTATTCCTGTGTAACTAGTTTTACAAAGAGGAGAGCACATGGAGAGCAGTTCTACTGCACCCAGGGTCATGATCATTGTGATGACAACATTGAACATAAGAGAACAAATGGATCCAACTTACTATATTCAGCACCTGGTGTGTTAGTCGCTAGGCTTTTAATGAACTCTAATGAATGAATAATGATTATTATTATAATGAATGAAGCTATAGCAGTCATCCCTACTATCTGGTGATTTCTCACGAGGAATGACCATTCGTCCCCTTATTACACATACTTAGTCACTAGGTGATGGTAGCAAGGGGAAGAGCAATCTCTTTCTGGATTCATTTTCTTTGCGAATCCACACAAAGTATGCTTTTTAATAGAGACGACAAGCACCGAATGAACACTCAGTATAACTGGTGCTGTGCAGTAGGCTACAGAGCAGTAATAGGTAATATATTACAACCTCACAATCCAATGGAGTGCCATGTAACTAACCTGACAGCAGGTCTAACTGTTCACTCAAGTAGTGAGTCTTGTAATGATGCATTTAATTTTATGTTTGACATGCGACATATCATTTCAAAAGTAGCTTGGTTCCCAAAAGGGCAACAAATAATGGTTTCTCAGAATTGATTGGGCAATCAGTGTAGGCTACTCAAAATGATTGCAAGATAATTACTGACTAAAGGGTCTTTATAGCACTGAGGTCAGAGACCACAGACTGGCACCTCTCTGCTGGCCTCCATCGTGCAGCACAGTAGCTGGCATGGGTGGTTAGGGGTGTGGATGATAGGAGGGTGGTGAGGCCATTAACCAATCACAGTCTAATGAGGGGGAGCTGAGATAAAAGCCAGCTCCTGGTCTTTTTAATGAGGTAACTGAGGTAACCGGGAGACTCAGGGATACAGGCCGCGATGGCGACTCACAGCCGCTTAATGACTCCCCTAATCCCTGCAGAGACGACGCCACACACAATTGGCTTCCCCTCCATGTGGCGAAATATCCCAGCAACACCTTCTTGATCGCACCCTGTGACGCCAGTTAGCTGTCCAGTGGCATTGGAAAATAGGACCTAGTACATTTTTGAAAAAATACATGTGTGGATCAAGTAACAAGAGAGATCTCTGTCTGAGGAGTGTTCTTGGGGTAGTAATGCGGTCAATTTAAAGAGCTGACCTCAATCAGACATTTCCAGATCATTCTTGTTACCGTTGTCCTTCTTCACAAGGTTTAGAGCTGAGAACTGACTTGTTGTGAGAGGAAGTGTAAAGACGTCTCGCCATCACCTACAGCCACCTAGTCTGGTGAAGCCCTGTGTCAATAGTGCTTCACATGATTACTGAATTTTCTGAACATAGATGATGTTATGGCAATGATCATAAAATGAAGGACAAGCCATGGCAGTCAATATTATGTTTGAGAGTAAGTATTCAGTGCATGTGGATCCACGGAACTCCAGGTGATGAAGAGCTGAGCTTTCGTGGTAGTAATGCATTTAATATATTCATCCAATAGAAAGTGTTTAGTGTTATTCAAAATAAAACTATCCTTTATTCGTTTTAATATACAAGCTTAATTAGCTTCAACCCAATGCTAAGCTGGTCTGTATAATGAGTAGCTTGAAATAGGCTAGCTTTTTTTGCAAACAGTGTTCAATTGAATTCCAAACTTTATTCAAAGCTAATGCTTTACAAAACAGATGGCTGATTTTTTTTGCATATTCATGAGTATATATGACATGACAGATTTTGCCAAGTGGATTTTGTCCTGTATTTCTTTTCACATATATCCTACAAGTGCCTCAAATCCAATCTAACAATGCCATACATGTGTTTTAGTGCAATCATCAAAGAATGATTCCCAAACTCCTTTTTTGTTTAAATATGGTGGACGCAATTCTCTTGTTTATATTTAAACAGTCCCTCATTAGACTGAGAGGGAGAACTTGAATGGCTTGAATTCTTGATCCTCTCCCCAGACTCAAATTCAATGGACCTTGCTGTGCAGGACAACAGCAGAACATATGGAAAAGGATTTGCAAGTATAAATTCAAAAGCATGAGAATCCAAAACCACACTCCACAAAAACATTCCATTCTTGAGTTTGGTGGTCTGAAGAAGAGAGTACTTGCCGCATCCCATTAGGCACCGACAGATTCTGAGAAGCTATGAATTTAGCAGGGAATCTCAAAACAAATACATTGCCTTATAGAGAGACACTTCAAAATGCTGTGTTAACATCGGTTTGAAATTAACATAGTTCAGCTGAAATCTATAGATCTATACAAGGAGGACTTGAAGGCACAACGCTGTTCAAATTCAGTTTGCCTGTTGTCTGGAAAATATACATATTTTCCTTGTCTGGATAATAATGTATAGATTTGTTCTCTCACAGAGCATTTTCCTACTTAGATAAGTAACTACTTTAGTCTCAGCAAGACATCGGGGCTATGTTCCTGCATATGCTCTTGTTTAGAAGTAGCTTCCTATACCTGAGATTCCACCCTGTTCTACAGAAAGTCTGTTCACTATTTATGGTCAAGACTGATTCCAAAGATAGAAAATGATTGAGAACAGACAGTATAATAATAATAATAACAATAAAAATATATTCAATTTTTATAGCGCTATTCATTGCATAAAGAATCTCAAAGCACTTTAAAGCTAAGCGAAAAAGACAAGCAATTTAGAAAACAACAACTACATCATTAATGAGATGGAAGGTCATGTGGAAGGTTGGGAAAGTCCATGGCTTGAGTGGTCAACGGAGGGAGGTGGTCAAATGGGGAGAGCAAGCAAAGATGGTCTCTGGAGCATGTCCGAGGGCAGGCAGGCAGCACAGTGTCATCAAGCTGTCTCGCTGTCCTTGCCGTCTGTGTGGCTTCTCCATAGTAGGACTGGGAATAAGTTTGAGCTCAACCACTGCAGTTCATGTACTCCGTAGATGTAGCTAGCTAGCTACTCCTTCACTACTTTCAAAATGAAGCACCCACTTGGGTGAAGCTAGGGCAGTCACGTGGCGCCAGAAAGCACACCACATTTCAATAATCATTGAAGTGTAGACTTAGTCCTCCCTACGATCCTCATCCCTGCACACCTCAGACGTCTTGCTTTCGGGCTTCTCTCCATCCTCATCCTCAACCTATACGCGGTAACACATATAGAAAGTCTTCGCACATATTTCCACATTGTGATTTTTTGTTTCTGTTTCTGTGTACTCGTTACAAGTGTTTTCTTCAAGGTTCCAAGACATATCAACAAACTGCTTCGACACTATACAGACATATCTCTCTCTCTCTCTCTCTCTCTCTCTCTCACACACACACACTTCTCCTTTCACACCATCCCTCACGCCGAGCCCCTGATCCAGATGTGCTGTGCTCCCGGCGAAGTCTGAGCTGCCAGCTGAGGTGAGAGCATTACTCTGGCGAGGAGAGACAAGGCGAGATGAAAGAGACAGAGGGAGAGAGTGGACGGATTCTTTTCTCCTTAACGTCTTTGTTGGGAATCCACACTAGGAGCTCATCATGACACAAGGAGCTCCAGCCCATTGAAGCACTCGCTCCAGGAAGCTGACCCCAAAATGCGTTTATACCCTGTTTAACATCAGAGATTGCTCACTTACAGTTTCATTACTGACGTATGCCTCATGTTCGTCCCTCTATTAAAAGTTTGTGGAAAACGCAGTGAAAATCCCTCTGAGCTCATACAGTTTATTAATGTAAATGACTCTTTATGATATTGTAATGGTCAGTGGTAGGGTAGAGTGTCAGTGGTAGAGTGAGATGGAGTTGAGTGCATTCATTGCAGGGAAACATGCACAGTGCATTCGGAAAGTATTCAGAGCCCTTGACTTTTTCCACATTTTGTTACGTTACAGCCTTATTCTAAAATTGGTTAAATTGTTTTTTTTCCCTCATCACTCTACACACAATACCCCATAATGACAAAGCAAAAACAGGTTTTTAGAAATGTTTGCAAATGTATTGAAAATAAAAAACAGAAATATCACATTTATATAAGTATTCAGACCCCTTTACTCAGTACTTTTTTGAAGCACCTTTGGCAGCGATTACAGCCTCTAGTCTTCTTGGGTATGATGCTACAAGCTTGGCACACCTGTATTTGTGGAGTTCCTCTCATTCTTCTCTGCAGAATGCAGATAGATGGCAGCATTCGCGCAAAACTGAAAGCACGAACCACCGCAAAACTGAAAGCGCGAACCATCGCATTTAACCATGGCAAGTTGACTAGGAATATAGCATAATACAAACAGTGTAGCTATTCACTCCGCAAAGCAAACAAACAGGCAAAACGTCAGTATAGAGACAAAGTGGAGTCTCAATTCAATGGCTCAGACACTAAACGTATGTGGCAGGGTCTACAGACAATCACGGACTACAAAAGGAAAACCAGCCACGTTGCCGACACCGACGTCTTGCTTCCGGACAAGCTAAACACCTTCTTCACCAGCTTTGAGGATAACACAGTGCCACCGACGCGGCCCACTACCAAGGGCTGTGGACTTTCCTTCTCCGTGGCCGATGTGAGTAAGACATTTAAGCGTGTTAACCCTCGCAAGGCTGCCGGCCCAGACGTCATTCCCTAGCCGCGTCCTCAGAGCATGCGCAGACCTGTTGGCTGGTGTGTTCACGGACATATTCAATCTCTCCCTATCCCAGTCTCCCACAATTGTTCCTGTACCCAAGAAAGCAAAGGTAACTGAACTAAATGACTATCGCCCCGTTGCACTCACCTCTGTCATCGTGAAGTGCTTTGAAAGACTAGTCAAGGATCATTTCACCTCTACCTTACCTGTCACCCTAGACCCACTTCAATTTGCTTACCGCCCCAATAGATCCACAGACGATGCAATCGCCATCACACTGCACACTGCCCTATCCCATCTGGACAAGAGGAATACCTATGTAAGAATGCTGTTCATTACTATAGCTCAGCATTCAACACAATAGTACCCTCTAAGCTCATCATTAAGCTCGAGGCCCTGGGTCTGAACCCCGCCCTATGCAACTGGGTCCTGGACTTCCTGACAGGCCGCCCCCAGGTGGTGAAGGTAGGAAACAACACCTCCACTTCGCTGATCCTCAAAACTGCGTGCTCAGCCCACTCCTGTACTCCCTGTTCACCCATGACTGCGTGGCCAAATACGCCTCCAACTCAATCATCAAGTTTGCAGATGACACAACAGTAGTAGGCTTGATTAACAACAACGACGAGACAGCCTACAGGGAGGAGGTGAGGGCTCTGGGAGTGTGGTGCCAGGAAAATAACCTCTCACTCAACGTCAACAAAACAAAGTAGATGATCGTGGACTTCAGGAAACAGCAGAGGATGCACCCCACATCCACATCGACGGGACCACAGTGGAGAAGGTGGAAAGCTTCAAGTTCCATGGCGTACACATCACTGACAAACTGAAATGGTCCACCCACGCAGACAGTGTGGTGAAGAAGTCGCAACAGAGCCTCTTCAACCTCAGGAGGCTGAAGAAATTTGGCTTTGCACCTAAAACCCTCACAAACTTTTACAGATGCACAATTGAGAGCATCCTATCGGGCAGTTTAACATCCTAGTACAGCAACTGCACCGCCCGCAACCGCAGGGCTCTCCAGAGGGTGGTGCGGTCTGCCCAACGCATCACCGGGGTCAAATTACCAGCCCTCCAGGACACCTACAGCACCCGATGTCACAGGAAGGCCAAAAAGATAATCAAGGACAACAACCACCCGAGCCACTGCCTGTTCACCACGCTATCATCCAGAAGGCGAGGTCAGTACAGGTGCATCAAAGCTGGGACCGAGAGACTGAAAAACAGCTTCTATCTCAAGGCCATCAGACTGTTAAATAGCCATCACTAGCACATTAGAGGCTGTTGCCTATAAACATAGACTAGAAATCACTGGCCACTTTAAGAAATGGAACACTAGTCACTTTAATAATGTTTACATATCTTGCATTACTCAGCTCATATGTATATACTGTATTCTATACTATTCTACTGTATCTTAGTCCAATGCCGCTCTGTCATTGCTCATCCATACATCTATATATTCTTAATTCCATTCCTTACTTAGATTTGTGTGTATTGGGTATATGTTGTGAAATTGTTAGATATTACTTATTAGATATTACTGCACTGTCAGAGCTAGAAACACAAGCATTTCACTACATTTACATTTACATTACATTTTAGTCATTTAGCAGACGCTCTTATCCAGAGCGACTTACAGTTAGTGAATACATATATATATATTTTTTTATACTGGCCCCCCGTGGGAATCGAACCCACAACCCTGGCGTTGCAAACGCCATGCTCTATCAACTGAGCTACATCCCTGCTGGCCATTCCCTCCCCTACCCTGGACGACGCTGGGCCAATTGTGCGCCGCCCATGAGTCTCCCGGTCGCGGCCGGCTGCGACAGAGCCTGGATACAGCCACTACACCTGCAATAACATCTGCTAAACACGTGTATGTGACAAATATAATTTGATTTGATTTGATTTTAGATCCTCTCAAGCTCTGTCAGGTTGGATGGGGAGCGTCACTGCACAGCTATTTTCAGGTCTCTCCAGAGATGTTAGATCGGGTTCAAGTCCGGGCTCTGGCTGGGCCACTCAAGGACATTCAGAGACTTGTCCCGAAGCCACTCCTGCGTTGTCTTGGCTGTGTGCTTAGGGTTGTTGTCCTGTTGGAAGGTGAACTTTCGCCCCAGTCTGAGGTCCTGAGTGCTCTGGAGCAGGAATTCATCAAGCATCGCTCTGTAATTTGCTTTGTTAATCTTTCCCTTGATCCTGACTAGTCTCCCAGTCCCTGCCGCTGAAAAACATCCCAACAGCACGATGCTGCCACCACCATGCTTCACCGTAGGGATGGTGCCAGGTTTCCTCCAGACGTGACACTTGGCATTGAGGCCAAAGAGTTCAATCTTGGTTTCATCAGACCAGAAAATCTTGTTTCTCATGGTCTGAGAGTCCTTTAGGTGCCTTTTGGCAAACTCCAAGCGGGCTGTCATGTGCCTTTTACTGGGGAATGGCTTCTGTCTGGCCACTCTACCATAAAGGCCTGATTGGTTGAGTGCTGCGGAGTTGGTTGTCCTTCTGGAAGGTTCTCCCATCTCCACAGAGGAACTCTGGAGCTCTGTAAGATTGACCATCGGGTTCTTGGTCACCTCCCTGACCAAGGCCCTTCTCCCCCGATTGCTCAGTTTGGCCAGGCGGCCAGCTCTAGGAAGAGTCTTGGTGGTTCCCAACTTCTTCTATTTAAGAATAATGGAGGCCACAGTGTTCTTGGGGACCTTCAATGCTGCAGAAATTTTTTGGTACCCTTCCCCAGATCTGTGCCTCGACAAAGGTGTGTGTCTTTCCAAATCATGTCCAATCAATTGAATTGACCACAGGTGGACTCCAATCAAGTTGTAGAATCATCTCAAGGATGATCAATGGAAACAGGATGCACCTGAGCTCAATTTCGAGTCACATAGCAAAGGGTCTGAATACTTATGTACATAATGTATTTCCATTTTTTTGTTTATACATTTGCAAAAAATTCTAATAGCCTGTTTTCGCTTTCTCATTATAGGGTATTGTGTGTAGATTGATGAGGGAAACATTTTTTATTTAATACATTTCCAGAATAAGGCTGTAACGTAACAAAATGTGGAAAAAGGGAAGGGATCTGAATACTTTCCGAATGCACTGTATGTATGAGTGTTTTATGATCCCATGTACAAGGGGTTTTATCATTCTTGGTTTATCAGCCCAGTGTAAGCCCATGATGATGGCACGGAGGAGGTTTTTAGTGTGAGGAGTGAAGAAGCAGAGCAGGGAGGTTAAACCTGTAAGGGTGGTTCCTCATATGTCAATCCAAGAGGATTAAGGGGATTTTATGTATAGTCACCAATCTGAACCAAATAGAGGTCACAGTGAATCAAATATATAGGTCAATGAGAGAGAAATATGCTTTTCATTAGTTTTGTTTAATTTTGTATGTGTTTAAGAATTTTGTTTTATAAAATGAATAAAGCTTTCAGAATTGAATTGTTTATTTAGTCTCGTTTTCAAATAGTCAACATTGAAACTTGTCTTAAATGTGTGTTACAATTTGTTACAATAGACACCCTAAAGACTCTAGCAAGTTTGCTAGTCCAGTGTCTCTTTGATTATGCCTGCACATCATGGTTCACCAGCAGCCCCAAACATCTAAAGAATAAGCTACAGACTAGGGTTGAATATTTTCCCAATATTTTACAAATGTTCTATAACGAGAATAACCCGCTATTCTCTCAGGTAACCCGCTATTTCCCGCGCAAACCGGAAGTGTCATTCTAAAGCAGACAGTATAACGCATATTAATATGTCTGGATTTGATTAGAGCTTTGATCGGCATGAAAATTCAAGTCTGATACTACCTGAGCGTGATGAGCCATACATTAAATACATTTTATGAGCCCTACAAAAAAAAATCAAAAATGATTGTGCCGTTATCCAATAAATAGCCAATGATATACGCTACCGCACATTATGCACGACAGAAAAACATAAAAGTCCATAGATGTAGCTATGTTTAAAAATAAGGTGACCCCGAAAGCCAAATGGAGATGTGTAAATTAGACGTACATTCAGTCCTTATATTAAGATAGCATATGCTGCAGCAAATGTAGGAACCACAATGGAAATAAGTCCTCAACTTTATTGTGCAATCCCGGTCAGTTTTACAATTATATGTGTATGTACTGATATTAAAATCAATCAATCAATCCAAACTGTGCAGAGGCAATTTGATGAATGGAAAGAGACATCTGTTAAAAAACACCAAAAAGTTTAATGACTTTCAGAGATCGTCAAGCCAAGCCTGCGATACAAGGTAAGCCTACAAGGTAGGGAGGGAGGGATGTATTTTCTGTTTGTCAAGATTAACATAGTCCATTTATTGTGGTGTTGAAAACGCAAACCTGGTTGTGTGGTACATTGGCACAGAAACCTGTTGGTGGAAAATTCATTGCATATATTTTATGTAATTATAAATATGGATCTGATTTCAACATTTGAAACAGGCAGGTAGTGAGCTCTTCTGTGGTGGTCGTCGAACTCTCAACCTTTTCCCTGCATGGCATCGACGGTGCCACAAAGGCGAAGTAGATGTCCACGTTTATAAACACAGGGTCGCAACAGTTATTGTCATTTGTGATTGTAAACATTATTTTGAGTTAATTATATGAGGGGGGAGGGTGTTCAATTTATTTTACAGTACAAGGGGAGGGTCATGTGAAAATATTTTTTACGTTGGGGAGGGGAAGTGGGTGGTGCATTTCGATCTGTCCCTTAGTACCCTCCCCTTTATGTTCACAGAAGGCCATCGGCTCATTTATGCATGTAATGTGGAATTGTCCTCAGGTTTATTGCTTTTGGAAAAATATCACTATATCCCTATCCAAAATACTTGGAGTCGTTGTACCTTGCTCTCCTGTTGTGTTGCTGTTGAATGACAGCGCGTCAGTATCAATGTCACTAGATCACGGAAGTGTGTGGCTAGCAGACCTAACCCCTGCAAAAATAAAATGCTTGCCTTAAGAAGGAAGCCCCCACACGCTGGCATGGCTGCATTGGGTCTTCTCATTTTTAGATATTGTTCTTATAGGAATTGTCCACTGCTTGTTCTCATGGTGCCAATGAAATAACCTTATTAGTGTGGTCAAATGCAGCTGAAAGTGTAAGACCTCTTGCTATGAGGAGTAAAATCAAAAGGGTCACTCGGGTGGGAGGGGTGGGTTTTATTTTGGGTTTATTTTCTATATAATTAATCTTGTTTTTCGTTTTACTTGTAATGGTGGAATCAATTAGCGTATTGTTGCTTGGTAGGTGCATGGACTATAAATGTAGCTTATGTTATTGATAAGCATGTAATGATTATCATGTGTTATACAACGGGTGGTTCTAATCCTGAATGCTGATTGGTTAAAACCGCATTCCAGCCGGTGTATATTCCACAAGTTACCATCCGCTAAATGAATGATGTTAAAATGCCTATTTACTCTGTTCCATCTGACTGCGCAATTCACTGTCTTCATCAGTATACGCAGGCAATTTATACACTTGATCTCCACTATAAAAAGCATCTAGACATTATCTCACATTTCTTTTAGACTAACATTTAGTTTTCAACAAGGGAGATTTGTATAAACCTTGATGTCTGTCTCTCCAACATTTGCAACATTGTTTCAATATTCAAATTCAATCTCCAGCTGTCCCATAGTAATGAACGTGTCGGGACGAGACAGTCAGGCAGGCGGCGTTTCTCAACCAGTCGAAATCATGAATCAGATGGCATCATTTTAATGGATATATAAGCATGTTGCCAGCCAGTATGGCAATGGAACATTTAGAACGAACGACTGGGTCGCGTCCATAGATACAGAACAAAAAAACTAAAAGGCAACGAACTGATAGAACGAACAAGCAGCCGGCTTGGGTAGCAACCCAAACACACCAAGACAGTCGTGAAGAGGGCACGACAAAACCTATTCCCCCTCAGAGACTGAAAAGATTTGGCATGGCTGCACCATCGACAGCATCCTGACTGGTTGCATCACTGCCTGGTATGGCAACTGCTCGGCCTCCGACCGCAAGGCACTGCAGAGGGTAGTGCTTACGGCCCAGTACATCACTGGGGCCAAACTTCCTGCCATCCAGGACCTCTATACCAGGCGGTGTCAGAGGAAGGCCCTAAAAATGGTCAAAGACTCCAACCACCCTAGTCATAGACTGTTCTCTCTGCTACCGCATGGCTAGCGGTACCGGAGCGCCAAGTCTAGGTCCAAAAGGCTTCTTAACAGCTTCTACCCCCAAGCCATAAGACTCCTGAACAGCTAATCATGGCTACCCAGACTATTTGCATTGTCCCCCCCACCTCACCCCCTCTTTTATGCTGCTGCTACTACTTACCTCAATTACCTCGACTAACCTGTGCCCCTGCACATTGACTCTGTACCGGAACCCCATGTATATAGCCTCCCTACTGATATTTAAATTTACTGCTGCTCTTTTTTTTGTAAATCTTTTTTTTGGTACATTTTTTGTTGTTGTACTTAACACTTATTTTTCTTAAAACTGCATTGTTGGATAAGGGCTTGTAAGTAAACATTTCACTGTAAGGTCTACACCTGTTGTATTCGGCGCATGTGGCAAATTACATTTGATTTGATTTGATTTGTGTCGGGACTATATCTTGTGGAAGGATGAAATAGTATGTTTAGTATATTTGATTAGACATATGTTATTTGACCTTGTTTCAATGTTGATAGTAAAATGGTATGTTTGAATCGACGTCATTGTTTCAAAGTCATGCCATCAACCTAAATAAAGAGGTATATTGCAATAAAAGGTGAAGCCACAGTCCAACGAGTCCTGCATGAGCAGTGGCTCCTACTGGTATATGAGGGGTAATGCACTTCAGTGAACACAAGTCTACCATCCAGGGCCTCGTTTGAATACATTCATCAAAATACAATTTTTAATGAAAATATGTAAATCATTATTTGAATATGTTGGTAACCCGTTGTATAAAAGTGATATTGCCCTCGAAGCCGGTGTTTGGAGGATAAATTGGCACGGTTTGCCGGCCCTCGAATTCGTCTCAGGCCTAACAACACCGTGCCAATATATGCTCCGAACACTGGCTTCTCAGGCATTATCACTTAAATATGGACGTGGGCTGACAAGGTATTTGGCATTTGTCCAATGCTGTTTATTCTGCCAATTGATTGAATACAGTCTGGTGGGTGCCCTTTTTTCATTTTGAGCACCTGCCGCCTGAAAGGTCTGTGCATAGCACTGCATATGATGAACCGCCAGTTAAAACAGAAATAGGTTGAAGCTCTTGCTCTCTATTGCCCCCATCACTCTTGACAAATGGACCACTCATAGAAAGCCCTCTTTGAGTGAGTTGTAACTTTCAGCGGCCCCTAGCAGGTGAAGGTGATCTTTTATCCCTCTCTTCCTGCTCCACCTCAGCCTCCTATCTCTGGCCTCCATCAAAGGCGAAAGTACCGCCCCAGGTTCAGATTAACTCCACTGACAGACCAAAGGCCTCCTCTCCTGCCCCTTTCCATCTCCTACAACAGGGGAAATTAGGGCTAGTTTAGCAGATCTTACAGCACGACAAACACCGCCCCCAGATCGCTGACTGATTGCCTGGCTGGCTCAATCCATTGTCACGCTACTTCACTTATCTTTGCCTCTGGCCAAAAGCAGCTTATCTAGGCCCACTTCCATACTCTCTCTCATTCTCTCTGTCTCACACCAGGGGTGAAAGTAAGCCAGCACGTTCCAATACGGCATCCCGGAAAAATAAAAAGTAGGGGTACGCCGTACCTTTATAACGTGAGCCTATCACAATAATTAAAATGAAATATATGCAATTAGGCAATAGGCATCAATTCAGACTACAAGTGTAGTGGGCCTAATAACAATCGCCCAATGTCATTAAACTTTTCGTTTTTTTTGTAACAGCTGTGTCTTTCCATTCACAGTGTGTCACGATCGTCGGATACAGAGGACCAATGCGCAGCGTTATTTGCGAACATGCTTTTATTTATGATTACATGAACAAAATAACAAAATCGAGACGTGACGTCCAAAGGTGCAAAACACAAACCTACACAGGAACAAGATCCCACACCCCACTGTGGCAAACAGACTGAATAAATATGGTTCCCAATCAGAGACAACCAGCAACAGCTGACACTAGTTGCCTCTGATTGAGAACCACTTTGGCCAACCTAGAAACACAACAACTAGAATCGACAAAGGAAACTCACACCCTGGCTCAACATACAAGTGTCCCCAGAGCCAGGGCGTGACAGTACCCCCCCCTAAAGGTGCGGACTCCGACCGCGCCAACCAAATACCACAGGGGAGGGACCGGGTGGGCACCCCGCCTTGGCGGCGGATCCGGCTCCGGGCATGATCCCCACTCCCTCTCTAACCCCCCAAAGTACCCCTGGTCCGGTCTGGCCCTACTGGCCGGAGCTGGACCGAACAGGCACCGGTGGAACAGGCACGGGCCGTGCCGGACTGACGACGCACACCATTGGCTTGGTGTGGGGAGCAGGAACAGGCCGGGCTGGCGACGCGCACCACTGGCTTGGTGCGGGGAGCAGGAACAGGCCGGGCCGGGCTGGCGACGCGCACCCCTGGCTTGGTGCGTGGAGCAGGAACAGGCCGGACCGGGATGGCGACGCGCACCATTGGCTTGGTGCGGGGAGCAGGAACAGGCCGGACCGGGCTGGCGACGCGCACCATTGGCTTGGTGCGGGGAGCAGGAACAGGCCAGACCGGGCTGGCGACGCGCACCACAGGCTCGATGCGAGGGACAGGAACAAGCCGGACCGTACTGGGGACACACACCACTGGCCCTACGCGGGGATCAGGAATGGGCCGGACCAGACTGGTAACACACCCCAGTACCTCTCGCCGTGTCTCTACACTTTCCTTCCCCTTTAATACCAGTGGCCCCCGTAACCTGGCGGCCTCCTCTGCCAACCCGCTGGACCGCTCTATCGCGGCCTCCTGCTGCCCCGTCGTCCCCGGCGTGAGCCCCCCCCTAAAAAAATTCTGGGCGGCTCTCCTCTTGGACCAGGCCTCCATGTCTCTAGCCAGACACTCACTCCACTGCTTCAAAGTCCAACCTCTCTGCTCTTCACTTGGCTTGGCCCAGTCGAGACTCTTACTCCACTGCTCCAACGTCCAACCTCTCTGCTCTTCACTTGGCTTGGCCCAGTCGAGACTCTTACTCCACTGCTCCAACGTCCAACCTCTCTCCTCTTCACGCTGCTTGGTCCAGTTATGGTGGGATCTTCTGTCACGATCGTCGGATACAGAGGACCAATGCGCAGCGTTATTTGCGAACATGCTTTTATTTATGATTACACGAACAAAATAACAAAATCGAGACGTGACGTCCAAAGGTGCAAAACACAAACCTACACAGGAACAAGATCCCACACCCCACTGTGGCAAACAGACTGAATAAATATGGTTCCCAATCAGAGACAACCAGCAACAGCTGACACTAGTTGCCTCTGATTGAGAACCACTTTGGCCAACCTAGAAACACAACAACTAGAATCGACAAAGGAAACTCACACCCTGGCTCAACATACAAGTGTCCCCAGAGCCAGGGCGTGACACAGTGCACTGTTTGGATGCTGGAATTATTTTATGAGTGGACAAACATGCACGGGTAGCCATCAGGAGTGCCTTTTGAAGTGATTGACAATCAGAACAAAACATCATGACTGGTTGTGTTTATGCCACATTAAAAGGTAATACATAATAAAAGTTATATGACAAATCTTTACTACCTACTGGGCACACACTGGTTGAATCTATGTTGTTTCAACGTAATTCTTTTAACCTATTGTGGCGTGGAAAATACATTGGATTTGGAAATAGTAATCAACCAGTGCTGTTTTCATCTAATTTCAACCAGCGTTGTAAACAGTGAAAGCAGGATAAAACTTAAATACATTCACTTAACCTGACTAACAGGTTGTTACATCAGTCAAATGTCAACATAATCATCAGAACTATGTATACGTTGAAATTGCGTCGAAAATTTCAAGTAGAAAAATTACAAATAATTTGTAATCTTATATTCAATAAGGGGGTTGAAATTATGTTGAATTTCATATTTTATTAGACATATGTTATTTGACCTTGTTTCAATGTTGATAGTAAAATGGTATGTTTGTTTCAAAGTCATGCCATCAACCTAAATAAAGAGGTATATTGCAATAAAAGGTGAAGCCACAGTCCACTCTGTACCGGTACCCCCTGTATATAGCCTCCATACTGTTATTTAAATTTACTGCTGCTTACCTTTTTTGTTGTTGTACTTAACACTTATTTTTCTTAAAACTGCATTGTTGGTTAAGGGCTTGTAAGTAAGCATTTCACTGTAAGGTCTACACCTGTTGTATTCGGCACATGTGGCAAATTACATTTGATTTGATTTGATTTGTGTCGGGACTATATCTTGTAGAAGGATGAAATACACTGCTCAAAAAAATAAAGGGAACACTTAAACAACACATCCTAGATCTGAATGAATTAAATAATCTTATTAAATACTTTTTTCTTTACATAGTTGAATATGCTGACAACAAAATCACACAAAAATTATCAATGGAAATCAAATGTATCAACCCATGGAGTCACACTCAAAATTAAAGTGGAAAACCACACTACAGGCTGATCCAACTTTGATGTAATGTCCTTAAAACAAGTCAAAATGAGGCTCAGTAGTGTGTGTGGCCTCCACGTGCCTGTATGACCTCCCTACAACGCCTGGGCATACTCCTGATGAGGTGGCGGATGGTCTCCTGAGGGATCTCCTCCCAGACCTGGACTAAAGCATCCGCCAACTCCTGGACAGTCTGTGGTGCAACGTGGCGTTGGTGGATGGAGCGAGACATGATGTCTCAGATGTGCTCAATTGGATTCAGGTCTGGGGAACGGGCGGGCCAGTCCATAGCATCAATGCCTTCCTCTTGCAGGAACTGCTGACACATTCCAGCCACATGAGGTCTAGCATTGTCTTGCATTAGGAGGAACCCAGGGCCAACCGCACCAGCATATGGTCTCACAAGGGGTCTGAGGATCTCATCTCGGTACCTAATGGCAGTCAGGCTACCTCTGGCGAGCACATGGAGGGCTGTGCGGCCCCCCAAAGAAATGCCACCCCACACCATGACTGACCCACCGCCAAACCGGTCATGCTGGAGGATGTTGCAGGATGTTGCAGGCAGCAGAACGTTCTCCACGGCGTCTCCAGACTCACTGTCACGTCTGTCACATGTGCTCAGTGTGAACCTGCTTTCATCTGTGAAGAGCACAGGGTGCCTGTGGCGAATTTGCCAATCTTGGTGTTCTCTGGCAAATGCCAAACGTCCTGCACGGTGTTGGGCTGTAAGCACAACCCCCACCTGTGGACGTCAGGCCCTCATACCACCCTCATGGAGTCTTTTTCTGACCGTTTGAGCAGACACATGCACATTTGTGGCCTGCTGGAGGTCATTTTGCAGGGCTCTGGCAGTGCTGCTCCTGCTCCTCCTTGCACAAAGATGGAGGTAGCGGTCCTGCTGCTGGGTTGTTGCCCTCCTACGGCCTCCTCCACGTCTCCTGATGTACTGGCCTGTCTCCTGGTAGCGCCTCCATGCTCTGGACACTACGCTGACAGACACAGCAAACCTTCTTGCCACAGCTCGCGTTGATGTGCCATCATGGATGAGCTGCACTACCTGAGCCACTTGTGTGGGTTGTAGACTTCGTCTCATGCTACCACTAGAGTGAAAGCACCGCCAGCATTCAAAAGTGACCAAAACATCAGCCAGGAAGCATAGGAACTGAGAAGTGGTCTGTGGTCACCACCTGCAGAACCACTCCTTTATTGGGGGTGTCTTGCTAATTGCCTATAATTTCCACCTGTTGTCTATTCCATTTGCACAACAGCATGTGAAATGTATTGTCAATCGGTGTTGCTTCCTAAGTGGACAGTTTGATTTCACAGAAGTGTGATTGACTTGGAGTTACATTGTGTTGTTTAAGTGTTCCCTTTATTTTTTTGAGCAGTGTAGTATGTTTAGTATATTTGATTAGACATATGTTATTTGACCTTGTTTCAATGTTGATAGTAAAATGGTATGTTTGAATCGACCTCATTGTTTCAAAGTCATGCCATCAACCTAAATAAAGAGGAATATTGCAATAAAAGGTGAAGCCACAGTCCAACGAGTCCTGCATGAGCAGTGGCTCCTACTGGTATATGAGGGGTAATGCACTTCAGTGAACACAAGTCTACCATCCAGGGCCTCGTTTCCCAGAGCCTTTCGTAGTGTTAAGATCATCGTTAGAACCATCTTACGACATACACTACATGACAAAATATATGTGGACACCTGTTCGTCAAATATCTCATTCCAAAATCATAGGCATTAATATGGAGTTGGTCCCCCCTTTGCTGCTATAACAGCCTCCACTCTTCTGGGAAGGTTTTCCACTAGATGTTGGAACATTGCTGCGGGGACTTGCTTCCATTCAGCCACAAGAGCATTAGTGAGGTCGGGCGATTAGGCCTGGCTCGCAGTCGGCGTTTGAATTCATCCAAAAGGCATTCGATGGGGTTGAGGTCAGGTCTCTGTGCAGGCCAGTCAAGTACTTCCACACCGATCTTGACAAACCATTTCTGTAAGGACCTTGCTTTGTGCACGGGGGCATTGTCATGCTGAAACAGGAAAGGGCCTTCCCCAAATTGTTGCCACAAAGTTGGAAGCACAGAATCGTCTAGAATATCATTGTATGCTGTAGCGTTAAGATTTCCCTTCACTGGAAGGAAGGGGCCTAGCCCGAACCATGAAAAACAGCCCCAGGCTATTATTCCTCCTCCAACGGCTGAGCCGTTGTTGCTCCTAGACGTTTCCACTTCACAATAACAGCACTTACAGTTGACCGGGCAGCTCTAGCAGGGCAGAAATTTGACGAACTGACTTGTTGGAAAGGTGGCATCCTATGACAGTGCAACATTGAAAGTCACTGAGCACTTCAGTACGGGCCATTCTACTGCTAATGTTTGTCTATGGAGATTGCAAGGCTGTGTGCTCGATTTTATACACCTGTAGCAACGGGTATGGCTGAAATAGCCGAATCCACTCATTTGAAGGGGTGTCCACATACTTTTGTATATATAGTGTATATTTAGTAGTCGAGCTGTTTCCCAGAGCCTTCGTAACTTGGCTCTTAAAAACCTTTGCACATCTATGAGTGATCCAGTCCAATCGTAGAGCAGCCAAAGTGCATCGTTAGATGCTTTTTTTCCCTTCCGCATCACTTTATTCACAGAAGATCTCCGCTAAACATAGAATTAAGATGTTTATCCTAGGTATCTGTCTGACTGTGACCGGTGATAACTTCAGAACGATGTTCACTACAAATACAAAGTTGCCGAAGTATTTGCAATTCTTACAAACAAGTGAAAGATAAAACGATGCTTCAAATAAAAACCGAGATGACTGCATTAAAAGATAAATAGGTTACATGGGCCTATATATTTAAACCATATTTAAATCGGATTGAGTTTATTTTGCCACTAGACTACTGTCTGTAATTTTTGCCTCAATATGTTTTATAATGTGTGACAAGACGTAATGTAATGTGCCCAATCTGTGATTTAGTGCATTTTTATTGGGTAAGCACTAGAATAAGTCACGTCAATATTGTAATGAATACTCAGGGAGAAAAACGTGTAGATTCACGCGCAGAGCGATGCAGGTGTTTATTTCGCCTTCGCAGAAGGCAGGAATCGTGGTCACAGGCAGGCAATGGTCATACACAGGTAGGCAAAAGGGCAGGTGAATCAAAACTAGGACTGAAGGCTATAACTGGTTCTCACAAACGAGCTAGGAAAAGGCTTAGTAGAGTCAAAACTAACAATACCTCACAAGGCACAAACAGAACAAACTGAACTAAATAAGGAGCTGATGAGACCAGGTGAGTAACTAACACAGGTGAAAACAAATGAAAGACAGGGGCTACATTCAAGAACACAAAGAAACAGGGCTTCATTCAACATTTTTTTTCTTCAAGAAAACAAGGTGAATATAAATACAGAACCTTACAAATATTTGCAGCCATAGATAATAATATCTCTATAGGAGCTGATCCGTGGTCACTATTGTGGAATAATTATAATGTTAAGGTAAGATTTGAATGTAGAAAGCTGATCCGAGAGCAGCGCTGGTTTTCTTTCGATCCTATCAGTATCGACACATGGTCTAACGATGCACTTAGCGAACGTTCTCTCTACATGCTTGTTTGGGAAACACTCTTAGTTGCCTCAGAAATAACGATGCATCTGGTAGTCTAAAATCATTGTAATGCTTAAATTACATTGCAACTGGGAAACGAGGCCCAGATGCCTACCTCTATGTACCCTGCTTAGCTTGGGAAACCAGCTGTGTTCGATTCAGCTGAGCTATCACGTCAACACATTTAGACATTGATCAGCTCCTTACTCATTTGCGTAGACTACCTAAATAACATTGAATAGTTCAAAGTAACTCCTGTAACATTTCTTACACAAGCTGTATGTGAAAGTACAGTTGAAGTCGGAAGTTTACATACACCTTAGCCAAATACGTTTGAACTCAGTTTTTCACAATTCCTGACATTTAATCCTAGTAAACATTCCCTGTCTTAGGTCAGTTAGGATCACCACTTTATTTTAAGAAATGTCAAAATAATTGTAGAAAGAATGATTTATTTAAGCTTTTATTTCTTACATCACATTCCCAGTGGGTCAGAAGTTTGCATACACTCAATTAATATTTGGTAGCATTGCCTTTAAATTGTTTAACTTGGGTCAAACGTTTCGGGTAGCCTTCCACAAGCTTCCCACAATAAATTGGGTGAATTTTGACTCATTCCTCCTGATAGAGCTGGTGTAACTGAGTCAGGTTTGTAGGCCTCCTTGCTCGAACATGCTTTTTCAGTTCTGCCCACTAATTTTCTATAGGATTGAGGTCAGGGCTTTGTGATGGCCACTCCAATACCTTGACTTTGTTGTCCTTAAGCCATTTTGCCACAACTTTGGAAGTATGCTTGTGGTCATTGTCCATTTGGAAGACCCATTTATGACCAAGCTTTAACTTCATGACTGATGTCTTGAGATGTTGCTTCAATATATCCACATAATTTTCCTTCCTCATGATGCTATCTATTTTGTGAAGTGCACCAGTCCCTCCTGCAGCAAAGCCCCCCCACAGCATGATGTTGTCACCCCGTGCTTCATGGTTGGGATGGTGTTCTTCGGATTGCAAGCGTTCCCCTTTTTCCTCCAAACATAACAATGGTCATTTTGGTCAAACAGTTCTATTTTTGTTTCATCAGACCAGAGGACATTTCTCTAAAAAGTACGATCTTTGTACCCATGTGCAGTTGCAAACCGTAGTCTGGCTTTTTATTGGCGGTTTTGGAGCAGTGGCTTCTTCCTTGCTGAGCGGCCTTTCAGGTTATGTCGATATAGGACTCATATTACTGTGGATATAGATACTTTTGTACATGTTTCCTCCAGCATCTTCACAAGGTCCTGGGATTGATTTGCACTTTTTGCACCAAAGTACGTTCATCTCTAGGAGACAGAACGCATTTCCTTCCTGAGCGGTATGACGGCTGCGTGGTCCCATGGTGTTTATACTTGCGTAGTATTATTTGTACAGATGAACGTGGTACCTTCAGGCGTTTGGAAATTGCTCCCAAGGATGAACCAGACTTGTGGAGGTCTTGGCTGATTTCTTTTGATTTTCCCATGATGTCAAGTAAAGAGGCACTGAGTTTGAATGTAGGCCTTGAAATACATCCACAGGTACACCTCCAATTGACTCAAATGATGTCAATTAGCCTATCAGAAGCTTCTAAAGCCATGACATAATTTTCTGGAATTTTCAAAGCTGTTTAAAGGCACAGTCAACTTAGTGTATGTAAACTTCTGTCCCACTGGAATTGTGATAGAGTGAATTATAAGTGAAATAATCTGTCTGTAAACAATTTTTTTTTAAATGACTTGCGTCATGCACAAAGTAGATGTCCTAACCGACTTGACAAAACTATAGTTTGTTAACAAGAATTTGTGGAGTGGTTGAAAAACGAGTTTTAATGACACCAACCTAAGTGTATGTAAACTTCTGACTTCAACTGTACATTGGGAGTGAGTTTGGGGTCATGTAGGCTACATTGGCATCTGATTTGCCCAAAGGACACCATCATCTCAATGTGAAGCTAAGTATACTATCATTCGTCTATGGTTGATTGGATCTTTGGAAGTTTAGAAGTAATTACCATTAGCCCTATAAATAGGATGCCAAATTCATGATATTAAAATAAAATATTTACCTTTGGATATTTTAGATATGTTATTCATGTAAACTGAGTGTACAAACATTAGGAACATTTTCCTAATATTGAGTTGCACCCCCTTTTGCCCTCAGAACAGTCTCAATCCGTCGGGGCATGAACTCTACAAAGTATTCAGACCCCATGACTTTTTCCAAAAAAAATTACATTACAGCCTTATTCTAAAATGGATACAATTATTTTTCCCTCATCAATCTACAGACAATAACCCATTAAGACAAAGCGAAAACAGGTTTTTTGAAATTTTTGAAATGTTACCTTATTTACATAAGTATTCAGACACTTTGCTATGAGACTCGAAATTGAGCTCAGCTGCATCCTGTTTCCATTGATCATCCTTGAGATGTTTCTACAACTTGATTGGAGTCCACCTGTGGTAAATTCAATTGATTGGACATGATTTGGAAAGGCACACACCTGTCTATATAAGGTCCCACAGTTGACAGTGCATGTCAGAGCAAAAACCAAGCCATAAGGTCGAATTGTCCGTTGAGCTCCGAGACAGAATTGTTGAGGCACAGCTCTGGGGAAGTGTACCAAAAAATTTATGCAGCATTGAAGGTCCCCAAGAACACATGAAAGAAGTTTGAAACCTCCAAGACTCTTCGTAGAGCTGGCCGCCCGGCCAAACTGAGCAATCGGGGGAGAAGGGCCTTGGTCAGGGAGGTGACCAAGAACCTGATGGTCACTCTGACAGAGCTCCAGAGTTCCTCTGTGGAGATGGGAGAACCTTCCAGAAGGACAACCATCTCTGCAGCACTCCACCAATCAGGCCTTTATGGTAGAGTGGTCAGGCGGAAGCCACTCCTCAGTAAAAGGCACATGACAGCCCGCTTGGAGTTTGCTAAAAGGCACCTAAAGGACTCTCAGACCATGAGAAACAAGATTCTCTGGTCTGATGAAACCAAGAAACCAAGCCTGAATGCCAAACGTCACATCTGGAGGAAACCAGGTACCGCTCATCACCTGGCCAATACCATCCCTACGGTGAAGCATGGTGGTGGCAGCATCATGTTGTGGGGATGTTTTTCAGCGGCAGGAACTGGGAGACTAGTCAGGATCGAGGGAAAGATGAACAGAGCAAAGTACAGAGAGATCCTTGATGAAAACCTGCTTCAGAGTGCTCAGGATCTGAGACTGTGGCGAAGGTTCACCTTCCAACAGGACAACGACCCTAAGCACACAGCCAAGACAATGCAGGAGTGGCTTCGGGACAAGTCTCTGAATGTCCTTGAGTGGCCCTGCCAGAGCCCGGACTTGATCTCTGGAGAGACCTGAAAATAGCTGTGCAGCGAATCTCCCCATCCAACCTGACCTGAGAGGATCTGCAGAGAAGAATGGAGAATCTCCCCAAATACAGGTGTGCCAAGCTTGTATCGTCATACCCAAGAAGACTCTAGGCTGTAATCGCTGCCAAATGTGCTTCAACAAAGTACTGAGTAAAGGGTCTGAATACTTATGTAAATGTAATATTTCCATTTTTTTAATTTTAATAAATTTGCAAACATTTCTAAAAAAACGTTTTTGTTTTGTCATTATGGGGTATTGTGTGTAAATTTTTTAAAAATGTATCCACTCACTACTGTAAGTCGTTCTGGATAAGAGCGTCTACTAAATGACTAAAATGTTTAAAAAAATAATAATAATAATTAATTTGACTAGGCTAGTAACAACGAAAGGGCTTTGTGTTGGAGCCAATTTCTTCTTATTCAATAAATAAAAGGTAGGCCTTCCTGTTTTACAGACAAAATTATAGCCTACTATCCATAGATGTTGTCAGCCAATTCCTTCAGTCACCATGCACTCCTTAAATATCTCAGTGTCAGTGAAGGGCTTGGTGTGTTAAGTTAAAACCAGGACTCAAATTGAGGGTTATGTGAAGGTATTGTGGCTTTTGTTAAAGAAAATGGCCAAAAGCATAGGCCTACCCCTTGTTAGCTTAAGATTTAAAAAGTTATTGAACGGACCTGATTATTACATTTACATTTTAGTCATTTAGCAGACACTCTTATCCAGAGCGACTTACAGTTAAGTGAGTGCATACATTTTCATACTGGCCCCCTGTGGGAATCGAACCCACAACCCTGCCGTTGCAAACGCCATGCTCTACCAACTGAGCTACATCCCTGCCCTGGACGACGCTGGCTAATTGTGCGCCACCCCATGGGTCTCCCGGTCAGCTACGACAGAGTCTGGATACGAACCAGGATCTCTAGTGGCACAGCTAGCACTGCGATGCAGTGCCTTAGACCACTGCGCCACTCGGGAGACTACATAGAAAGCGAGGGAGACTATTATAGAAAGCAATTTATAACGACTCTTTAGTCCACAATGCTAGAAACAAGCTGTAAAATGCTGAGGAAAGACGTAACTCCAATGCATATGGGATATCATTGGTTTGTCTCTATGACATTCAGAGGCTGCGCTACAACCTTCTATAGCCGAGGAGACAAAAAATGGACTTTGCTTGGGAATTCATGTGTGATTCTGTCACTATCAATTGATGTTCAACATTTCAACAGGCTATTAAATAACATACAAACTCTAAGTCAGTCAGGAGCATGCCAGGTAGCCTAAGAAAGAATGAAAATGAATTATTTAGGCTATATTATTATTATTATTATTATTTCAAGGCTATAGCCTGCCATTTAAGAAATATATTGTGAAGCATTTGTGACACGTTACAGGCTGTCAGGAGTGCTCAGCATTTCAACAACATCAACAACAGCACTTCAACAACATGCCTATACATTTCGCATTTAGGCTGTATAAAATGAAATGTAAAATAAATATTACTTACAATTAAATAATAATTAAACGGAAAATGCCTTATAGGCTATACAGTCATACAGTGCCTTTTATCATGCTCTGTTGTATTATTTAAAAAGATTATGCTTGTCTCCAGTCATGTAAAATGACATAAAATTGCATGAAATGCTTTTATAAAAGGCTATTTATTCTCGGACCGCAAATAATATGATAGATTCCTGCAGTGCTTTTATTATAATATAAATCTTTTCACCCCTACCCTTGTCTGCAGTGGTCTGCGAATCCACAACCTTCTGGCTACTTTGCCATGTAATGCTTACAAAACGAAGAACAGTTTATAAAACTACATATCTAAGACTCTGGTCTGTCCTAGGAGTGCGGTTAAATGGTAGGCATTTTCTCTGCTGTCCACTTTATGTTTTAATTATTATTTTAGGTATAGGAGAGGGTCACTTTTTTTCAAGCGTTCAGTGAGGGTACAAATATATTTCCTGAAGGGAGGACCATCCATTTTCATTTTAGAGAGGTTCGATTTTCTCCAGGTATCCCTCATTATAAATAACGTACAGTCCCTAATCAAATATAATAATTATCAACCACCCATATAGTATGAAAAATATTTGTAATGTTTATATGTGGAATTTTCAACCCAATTTCAACTTATACATACAGTGCCTTCAGAAAGTATTGTCGTGGAAATTCTTACATAGGGACACTTGAAATCAATCTTAAATGAATCATTGTTTATTGTCAGCGCTGGAGAGGTTCCAACAAACTTGATGCACCATAGTGAACGTCTGTCAGGAGCTCTAATGGGGCAGTCCCGTTAGTTCTCTTATATACTGCAGACAAGTAATATTTGCATGATTTAGCTTATTCATAATTAATTCATAATTAACGTTTGCTTCATTCATGTGACCGACCAATACTGGGTCATGCATGTGACAGACCAATACCTCGCGAGGCTTCTTCTCTAAGCTGAGACCTTGAAACTGAGATATCAAAACAAGGGTCTAGGCATACTGCCAAATTGCAGAAACTGATAGTGAGGGTTCATTCAATCAGTTGCTTGCATGAACACAGAAAACGGTTATTAGAAAAGCACAAACATAGAACACAGAAATGTATAAAATAGAAAAGCACCAACATAAAATGTTCCATCACATTCCATCCTCTTATCACTTGTGTGATAATAATCATTACATTTTAAAGTAAGCATTAGATTTGAGCTTCTATCAAAAGGAGGTTCTATCAAATTACATCATTATAATACATCATCATAAAGGTTATACTTCTATTAACTACATCATTATAATGAATCATAATAAAGCAAAAATCTACAATCAAAAGGTTATAATCAACGGGAGTGAGTATCAAAAATACACACACATACACAAGGGATCTGTAAATTCAGAGGTGAAAAAATCTCTCAATGTTAACTATTGTTTCCATAGCTCTTACCACAATCGGGTTGGATTGACTTATGTTTTTCACTAACTGTCCCTGGGACATCAACTTAGTCAAAATATAAAATCCTGTTGTTTAACAATTCTGCTAAGACCTTCAAAAGGTTGGTGCTGGCTCATCAGCTCAGTGTTCCACATAATGGAAACAGGTTAAGGGTTTAGATGACCTTACCCTCAACTTGTTAAACGAAAACAGCCTTCAATCATTACTCATCATCTGTATCTACAGGGGGAAATGGGAGCTCATCCAGAGTTGGCAGCTCATTAGTTTCAACATCCTCTGGAGGAGCAGAAAACATGATAGCTGCTGAAATCTTACCAGCCAGAGAGGCACAGATCGCCTTACAGCATGTTAATAACACAATTAAGCAAACTAAACAAAAAAACACACGCTGCAGCCCATTGGGCAATTTCTGGTTTTGGGGAATTATTCTTAGCAACAGTGGCAACGTATTCGGCAAGATCAGTCACATTAGAAGAGTGATCTGGGACAAAAGTTTTACACTGTTCTTAGTCAAATTATCCCTTCCATGCATCTAGAAACCATCAGTGGTCACCTTCGCCATAACCTCGAGAGAGGACAGACCAGAACAACAGTTTAGTTTAAGGCATTTCTGATTCAGGAAAACCAGATAAGTTATTTACTGTATGACAACTTATTACTTATTATTACATTTCTAAAACAAATGTCAAAGAGAATAACAACACACAGTTGAAACCATTTATTTCCCCAAATTGGCTTATACTCCCCTATCATCTTGGCGATCTGGCGAACCTTGCGCCGACGAAGATGGCGGAGGAGAGGCACTTGGAGCAGTCTGCCGGTTCGACTTAGGAGGCGCACACCACCCACCGCTTCCAAGTATACTACTCGCTAATGTTCAGTCTTTGGTTAACAAGATCGACGAACTCCGGGCAAGGATTTCTTTCCAGAGAGACATCAAGGCCTGTAACATACTTTGTTTCACAGATACATGGCTCTCTTGGGATATTCTGTCGAAATTGGTCCAGCCAGTGGGGTTCTCAGTTCATCGCACAGACAGGAATAAATATCTCTCCGGGAAGCAGAAGGGCGGAGGTGTGTGTTTCACAAGCATTTCGCTACACCCGCTATAACATCTGCTAAACACGTGTATGTGACAAATACAATTTGATTTGATTTTTGATCTCACTGCAGAGTTACAGGACAGGGAGTTAGAGGGTTAATCCTTAGGGAGAAATCCCGACCATCCAGCAGACCCAATCTGGTGAGATTTGTTATTGAAGCAAGACAAAAACAAAGAAAAGAAAAGAAAACAACAACAGCAATACACATACAGTTGAAGTCGTAAGTTGACATACACCTTAGCCAAATACATTTAAACTCACTTTTCACAATTCCTGACATTTAATCCTAGTAAAAATTCCCTGTCTTAGGTCAGTTATGATCACCACTTTATTTTAAGAATGTGAAATGTCAGAATAATAGTAGAGAGAATTATTTATTTCAGCTTTTATTTCTTTCATCACATTCCCAGTGGATCAGAAGTTTACATACACTCAATTAGTATTTGGTAGCATTGCCTTTAAATTGTTTAACTTGGGTCAAACGTTTCGGGTAGCCTTCCACAAGCTTCCCACAATTTTGGCCCATTCCTCCTGACAGAGCTGGTGTAACTGAGTCAGGTGTGTAGGCCTCCTTGCTCGCACACGCTTTTTCAGTTCTGCCCACAAATGTTCTATAGGATTGAGGTCAGGGCTTTGTGATGGCCACTCCAATAATTTGACTTTGTTGTCCTTAAGCCATTTTGCCACAACTTTGGAAGTATGCTTGGGGTCATTGTCCATTTGTGACCAAGCTTTAACTTCCTGACTGATGTCTTGAGATGTTGCTTCAATATATTCACATAATTTTCTTTCCTCATGATGCCATCTATTTTGTGAAGTGCACCAGTCCCTCCTGCAGCAAAGCACCCCCACAGCATAATGCTGCCACCCCCGTACTTCACGGTTGGGATGGTGTTCTTCGGCTTTGTCCCCATGTGCAGTTGCAAACCGTAGTCTGGCTTTTTTATGGCTGTTTTGGAGCAGTGGCTTCTTCCTTGCTGAGCGGCCTTTCAGGTTATGTCGATATAGGACTCGTTTTACTATGGATATAGATACTTTTGTACCTGTTTCCTCCAGCATCTTCACAAGGTCATTTGCTGTTGTTTTGGGATTGATTAGCACTTTTCACACCAAAGTACGTTCATCTCTAGGAGACAGAACACGTCTCCTTCCTGAGCAGTATGACGGATGCGTGGTCCCGTGGTGTTTATACTTGCATACTATTGTTTGTACAGATGAACGTGGTACCTTCAGGTGTTTGGAAATTGCACCCAAGGATGAACCAGACTTGTAGAGGTCTACAATTCTTTTTCTGAGGTCTTGGCTGATTTCTTTTGATTTTCCCATGATGTCAAGCAAAGAGGCACTGAGTTTGAAGGTAGGCTTTGAAATACATCCACAGGTACACCTCCAATTGACTCAAATGATGTCAACTAGCCTATCAGAAGCTTCTAAAGCCATGACATCATTTTCTGGAATTTTCCAAGCTGTTTAAAGGCACAGTCAACTTAGTGTATGTAAACTTCTGACCCACTGGAATTGTGATACAGTGAATTATAAGTGAAATAATCTGTCTGTAAACAATTGTTGGAAAAATTACTTGTGTCATGTACAAAGTAGAAGTCCTAACCGAGTTGCCAAAACTAGTGGTTGAAAAAGTGGTTGAAAAACAAGTTTTAATGACTCCAACCTAAGTGTATGTAAACTTACGACTTCAACTGTATGTACACTAGTTATTCTATTTAAGAGCATATTCGGGAATAATACTCTCTTCTTTCATATCTCCATACAGAATCCCTTTATAACGTTATAAATCTTTAGGTTTTCACCTCCACACCACAGCAACGATCACAGCGCAGCAGCCCGAGAGGTACACACTTTCATATCGAGGAAATCAGTGTCCGGGGGCTGTTACCCTCTAAAATATTTCAGTGGATTCGCCTGTCAGTGCTCACTACCTGTAGATCGATGGGCGATGGTGGACAGAACCCCTAGATAACGTTATAGATCTAAAAACTCAGTTCACAGAACTGGTTGGGGTATTCATTATTTTCCCTATATAACTATACTTAGGTATTCACACCCACACCACTACATGTGCATCTATGCACCATATGTATCTTCAACGGTTCTAGCCTCCCAGAGACAGTGGTCCCAAACCACATAGACAATTTAGAAATGCCTATAGACCACTACTTCCTATACATATAAAACAACACCGTGTTCAATAACACCACATGCTATTATTAGTAGTCCCAGACTACGATGGGTGGTGGTGGACGGAACCCCTAGATAACGTTATAGCTGGAAAAACTCTCTCACACAGAACTGGAAAACTCAGCTCACACAGAACTGGAAAACTCAGCTCACATTCACACTGGAGCTAGTCCCCTGACAGCTCTCATTCACTCAGTACGTTATAGCTAAATTTCAATCTCTTATTATCCAAATTTCAATCAGCTTATTATCCATATTTCAATCTCTTGTTATCCTAATTTCAATCAGTTTAATATCCACATTTCAATCAATCTTAATAGTAATAATTTCAATCCATTTATTATCCAAATTTCAATCAGCCAAATTTCAATCAGCTTAATGTGTTATATCTCACAATCACACCACTTTCACATCCACATTCACTTAGTACTATTCCCAGACACACTCGGTAATCTCTCTCATTACACCATGTGCATCTACAATGATTCTCTTGTCATTACTTGCAATGCACCATATGTATCTTCAACGGTTCTCTTGCCGCTACTTGCTATATATATATATAAATAACACCCCATATTCAAAAATACCTTGTGTTATTTTGTAGTGGCTGCAGACCAAGTACATATGTCTTATGAATGCCTACAGACAGCTGTCAGCAGGGCTTTCCATGGTACCGTTACGCCCTCGCTCGAATTTTCTCATAAAACTAGTGAATAGTCTTCTCTGTATAAGACTATGGGTAGCTTTCAATGCATTACTCGCCTTGATTTAATTTTTTTATCATAAACAAAATTATACAGATTCATTTAAATTGACTTACTGAAATCAGTTGCCGTCACTCAATTGTTTGCGGATGATGTGTCTCCTCCTGGGCAGCTCACAGTAAGGGTCTGGTCTGGGAGGGTCTCGTCGTCTTTTGGTCAGACGGGAATTTCCCTCACGCTTCATAAAATACGCCACCGGATTTCCTCTCAGACCCCCACTGGAAAGCTCCGCAGCCAGAATCAATCATCCTTTTCTTGACGCCAAATTGTTGTGGACATTCTTACACAGGGACACATTAAGTCAATCTTAAATGAATCATTGTTTATTGTCAGCGCTGGAGAGGTTCCAACAAACTTGATGCACCATAGTGAACGTCTGTCAGGAGCTCTAATGGGGCAGTCCCATTAGTTCTCTTATATACTGCAGACAAGTCATATTTGCATGATTTAGCTTATTCATCATTAATTCATCATTAACATTTGCTTCATGCATGTGACAGACCAATACCTCACGAGGCTTCTTCTCTAAGCTGAGACCTTGAAACGGAGATATCAAAACAAGGGTCTGGGCGTACTGCCAAATTGCAGATACTGATAGTGAGGGTTCGTTCAATCAGTCACTTGCATGAACACAGAAAACGGTTATTAGAAAAGCACAAACATAGAACACAGAAATGTATAAAATAGAAAAGCACCAACATAACATTTTCCATCACAGTATTCACACCCCTTGGCTTTTTCCACACTTTGTTGTGTTACAGCCTGAATTTAAATTGATTACATTGAGATGTTTTGTCAGTGGGCTACACACAATACCCCATAATGTCAAAGTGGAATTATGTTTTTTTGCCATTTTCACAAACACACAAAAAAAAAAGCTGAAATGTCTTGAGTAAATAAGTATTCCAACCCCTTTGTTATGGTAAGCATAAATAAGTTCAGGAGTAAAAATGTGCTTAACAAGTCACATAATAAGTTGCATGGACTCACTATGTGTGCAATAATAGTGTTAAACATGATTTTTGAATGACTACCTCATCTCTGTATCCCATACAATTATCTGTAAGGTCCCTCAGTCGAACATTGAATTTCAAACACAGATTCAACCACAAAGACCAAGGAGGTTTTCCAATGCCTCGCAAAGAAGGGCACCTATTGGTAGATGGGTTAAAATAAAATAAAAAGCAGAATTTGAATATCCCTTTGAGCATGGTGAAGTAATTACTTACACTTTGGATGGTGTATGAATACACCGTGTCACTACAAAGATACAGGCATCCTTCCTGACTCAGTTGCCGGAGAGGAAGGAAACCGCTCATTGAGCAAATGGTGACTTGAAAACAATTACAGAGTTTAATGGCTGAGATAGGAGAAAACTATTGTAGTATGAAAAAAATAAAAATAATAAATGAAAATGAAAAATGTAAGTCACTACTGTAAGTCGCTCTGAATAAGAGCATCTGCTAAATGAGTAAAATGTAAAAATGTAGTTACTCCACAATAATAACCTAATTTACAGAGTGAAAAGAAGGAAGCCTGTACAGAATAAAAATATTCCAAAACATGCATCCTGTTTGCAACAAGGCACTAAAGTAATACTGCAACAAATGTGGCAAAGCAATTAACTTTTTGTCCTGAATAAAAAGTGCTATGTTTGGGGCAAATCCAATACAACACATTACTGAGTACTGCATCATGTTATGGGTATGCTTGTAATCGTTCAGGACTGGGGTGTTTTTCAGGATAAAAAATAAACGGAATGGAGCTAAGCACAGGCAAAATCCTAGAGGAAAACTTGGTTCAGTCTGCTTTCCACAAGACACTAGGAGATTAATTAATCTTTCAGCAGGACAATAACCTAAAACACAAGGCCAAATCTACATTGGAGTTGCTTACCAAGAAGACAGTGAATGTTTCTGAGTGGCTGAGTTACAGTTTTGACTTAAATCTGCTTGGTAATCTATGGCAAGACCTGAGAATGGTTGTCTAACAATGATCAACAACCAATTTGATAGAATTTGAAAAACATTTTTAAGAATATTGGAAGAATGTTGCACAATCCAGCTGTGGAAAGCTCTTAGACTTATCCAGGACTCACAGCTGTAATTGCCGCCAAAGGTGATTCTAACATGTATTGACTCAGGGTTGAATACTTATCTAGTCAAGATATATTAGTGTTTTATTTTTCATGATTTATTTACAAATGTTAGACATTTTCTTCCACTTCGATCGTTAATCGTTAATCCTATTTTGTAACACAACAAAATCAAAATTGAATCAAATCAAATTTTATTTGTCACATACACGTGTTTAGCAGATGTTATAGCGGGTGTAGCGAAATGCTTGTGCTTCTAGCTCCGACAGTGAAGTAATATCTAACAAGTAATAACTAACAATTTCACAACATATACAGTGAGGGAAGAAAGTATTTGATCCCCTGCTGATTTTGTACGTTTGCCCACTGACAAAGAAATGATCAGTCTATAATTTTTATGGTAGGTTTATTTGAACAGTGAGAGACAGAATAACAACAAAGAAATCCAGAAAAACGCATGTCAAAAATGTTATGAATTGATTTGCATTTTAATGAGGGAAATAAGTATTTGACCCCTCTGCAAAATATGACTTAGTACTTGGTGGCAAAACCCTTGTTGGCAATCACAGAGGTCAGACGTTTCTTGTAGTTGGCCACCAGGTTTGCACACATCTCAGGAGGGATTTTGTCCCACTCCTCTTTGCAGATCTTCTCCAAGTCATTAAGGTTTCGAGGCTGACATTTGGCAACTCAAACCTTCAGCTCCCTCCACAGATTTTCTATGGGATTAAGGTCTGGAGACTGGCTAGGCCACTCCAGGACCTTAATGTGCTTCTTCTTGAGCCACTCTTTTGTTGCCTTGGCCGTGTGTTTTGGGTCATTGTCATGCTGGAATACCCATCCACGACCCATTTTCAATGCCCTGGCTGAGGGACGGAGGTTCTCACCCAAGATTTGATGGTACATGGCCCTGTCCATCGTCCCTTTGATGTGGTGAAGGTTTATTTGAACAGTGAGAGACAGAATAACAACAAAAAAATCCAGAAAAACGCATGTCAAAAATGTTATAAATTGATTTGCATTTTAATGAGGGAAATAAGTATTTGACCCCCTCTCAATCAGAAAGATTTCTGGCTCCCAGGTGTCTTTTACACAGGTAACGAGCTGAGATTAGGAGCACTCCCTTTAAGAGTGAGCTCCTAATCTCAGCTCGTTACCTGTATAAAAGACACCTGTCCACAGAAGCAATCAATCAAACAGATTCCAAACTCTCCACCATGGCCAATACCAAAGAGCTCTCCAAGGATGTCAGGGACAAGATTGTAGACCTACACAAGGCTGGAATGGGCTACAAGACCATCGCCAAGCAGCTTGGTAAGAAGGTGACAACAGTTGGTGCGATTATTCGCAAATGGAAGAAAACACAAAAGAACTGTCAATCTCCCTTGGCCTGGGGCTCCATGCAAGATCTCACCTCGTGGAGTTGCAATGATCATGAGAACGGTGAGGAATCAGCCCAGAACTACACGGGAGGATCTTGTCAATGATCTCAAGGCAGCTGGGACCAAAGTCACCAAGAAAACAATTGGTAACACATTACTTTGTGAAGGACTGAAATCCTGCAGCGCCCGCAAGGTCCCCCTGCTCAAGAAAGCACATATACAGGCCCGTCTGAAGTTTGCCAATGAACATCTGAATGATTCAGAGGAGAACTGGGTGAAAGTGTTGTGGTCAGATGAGACCAAATTGGAGCTCTTTGGCATCAACTCAACTCGCCGTGTTTGGAGGAGGAGGAATGCTGCCTATGACCCCAAGAACACCATCCCCACCGTCAAACATGGAGGTGGAAACATTATGCTTTGGGGGTATTTTTCTGCTAAGGGGACAGGACAACTTCACCGCATCAAAGGGACGATGGACAGGGCCATGTACCATCAAATCTTGGGGGAGAACCTCCGTCCCTCAGCCAGGGCATTGAAAATGGATCGTGGATGGGTATTCCAGCATGACAATGACCCAAAACACACGGCCAAGGCAACAAAGGAGTGGCTCAAGAAGAAGCACATTAAGGTCCTGGAGGGAGCTGAAGGTTCGAGTTGCCAAATGTCAGCCTCAAAACCTTAATGACTTGGAGAAGATCTGCAAAGAGGAGTGGGACAAAATCCCTCCTGAGATGTGTGCAAACCTGGTGGCCAACTACAAGAAACGTCTGACCTCTGTGATTGCCAACAAGGGTTTTGCCACCAAGTACTAAGTCATATTTTGCAGAGGGGTCAAATACTTATTTCCCTCATTAAAATGCAAATCAATTCATAACATTTTTGACATACGTTTTTCTGGATTTCTTTGTTGTTATTCTGTCTCTCACTGTTCAAATAAACCTACCATAAAAATTATAGACTGATCATTTCTTTGTCAGTAGGCAAACGTACAAAATCAGCAGGGGATCAAATACTTTCTTCCCTCACTGTACCTAATACACACAACTAGTAAGGAATGGAATTTAAGAAAATATACATATATGGACAAGCAATGACAATGACAGAGCGGCATGGACTAAGATACAGTACAATATTATAGAATAGAATGCAGTATATACAGTTGAAGTCGAAAGTTTACATACACTTAGGTTGGAGTCATTAAAACTCGTTTTTCAACCCCTCCACAAATTTCTTGTTAACAAACTATAGTTTTGGCAAGTCGGTTAGGACATCAACTTTGTGCATGACACAAGTAATTTTTTCAACAATTGTTTACAGACAGATTATTTCACTTATAATTCACTGTATTACAATTCCAGTGGGTCAGAAGTTTACATACACTAAGTTGACTGTGCCTTTAAACAGCTTTGAAAATTCCAGAAAATGAGGTCATGGCTTTAGAGGCTTCTGATTCAATTGGAGGTATACCTGTGGATGTATTTCAAGGCCTACATTCAAACGCAGTGCCTCTTTGCTTGACATCATGGGAAAATCAAAAGAAATCAGCCAAGACCTCAGAAAAAAATGGTAAACCTCCACAAGTCTTATTCATCCTTGGGAGCAATTTCCAAACGCCTAGGTACTACACGTTCATCTGTACAAACAATAGTACGCAAGTATAAACATCATGGGACCACGCAGCCGTCATACCGCTCAGGAAGGAGATGCGTTCTGTCTCCTAGAGATGAATGTACTTTGGTGCGAAAAGTGTTAATCAATCCCATAACAACATCAAAGGACCTTGTGAAGATGCTGGAGGAAACTGGTACAAAATTATCTATATCCACAGTAAAACGAGTCCTATATCGACATAACCTGAAAGGCTGCTCAGCAAGCTCCAAAACCGCCATAAAAAAGCCAGACTACAGTTTGCAACTGCACATGGGGACAAAGCTCATACTTTTTGGAGAAATGTCCTCTGGTCTGATGAAACAGAAATAGAACTGTTTGGAAATAATGACAATTGTTATGTTTGGAGGAAAAAGGGGGATGCTTGCAAGCCGAAGAACACCATCCCAACCGTGAAGCTCAGGGGTGGCAGCATTATGCTGTGGGGGTGCTTTGCTGCAGGAGGGACTGGTGCACTTCACAAAATAGATGGCATCATGAGAAAGGAAAATTATGTGGATATATTGAAGCAACATCTCAAGACATCAGTAAGGAAGTTAAAGCTTGGTCACAAATGGGTCTTCCAAATGGACAATGACCCCAAGCATACTTCCAAAGTTTTGGGCAAAATGGCTTAAGGACAACAAAGTCAAGGTATTGGAGTGGCCATCACAAAGCCTTGACCTCAACCCTATAGAAAATGTGTGGGCAGAACTGAAAAAGCGTGTGCGAGCAAGGAGGCCTACAAACCTGACTCAGTTACACCATCTCTGTCAGGAGGAATGGCCAAAATTCACCCAACTTATTTTGGGAAGCTTGTGGAAGGCTACCCGAAACGTTTGACCCAAGTTAAACAATTTAAAGGCAATGCTACCGAATACTAATTGAGTGTATGTAAACTTCTGACCCACTGGGAATGTGATGAAAGAAATAAAAGCTGAAATAAATCATTCTCTCTACTATTATTCTCACATTTCACATTCTTAAAATAAAGTGGTGATCCTAACTTGCCTAAGACAGGGAATTTTTACTAGGATTAAATGTCAGGAATTGTGAAAAAAATTAGTTTAAATGTATTTGGCTAAGGTGTATGTCAACTTCGGACTTCAACTGTACATATGAGATGAGTAGTGCTAGATACGTTAACATTATTAAAGTGACTGTAAACATTATTAAAGTGACTAGTGTTCCATTTCTTAAAGTGGCCAGTGATTTCAATAGGCAGCAGCAGCCTCTAATGTGCTAGTGATGGCTATTTAACAGTCTGATGGCCTTGAGATAGAAGCTGTTTTTCATTATCTCGGTCCCAGCTTTGATGCACCTGTACTGACCTCGCCTTTTGGATGATAGCGGGGTGAACAGGCAGTGGCTCGGGTGGTTGATGTCCTTGATGATCTTTTTGGCATTCCTGTGACATCGGGTGCTGTATGTGTCTTGGAGGGCGTGTAGTTTGCCCCCCATAATGCGTTCAGCAGACCGCACCACCCTCTGGAGAGCCCTGCGGTTGCGGGCTGTGCAGTTGCCGTACCAGGTGGTGATACAGCCAGTCCAGGACCCAGTTGCACAGGGCGGGGTTCAGATCCAGGGCCTCGAGCTTGATGATGAGCTTGGAGGGTACTATGGTGTTGAATGCTGAGCTATCGTCAATGAACAGCATTCTTACATAGGTATTCCTGTTGTCCAGATGGGATAGGGCAGTGTGCAGTGTGATGGCAATTGCATGATCTGTGGATCTATTGGGGCGGTAAGCAAATTGAAGTGGTTCTAGGGTGACAGGTAAGGTAGAGGTAATATGATCCTTGACCACCCTATCTTTCCAGCTTGTCCAGAGAAAATATATAAACACAGGTTATTGTTGAGTTAACAGGCTCTAAAGGGCAAATAGATAGCATCAGCTCAGAGACTTGCCATGTCACAATGATTGCTTTGTTGTTTTCAAGAGAAACACAGTGTCAGTTAATGTTTCTTTTAATTGTGGATTAATAGAGACATCATGCTCTGTTTATGAGAAACTGTTAGCTCCTGGAACCCTTCTTCATACAGTAGGTTATTATACAGAGGTACATTTCTAGCTGTAACAAATTTACCAGGGCTGTTTTTTATCTGTATCCCCAAGTAGAACTGATGCCCCATCATTTCAATATATGTCTTCAGGGTGATCACTGGAAAATGTGTTACTCTCTAGTACTATAGTAAAGCTCATGAATGTTTAGTGTTGGAGTAATTGCTTAAGGAGAGATTCCCATTTTAGAATTAAAACTAATCTCTTAAAGGTCCAATGCTGCTGTTTTTATCTCAATATCAAATCATTTCTGTGTAACAATTAAGTACCTTATTGTGATTATTTTAAATGTAAATTGTCAAAAAGAAACAAAAATAGCTTCTTAGCAAAGAGCAATTTCTCAAGCAATAATTTTGCTAGGACTGTTTGGGACTGGTCTGAGTGGGGAGGGGAAAACTGAAAACGAACTGTTATTGGCAGAGAGGTTTGGAACTCTCTTTCTTATTGGTCTATTAACTAATTTACCACCTGGTGATGTCAGCAGACAGGCCAAAACTCCATCCCACCAAAACTTACACTAAAAGGGCATTATCATAATTTTCACAATTTCACAGTATTATCCCAAGCTCATAGTGTGGAAATATATACAGTGCCTTCAGAAAGTATTCAGACCCCTTGACTTTTTCTACATTTTGTTACGTTACAGCCTTATTCTAAAATTGATTAAATAAATAAAAATCCTCAGCAATCTACACACAATACCCCATAATGACGAAGCAAAAACAGGTTCTTAGAATAGCCTGTATAGAAATCAAAACAGAAATACCTTATTTACATAAGTATTCAGACCCTTTGCTATGAGACTCGAAATTGAGCTCAGGTGCATCCTGTTTCCATTGATCATCCTTGAGATGCTTATCCAACTTGATTGGAGTCCACCTGTGGTAAATTCAATTGATTGGACATGATTTGGAAAGGCACATTCCTGTCTATATAAGGTCCCACAGTTGACAATGCATGTCAAAGCAAAAACCAGGCCATGACGTCGAAGGAATTGTCCATAGAGCTCCGAGACAGGATTGTGTCGAGGCACAGATCTGGGGAAGGGTACCAAAACATTTCTGCAGCATTGAAGGTCCCTAAGAACACAGTGGCCTCCATCATTCTTAAATGAAATAAGTTTGGAACCACCAAGAATCCTCCTAGAGCTGGCCGCCCAGCCAAACTGAGCAATCGGGGGAGAAGGGCCTTGGTCAGGGAGGTGACCAAGAACCCGATGGTCCCGTGTGGCTCAGTTGGTAGAGCATGGCGCTTGCAATGCCAGGGTTGTGGGTTTGATTCCCACAGGGGACCAGTACTGGATAAGAGCATCTGCTAAATGACAAAAATGTCAAAATGTCAAATGTCACTTTGACAGAGCTCTAAAGTTATTCTGTGGAGATGGGAAAACCATCCAGAAGGACAACCATCTCTGCAACACTCCACCAATCAGGCCTTTATGGTAGAGTGAACAGACGGAAGTCACTCCTCAGTAAAAGGCACATGACAGGCACCTAAAGACTCTCAGACCATGAGAAACAAGTTTCTCTGGTCTGATGAAACCAAGATTGAACCATCCCTACGGTGAAGCATGGGGGTGGCAGCATCATGCTGTGGGGATTTTTTTCAGCGGCAGGGACTGGGAGACTAGTCAGGATTGAGGCAAAGATGAACGGAGCAAAGTACAGCGAGATCCTTGATGAAAACCTGCTCCAGAGTGCTCAGGACCTCAGACTGGGGCGAAGGTTCACCTTCCAACAGGACAACGACCCTAAGCACACAGCCAAGACAACGCAGGAGTGGCTTCGGGACAAGTCTCTGAATGTACTTGAGTGGCCCAGCCAGAGCCCGGACTTGAACCCGATCAAACATCTCTGGAGAGACCTGAAAATAGCTGTGCACCAACGCTCCCCATCCAACCTGACAGAGCTTGAGAGGATCTGCAGAGCAGAATGGGAGAAACTCCCCAAATACAGGTGTGCCAAGCTTGTAGCGTCATACCCAAGAAGACTCGACTCGAGGCTGTAATCGCTGCCAAAGGTGCTTCAACAAAGTACTGATTAAAGGATCTGAATACTTACGTAAATGTGATATTTCCATTTTGTAAATTTTTTATTATTAGCAAAAATGTCTAAAAACCTGTTTTTGCTTTGTCATTATGTGGTATTATGTGTAGATTGATGAGGGGAAAAAACTGTTTAATCAATTTTAGAATAAGGCTGTAACCTAACAAAATGTGGGAAAAAGTCAAGGGGTCTGAATACTTTCCGAATGCACTGTATAAAACACAGGAAAATCACATTTTTCACTGCACTGGGCCTTTAAGACATCTATTAAATGTAACTATGTTCATAATTAGTACTGTCAGGCAGTTATAGATGATCATCCTTTACCAAAAACTCAATCTGACCCATTGCTCAGATCAGTGAGCTGCTCACTGGACCTATCCAAACACAGGGGTTTGTTTAGCTAAAGCTGTGAAAAGAAGTACCCTCTTCAATCAATGCTTTATTTACTGCACTGCACATGAAGGTTGTTATGCGTGAAACTACAGGAGGCAGGGGCTGACACAACCCCAGCTAGCTCCTGCAAGCATGCCTCTCACCATGGAGGAAAAAAGGACAAGTAGGCTACAGGGGCAAATGTATTTACCATGGGTATATACGGTGTATTGCTGTATTTCCAGCCAATAGTTTTTATGTATACCTAAATATCACGTTGTTTATATGATATTATAAATATACGACCATGTGCCTCACCACTTACAGTACATAAAAAATAATTAAATGGTACTGTACAAGTTAATTTCTGCATCTGTGTGTATTTATCCAAATCCCTAACCATTTTCATAGCTACAGTGGTAGAAGACTAGGGCCTAAATTCAATCCGTAACACTATAGCTATTGAAATTTAAAGGCAATGTTCCTGTGTTCACGGAGACAGCATTTACGATAAACTACTGCATACGTCGGCTCAATCGGAAATGACCTTTACATTTCAATTGCGCTATAACGCAGATCTTCCATGCTACGCATGGAATCTAGCCCTAGATCATCAAACTGCAATGGGTTGAGTCCATTGTTGCCAGATTTGGAGTTGTTTCAGGTTTCACATGGGAGAGTGGGTCTGCTGTTCAGGTGTCATTCGATCTGAAGAGGAATGTAGAAATGTTTGAGTGAGTGTTTGTAATGGCAAGAAGAGGAATGATTTCCTTACCTGGAGGAGGCATTTAAACAGCTTTGAAGTAGTTGTGAGACATTCAGCGCACTACATTGCCTTGTTACGTAAAGGCCAGATGCATTTCAGATTGCAAAGGTGAATTGTCATTTAGATTGAATTTTTATTGGCGCCCGATGGCACTTCTCTGAAATGAACAAAGTCTGGAGGTACTTTCCATCCACTAAGACAGTGTAATGTAGTGTCCTTTTATGAGACATTGGAAAGGAATTCAAAATTACTGTTTTGTCTTGTATCTCAAGCACCTGTTTTGGGTACTTTAGCATCCAACCTGCATAAATGACCTAGATTAAATGTTAACATAAGTAGTGATATTAAAGGAGCTACATTATATGTAATATTTTTGCATTGTAATTTCAGAAAATGTCCTTAATATATCAACAGTAATAGTGGAATGCAGTGGAGGCTGCTGAGGGGAGGACGGCTCATAATAATGGCTGGAACGGAGCAAATGGAATGGCATCAAACACATGAAAACCATGTATTTGATACCATTCCACCTATTCCGCTCCAGCCATTACCACGAGCCCATCCTCCCCAATTAAGGTACCACCAACCTCCTGTGGTGGAATGATGTGTTTCACTATATTTTTTCCCCAAAAAATGTTTTGGGCCCAAAATAATGGTGCAGCCTTCTTATTGGTCAACAAAAGACGGACCGTTTCTTGTTGTCAATTTGACTGGGGCTGAGCGATATCTACATATTTAACGCTTGCCCTTTGCTGGCCCCAGTCAATTTGACAACAAGAGACGGTCTGTCTTTTGTTGACCAATAAGAAGGCTGCACCATTAGAATGCAATTTTGTGTGTGCCCAATACATTTTTGAGGGGAAAACATATTGTGAATCACTATCATTCCACTATTACTGTAGATATAATGAGGACATTTTCTGAAATTACTAAGCAAAAATATTACATATAGCTCCTTTAAGAGTCATAAACAACTGGTCACTGGTTAAAAGGTCCTTGTTGTGACTGTAAACAAAGGCTCTAATTCTAGATAATGGTTTACTCTGTGCCTTGCTCAGGGAGATGCAATGGCCAGTCTCAGTTGCTTAATTATTGTCCTAATTTGTATTAGTGCTAGCTATCCTCTCAGGGATAATTATGTATCTAGTGTGTGGGAGAGCTTAATGAGGTTAAACTTAAGTCTTTACATGGAATAAAGGTTCAGCAGCCTCACTATGGGAAACAAACAGTGCAAAGCTTCCACTGCAGTTTTTTACTTCAATATTTTTTGTCTTATACAGTAGCTGTTTATGGTGCTCCTTAAGTGGTGCGAGGCTTCTCCACAAGTCCCTTTTGAACATCGCACATAGGAGCACTATCTATCTGAAGGCCACACGTTAAGGGCTGACGGCTACAGGGCTGTGCCTCTTAAAGATGACACTCATTTTGCTAGTGGCATTTCAGTGTTGTTGAGGATCAGCTGTTTAAACAGTCAGGGCTCGCTCTCTGTTGCATCTCCACCTCGCTGGGTGCACTGACCCTATATGTGATAAAATCAAAGAATGCTCTTATCAGATCCATGTCGTCCACCATTATTCACTGTGTTATTGCTCCCCCTCCTCCAGTGACATTTCCAAGGAACACCGACTACTTATGTGCAACAAAATTCCAAGTGCACTGAAACTAATCCTGTTTGGTAGGTGTTGATAGCACTGATAAGAGCTCTTCCCTGGGTCATATCAACTGGATTTTCCATGCCTTATCATAAAAAGGCGATATCTCTCTCTCTTTCTTTTTCTATCCTCGTGTTTGTAAATGATACCAAACCTGTAACATACTACTCGTTCATTTTCCCTTGTGATTGAACATTGTAGGTGTATGGCTAAAGATCCTTAATTTACAAACTAAACCCCACCCACCAGGGTGCTTGGTTGCTCGGCACCTAGGTTGTTTTTACTGAGGGTTAGGAAGGGAAACCATCTTATCTGTGACTGGGGGGATTTATTAGTGAGAAAAAGATAATTGCTACCCATAGGCCACTGAGGGCTGATTTACAACTGCTAATACTTAGGATTCCTTAAGCCATTCTTCAGCGTATTTATCTCCAACCGTGCCTGCGGCGCTGAGGAGAGTGGGGTCACGGTGGACGATGAGGGATGGGCAAACCCTCCACTCAAAGCAATTTGGCTGAGACTAATGTGTGAGGAAGCAGCTAGCCTCCACACATCAACAGTGTAGGTCAGTTTGGAGCTGACAGGCATCTGCTGTTCTAAGCCAGCCCTGCACACAACCTGTCTAGATCTATGCCTCTCTGTTTCGGAAGGAGATACTCCATCTTCTCCACACCAGTTTCCCTTACAGAGAAGAACACTTCTAGAATTGGCTGAGACCAAGGTTACAACGCTCTAAACAGGATATGATATCTTGAATAAACGTGTGGTCATATGTACAATGCAGTGGAGGCTGCTGATGGGTGGACGGCTCATAATAATGACTGGAATGGAGTCAATGGAATGGTATCAAACATGGTTTCCATGTGGTTGATACCATTCCATTGACTCCATTCCAGCCATTACTAATAGCCGTCCTCCCCTCAGCAGCCTCCACTGGTACAATGAACTTGGCCTGGTTCTTGACCTGCAAAACTGGCTTGAAAGTTTTTTGTGACAACATTACATTTTCTTAGTCACAGACTAAAGCCCCGCTTATACCTGCATCCTTTGTCCTGATCTTGTCCACATTCTAATTGTGCACCATTTTTATACAGGTGTAGATTACTAAAATACCCATTGTGATCTGATATTCCTGACCACCTCTGGAGGTAGTCAGACAGGCATTGTGTCTGAATATCTTATAATTTAATAATATGCCATTTCGCAGACACTTTTATCCAAAGCGACTTACAGTCATGTGTGCATACATTGGGTGGTTCTGGGGGATCGAACCCACTACCCTGGCGTTACAAGCGCCATGCTCTACCAATTGAGCTACAGAGGACCACAAGTGTAGACAAATCTGGACAGTGAAACCATTTAAATCATCATAAAAGTATTGACAGATGATGTCATTGACTTATAGCATCAATATGTCTCTTAAAATAAATAAATACATATTATTTTGAAAGAATATCTGTCAAGTAATTTGCATACAGGTAGGGACCAGGATATCTGGTCACGATGCAGACACAGTGAACGGATAAGTGACACGTTTTAATACCATGTGTAGATGCAACAGCAACAATGTGGGCACAATCAAAATGTGTATAAGATCAGGACAAAGAATGCATTTTAGCCCCAGGTATAAACACGGCCTAAGAGTAGATCATAAAAGTAGGGACAGCAGGTGTGAATGTGTGCATATGTGCTTGTGAGTGCCTGTGTTTGCGTAAACGTTGGGTTTTGTCCTCATCCAGGTCAGGACCATGTTGGTAATGTTGATTATGGCACCTGCACACAGGTACATAACAATGTTTCAGAGGGGAGCATGGTTGGAGGCGAAACAGGAAATGAAGAGTCTTGGGCCTGTCTGTCCACGATGATCCTCTAGCTGACCGGGAGGGAGGAGGGCTTCAGTGATCGCGCTCAGCTGTGAGGTCACAGGTTCAAAACCCAGGTGTTGTGCCTTGCAGCAGACCACTTCCAGTCTAAACAGCGTAAATTATTTTGTGGAATGTGAATGCTAACCCAGGATCAAAGAGGCCTGGCCTAATAAGAGGCTGTTTCTTCTACTGTATCTGTGAGCAGGGGCGTCTTGCAACCATTATTTTAGAGGGGGCACGAAGTATGTGAGGATGGATGGGGGAGAATTTAGCATTTTCAATTTTTAAAACACCTAAAACAGCTTTTTCCTGCAATCTAGAGCCATTCTCATTATGCCTAATTTTATATAAATAACTTATGCAGATAAATACATATTTTTATCTAAGCATACAGCTGTCATATCTTAATTTCTTAAAAGCCGTGTGATTTAGATATACAGCACCAGACAAAAGTTTGGACACACCAACTCATTCAAGGGTATTTCTTTATTTTTACTATTTTCTACATTGTAGAATAATAGTGAAGACATCAAAACTATGAAATAACACATATGGAATCATGTAGTAACCAAAATATATTTTATATTTGAGATTCTTCAAATAGCCACCCTTTGCCTTTATGACAGCTTTGCACACTCTTGGCATTCTGTCAACCAGCTTCACCTGGAATGCTTTTCCAACAGTCTTGAAGGAGTTCCCACATATGCTGAGCACTTGTTGGCTGCTTTTCCTTCACTCTGCTGTCCGACTCATCCCAAACCATCGCAATTGGGTTGAGGTCGGGGAATTGTGGAGGCCAGGTCATCTGATGCAGCACTGCATCACTCTCCTTTTTGGTAAAATAGCCCTTACACAGCCTGGAGGTGTGTTGGGTCATTGTCCTGTTGAAAAACAAATGATAGTCCCACTAAGCCCACACCAGATGGGATGGCGTATCACTGCAGAATGCTGTGGTAGCCATGCTGGTTAAGTATGCCTTGAATTCGAAATAAATCACAGACAGTGTCACCAGCAAAGCACCCCCACACCATAACACCTCCTCCTCCATGCTGCACGGTGGGAACCACACATGCAGAGATCATCCGTTCACCCACACCACGTCTCACAAAGACACGGCGGTTGGAACCAAAAATCTCAAATTTGGACTCCAGACCAAAGGACACATTTCCTCCGGTCTAATGTCCATTGCTCGTGTTTCTTGGCTCAATCAGGTCTCTTCTTCTTATTGGTGTCCTTTAGTAGTGGTTTCTTTGCAGAAATTCGACCATGAAGGCCTGATTCACGCAGTCCCCTCTGAACAGTTGATGTTGAGATGTGTCTGTGACTTGAACTCTGAGGCTGGTACAGTGGGGGAAAAAGTATTTAGTCAGCCACCAATTGTGCAAGTTCTCCCACTTAAAAAGATGAGAGAGGCCTGTAATTTTCATCATAGGTACACGTCAACTATGACAGACAAAATGAGAAGAAATAAATCCAGAAAATCACATTGTAGGATTTTTTATGAATTTATTTGCAAATTATGGTGGAAAATAAGTATTTGGTCAATAACAAAAGTTTCTCAATACTTTGTTATATACCCTTTGTTGGCAATGACACAGGTCAAACGTTTTCTGTAAGTCTTCACAAGGTTTTCACACACTGTTGCTGGTATTTTGGCCCATTCCTCCATGCAGATCTCCTCTAGAGCAGTGATGTTTTGGGGCTGTCGCTGGGCAACACGGACTTTCAACTCCCTCCAAAGATTTTCTATGGGGTTGAGATCTGGAGACTGGCTAGGCCACTCCAGGACCTTGAAATGCTTCTAACGAAGCCACTCCTTCGTTGCCCGGGCGGTGTGTTTGGGATCATTGTCATGCTGAAAGACCCAGCCACGTTTCATCTTCAATGCCCTTGCTGATGGAAGGAGGTTTTCACTCAAAATCTCACGATACATGGCCCCATTCATTCTTTCCTTTACACGGATCAGTCGTCCTGGTCCCTTTGCAGAAAAACAGCCCCAAAGCATGATGTTTCCACCCCCATGCTTCACAGTAGGTATGGTGTTCTTTGGATGCAACTCAGCATTCTTTGTCCTCCAAACACAACGAGTTGAGTTTTTACCAAAAAGTTCTATTTTGGTTTCATCTGACCATATGACATTCTCCCAATCCTCTTCTGGATCATCCAAATGCACTCTAGCAAACTTCAGACGGGCCTGGACATGTACTGGCTTAAGCAGGGGGACACGTCTGGCACTGCAGGATTTGAGTCCCTGGCGGCGTAGTGTGTTACTGATGGTAGGCTTTGTTACTTTGGTCCCAGCTCTCTGCAGGTCATTCACTAGGTCCCCCCGTGTGGTTCTGGGATTTTTGCTCACCGTTCTTGTGATCATTTTGACCCCACGGGGTGAGATCTTGCGTGGAGCCCCAGATCGAGGGAGATTATCAGTGGTCTTGTATGTCTTCCATTTCCTAATTATTGCTCCCACAGTTGATTTCTTAAAACCAAGCTGCTTACCTATTGCAGATTCAGTCTTCCCAGCCTGGTGCAGGTCTACAATTTTGTTTCTGGTGTCCTTTGACAGCTCTTTGGTCTTGGCCATAGTGGAGTTTGGAGTGTGACTGTTTGAGGTTGTGGACAGGTGTCTTTTATACTGATAACAAGTTCAAACAGGTGCCATTAATACAGGTATCGAGTGGAGGACAGAGGAGCCTCTAAAATAAGAAGTTACAGGTCTGTGAGAGCCAGAAATCTTGCTTGTTTGTAGGTGACCAAATACTTATTTTCCACCATAATTTGCAAATAAATTCATTAAAAATCCTACAATGTGATTTTCTGGATTTTTTTTCTTCTCAATTTGTCTGTCATAGTTGACGTGTACCTATGATGAAAATTACAGGCCTCTCTCATCTTTTTAAGTGGGAGAACTTGCACAATTGGTGGCTGACTAAAAACTTTTTTCCCCCACTGTAACTCTAATGAACTTATCCTCTGCAGCAGAGGTAACTCTGGGTCTTCCATTCCTGTGGCGGTCCTCATGAGAGCCAGTTTCATCATAGCGCTTGATGGTTTTTGTGACTGCACTTGAAGAAACTTTAAAAGTTCTTGAAATTTTCCAGATTGACTGACCTTCATGTCTTAAAGTAATAATGGACTATCGTTTCTCTTTGCTTATTTGAGCTGTTCTTGCCATAATATGGACTTGGTCTTTTACCAAATAGGGCTATCTTCTGTATACCCCCCTACCTTGTCACAACACAACTGATTGACTCAAACACATTAAGAAGGAAAGAAATTCCACAAATGAACTTTTAAGAAAGCACACCTGTAATTGAAATGCATTCCAGGTGACTACCTCATGAAGCTGGTTGAGAGAATGCCAAGCGTGTGCAAAGCTGTCATCAAGGCAAAGGGTGGCTTTTTGAAGAATCTCAAATATAAAATATATTTTGATTTGTTTAACACTTTTATGGTTACTACATTATTCCATATGTGTTATTTCATAGTTTTGATGTCTTCACTATTATTCTACAATGTAAAAAATAGTAAAAATAAAGAAAAACCCTTGAATGAGTAGGTGTGTCCAAACATTTGACTGGTAGTGTACGTTCATAAAAAATATATATACGTTCATAAAAACATGCAGTTCTCTTTCTCTCCATGCGGGGGCAGTCGAGTCATTCGGACTAGTGCTGGCTATCAAAATCATCCTCTCTCTTTCGCTCCCTCAACGGCTTAAGCCAGACAGAATAATAATACATATCCTAACTGCTACTGTAGGCCTATATGTCCTGTTACTGCAACATTCAAATGAACAAAAATGTATCTGAAATGCATCCACACACATCAACAACCGTCGTTTTATATAGCTTACTAACACAAGATAGATATTGGTCTCCACTACGACATCGAAGTGTCAAGTGTTTTCAACATGCAGCTGTACAGTAGGCTACACCTATACTATAGCTGTAGCCTATCAAAACTAATTGCACACATAGGCCTATAATATCAGATGTAAAGTCAAGATGAAATTGAGAATAGTAAGGTAGAAAACCACTCAAAAAACGCAGCCCATGATTTTTTGATCTACAATATATACTATCTGAAAAGAGGACATCGTAAGGTTTCTAGTGAACCTAAGGTTACGAATCAACTGTCAAAATTGAGTTCAATTGTGGCCTGGGGTGGTCTAGCATATAGGCCTACTGTGTTGGTTTGATTCTGGCCCATGCCCTTATGGCACAAATAACTTGATTTATTTACACTTTCTATTTTTTAAAAAATTTATTGGGGTCATTTAGCAGACGGTCTTATCCAGAGCAACTTACAGTTAGAGTGCATACATTATTTTTTTTATACTGGCCCCCCGTGGGAATCAAACCCACAACCCTGGCATTGCAAACACAATGCTCTACCAACTGAGCTACATCCGGCCATTCCCTTACCCTACCCTGGATGACGCTGAGCCAATTGTGCACCGCCCCATGGGTCTCCTGGTCAAGGCCGGCTACGACAGAGCCTGGATTCGAACCAGGATCTCTAGTGGCACAGCTAGCACTGCGATGCAGTGCCTTAGACCACTGCGCCACTCAAATATGGACAGTCCAGGGATATTTTACCGCCGATCTTGATAAGAAATTACCATACCAGACACTTTTATTCTGAAGACAGTTGTATTTAAAGTGGAACTGACAGCATTCTAACTACTTTGCAGATATGAAACAAACAGACAATCATATCAGTAAAAAATATCAAAGTCCCAGTTTATGCTACAAAACCAACTTTATAAGAGGTTTCTATTTTACTCAAAATAAGGCATTGTTGACAGAATAGATGGATGCAGTTCAATGCATGATTAATATAATTCACCAATACATTTCTTGGTAGTCCAACAAATATTGCTATCAGGTGATAAATCACAGCTGGCCTGGTACATTAACCTTTCCCCCCCATATCGTTTTTCTGTGGCTACAGCTAGAAATGCAAGTGTCATTTGGTTAGCTAGCAAGAAATGTGATTCAGTTTTCAAGCTAGCTATGCTGAACTTGAACGACTGTTAACCAAAGTTAGCATATCTCTTAGTTGTCAATCAAATGTATTTGGCATTGATCAAATGGGCAGGCAGGCAGGCAGGCAAGTTCCCATTCAGTTGTCAAAACGTGTGTTGGGACAAGCATGCACTGGCAGGCAAGCTGCAGAAGAGCGAGCAGGCTACTATTCCCCATCGTTTATCAGTGCAACTGAAAAAGGGTTTATCTACTGTTCCCTCATTAGATTTTAGCTCATCATGCTCTGGTTAGCATTAGTTGTCGATCTTGTTTTTGTTGATGTGCACAGGCAACTGAAGAGAGCCTATCTTTTCATGGTTGCTTGATCAAGTTAAGACGACTCCCGTAGTATTTACATATTTGCAGACTTGGAAAATGCTTGCTAACCATCTAAAGTCCCGCTGTTGGTACTGCCTGTAAACACAATCCAGTTCAAAGTGAATGATGGCAGGCCCGTGTGGCAAATGGCTTATTTGCATATTGGCTTATTGTAGCTCCGATTGGCTATGGCGCACTGGTCTGTGTAGAGTCTAGTCCAAACTCACGGCCGCTTTCCCACTCTATATTGCTATAGAATTTTCACAAATGCCTTACTCTACGTCAGGGTTCTTCAATTCCGGTCCTGGAGGGCCGAAACACCTATGTTTTTCATCCTCTCCTTCTAATCAGGGGCTAATTCAGACCTGGGACACCAGGTGAGTGCAATTAACTACCAGGTAGAAATAAAAAACAGAAGTGTTTCGGCCCTCCAGGACCGGAATTGAAGAACCCTGCTCTACGTCATTCCCAAACATTCTATGAATGAATGACCATATCTATGTGCTTGCTTGTCAGAAAATGCAAAAAATAAATATGTTTTAAAAAAGGCATCATATTCTTCCTGGTGGTGTATATGAACAGATTTTAATCAAATGTAATGTTGCTAGAACACTGTCAGTTCCACTTTAATGGATAACATAAATAGGAAATAAATAAATGAATAACAGTAGGCTTCACCAACATTAGTTTCCTTTCATACAAAGTGTCGGGTAAATTGCCACAGTATATTTGCCTTGATAAACGAGGAAATACTTTATTTATATTGTACAGAATGCTTGTCAAATAGATAAATCGCCCTTAGTCTGTTCAAAAAGGACTGTTCCGATGATAATACCAACCAGAGGGTGAACATATCTTGAAAGACTTTGGTTGCAAGCAGGACTAAGGTAACAACGACATCATCTTTTAGGGAGAGGTAATGAGGTGACCAATAATGATTGCAATTGAGATCAGCTGTGCGGGTGAATTTAGCGCGTACTGATGGTTTAACGAAGACATCAGCCGGTGATAATCTAGTGCCATCGATGGTTGCAATAGGCCCATTGTTATTTTATTATATTCCAATACATTTTGTAGGCTACCCATTGGCCGATCTATTGTCACATAATGAAAGGTGTGAAAACCGCTAATAGGCTACTGTTTGTGTGTCCTTGGGTTGATGAACTGATTTGAGCCATCAGTTGATTGACAGATGTAGGCCTACTGTAGAACAATAAACTTTCCTCCAGTGTGGATGCTCGGTCACCACAGGCGGTTGGTGGCACCTTAATTGGGGAGGACGGGCTCGTAGTAATGGCTGGAGCGGAACAGGTGGAATGGTATCAAATACATCAAACACATGGTTTGATGCCATTCCATTTGCTCCATTCCAGCCATTATTATGAGCCGTCCTCCACTCAGCAGCCTCCACTGTCCCCCATGTTTTATAGTTAGGCTATGTATAATTTGTCAATATAGTTATAGTCTTTGGTGTGGATGGCCCTTACATTAGGTGAGATTTCAATTTCTAAGCTGTTATGCGCCTGTTACAGTAGAATAGGCCTACAGTACTTTCAGTTTGATGCTGGCATTTTAAGTCATCCTTATTGTGGATTGAAAGCCTGTATTGTGTGGCTTTAAGATTTTATTTAGTAAAGCGGTCAAGATGTTTATGTATGGGGCCTCCCGAGTGGCGCAGCGGTCTAAGGCACTGCATCGCAGTGCTAGTGGCATCACTACAGATCTGGGTTCGATCCCGGGCTGTGTCACAGCCTGCAGCGACCAGGAGACCCATGAGGCGGCACACAATTGGCCCAGCGTCGTCCGGGTAAGGAGAGGGTTTGGCCGGCTGGGATGTCCTTGTCCCATCGCACTCTAGCGACTCCTTGTGGCGGCCGGGCGCATGCATGCTGACTTCAGTTGCCAGCTGTATGGTGCTTCCTCCAACACATTGGTGCGGCTGGCTTCCGGGTTAAGCAAGCAGTGTGGCTTCGCGGGGTCATGTTTTGGAGGACGCATGGCTCTCAACCTTCGCCTCTCCCGAGTCCGTACGGGAGTTGCAGCAATGGGACAAGACTGTAACTACCAATTGGATATCACGAAGTTGGGGGAAAAAATTAAATAAATATGTTTATGCAGTTGAGCCTATCCAAAGACGATTTTGTTGAGCTGAGACATTTTTCTTTGATGTGTAAATTATCAGACTATTCGTTGTACTTCTTGAAATCATTGAAATAAATGCAATTAACAATTGGGCCTATCTAAATTAATTGAAGTCATTTTTTAGCTTTTATTGAAGACATAGAACAGTGTTGGAAAGACAGGGGGAAGGTGACTCAAAGGGCAGTGGGCCGTATTCAAACCGATGCCAACACTGTTATATGTATGCCGGGGTAAGCGGCTGGACCACACAGGAACTGAAGCCACCAATAATTTATTCTGCCTATTGCTTGCATTGAACATATAATAAAACAATAGAATTTTTTTAAAAGATATCCCTAACGAAAAATACATCTACCCCCTACAAATATGTTGATGTATTATAATCCACATAAGAATTCACACGAGATGTGCTATAGCCTGCACATAGCCTACATAGGCTACTTGAACTGGCGCCCAGTGGACCTGCAGTCTAAGCTACAATGCAGGTGCTGTACTGCATACAAACACTGCTTCCAGCTGCCCCCTGGCAGCGATTCTAAATATTTCTTCAGATATTCAAATCCTCCTGCTGCAGGATTATTTTCCCTTGCAACGAATGGGTCAAATAAATCCGACATCTGTACCTCTTTACCTGTTAAATTGTCATTTTAATTAATGATACACATTGATTCTTTAAGAACTTTTATCCCTTAGGAGTTTGGTACAACTGCCACACTGGTATATAAACTCAGCAAAAAAAAGAAACGTCCTCTCACTGTCAACTGTGTTTATTTTCAGCAAACTTAACACGTGTAAATATTTGTATGAACATAACAAGATTCAACAACTGAGACATAAACTGAACATGTTCCACAGACATGTGACTAACAGAAATTGAATAATGTGTCCCTGAACAAAGGGGGGGGGGGTCAAAATCAAAAGTAACAGTCAGTATCTGGTGTGGCCACCAGCTACATTAAGAACTGCAGTGCATCTCCTCCTTGTGGACTGCACCAGATTTGCCAGTTCTTGCTGTGAGATGTTACCCCACTCTTCCACCAAGGCACCTGCAAGTTCCCAGACATTTCTGGGGGGAATGGCCCTAGCCCTCACCCTCCGATCCAACAGGTCCCAGACCTACTCAATGGGATTGAGATCCGGGCTCTTCGCTGGCAATGGCAGAACACTAACATTCCTGTCTTGCAGGAAATCACGCACAGAACGATCTGTATGGCTGGTGGCATTGTCATGCTGGAGGGTCATGTCAGGATGAGCCTGCAGGAAGGGTACCACATGAGGGAGGAGGATGTCTTCCCTGTAACGCATAGCATTGAGATTGCCTGCAATGACAACAAGCTCAGTCCGATGATGCTGTGACACACCGCCTCAGACCATGATGGACCCTCCACCTCCAAATCGATCCCGCTCCAGAGTACAGGCCTCGGTGTAATGCTCATTCCTTCGACGATAAACGTGAATCCGACCATTACCCCTGGTGAGACAAAACCGCGACTCATCAGTGAAGAGCACTTTTTGCCAGTCTTGTCTGGTCCAGCGATGGTGGGTTTGTGCCCATAGGTGAAGTTGTCGCCAGTGATGTCTGGTGAGGACCTGCCTTACAATAGGCCTACAAGCCCTCAATCCAGCCTCTCTCAGCCGGACCGGGCTGGCGACGCGCACCACTGGCTTGGTGCGAGGGGCAGGAACAGGCCGGGCCGGGCTGGCGACGCGCACCACTGGCTTGGTGCGAGGGACAGGAACAGGCCGGACCGGGCTGGCGATGCGCACCACTGGCTTGGTGCGAGGGGCAGGAACAGGCCGGGCCGGGCTGGCGACGCGCACCACTGGCTTGGTGCGAGGGGCAGGAACAGGCCGGGCCGGGCTGGCGACGCGCACCACTGGCTTGGTGCGAGGGGCAGGAACAGGCCGGGCTGGCGACGCGCACCACTGGCTTGGTGCGAGGGGCAGGATCAGGCCGGGCCGGGCTGGCGACGCGCACCACTGGCTTGGTGCGAGGGGCAGGAACAGGCCGGGCCGGGCTGGCGACTCGCACCACTGGCTTGGTGCGAGGGGCAGGAACAGGCAGGGCCGGGCTGGCGACGCGCACCACTGGCTTGGTGCGAGGAGCAGGAACAGGCCGGGCCGGGCTGGCGACGCGCACCACTAGCTTGGTGCGAGGGGCAGGAACAGGCCGGACCGGGCTGGCGACGCGCACCACTGGCTTGGTGCGAGGAGCAGGAACGGGTCGGGCCGTACTGGGAACACGCACCACTGGCTTAGTGCGGGGAGGAGGAACGGGCCGGACCGGACTGGCGACACGCACCACTTGCTTGGTGCGAGGAGCGGGACTGGGTTCCTTTATTAACCCCCGCTACTTCTGCTGCCTAACCAGCTCCTCTCGCCGTGCCTCTACACTTTCCTTCTCCCTTTTAGCCTCCTGTAGCGCCTCCCTCTGACCGAATACCTCCTGCTCCCTCTGAACCAATAGCCCCCGTAATATGGTGGCCTCCTCTCCTAACCTGCAGATCCGCCCTGTCGCGGCCTCCTGCTGCCTCGTCGTCCACACCGTGTGCCCCCCCCCAAAAATGTTTTCTTGGGGTTGCCTCTTGGGCCTCTGTCGTCGGCACTGTTGGCGCCGTTTCTCCTCTCTATACCGGGCCTCCACTGTCTCCTCCCAAGGACGGCGATCCATCCCAGCCTGAATCTCCTCCCAAGTCCAGGATCCCTTACCGTCCAGGATCTCCTCCCAGGTCCAGGCTGTCTGCTCCTGGACACGCTGCTTGGTCCTCGTTTGGTGGGATCTTCTGTCACGTTCGCTCATAGACGGGTCAGACCAAGGCGCAGCGTGATATGCATACATGTTTATTTGAAACGAATAAACAACGACAAAACAACAAACGAACTGAAACGTGAAGTCCAAGGTACACAAACAACATACCTCACACGGAACAAGATCCCACAACCCACTAGTGCCAATAGGCTGCCTAAGTATGGTCCCCAATCAGAGACAACGAGCGACAGCTGCCTCTGATTGGGAACCACACCGGCCAACATAGATTTAGAAACATAGATCACAAACATAGAAAATCACACCCTGGCTCAACAAATAAGAGTCCCCAGAGTCAGGGCGTGACAGTTGCGTTTATATTTCTGTTCAGTGTAATTTAGGCTTGCCTAAACAAAGTGGGTGAATACTTATGCAATGACTATATTTTAGTTATTTAATTTTTATTCGTTTGTAAACGTTTGTAGAATTTGTTATTTTTACTTTGACATTATTTTGTGTAGATTTGTCACAAAAAAATCACAATTAACCCACTTTGTAATGCAACCAAGGGGGGTAAAACCCATGTAAATAGAGGTAATCTGTCCCCATCGATCTCCTGTTTGGTCATTTAGGCTGTTGAATTGGAGTTCTCACTTCAGGGATAATACAACTGGCCAGAGATTTCCTGTAGAATCATATAGGGCAGTCAACTGCCCCTATTACAGCCAAGCCGTAAATGTTCTTAGTAATTTGTCCTGGTTTGAAATATACAAACAGAATCAAGGTTGACATAACATGCAGAAGTAGACATATAAAAGATTTATAACATACAGTATAAAGTAATATAAAGAAGCTTAAGACAATACTTTGAACCATGTCTGCAAATCAAATACTGTACATTTGAAAATAACGATCAATGTAGGTCTTATAAGAAATATTATTTGATTTCCAAAATGGAAGAAATATATATGTGAGGGAAATAAAATACTGATAGTTAATAAATGTGTGTTCCATAGAACCAGCTTACTCTTTGATGCCATTTCCATTGATTTCATTTATTTCTCTCTCAGAGATGTCACTGTCAGAAAAGGTATTCCTCCTGCATATATCGGCTTTTAATAATAATAATATTTTTACCTGGGTCGAAATCTTATGGAGAGATAATCTGAGATAAATGTGGTTAATTGAGGCCAGGTGTATGTTCTTTATCAGCACCCAAGTCAATGAATCTGAAGTAAACATGATCATTAGAATAGAGCTGTCTTCCCTGTAAGAACACTGAGTTGGCCTGTCTTTCTGCTGTTCGCAGGGTTCCACTCATAGTCCATCTACCTATCTTATTACATGTATGAAACACCTTTTACACCATTCTTTATGATCAGTTTATATACAGTGGATATCTCGGTAAACATTTTCATATTAATTCTGCACACACAGAAGGCAACATTTCTGAAAAGCTCTGGATGATAATGCAGTTGCAGTTGCCCAGGATTCAGTTGTTACACAATAGTGATATAAGAAGATACAAATATTCCCATTCCATTACTATGGCATCCATATAAGGAAATCGTCAACTGACAAATATACTACTAATAAGATCAACCCTTTGATGAAACACCAAAAATGAGGCAAATGGAAAACTAGCCGAAACAGTAAATCCCTCCTTTCACTCATATACATCTCTGGTTTTCAAGCTACATGATATTGTACATCCAACCTGTTAAAGTGGCTCAAACCAAACATACTTAATCATAAACATTTTTAAGGAGCCTTTTTGGTTGCATTTACAGGTGTACATTCTAGTGTACACCCTGAACAAGCAGCCTTTTCCCAGAATGAACCGCCTAGAGTAGCTGTCACTGCAGGTGAAAATGAACCCTCCTCCTCCGTTTCCTGGCCCCATGGAGAGGTCTGAAAGGGTGCTCTCCCTGGTCATACATGCAGACTCTGCTCTGATGAGCTTGGACCACCAACACCCCCAAGGAACCATGTTCTATTTACCCAGTAAGCCTGACAGAATCTCCTTAATTACAAACTTCATTAGATTACTTGACTTAGTTTTCTCCACAAAAAGGGATGGGCTGAGCGGGTTGCGCCGAGGTGCAATGGAGGGGAATAAAAGGGTTGGTGTTTTAGCACCTTTTTCCCCTCTGTGCAGTTCTTTTTTTGAAGGAAATGTTAAGACCTCAGTCAGAGATCTAATTAGATTCATGGTGAGAATCAAACACCTTTTAACTAGCTTCTGGAGTCCCCTAAAAGGACAGCAAGGGCCAGGGTAAGAGTGCAGAGAATCAAACATAGCCACTGCCTTTCATGTGTGAAGTGGTCTGATTTCCTCTCTCCTCACCTTAAAATATAAAAGAATCTCAAGCACATAGACCCTATAGCCTTTATATACCACTTCTATAAACTCGTAGACCTATAGGGATGCCTGTCAGAAACCCTTTAATAAGAGCATCGCATACTCAATAAAATCAATTAATCTCACGTAGAAAGATATTTTCTTCCCCTGATATGTAAATTAGATTTTAAAACACAAATCAATCAAGTGTTCATATTGTACCTGTTTCTCGGTTAACTGTTTTTAAAAACTACACATTTGACTGATGCATGCAGAGGTCAGATATACATTGCTGCTTATCATTTTCAATAAGATTCCCATTCAATTATTTGAGTATATCTGTTTTTAAGGCCTATAATTTGTGATAATGATCAGATGACAGACACAGATATAACCTGTTAAAGTAGAATTACTTTCCATGTGCTGCTGTGAAAAGTACCTTTCGCAACCTTTCAAGACAACTGCTACAGCACTTTGGCTCAGATGGCAATGAAGAGTTGCTCTCTACACCAATGCCAGCTAAACTTCAAAGTCATTGCTCTCAGACATTGTAAGAACAGTGCAGGCAACAAAGAGTAATCATTTTACCTTAAGCTTATATAAACCTTTGAAATTAGTTATGTTTGTGAGTAATTAGAGGCTCCTCTCGGGAAACGCCAATTGAGATCATTAGCCAATGTCCGTGTACCTCAATGGCTAAGCCACATAATAGAGAACGGTGTCATTGTAACTGTTACAGTATATTACATAATAAAAGTGGATTAAGTTTAGCCAGAATAATGTATTAGATTATCGGCAGATATGCGAGATATCAACATGAATTATCAGAAAACGTAAAAATGCTGACATCTACTAGGCATTTTACTTTTATGTCACATAATCTGACATATTGGTCTATAGTTATATTCACATTTGTGTTTTGCGTTACATGTCACATTAGCGGATAAATAGTTTTTGTATATCAAAAAGCCTCCTTTTACAACACATCAGGTCTAGGCCTATTAGCTCCTACTGTCATCAACTATTGCTACATCCTCAGCTTTACCCCATATACACACAGTAGAGGCACACTTCTTGCCAAGCTACTGAGAGGCAGATATTGGTCCTAGCTGTGTTAGGGGCTATGTTCTTCTCACAGTCATCTATATTGGGAAGAGAGGGGTTTCATGTGGCTGTATACAGTTACAAACTTAAGGTCGCTTCAGGGCATGCTAAATAAATCCTGGATTTTGGTGGAGCGATCCTTTGGATATATACTAATTCCAGGCTATATTTCATAGAACACTTGTCCCACATATTTTGGATAGTCTAAATGTAATTCCTAATCACACAGGGGTTAGCAGCAGTCAGACCCGGCGCCAGGATAAAGTGACTAAGGAGGCAGTTGAAATCGGTGAGGGGGCACAATTTTGGGGGGTTCTTGCATTGGAATTATATGGAATTCTGCTTATATCACGCTATACCATAATAAACATAAAGCTCAAATGCCGAGACTCCGAGACCATTGATTGAGTGCTTTTGAAGTGGCAGGTTGGCACGAAATCTGTAGCCTATCTCCGCTGCGCTGTAACAGCACAATGGACAGCGCCCTTGCGCTGTTACAGGCCGTTTTGGTAATGAATATAGGCTACAAGATAGCTAGAGTAATTCACCTATTACAAACAGCCTATGTGAATGCAACCGTACACACAGCTGTCTTACCAATATAATGCAAACTAAATGCTGAAAGTAGTAGCCTAGTTATTCATGCAAAAAAAAATACTGAATAGCAGTTTGGCTTAGAATACTGACACAACTGTGAATGCGAACAGAACAAAACACAAGTACCAAGCAGGCCTAATAAACAAAATATAAGATCAATAAAGGCATGACACAATCTATATTTAGGCTAGTTACATTAACAGTAAACAAACACAGTAAAAAGAAGTTGAATGGAGATCCAAATAACCAAAACATAGCCTACAGCCTACTACAGTGAGACGCAAACAAATAGGCCTATAGGCCCGCTTCAAACATGGAAAACCATGCCGCTCATGAGTACAGCAACACGTTGGGATATGGCACAATACACTTCTGTTGATCAAATTCAACCCATGTCATCAATTAAGCAATGCCAGCCTACCATAAACAAGTTTCCAATACGTACAGTTCCATTTACAACCACAGAAACCAGTAGGCTACCAAGATAACCATAACAGAATGTATCTATTTATATGATCAAACATACCGATATGTAGCTATACCCAGGGGCATCATTTGGGTTCTTGCATTTGAATTATATTGAATTCTGCAGTAACCGAGTATTCCAGCCACTCTCTTCCTATGAACCAGTTGCTATTAAATTAACGTTTTTTTCGACAGAAAACCTGCAGCTAGGGTAGGATTCTAGGCTAACCTGGGCTGGCTCATCTGTTCCAAGATCGTCAGGAACAGTCGGAGGTGGAAGCGGGCTGTGGAGCCATTATCCTGGCGGCGCTTGTGGAAGGGTGGTTCTGCACGTGGAGCTACAGTAGCTGGAGCTCGGCAGCATCATCACTGCTGGCCTTGGCGGTGGCATCGGTGGTATGATGCTGCTGCTGCTGCTCATCGCTCTCCTTCTCCTTTTGGCTTCCTTTGAGTACTTTGGCGAAGCCAATTTCTGATATCCATCGTGGCAGTGGCAGATTAGCTTGTTCGAGCTAACTAAATAGGCTAAGGCTAATAACACTAACACTTTTTACAGCTAGCTAAGAAGCTAACTAAACTCTGTAGTTGTGGGGCGTGTGGCAGAGTTGAGTGAAGCAGCTTAAACTGTAAACTTGACCCCGCCCTTATAAATCAAAATCAAATATTACAGGCGGAGGCGTATCACATTATACACTTAGCCTACCACAGATAAGAAGCGTTTTTTCCCGCTTTTTATGGAAACCCAAAGGAGTCATACTGTTTCTAACCACCCCAGTAGATTTCCATAGCCCCCCCCTACACACACCGCAGGGCGCTCTGTCCATTGTGCTGACACAGCGCAGCAGAGATACAGGTTCAATCATTTGAACTTTTTTGCTATTTTTATATAGGGACATAAAATTAAAACTGAGGGGGTACAAGTTTCAACTGAGGGGGCTAAGCCCCCTTTTGCCACCTTGTGGACCTGGCCCCGGCTGTAGTGCAGTGATTAACTTGATGTAAATCACAGATAACATGTTACCGTAACTGTATTAAAGATATTATCAATCATTTTGCATTCATTTGCCACAGACATGGGATCTGATATTTGCAAACAAATTCCAAATGATCTCTCAAGGTACAAATATGATTTCCATTCACTTCCAAACTGGTTTGATTGAGAGGCCAGAGATAGTGTTAGTACTGTTTGCTGGTGACAGAAATTATTACAGTTTCCACCAACCAATCGCTCAATTAAACTTTCCCGCCACTTCACGTATCGTTTTGTTGTTTTTGTTCGTGTTGTGTACACCAATAAAGTATGTACGCCTATCACGCTGCGCCTTGGTCCGCTTCATCTAATGACGATCGTGACAGAAGATCCCACCAAAGGAGGACCAAGCAGCGTGTCCAGGAACAGACAGCCTGGACTTGGGAGGAGATCCTGGACGGGAAGGGATCCTGGACTTGGGAAGAGATCCAGGCCGGAATGGATCGCCGTCCTTGGGAGGAGACTGTGGAGGCGCGCTACAGAGAGGAGCAGCGGCAACGCAGTGGGTCCCGGCCGAGGAGGAAGCCCGAGAGACAGCCCCAAGAGAATTTTTGGGGGGGGCTAAAAGGGCAGGCTCCGTGTTATGCAGAGCCACGTACTGTGCCGCGAGTGTTCCGGCACAGTCCTGTACGTCCTGTGCTAGCACCATGCACGTGTCGTGCTAAGGTGGGCATGCAGCCAGGACGGAGTGTGCCGGCTCAACGCTCGTGGCCTCCAGTACCCCTCCTCGGTCCCGTATATCCTGCGCCAGTGCCACGTGCTGTAGCGCCAGTACGAGTGCACAGCCCTGTACGTCCTGTGCTGATGCCGCACACATATTGTGTGGAAGTAGGCATTCAGCCAGGACGGGTTGTGTCAGCTCTCCGCTCCAGACCTCCAGTCCGCCTCCACAGTCCGGCCCGGCCCGTTCCGGCTCCCCGCACCAAGCCTATAGTGCGTGTTCCCAGTCCAGCCCGGCCCATTCCGGCTCCCCGCACCAAGCCTGTGGTGCGCGTCGTCAGCCCGGTCCGGCCTGTTCCTGTCCCTCGCACCAAGCCTGTGGTACGCGTCGTCAGCCCGGTCCGGCTTGTTCCTGTCCCTCGCACCAAGCCTGTGGTGCGCGTCGTCAGCCCGGTCCGGCCTGTTCCTGTCCCTCGCACCAAGCCTGTGGTGCGCGTCGCCGGCCCGGTCCGGCCTGTTCCTGTCCCTCGCACCAAGCCTGTGGTGCGCGTCGCCGGCCCGGTCCGGCCTGTTCCTGTCCCTCGCACCAAGCCTGTGGTGCGCGTCGTCGGCCCGGTCCGGCCCGTTCCTGCTCCCCGCACCAAGCCAGTGGTGCACGTCGTCAGCCCGGTCCGGCCCGTTCCTGCTCCCCGCACCAAGCCAGTGGTGCGCGTCGCCAGCCCGGTCCGGCCCGTTCCTGCTCCCCGCAACAAGCCAGTGGTGCGCGTCGTCAGCCCGGTCCGGCCCGTTCCTGCTCCCCGCACCAAGCCAGTGGTGCGCGTCGTCAGTCTGGCACGGTCCGTGCTTGTTTCACCGGTGCCTGGTCCGGCACCGGTCAGCTGCTCCACATCGGAGCCACAGCAATCCGCTCCACCGGTGTCCAGTCCAGCTCCGGCCAGCGGGGCCAGACCAGATCAGGGGCGCTACGGGGGGGTGGAGAGAGAGTGGTGGTCACGCCCGGAGCCGGATCCGCCTCCGAGGCGGAATGCCCACCCGGCCCCTACCCCGTTGTGTTTGGTTGGCGCGGTCGCAGTCCGCGCCTTTGGGGGGGGGGTACTGTCACGCCCTGGCTCTGGGGACTCTTTTATGTTGAGCCAGGGTGTGTAGTTTTCGTTGTTTAGTTTTCTATGTTTGTGTTCTAGATCGTTTAGATCTATGTTGGCCAGGGTGGTTCCCAATCAGAGGCAGCTGTAGCTTGTTGTCTCTGATTGGGGACCATACATAGGCAGCCTGTTTGGCACTGTTATTTGTGGGATCTTGTTCCGTAAGGTTTGTTGTATGACCTAGGACTTCACGTATCGTTTTGTTGTTTTTGTTCGTGTTGTGTACACCAATAAAGTATGTACGCCTATCACGCTGCGCCTTGGTCCGCTTCATCGAATGACGATCGTGACAACTACAGTACATTGAGAAATTAGACGTTAGAAAATACATCAGAATGAGAATAATCAACAATCATCTAGTCTTGATTTCATGGAATATTTTCCATATGAGTTGTGTTGCATAATAGGAAAACACATGTTGTGAATTTACTGTAGAGAGTTAGTATTATGAATACTCTCTATTGGATTACAGTAATCATAAAGAACAGTGTAATGTATTAACATTTATGTCTGCATGCCATGAAAATACCTGGGATTGTATTCATAAAGCGTCTCAGAGTAGGAGTCCTGATCTAGGATCCAGTCCCCCCTCTCCATGTTGTAATCTTATTCATTATAATCTAAAAGGCCAAACTGATCCTAGATCAGCACTTCTACTTTGAGACACTTGGTGAATATGGACCCTGACCTTGCATTGACATGCTGCACCTTGCAGGAGACTGTCATCTGAAAGGACTCTGTCATTATAGCTGCTTCAATGCATCTGTCAACTGTCAAGATGCCTCACTTATAAACACATATTAGTTTAACAGACAGATCACAGTCTGTTCTTGTCAGTCACTAAACAAAACCTCCAGGAGAGTGATGACATAACATTTCCATTGGTGACAATGACTGAGTTTCAACTATAGTGATGTATAGAATCTACAATACCTTGCCAATATTTGAAATTGTCTTGTCTTTGCCCAAGTTACCACCTGTATCACCTAGAGAGGGAGACAATGCCAACCTGAATTGTATGCACAAAAGAAGAGTAACATGAACAAATACCCTCAAATTCACCTGCCTGACCATTTGCTTCCATGAACTGCCAACTACACCACATTTTACATCTTATTTAAAGATACAATCCTGAAGCTTGGTTGTTGAATGTTAACTTTTGATTCAAATTGTATGGTTCAGGCATTATAATATCGTATATGAATCAATTTCTTGCCTCATCAAACCATGAAAGTCATAAATAAAGGGTGCCACACTTTCAAAATAAAAGCAAATTATCTCAATTCCTTAGCTTACTGTAGTGGCGTGTAGATGTGTACCCAGGAGGAGGCACAAAGAAGTCAAATAACTCATTACAAAAAGGCCTTATTGTATTCAACTTCAATAACATTTAAATTTTTGCCTCATACGCTGCTGAAAGCAGAAGAAATGGACTGTCTATTGTCAGAAGCGCACATTCATTTGTGCAGAGGAGCAGTGGAGGTGTGAGCTAATATAAGGGGTTTTACTTGACCACATCCCATTGAGTCCAGGCATCTAAGAGCAATGATATAGAGCTGGCAAAATTATAATTTGTCTATTACCTGTCTGTTATTGGATTATCCACCTGATCGTGTGGTATCTTGACCCAAAAGTGACAAGGGAAGTGACCAAGCCATGCAGATTTCACAGAGGACCACTTGGTGGCTTATTGTAAACCCACTGACATTATATAACTTTATAGTAGCTACAAAGAGCGCAAATTAACTACTAATTTCATATTAAATGTAAAATATAATTTTAAAGCAATACAAAGATAGTTGTCTTGGCATTTAGGCCATCGGACCTCTACCCGAATATAACAGTAAGGGAAAAAGTTGAACATTTCCAGGAGGGGTGTAGATAGCGACCTTGCCATCGGTAAGAGTAGACCTACAGCCTCTGTGAGTTAAACCTATTGCTTTAGTGGTACATGTTACAGAGTATCTCTTCCCTCCCTCTGTCCACCCCCAAATATCGCTAGAATAGGCCTATCCCGTAGGTCCTGATACAACAACAAGCAATTGTTCCATTTTTTTTATTGTACGGCATGCTGTCATAAGAGTGTCTGCTAATGTGCCATATAAAACAGACCCAAAACATCTAAAGGACAGTTCATTGTCAGCAAACAGAAACACACTTAGTCCTGATGTGGGAGGAGTAAACTCTAGGTCAAGAGACATTAAATAGTTTGGCTGCACATGTGATATATTTAGTGAAGCCATTGTTTGTTTTATTTAGGGAACGAATTGAGGATTTTCCAAACTGCAAGGCCCCTAAGGTATTTTATCAGGTGTACAGTCCGGCCATATGTTAAACATTAGTGCTCTGAAGGGAATGTTGGCTGCTGATATATGCAGCCTGGTCTCAGAGCAAAAAGTGTTATATTTTACTAAAATCTGTGCCACTCCATTTAGTATGATATGTTACTTTACGTTAGGTTACATTACATTGGCCTACGTAAATCTGGAACACTCAATTTAGTATAATATGTTACATTTGGTACACTATATGACCAAAAGTATGTGACCACCAACTTGTCGAACACCTCATTCCAAAATCATGGGCATTCATATGGAGTTGGTCCCCCCTTTGCTGCTATAACAGCCTCCACTCTTCTGGGAAGGCTTTCCACTACATGTTGGAACATTGCTGCGGGGACTTGCTTCCATTCACCCACAAGAACATTAGTGAGGTCGGGCACAGATGTTGGGCGATTAGGCCTGGCTCGCAGTCGGCGTTCCAATTCCTCCAAAAGGTCTTCAATGGGTTTGAGGTCAGGGCTCTGTGCAGGCCAGTCAAGTTCTTCCACACTGATCTCGACAAAACATTTCTGTATGGATCGGGAGCAGTATCATGGTGAAACAGTTGCCACAGAGTTGGAAGCACAGAATTGTCTAGAATGTCATTGTATGCTGTAGCGTTAAGATTTCCCTTCACTGGAACTAAGGAGCCTGAACCATGAAAAACAGCCCCAGACCATTATTCCTCCTCCACCATACTTTACAGTTGGCACTCTGCATTGGGGCAGGTAGCGTTCTCCTGGCATCCGCCAAACCCAGATTCATCTGTCGGACTGCCAGATGGTGAAGCGTGATTCATCACTCCAGAGAACGCGTCTCCACTGCTGCAGAGTCCAATGGCGGCGAGCTTTACACCACCCCAGCCGACGCTTGGCATTGCGCATGGGGATCCAGCGGCTGCTCGGCCATGGAAATCCATTTCATGAAGCTCCCGACTAACAGTTATTCTGCTGACGTTGCTTCCAGAGGCAGTTTGGAACTCGGAAGTGAGTGTTGCAAACGATGACAGATGATTTTCACGCCCTACGCGCTTCAGCACTCGGCAGTCCCGTTCTGTGAGCTTGTGTGGCCTACCACTTCGCGGCTGAGCCGTTGTTGCTCCTAGACTTTCCACTTCACAATAACAGCACTTACAGTTGACCGGGGCAGCTCTAGCAGGGCAGAAATTTGATGAACTGACTTGTTGGAAAGATGGCATCCTATGACGGTGCCACGTTGAAAGTCACTGAGCTCTTCAGTAAAGCCGTTCTACTGCCAATATTTGTCTTTTGAGATTGCATGGCTGTGTGCTCAATTTTATACAACTGTCAGCAACGAATGTGGCTGAACTAGACAAATATACTAATTTGAAGGGGTGTCCACATACTTTTGGTGATGTAGTGTATTACAGTAGGTTACTTAAGGCAGAAACGAAAGGAGGGGGGTGGGTGGGTGTATACCGTGAACGTCTAGCAACCCAAAGGTTGCGCGTTCGAATCGCATCACAGACAACTTCAGCATTTTAGCTAATTAGCTACTTTGTAACTACTTACTACTTTTTAGCTACTTTGCAACTACTTAACATGTTAGCTAACCCTTCCCCTAACCCTAACCTTAACCCTTTAACCTAACTCCTAACCTTAACCCTATCCTTAACCCCTAACCTAATGTAGCATATCATACTAAAGAAGTTGAAGGTAATATATCATACTAAAGCAGTCAAACGTAATATATCATACTAAATCAGTTGAACGTAATATATCATACTAAAGCAGTCGAACATAGCATATCATACTAAAGCAGTCAAACTTAATATATCATGCTAAACTATCAAGACGTAGGATGTTATATGCCCTACAATTCACTTTATATTGTACGACCAGTATTACATTGGTAGGCCAATGTAATGTAACCTAGCGTAAAGTAACGTATCATACTAAATGAGTGGCACAGATTGTAGTAAAATATAATACGTTTTGCTCTGAGACCAGATTGCAGCATGCTGTATAATGTTTCTGAATGTAGTACTTCAGAAGGCAGGAATATTATTTGTTTTCTGACTAAAGGGTTTGTGGACATGTGAGAACATATGATTAGGCCAACATGACATAAAAGGGAGCACGGTAGGCTAATGGGACTCTGTTTAGTGAAACCTTACAACTTCATAAACCTCAGTAAACAAATGTTTAGTTTCAAGGTCTCTAGGCCTAACACAGAAGTTTAAATAAGTCAAAATTTTCGTTTATAGCTAAGCCATTACAAACATGACTTGGCTATGTTCATAGCATCACACTTATCGCAAACGATTTCTATATTGACAAACAAACACCATAAAAATAAATACTTACATGAAAACCTACTTACCTGTAACATTGTGTGGGCGACCGTAGGTTGTGTTAAAAGCAGTGGAGGCTGCTGAGGGGAGGACGGTTCATAATAATGGCTGGAATGGAGAAAATGGAATGTCATCAAACACATGGAAACCATGTGTTTGATGTATTTGATATGTTACACTTATTCTGCTCCAGCCATTACCACGATCCAGTTCTCCCAAATGTAGGTGCCACCAACCTCCTGTGGTTAAAAGACTTTAAAACACTGTCCGCTGTAGGCTACCCTTGGTCAGTAAGGTGAATGCGCTCTGCTGGTCAAGTTCAAGCAGATGCTGAAACTGTCCGCACGTGGATTGTCACCGGCCTCTAGCCAAGAAGCCGTGTAGCTTAGGAGCCTGACAGACGGCGAAAGATATGTCTACAGGTGAAAAAAGTTTTGTGTTTCTCAGTCCCATCTTGCCGAAACACAATATAAATGTTTAATTATAAAATGGGCCATTTGTCACTGCTGCGTTCGAGACGTCTCTTGACCAAATTAAGAACCCGGTTTGACTTTGTGGTTGGCTATCATGCTTTTGCTGTGTCATTAATATTTAGGCCTACGGATAATATATAATTATACACAACTGACATAGAGCAATTTCTTTGAAGAGTTACGTGTTCCTATTGTCAACAATGGCTTATTTGCAATGTTCCATAGAATAATATTCAGATGTGTGTTAATTAGTCTTAGAGAATATATTAAGTTTGTCTTAAAGAATAGGACATTTTTATGTTGAAAAAGCTCCCATAATTAATCAATCAATCAATAATCTCTCTCTCTCTCTCTCTCTCTCTCTCTCTCTCTCTCTCTCTCTCTCTCTCTCTCTCTCTCTCTCTCTCTCTCTCTCTCTCTCTCTCTCTCTCTCTCTCTCTCTCTCTCTCTCTCTCTCTCTCTCTCTCTGCTATAGATAACATCAAGGAGAAAGGGGTGGGGGCAGAGGATTCCTGAATACCCGAATTTTCCATTATTTAGAAATAATATGCCAACAAAACAGTAACAGTCATGATGCATGTATTTGGCAACACTTGCAAACAACTAATGGTGTGAACACAAGGAGCAGAACACTAGTCTAGACCTATTCTGTAATAAAGGAATTTCTAAAAAATATGGTACTACTTAATAGCTTGCGATATATAATCTTATAGACTACAGCATGGAGAACGTTTTAACAACACATTTTTGAGCACCAATAACAACATAAGGGTCCGCGCTGAATATTAAATGCGTCCATAACCATATGTGCGCCCACAACTTGCACCCATAGGATATGTGTTGCACCCAAATAAAAGTAGGCCCTATTAGAACATTAGTGAAAAATAAGCAACAAAACCATGAAAGGCTACGTTGGATAGGATGCTAAACTACACTACACAATATTTTCAGGTGTATGCTATCCTGAAACTAAAATATAATTGTAGCCAATGATAGGCGTAAATGATTGGTAAAAGTTATCAGGACTACATGTATCTTACTTTATAATAAGGCATTTAAGGAAAGTGTTCTACATTAAAATGTGAATTTTATTAGCGTACATATAAGGCTACAGAAACAGTAGCAGTAGTAGTTTAATACGCTATATAGGGACATCAATGGTAGGCTAATACGTGATAATGAAAAGTGTTTACCTCTGCTGATCTTATAGGTCATCCAACATCAAAAGTAATAAGTAAAAAATTATAGATTGCACTTATAGAATGGATAGGGTGTATCTGTCTCCTAAATTGTATATAATCTTATCAAAATTAACCTCAATAAATGCACGTACGTGTGTGTGTCCTCAGTTAGGCCCTATATCAACTATATAACAACATGAAACCTTTGACACTTATATTTCAGAAATATTATTTTGAAAAGGGCACGTAAAGTTGACTCAAAATCTCTGTTTTGTAGTTGTTGCTCCATGTTTCCAATAGGCGTGTTTTTTTCAAAGAGGTGTCAAATCCACCCGATCAATATCATTAAAAAAGGTAAGTGAACTATGCAGTCCACCAATCTGAATAACAAGTAGCTCTGCCTTGTGCATGTAAAAATGAAAATTGTTGTGTTTGGAAAACATTATCAACTCAATAGGCCTATGCACCATGCAAGCACATCCCTCGTCAATAATAAAAGGAGAAACTGTGTCCAAGACACTAGAATGTATAATTTATTTGTTTACGCTATTTGGAAGATGATTATATGGTGATTGCTAATTAGTGTTGTATATTTATCGCTGTACCTTATGTCAAGGTCAAGGGAATTGTCTAGGATTCATTTTCTCGTTTGAAGGATGAATTTCAGATGCAATTTGTGAAACAGGATAGATCAAGTTTGTCCTGGCGTCAGATTCTGACAGTGAGAAGGCAGCTCAAAAACATTTTATTATCTATTATTTAGCCCACTTTCTGTACGACATGAGAATGTGAAAAGGCCGTAGCTGACACTGTGGACACTGCACTGTATAGGCCTACCTGGTGTCAAGCAACGTGAATGATGGAAGTCGGCATGTTGCCTAAATGCAAAAAAATGTCTTAAAAAACAGAATCATAAATCATACATATGAATGATATAAGCCATGATTACAGTAGTCTGTGCCTAATGGTGTTGCAAGGTTGATTCATTTGAAAGTGCGAGTTATCAGTAGGCTATAGGGCCTAGGCTATAACAAGAGCGGATTAGTCTCATTGCATGTTTTATATAGTGGGCTTCAACTAATGTGTGTTTGTTTTTGCAGATATAGCCTTCTTGTTTTCAGTATTTAGGCTATAGAAGGAAGTGGTGTTATTGATGTGTAATGGTCGCCATCCAAATAACATTCACATTAGTGACATCAGCAGACATAGGCTAAGTATAGGCTACGTATTATTGTAGATTGGGAGTTTTGGGTCACTGGGGCCATTTGATATGATCGCTTTTTAAATGACGGATAATTATTTCACATCAGGTAAGTAGACCTTTGGCTTATGCACTAGCCTTTCAGATGGTGTCAGAATCCATATTTCTGATCGAGTATTTAGCAGCCAGCAATTTACCAGAGCCTTCGTTAGAACCTTCGTTATTAATGTGGCTATTAAAAACCTTCACACATCTACAAGTGATCCTGACCACTCGTTAGATGCTTTTTTGCTTTTGCCCTTCCGCGTCACTTTATTCACAGAAGATCAGCGCTAAACATAGAATCAAGATGTTTAGGCTAAGTGTCTGACTGTGACCGCCAAAAAATTCTCAACGAAGTTGACTACAAATACAAAGTTTCCAAAGTAGGCAATTGTTTTGCAATTGTTACAAACAAGTGAAGGATCAAATTATGCTTCAAATGAAAACCGATACGACGGCATTAAAATATACATAGGCTACATGGACCTATAGGCTATTACAACAATATTGAAATAAATGTCATGTTCAATCAATTTAGTTCTATTTTGCGACTAGGCTACCTGTAATTTTTGCCTCAATGTGTTTGATAATGTGTGACCAATCTGTGATTTGGTGCATTATTATTAGGTAAGCATAATAAGCCGCCTCAATAGCTTATTAGCAGCCATAGGTGGTAATGTCTCTATAGGAGCTGATCAGTCGTCAGTATTGTGGAATAATTTTAATGTTAAGGTAAGATTTGAATGGAGAAAGTTGATCCGAGAGCAGCGTTACTTTTCTTTCGATCTCATCAGTATCGACACATGGTCTAACTAAGTGAACGTTAAACGTGCTAGTTTGGGAAACACTTAAAACGTTGGCTCGTAAATAACGATGCATCTGGTACTATCATCGTAATGGTTAAGTTACATCGCAACTGGGAAACGAGGACCAGGCTAAGTAACTTAATAACAAACCCAAGCCATGGGGCTTTGATGATTGATCGTTTCCCAATCCTTAAGCGTGGCTAAAAAAACGCTTTAGCCCCTGTCCTGCCTATAGCAGCGCTAGGTTAGATAAGCGGGTCACAAGGTCCCCAGCACTCCCCATACGCACAGCATGATTGTTTGGGAAAGTAATCGATTGATATATGAGGTCTAGTACCTCATAACCTAATATTCACTGACTCGGAGCAAGTTGGAGTGGAGGAAACATTACCGGAACCACTAAAGATTAACAATACCAACAACGTCGTCAGCCCACTGGGCACACACTGGTTGAATCAACGTTATTTCCACCTCATTTCAATGAAATTATGTTGAAACAACGCTGAATAGACGTTGAATTGACGTCTATGCCCAGTGGGACCTGCCTTGTTCAAGAAGACAGGTGCGCTTTCCTGCGCACATTGGTATTTTATCCCTGGTGCTGCTGCTTTATTCTGTCACCTCAGTGATCATGGTAAATTGTCAAAACACAAGATCTTTAAATCCTTGCGTTTGTAGGCCTTATAAAAATGAGAAGGTTTGTGTTCAGGCACAGACTCCTATGCAATATATAGGCCTATCATAGCCTTTATCACAAAAAACGCCGAGCTATGTTGAATAAAATAAATAATCAATTGACACCAGATAGAATGCAGTGTTAATCCAATAGGCCTATTTGACGAATATAGCCACTCTAATATATATATATATACATACACATTTCAGCATGTGCCATAAAGGCCTGCAATGCAAGTTTGAATAGAAATGTCTTCCCCTAGCTCCAAATGAGCTCTGTGAATAGCCTGCCTGTATAGACCTATTTGTGTGTAGAAGTGCTAATGTAGGCCTATAGGCTATTCATAGTAAAACCCGTACATTTTAACAGATCCGGTTCTTCGTTATAACATTTATTTAATTTCGTTTAATATAAGGATCTGCCGTTCAACTCAAAAGATTGGCTTGTTTAAATCAAAAGCGTGAAATATTAATAAAAGGAGACCAAGTCATAGCCTAATGAGGGGACTGTCCTGCCTATTGAGGCAAGGCGGAGGGAGAAAGTGCGCCAAATTTGTTTGCAGCGGATCAAGGCTCACCGCCTTCACTGCACGTTCTTTATCTTAATTCCAATTTGAAAAGATATAATTATCTAGTTTGAACAGGACTGCTATCAAATCCTTCTTTAGGCAGGGTAGGGAAAAGCTCGAGTGGATTGCGCGCTCTGAGCCGCTCGGTGTTGCCCGAGATAGGAGTAATGAAGTTGTGGAGTCCGGAGATACAAAGGGCATTAACCTCATTAGCATGAAACCTTTTCTTCTAACTATTGTGGGACCCTTTCAGCCCTCTAATCCCCCTATTTCAAAGCTGGGTTTGTAATAAAGCTTTTAGGGTTTTTTCAAAGCTAATGGTATTCTCTGAAGATTTTTATTGCTGTTATAGTCCACGGGCCTATTTAAATTGCCCATCCATATAGTTTGCATGTAGGCCTAGCCCCCCACACCACCCCCTCCGAAAAGCTCATTTTCAAGCTGTGAAACAATTATAGAAATAAACACTACACCTCACATCATAAAATGTGCATAGTGGACTTGACACATTTCGGAGATAACTAGTGTAAATATTTTTCCAATGTGCATTGTTATTTTTGAGTCATTTATAATGAAAGATGTGGGTAGGCTATATAAAGGTCTTATATAGATGTAAAAACAAAAATTTAAAATAACATGCTTTTCTTTTTGCACACACAAGCACAATAGGCTACACATAAATGAGAAAAGAGTAGCCTATGCATGGTTTGATGCTGTTTTGTTTATGATCCATTTGTGGGAAGAGCGTGTGTATGTGTATACCCGTGGCTGTACGAGACAAGATTTTAAACAAAGATCCCATTTTGCTGCACATTGCAACCTTCTCTTATCGCTTCTTGAGGGGTAGTCAGATTGTATTAAATTATGTCCAACCAAACCCCCTTGGATCCACGGATTAACAGATTAACGTGGACCACTGGGCAATGCATCCCCTTTCCCCCTCATATTACTCCCATGATAATTGCCCAAACTGATTTGCACTTTCACAAAAGCTAGTAGGACTCTTTGTAGCCTAAGCAGACCAGACGCTGCCCCTCTCGGAAAAACAACCATGCACTTGCCACAGATTTTTTTTTTTGCGTTCTCGTAATAGCATGATTTATAAAGCATGATTTATAAATTACTTTTAACAAGCCTCCACATTGTCTGGATTACTTCTGAAATGAGTCATAGGCCTACCTCAAGTGTAGGCTAGTTGTGAGACTGGTTTGACCAAAATCAAGATATAGGCTATGAAGCGGGTGATTGGTGACAGCGGGTATAAAATGTCAAGATATGAAACCTGATCGTAAATCAAAACCATATAGGCCTACTTTTACTCTGCGCGCAACATATTGATAAAACTTTATTGACAAAATATTGACAATTACATACTTCTTGGAAGTATACTTTGTGTTAAAATTGTAGCAAACTTAACACAAACACAAAATTATTTACATTCTGGTAAAAGAGGGTTTAACAGAAACATTAACTTTTTATCTCTGTACATGGAAACGCTCAGTGCTTGAAGTTCTCGCCTCTATGGCTGTCAATTCTTGCATTAGTCCTTCGTGGCAACTCTCACGGGAGGGTCAAGTCCTGACAATATGTTCGGGACAGAATAACGGAGACATGGTAAAGCTTGGGTTTAAGGAGTGTCCTGGATACTTTCCCTTTAAGTACTTCATATGTGGTTTGATAAACTTTTATAAAGTTTTCGAAATTCATTTTCATTAGTCTTTTCTTTAGAAACACTATAACGCAGCACTGCTACTTCATACTGTTTTCACAATCACTTTAACACGAGAATCATTAATTAAAAGACTGCACACTTTGTAAAAAGGAAGAAGCACAACATCTCTGAGATTTAGTAAAAACAATGTTGTTTTTGAGAAAATTATCAAATTAAAACTACCAGAAAGTCTACCATGCAATTCAAGTTTAACAAAGACAGTTTTGTATTTTGGTATCTTGAGTGGAAACGTTCATATTTAGAAACTTTCAGAAGTGCAAATTTCCAATGTGAATTGGCGATTAATTTTTGGGAGGTTCGTGGGAGATTGTAGTGGTGGGTTGGTGAGTGGAAGGGGGTCAGGTAGGTGGACTGCGATACTGTCGATCACTTTTGCCTGGGCAATTTGATCCACATTGACAGACCCATGGTAGTGACAGAAGCGCCACCAATTGGAATTCTCTCACCCTCAGCTGCCGATCTCCGAAGAATCGAAATGTGACATTAGCTTTACCTTCTCCCTGTACACAGCATCCTTAGCCATGTCATACTTCACGCCATGCGGCTGTCCCAGGTTCAAACAATTTAGTAGGCTATTTTAATCGTCTGAAGTGACATCAATTTCCTCGGGACTTCCCGATCCTTGTTTTGTTGCAAGTCTCCATCGGTTTATGTGATGGGTCCCCTTCTTCTTCTGTTGCGAATCTGAACCCTCCTCCTCCAACTTTTGCCGTTTGAACTTGGTTCTTCGGTTCTGAAACCACACTTTTACCTAAGGGAAACAAATAAAGGCTAGAATAAATTCACAAATACTAAAGAAAAACCATCCATGTGCGCAAAGTGTGAATTCAAATGGCAGAACAGCAAAAGATACAAGCATAGGCTATAATAGGGGCGGCAGGTAGCTTAGTGGTTAAGAGCGTAGTGCCAGTAACCGAAAGGTCGCTGGTTCTAATCCCCGAGCCGACTAGGTGAAAAATCTGTCGATGTGCCCTTGAGCAAGGCCCTTAACCCTAATTGCTCCTGTAAGTCGCTCTGGATAAGAGCGTCTGCTAAATGACTAAAATGTAATGTAAATGTAAAGGCCTTACATTTTTCCATAGGCTCTCATAGATTGCCGTGTGAAAATTTGACCAATGCTATGGCACTAAAGGTTTTACATTATAGGCTAGAAGTACGGTTATTTTCAAGAGAAAATGGGATAAAGGTAAAAAACGGCATGCATTCTCTAGGTCTATATTAGTTATAGCCTAGTATAAACATAAGCCAATATACCAGAAATTGACGTCCCTAAGCGTATTGGTCGAAAAAAACCATGATGCAAACATGGCCATGGATATGCAATTGCTTAAATATGTTTAATTTATAATAATTTTAAACAATTGTTAAAATCCACATTGCTTATTTATAAACCTGTTAATTTTAAGCCTTTTCTAAATGCATGTCAATAGGCTACAGTGGGCTATTTTCATATCTACAAGCCATTCGTCCGACAGCTTGGCAAGTGAGGTGCATTTAATGTGCTTTCAGTCAGCTAATTGAAGTGGGCGATGGTTCATTTCTTCCTCATTCCCCTCTAATAGCCTCCGTTTAGAGAAGAGCCGGTGGTGACACTGGGACAAAAGACACCGACCGTTCCGCAAGCTGATAGGCACAAATACGATCTTAAATATGGCCAGGGAAATTCATTGAGTCCGGCTCATTCTTTTTAGCGTGCCATAGATCCTATAAAATGGTTAACTGGTTAATTGCCCTCCATTTTGAATGGGAACCTTTTTTTCTCAACCCCGCCTAAAACGAGGTTGTAGCCTATGATCATGGATTTGCTCCAACTAAAGCTTCAATGCCAATGGTGTAGCCTATACATATATTTTTGTGTCTCTCTAAAACTGCGGGTTACTCGTTAATCCAATAGTGATTTGGAGAAATTAAAACAAACGTTTATTAATTTGTATCGTTTCCCCCCTTCATTTCAATTCTTAAATTAGGCCTACTTTCTCAGACATTCGATATGACCAAAACACAGTAAATATGCATTTAGGCCTACATGTGAAATTCATACATTTTACTTGCTATATGGATTGGGTCTAGGTCTATATTTAACCATACACTCTTAGAATTGTGTTTATTTGGGGTTCTAGAACCATTTGGTTCAGTGAAAAATAACCATACAAAAGGGTTCTATAGGCCTATAGAAGTTTTAGGGGTTCCATATATAAAGCAAGCGATATAACCCTTTTTGGTTCTAGGCGATATGGAACCTTTCTTCTAAGTGTGGCATTTGTGCAGTTTCCCCCAATAGACAACATATGATCGTGTTTTCAATATATTTTTAATAATTCCCCTAATGTCACTTATAGCCTATGCAATGAGAACTTTGAATTTCCAATAAGTAGCCTAATTATTCAGAGAAAATGTAGCATATTCCAGATTCCGTAGCCTACACCAAAACAGTTGTTATAGTACTATAGCCTTACAGGCATATAGGCTATAAAACACCCCTTGAAACCTACTCCCAAAACCTGTGGGTCATGACAGGTCTGATGCAACTTGACATGATAGTATTTTAAATCCATTCCCTATTCAAAGTAGGCCTAATGCGGATTTAACGATAAACTTGTGAATATTAAATTCAGGGAAATATTTTCTTACCTGAGTTTCTGTGAGGCTAAGGGTGTGCGCAAGCTGTTTTCGTTCGGCACCTACGACGTAATGGTTTTTTTCAAATGCGTGCTCAAGCCGCAGAAGTTGCGAAGGAGAAAAAGCTGTCCGAATTCTTTTGGGCTTTCTGGCCAGTGCATTGTGCAAAAGGAAGCTCTCCGGGCTTGTTTCGTTACCTGAAAACGACAATGGGAGGGATATTCATTATGAACACTTATCTTGCAGACTGAGGCTAAAGAGATGATGATGCTATGATCATATTTTGGCTATACCGTAGACTTGGGTCTTCTTACTTTTAGCTAAAGTCTACGGCAACACTCAATTGAACATTGAGACCAATTTAGTCACAGCAACACCTATACATTTTTTTTCCCGACAGCAATCATTTAAACAATAGCAAATTGATACAGTTTATAGTCTTCAAATGGCAACGATAGGGTTATGCAGTAGCTAATTAAGTGGCGATTCTATCCAGTCTTTCGTTATCGTATAAACACACATGGAAAATAGCAACACAATGGTCTACAATAACAAAGTGCCTATAGGCTACCCCTTTTCAAACTTGTATTTTCTACATTACAGTCACTGGTAGGCTATAATGTAAGTATATGGTGGAGAATAAAACAGGCTACATTAAGCCTACATTTGTCTTAATTATTATTAATTATTAGCAAGACACTTATTAAAATAACCATTATTCGTTCCAAATGAAAATAGATCGTTCAGTTGGACCTACTATACAATTTGCATGTCTCAGATAAATATAATGTGCATGCACCAGCATAAAATATAATGTTTTCAAATGACAGTCCAATTCGGGGGCCTATAAATTAATAGTGCGATTTAAAAAGTGCATAGTGTACAATTTCGTAAACAGCAGTTTCGGCCATAAAAACATAGCCCACAAATATGACCCATGGCATCTTCCATGGCACAGACGATTGCAATAAATTACACAGGCTTCTATCAATGTAGTTTAGTTGATTTACACTCAGTTTAAACACACAAATATTTAAAAGAAAAGGAAGTAATAACTAATTAAAACATTTTTTTTCTACCATTTTGTTCAAAATAACAAGCCAATTAATGATATAGATCTACAATATCGATTTGTACGGTGTTATGCTTATTTTTGTTTCAATAAAATGTTTTAGATGCTAAATGAATTTTTAAAAATCCACTCTTTGCAATTCCTTTAACAACATGTAAATGATAGGCTACAGGCAAAATAAATGTGAACCCGTGTAGCCACATTAAGAAATACTATGCCCTACATTACTGAAAGTAGTCTATTCCAGTTGAACCGTTCTAATTAGCCTATAAACAGACAAAAACTGTTAAAAATATTGTTCAAGACACTACATTTAAATATTATATATATATATATATATATATTCGATAGCTCACTGATATTTACATCACTATAGCATTCGTGTCTTTATCCTCATTAATACATTTTATATAGGCTACAGTTAGCGAGAAATGCTATTGAAAATCCAAAAGGGCTAAACAGTATCAATCCGTAATAAATACGTCAAAGAGACAAATGCGATCTCAACCTACCTTGGAATCTGTGACCCAAGTACCTATATCTATGTATTAGCCATGGGTAAAAAGTTGAGGGGTCCCTTTGCTGGCTGGCAAAAAGAGGGTGCGGACTATGCGAGGATGAAAGTGGGTGAGCCAACGCGTGTGGAGGGGGCACCGAATGAACTGGGACACCGGAGTTGTTATGATGTGAGACCGCCTCAGCAAACACCAAGTCCGGATTAGAGTAGACGCCCCTGCCGCTGGAATGAAACCCGTTCAGAAATGGATTCATCTGGCTGGAGTTTGCATAGCTCAGAGCCGCTGGTCGTATGGGCTCCTCAGACCTCGACACTGGTAGAGGATTATCCTTCGCTACCAACGATTCTATGGTAAAACACCTCTTCGGTGTAGGTTGAAACATAGTTTGATAGTCAAGATTCCCCAGCTTAGAATTTAAGAGGTGCAGGCGTTCTTCGTAAAAATAGGCTACTACTCCACACCGAGAAAGTTTGTCAGCATAAATAACTTTGGAACGAAGAGTGCAGCAAGAATAGAAGCCAAAGTAACAACAAATCAATGAATAGCCATAAAGGTGGTCGACTGCGCCAGACAATCCATGGATGTGATCGGTTCCTCACAGTTGTGCAAGCGATTTGTTAGTTCATGAGCTTAATTAGCGCTGGAGTCACATAAACAGCTTCCTCTGAAGCCTGTAATGGCATGGTGATTGGTCGCTGCTACTCGCCTTAAGGTTGAGGGAAGAGTCTTTAAGTGCGTCAATAGGAACAGGCACGGAGAGGCGGACTCGAGCAGAACGGAAGGGATTCGTTCAGAACCAGATCTTCAGGACATTTTACATACCCAGCTGAACCAGTAGAAAAGCTCAAGGTACTTACGTTTGCATTTATGTCTACCAATAAGGCCTGAGGACACTTGGTCTTAAAGGGGCCTTATATTATCAGTGTTGATTTTTATGTTGAAGTATAGTGCTAAGAGTCGGTGTAACATTTATTGACATAAGTGTGATAAATTCTTAGTATAAAATGTAGCCTACAAACCATTGACCTGGGTGTGTTTACTCATAGCAACCACATAGTGTTGTTTAAATAAGGGTCTACCATTTTACATTTAGGCCTACCTTTAAATTCCATTTTTATTTTCCATTATTATGGTACTTCCATCATACCCCACCATATACCCTGGCATCGTCTTTCCGTGTTTTCATTTTCTCCAATCCGTTTGTGATTAGTCAGGGATTGAGGGCTCCCCAATTTCTATTGGCCAGAATATTGGGATAATGGATATTGGATCCACACGACGTTCAGTGCAGTTCGTTTGTCGTATTGACACATCAACTAACGACCTATTAATTTAGGACTACGTAGGCCTACATTAGCCTACACACAACCTTTTAATAGGCCTACCTGCTCTGGTGCAAGTCCAATATTCACTGATGAAAAGTATATAATTGGTAATTTGATGTTTACAAAGTCTGTACTATAACAATAAAGCCAATCGTAATGTATAACCTAGTATGTACCGCAATAGACTTACAGTGATATATTCATTATTTTGCTATTGCTGAATTCCATGAAAATACGCATGATGTTTTCATAATCCAATAAAGTTGCACTGTTGGAATAAGATAACTCTGTTCTTAACTGTAGGTTTTTAGTCATTGTCATTATTATAAAGCCCATCTTCGGTGACCCACAAGTGTAAGAAAATGCTATGGGGTGTGAGTCCAAATCTGCCCGGGCTACATGACTTAGTAGCCTAACTTTGTTTGCAATGTTCTACTGTTTATATCTACGAGGCCAATCCCTCCCGCATTATTACAAGCGCATGACAATGATGGTACAATTATTATGAATACAAACAAAACCATAAAACATTGTTAAGATTATTATGATTATGTATATGATTATTAATTATTAATTATATTATGCCGAGGTTACACTCTAAGATTTACTTTGTATTTTGTATTTATATTTATTATGGATCCCCATACTCTTCCTGGGGTCCAGCAAAACTCAGGCAGTTATACAATTTTAAAAACATTACAATACATTAATAATAGATTTCACAACACACTAAGTGTGTGCTCTCAGGCCCCTACTCCACTACCACATATCTACAACACAAAATCCATGTGTATAGTGCGTATGTTATCATGTGTGTGTATGCATGTGTCTGTGCCTACAGTCCCGTGTAGCTCAGTTGGTAGAGCATGGTGTTTGCAACGCCATGCTCAGTTGGTAGAGCATGGTGTTTGCAACGCCAGGGTTGTGGGTTCGTTTCCCACGGGGGAAAAGTATGAAAAAAAAATGTATGCACTCACTAACTGTAAGTCGCTCTGGATAAGAGCGTCTGCTAAATGACGTAAATGTAAAAATGTGCCTATGTTTGTGTTGCTTCACAGTCCCCGCTGTTCCATAAGGTGTATTTTTACCTGTTTTTAAAATCTGATTCTACTGCTTGCATCAGTTACCTGATCCATGTAGTCATGGCTCTATGTGGTACTGTGCGCCTCCCATAGTCTGTTCTGGACTTTGGGACTGTGAAGAGACCTCTGGTGGCATGTCTTGTGGGGTGTGCATGAGTGTCTGAGCTGTGTGCTAGTCGTTTAAACAGACAGCTCGGTGCTTTCAATATGTCAATAGTGATGTCCACTTTGAGCCAGGAGAGATTGACATGCATATTATTAATGTTTGCTCTCTGTGTACATCCAAGGGCCAGCTGTGCTGCCCAGTTCTGAGCCATTTGCAATTTTCCTTTAAATTATATCTGAAAGATTTCGAAGGTTGACTTCAGTTGAACTCATTTTACGTCGGGACACCTCATGATAGTAGGCAACAGTGCCAAGTCTGTTGCATTTCAATTGACTAATGATAGCAGAATGGTAGCCATGGCTTGTACGTGAAAACTGAGATGATGGAAACTTTACTGAAGTCAGCAAGCATTGTGTTATATTAATCAATTACAACCCCAATAAGCATTTGTTTGCACACTGATCATACAACATCGCACCATTCATTGTAGGCCATTGTCTCCTTGCGTAGTAATATTCACTGTTTCACTCCGTGGACAGTGTCTTTGAAAACGTCCTGTGCATATAGGCCTTGATTTACATTTTACATCTGCTGTAGGCCTATGTATCATGTTGGCCTGTCTTACTCAATGGGGAAACTGACGTTTTGCAATGACAGACTGATCAACAGTAGGCTAATGCATTTACTACAGCACTAAGGCAGAATATGAGTAATAATACAATAATAATAACAATTATTATTATTATTATTATCATCATTATTATGAGTTCATCCGTATTAGTGTTACATCAATTATAATATTAATAGCCGTATAACAATATATGCCCTTATTTATTTAGTAGGCCTCACGAATAACTGTGGGTCTACTCAGTTAGACCTACTTTAGTGAATTGATGCAAGATACATTTTTTTTACAACATAGCAAGATCCCGCTTATATTACACTGGTCTCATTCTTTGTATAGTTTCTTATTTTAATCCATCCAATGAACCAGGGATGAAGGAGAGTTCCTCATGGGCTGTTCAAAAGTGCGTCACCTATAGGTAGAGTTGTCAATGCAACATATTTAGGCCTACATATGCGGATAATCGTTTGTTTATTGGCGATTTAAAAAAATCTGTATTTTCAGTTGCAGTCTTTTCAGTTGCATATCTGTTTGTAAAGATTATTATCAAAAACTCACTGGTTTTTCTTTACAGCATCCGTCACGTATTGTGCGGGCGTCCTCTCGGTTTTAACCAATATTCAGTCATGGTGCGCTGCCGGCCTCAAGTGGACGTCTTGTGAAAGTGCGCGTGAATTAGGCTATTAGTAGGCTTTTACACCGTTATTAGAATGGTGTAGCCTAACTATTCTTTGCGAATGCTTTAAGTGTGTTAATTTCAGTTACAGGAAGCAAGTGAGAAAAATAGTTTAACTATGTCTTCGAAGTTGTCCTCATCGAGAAACGTATGGTGTCATTGCTTTGTATAGACATTTCTGATATAAACCTATTTACTTCCCATAAATATGTGTAAATATGAAGTATTTCACATAGTAGGCCGAGGCTAGATCTCTAACTATTTTCCAAAAATAACAAAGTGATTGTTGAGTCAACTTTTTAACATAGGCTATGTTGCATTGACATAGCTAAACTGTAAGGTCACTATAATTTCATATCTTTCCATGTTCATTACATTTAAACGGATGAAAATAGCTGTTGAGTAATAATTACAAGCCACACTTTTTGGAGATAGCCAACAATTTTGGCATAATGCATAATGACTATGCCTATTGAAAAATTACCACGCGTAAAATAATGTTGAATGATAAGGTGCGTGGGTAAAGTAGGACTAGTAGGCCTAAACGTGCATAGCCTATAAATTATCAATTTTTCTATAGACTAAATGTTAAACTAATACGCTATATCATTTGCACGCTGTTACATTTTTGAAAACTAATTCTGTCGATGAAAACAAAATAAGATAACAAATTTGCCAATAACTTTGCCTATCTTCATAGCCCTAATATTGTAGATTTTGATCGATCGTGATTTACGAAAAATAAAGAGTGTGTGTGTGTGTGTATGTGTTGAATAATCTTTACACATTTGACAGCCCTTTTAATGCTGCAGTAGCTATAGGCTACAAGGCATAGGCCTTTCTCAAGCCATCTTGAAAACTATGTTAGGCCTATATTTTATAAATGTTCTTATTAGCTATTTTCGTATTGGCAAAACTATTCAGATCCCTTGTATTTCTTCACATTTGATTGTGTTACAAAGTGGGATTAAAATTGATTTAATTGTACTTTTTTGTCAACAATATACACAAAATACTATGTAATGTCAGAGGAAGAATATATATATTTTTTTTCAAGATGAATAAAAAACTAGAAAAAGTACATTTCCTGAAGAAAATGTAGTGTGCTTGCTAGCATGTTTTGAAGTATTTATGGTTCTGAAATATGTTATAGTAGTGGTAGTGACTGCAGTAGTAATGATAGTGACTGGTTCTAGTTGAAAAAGTAAGTAGATGTAAAAAATGATTGATTGGCTTGGATAGGATAGCCTGAACATGAGAAAGTTGGTTTGGTGCCTCTAGCTTGAACGGTTGGTTCATTTTTGTGCCAGAACACTCACCACACATCTACTATCAAGGTGGAGAGGTGAGGAGTGATATATTTTACATTTACATTTACGTCATTTAGCAGACGCTCTTATCCAGAGCGACTTACAAATTGGTGCATTCACCTTATAGCCAGTGGGATAACCACTTTACAATATGTTTTTTTTGTTGTATTTTTGTATTTTTGGGGGGGTGGGGTAAGGGGGGGATTAGAAGGATTACTTTATCCTATCCCAGGTATTCCTTAAAGAGGTGGGGTTTCAAGTGTCTCCGGAAGGTGGTGAGTGACTCCGCTGTCCTGGCGTCGTGAGGGAGCTTGTTCCATTGGGGTGCCAGAGCAGCGAACAGTTTTGACTGGGCTGAGCGGGAACTGTGCTTCCGCAGAGGTAGGGGGGCCAGCAGCCAAGAGGTGGATGAACGCAATGCCCTCGTTTGGGTGTAGGGACTGATCAGAGCCTGACGGTACCGAGGTGCCGTTCCCCTCACAGCTCCGTAGGCAAGCACCATGGTCTTGTAGCAGATGCGAGCTTCAACTGGAAGCCAGTGGAGTGTGCGGAGGAGCGGGGTGACGTGAGAGAACTTGGGAAGGTTGAACACCAGACGGGCTGCGGCATTCTGGATGAGTTGTAGGGGTTTAATGGCACAGGCAGGGAGCCCAGCCAACAGCGAGTTGCAGTAATCCAGACGGGAGATGACAAGTGCCTGAATTAGGACCTGTGCCGCTTCCTGTGTAAGGCAGGGTAGTACTCTCCGAATGTTGTAGAGCATGAACCTACAGGATTGGGTCACCGCCTTGATGTTAGCGGAGAACGACAGGGTGTTGTCCAGGGTCACGCCAAGGCTGGACATATATGCTGGAATCGGGCCAGGTTGGGAATTTAGCCATGACACCAGGTTTAACAATAACAATAAGTGCCATAGGATTTTTTATGACCACAGAGAGTCCGGACACCTGTTTAACATCCCATCTGAAAAACAGCACCCTACGCAGAGCCGTTTCCCATTCACTGCCCTGGGGCATTAGGATCTCCTTAGACCAGAGGGGAAGAGTGACCCCTGCTGGCCCTCCAACACCACTTCCAGCAGCAGCTGGTCTTCCATCCAGGGACCGACCCTGCTTAGCTTCAGAGGGAAACCAGCAGTGGGATGCAGGGGCATCTTACTATATATATATAAAACAAATGAGGGACCTGTTACCATTGTTTTTGTTGTCATAGACTTTGTAAACAAATGAAGCAATGCTTCAAATCATGTAGAAAGCTCTCATGGAATGTCACTCCTTGAGCATTACATATATGGAGATCACCTGACGGTTGCCTGTCAAATTGACCCACTCTTTGATGGTATGCACAGAACAGTGTGTGGCTTTAACCCTCAAGCTACCGAATGGGGTAAAAATACTTCACATTTTTCATGACTTTGTCAATCAACATGTTTTTAACAAATCTAAATCATTGTTTAATGTTTCTGTATCAATATGACCCCTGCCAAAAACATGTAATTCCGTCTATAAAAAGTTGATAAATAGGACCTTTATTTGAATCTAATTTTCTCTGGAGACATAAGTTATCCATACCACCAAAGGGTGGAGGGGGACCTGTATCAGTGATTTTGACCAGATAGACAGATCATCTGCAAAGATATACAGGTAGCTGCCAAAATAAAGGAAACACTTATGAGGGATACAAAGTATATTGAAAGCAGGTGCTTCCACACAGTGCCGGACTACTGCATTTGGGGCCCCGGGGCAATTACCTCTACGGGGCCTGTTATGCCAAATAACGTCCCCCGGCCAAATAGTGTCTCCCTCTGCATCACAATGGTATTCGATAAACTATCAGCGTCCATTGCTATATCAACGGTGTGATGACCTAATGATTAGAATTTTGGAGATCATTACAGCCTAAATGACGTTATTGCAAACAAGGCTGATTTCCACGACAATTTTGCTGTTTAAACAACTTTTGTTTAGCTAATAAAATGAAAACATTGCTTCAAACTACTTTTCGGTACCTTGTTAACATTACAACCTTAAATCCATGTATTAAACGTTGCTACATTTCGGAAAAGGCAAAGAAAACGTGTAATCTGCTTGACACATTAAAGTTACTTACCTTACAGATCAAGTTAGCTAATTTCCACTCCATTCATATGCAAATAGTCCGGGTAGCCATTTGATTAGCTGTTCAGGAGTCTTATGGCTTGGGGGTAGAAGCTGTTAAGAAGCCTTTTGGACCTACACTTGACGCTCCGGTACCGCTTGCCGTGCGGTAGCAGAGAGAACAGTCTATGACTAGGGTGGCTGGAGTCTTTGACCATTTTTAGGGACTTCCTCTGACACCGCCTGGTATAGAGGTCCTGGATGGCAGGAAGCATGGCCCCAGTGATGTACTGGGCCGTACGCAGTACCCTCTGTAGTGCCTTGCGGTCGGAGGCCGAGTAGTTGCCATACCAGGCAGTGATGCAACCAGTCAGGATGCTCTCGATGGTGCAGCTGTAGAAAATGTTTTGAGGATCTGAGGACCCATGCCAAATCTTTTCAGTCTCCTGAGGGGGAATAGGCTTTGTCGTGCCCTCTTCACGACTGTCTTGGTGTGTTTGGACCATGATAGTTTGTTGGTGATGAGAATGGGGGCGTGCTTGGTCCTCTTTTTCCTGTAGTCCACAATCATCTCCTTTGTCTTGATCACGTTGAGGGATTGGTTGTTATCCTGGCACCACACGGCCAGGTCTCTGACCTCCTCCCTATAAGCTGTCTCATCGTTGTCGGTGATCAGGCCTACCACTGTTGTGTCGTCGGCAAACTTAATGATGGTGTTGGAGTCATGCCTGGCCACGCAGTCATGGGTGAACAGGGAGTACAGGAGGGGACTGAACACACACCCCTGAGGGGCCCACGTGTTGAGGATCAGCGTGGCAGATGTGTTGTTACCTACCCTTACCACCTGGGGGCGGCCCGTCAGGAATTCCAGGATCCAGTTGCAGAGGGAGGTGTTTAGTCCCAGGGTCCTTAGCTTAGTGATGAGCTTTGAGGGCACTATGGTGTTGAACGCTGAGCTGTAGTCAATGAATAGCATTCTCACGTAGGTGTTCCTTTTGTCCAGGTGGAAACGGGCAGTGTGGAGTGCAATAGACATTGCATCATCTGTGGATCTGTTGGGGCGGTATGCAAATTGGAGTAGGTCTAGGGTTTCTGGGATAATGGTGTTGATGTGAGCCATGACCAGCCTTTCAAAGCACTTCATGGCTACAAACGTGAGTGCTACGGGTCGGTAATCATTTAGGCAGGTTACCTTAGTGTTCTTGGGCACAGGGATTAAGGTGGTCTGCTTGAAACATGTTGGTATTACAGACTCAGTTAGGGACAGATTGAAAATGTCAGTGAAGACACTTGCCAGTTGGTCAGCGCATGTTTGGAGTACACGTCCTGGTAATCCATCTGGCCCACGAAATGTTGGCCTGTTTAAAGGTCTTACTCACATCGGCTACGGAGAGCGTGATCGCACAGTCGTCCGGAACAGCTGATGCTCTCATGCATGCTTCAGTTTTGCTTGCCTCGAAGCAAGCATAGAAGTAATTTAGCTCGTCTGGTAGGCTCGTGTCACTGGGCAGCTCGTGGCTGTGCTTCCCTTTGTGGTCTGTAATAGTTTGCAAGCCCTGCCACATCCGACGAGAGTCGGAGCCAGTGTAGTACGATTCAATCTTAGTCCTGTATTGACGCTTTGCCTGTTTGATGGTTCGTCAGGAGGGCATAGCGGGACTTCTTATAACTGTCCGGGTTAGAGTCCCGCTCCTTGAAAGCGGCAGCTCTACAGCTCAGTGCGGATGTTGCCTGTAATCCATGGCTTCTGGTTGGGGTACGTACGGTCACTGTGGGGACGACGTCATCGATGCACTTATTGATGAAGCCAGTGACTGATGAAGTGTACTCCTCAATGCCATCGGAAGAACACCCTTGTTGAATATATATGTATCTATTGTAGGTCCTAGGATACAACAATGAATAATGTGGAACAAATAAGTACAATCAAAGGATACCTTACAACTTACAATAGTGAACACCTTTTGAAACAGCTGTGAAAACCAACCTGGTAATATTTTAGATTTTAATACATAAACTTTTATATTTGTTGGCACAGTTGTGTCATTAATATATTTTCAGATTTTTTGTAAATAAAACTGTCTGGCTAGCTAGCTGGCTAGCTGACTAGGCAGCTAGCCAGCTTTTAAGCTGTTTTTAGATTGACGTTGCTAGCTACTGTAGCTGGCTAGCTGACTAGGCAGGCTGAGGTATATAAGTAATGTTACAGTAGCTAGCAACGTCAATCTAAAAACAGCTTAAATTATTTATTCCTATTTAACAATATTTTATTTTATAAAGACAAATATACGGTAAAGAAAGAGTGTTCTCTTTCCAGTCTTTTCGGTCCTCTTAAGCAGCAGGTAGTCAGCAGGTTGTCAACATCAAAAACACGGTCCTTGGAGAGCAATTCTGAGGTAATAATTTTGCAATGACTGAGCGAGCGTTTACGAGGTGAAATAGAACTAGAACTGCCCGCGTCCTCCTTCCTTCGCTACGAGGTAAAATAGAGCCAAGCAACCAGCTAGAACTCATCGCATCCCATTGTGATGCGGGGGGACACTATTTGGCCGGTGGACACTATTTGGCATGACAGGCCCCAGGGCCCGTTTGGTAAGACGGCCCTGCTTCCACTACAATTAATATCCCATCATGCTTAGGCTCATGCATAAAATAGCCCAGTTGCTCATTATTTTGACTACCCTGGCTAGAAGAAGAGATCTCAGTGACTTTGAAAGAGGGGTCTCAAATGAGCATAGGGGGTTTAAAGGGTGTGTGTGTCTCAGTCACCAGATCACAACCCAATTTAACACTTATGGGAGATTCTGGAGCAGCGCCTGAGACAGTGTTTTCCACCACCATCGACAAAACACCAAATGATGGGTTTTCTTGTGGAAGAATGGTGTCACATCCCTCCAATAGAGTTTCAGACACTTGTAGAATATATGCAATGGTGCATTGAAGCTGTTATGGTAGCTCAATTCACTATTAAGATACTTTATGTTGGTGTTTCCTTTAGCTCCCCATGTACTTGCCTAAGATTGTACTTTTCTATACCACATATCATATAACTGTGTACAAAATGACCTTTTTGTGCATATAAAAAAATCTGCCAATGGTAGAAATACTTGATAGAACTGCAATACAGAACTCTGATACACTCTGTATTGGTGTGTATTCCCCAAAAAAGTAGTTATTCTAGGGCAAATCTAAAAACAAATGTTATATATCTAGGTTTATTTGGAGACATAATTACAAGTTACAAATCATCAGAGGGTGAAGGGGGACCTGTATCAGGGATTTTGACCAGATAGACAGATCACCTTCAAAGATGGAGCACCTTATGTACTAGCCTATGGTTATAACTGGTTATAACTAGGTATGATAACGTACAAAATCAACATTACCTTAGATATATGCTTAGTTGCAGTCAAAACAGCTAATAAAAGTGTGTCATTGGTATGAATACTTGGTAGAACTGTAACACACAAACCAGATACCCTCTGAATGTACACATAATACTTTATTGGTGTGTATTCTCCCCAAAAAGTTATTTTATTGAAAATCAGAATTCCTATAAAAAAATGTTTTTAATGTAACCTTGATTTTGACAGGAATTCCACATTTTGTTGTGTTACAGCCTGAATTCAAAATTTATATTTTTTCTCACCCATCTACACACAATACACCATAATGACAAAGTTATAACATGTTTTTAGAAATGTTAGCATATCTATTGAACATGAAATACAGAAATATCTCATTTACATAAGTATTCACAACCAATACATGTCAATACATGTTAGGATCACATTTGGCAGTGATTACAGCTGTGAGTCTTTCTGTGTAAGTCTCTAATAGCTTTGCACACCTGATATATTGTACCAAGCTCTGTCAAGTTGGTTGTTGATCATTGCTAGACAACCATTTTAAAGTCTTGCCATAGATTTTCAAGCTGATTTAAGTCGAAACTGTAACTAGGCCACTCAGGAACCTTCAACATCGTCTTGGTAAGCAACTCCAGTGTATATTTGGCATTGTGTTTTAGGGTATTGTCCTGCTGAAAGGCACATTTGTCTCTCTGTTGGAAAGCAGACTGAACCAGGTTTTCCTCTAGGATTTTGTCTGTGCTTAGCTCTATTCTATTTCTTTTTATCCTAAAAAGAGTCCTTGCCGATGACAAGCATACCCATAACATGATGCAGCAACCACCATGCTTGAAAATATGAAGAGTGGTACTCAGTGATGTGTTATGTTGGATTTGCCCCAAACATAACACTTTGTACTCAGGACATTAAGTTCATTTCTTTGCCAAATTTTTTGCAGTTTTACTTTAGTGCCTTATTGCAAACAGGATGCATGTTTTGGAATATTTTTAATCTGTACAGGCTTCCTTCTTTTCACTCTGTAATTTAGGTTAGTATTGTGGAGTAACTACAATCCATCCTCAGTTTTCTCCTATCACAGCCATTAAACTCTGTAACTGTTTTAATGTCACCGTTGACCTCATGGTGAAATCCCCGAACGGTTTCCTTCCTCTCCGGCAACTGAGTTAGGAAGGACGCCTGTATCTTTGTAGTGACGGTGTTTTGATACACCATCCAAAGTGTAATTAATAACTTCACCATGCTCAAAGGGATATTCAATGTCTGCTTTATTTTTATTTTTTACCCATCTACCAATAGATGCCCTTCTTTGTGAGGCACCGGAAAACCTCCCTGGTCTTTGTGGTTGAATCTGTGTTTGAAATTCACTGCTCGACTGAGGGACGTTACTGAGGGACCTTACAGATAATTGTATTTGTGGGGTACAGAGTTGAGGTAGTAATTAAAAATCATGTCCATGCAACTTATGTGACTTGTCAAGCAAATTTTTACTCCTGAACTTATTTAGCCTATCGACTCAAGACATTTCAGCTTTTCATTTATTTATTTTTTGTACAAATTTCTACAAACATAATTCCACTTTGACATCACGAGGTATTGTGTGTAGGCCTGTGACACAAAATCTAAATTGAATCAATTTTAAATTCAGGCTGTAACACAACAAAATGTGGAAAAAGTTAAGGGGTGTGAATACTTTTTGAAGGCACTGCATAGGCTATGCATAAATCAGATACATTTTTACGTGATTTGGAGAATAACATATAGTTGGTTTTTATCTGCATTAAGTATCAATTTCAGTTAAACATTGACTTTCTGCGAAGCAATGAAAGCTGATTGAAGCCCCGAAAGAGCCTGGCATGGTCAAACGTAGGGGAAATGCACACAAAAATTACTTTTTAGCTTACGTTTTCATGTACCGAATAAAAATCTAAAATTTCAACTCTACCGATAGTTTTGTCACAAAAAACTGTTGCATTAAATAGCAAATGTGCCTACTCTGGTGTTGGCACATGCATACTAGCCAACAACAGCTCGCAGATACAGTGCGCGTAGGCTGTGTGGGTAGGCTAGTCTACGTGAGACTATTATGCATAAGAGCAAGAATATTTATATTTGTCAAACGGCAGTCAAGCATGTCACCAGAATAAGACCATCGATATCTATTGGAAAGGAGCAGCAAGCTCATCACCGACGACATGCATTTTCACCCCCCTGTGAAGTTCATCACAATTTATTTCATCTGTAGCCTAATAAACTGTATGGTTTCCCAAGTCGTCGTGGGAGGACTATACACCATATCATCGGGTGGCTCCAAGTTTATTGAAGTCCATGATTATTATATCCATATTTGCGCATAAAGGCGTTTCCACCCCCATTATTCGCATAATACATTTTACAGACACAAAAAGATCCCACCATGTAGAACTAACAAATTATCTGGAGATATTTGTAAAATTGTACCGAAACTTCCTGTTTCCATCACAGCTGTCGTGATTGAATAAAACATGGTTAGTGACTCCGCAACCAGAGGAGCAGAAAGATGATGCAAGAAAGGATGAAGGAAATCAGTCCCAGTGATAATTGTTTTTTTACATCAATCTTAAGCAAGTCATCTAGCACATCACAAGTAGAAACTGGAGGCTGGGAGGGGGAAGAGCAGTCGACTGACTGACCAGGATCAATTAAACCACCATTTATTTCAAATAAAAAGCCTGCCGAGATAAAATACTGATTAAAAGCGTCACTTACCTATTTTTTTTCTGTGATAATGCCAGAGTCTGGCACAACTTGCTTAGGCAGGGAAGGAGATACATTTCCACACTTCAATGCATTAACTGTTTTCCAGAATTTAGACTGTTCACCAGCAGATGTAAAAGTACTTAGAAAGTAGCTTGATTTAGCTACTTAATTCAGGAAGTACATTTATTTCTCATTGGCCTGAAATGCTGCCAATCAGCTACCGAGTCAGTTTTTCTAGCCTTGGCCCAGGCCTGATTTCTCATCATAATGAGATCTGAAAGTTGTATAGAGGACCAAGGATTTGTTATATTTTTAACTCTAGGGCGTTTAAAGGTGGCGTGTTTGTCTGCCATAGATATAAAAATAGATGAGAAATGTTCTAGAGACAATTCAGGGTCAGGCATGCAGCTGATAGAGCAAAGCTCAGAGCTATACATATCATGAAGAAACACCTGGGCAGAATAAACAAAAATATGTATCTTCATAATTATTTGAGGATCAATGTTTTTCTGTTTTGTATCTCTAATACATGCAGTAGAACAGTGATCACTGATGTCATTAGCAAAGACACCACTCAATAAGTACTTGTGGGGGCTATTTGTCAGAATTAGGTCAATCAGCGAGGAGTTTCATGGATTTCTTACATGAATCAGTGTAGGTTCTGAGATTAGTTGAGTCAGGTTAAAGTCAAGTCAAATATTATTCAAATGATCAGAGGCCGGGGTAAGCCAATCCAGGTTAAAATCTCCTTAAATAAGAAATTCAGATGGCAGAAAATATTTTAAATATTCAGAAATAGTATCAACAGCATCAGTCAGTGCAGCAGTGGGACGGTAAATCTCTGCTACAAACAAATGCATATTTTGGCATAAAGCCAAATCCAAAATCAAACACTCAAAAATGTTTTGGTTTTGGGGGTAGCAGCTAGGTTTCCATCCAATTGGCGGCAGATTTTCATACAAATATTCTAAAATCCGCATAAAGAAAATATGCAAATTTTACCAGCAGTGATGTTTACACCAAACATACTTTTTGTGGATAAAAATCAGTGCATGATGACATAGTCCACACAAAATGTACTTTTTCGCTTAAGTTTTCATGTATGGACGAAAAATCTAAAGTTCAGTGTGTTTCCATATTGCATTTTCAACTCTACCTCTAACGATAGTTTTGTCACAAACTGTTGCGTTAAATAGCAAATGTGCCTACTCTGGTCTTGGCACATGCACTCTAGCCAACAACTCGCAGATACAGTGGTTTACATGATGATTACATAAGAGCGAGAATAATTATATTTGTCAAACGGCAGTCAAGCATCTATCATTATGTCACCAGAATAAGACCCTCAATATTTATTGGAAAGTAGCATCAAGCTCATCACCGTACACTTTCACCACCCTGTGAAGTTCATCATAATTTATTTATTCTGTAGCCTAATAAACTGCATGGTTTCCCGAGACGTAGTCTGGTCGTAGTGGGAGGACCACACACCATATTGCGTGACTCCAAGTTTACTTCGACATGATGGTTATTATATCAATATTTGCACATAAAGACATTTCCACTGCCATTTCTCTCATCATTTATCTAACATACACAAAAAGATCCCGCCATGTCAAACGAACAAATTATGTGTTAGCATTTATAAAATTGTACCAAAACATTTTATACGGTATGACTTTACGGGCATAAAAACTGTGGATGGAAAAGTGACACTTAGAGAACATGATGCCACAAGAGCCGATTTCACATATAGACACCCCTCCACTCTTTTTCAGTCTATCACACCTGAAGATGTTGTAATCAGCAATTTCAACGTCCTTAGCCATGATCGAACCCTTGACCCAGGTCTCCGTGAGAACCAGAATATCAGGGCTCATATCATGCACCCAGACCAAGAAGGTCCATATTTGACATCAAATTTCGCACGTTTACGTGCAACAGCACGTAATATCCTCTAATATGTTATATGTGCAATTTATATTTTGGGTGCTATACCATTTGTTTTGAAGTTACTTTGAGGATTTGGGCATGCTTTTTGAAACATGCTGCCATAATTAGCTTTTTGTACTTATGTGGATTGTTCTTTGGAAAAGGCTGCACATTATATAAAGGAACAATTTATATTTTCGTTTGACAGAATCTGCAAATTAACTGTAATTGGTTTTGGTTGAATTTTTTTTTTTGCTTTTTCCAATAGTTTCTTCTTGGTAATCCATGCACACTACATGACCAAAAGTATGTGGACACATGCTCGTGGAACATCTCATTCCAAAATCATGGGCATTCATATGGAGTTAGTCCCCCCTTTGCTGCTATAACAGCCTCCACTCTTCTGGGAAGGTTTTCCACTAGATGTTGGAACATTGCTGCAGGGACTTGCTTCCATTCAGCCACAAGAGCATTAGTGAGGTCGGGCACTGATGTTGGGGGTGATTAGGCCTGGCTTGCAGTCTGCGTTCCAATTCATCCCAAAGGTGTTCGATGGGGTTGAGGTCAGGGCTCTGTGCAGGCCAGTCAAGTTCTTCCACACCGATCTCGACAAACCATTTCTGTATGTCATGCTGAAACAGGAAAGGGCCTTCCCCAAATTGTTGCCACAAAGTTGGAAGCACAGAATCTAGAATGTCATTGGATGCTGTAGCGTTAAGATTTCCCTTCACTGTACCCAAGCGGCCTAGCCCGAACCATGAAAAACAGCCCCAGACCATTAATCCTCCTCCAAACTTTAGTTGGCACTATGCATTCGGGCAGGTAGCGTTCTCCTGGTATCCGCCAAACACAGATTCGTCCGTCGGACTGCCAGATGGTGAAGCGTGATTAATCACTCCAGAGAACACGTTTCCACTGCTCCAGAGTCCAATGCCGGCGAGCTTTACACCACAGCTCATGGTTATCTTAGGCTTGTGTGCGGCTGCTTGGCCATGGAAACCCATTTCATTAAGCTCCCGACAAACAGTTCTTGTGCAGACATTGTTTCCAGAGGCAGTTTGGAACTCGGTAGTGAGTGTTGCAACTGAGGACAGATTATATTTACGCTCTACGCGCTTGAATGGTCCAGTTCTGTGATACCACTTTGCGGCTGAGCCGTTGTTGCTCCTAGACATTTCCACTTCACAATAACAGCACTTACAGTTGAGACCGGGTCAGCACTAGTACGGCAGGAATTTGACAAACCTACTTGTTGGAAAGGTGGCATCCTATGACGGTGCCACGTTAAAAGTAACTGAGCTCTTCAGTAAGGCCATTCTACTGCCAATGTCAGGCTATGGAGATTGCATGGCCGTGCGCTCGATTTTACACAGTGGCTTGCGAAAGTATTCACCCCCCTTGGCATTTGTTGCCTTACAACCTGGAATTAAAATGGATTTTGGGGGGGGTTGTATCATTTGATTTACACAACATGTCTACCACTTTGAAGATGCAAAATAATTGTTTTGTGAAACAAACAAGAAATAAGACAAAAAACAGAAAACTTGAGCGTGCATAACTATTCACCCCCCCAAAGTCCATACTTTGTAGAGCCACCTTTTGCAGCAATTACAGCTGCAAGTCTCTTGGGGTATGTCTCTATAAGCTTGGCACATCTAGCCACTGGGATTTTTGTCCATTCTTCAAGGCAAAACTGATCCAGCTCCTTCAAGTTGGATGGGTTCCACTGGTGTACAGGAATCTTTAAGTCATACCACAGATTCTCAATTGGATTGAGGTCTGGGCTTTGACTAGGCCATTCCAAGACATTTAAATGTTTTCCCTTAAACCACTCGAGTGTTGCTTTAGCAGTATGCTTAGGGTCATTGTCCTGCTGGAAGGTGAACCTCTGTCCCAGTCTCAAATCACTGGAAGACTGAAACAGGTTTCCCTCAAGAATTTCCCTGTATTTAGCGCCATCCATTATTCCTTCAATTCTGACCAGTTTCCCAGTCCCTGCCAATGAAAAACATCCCCACAGCATGATGCCTTCACCACGCTTCACTGTGGGGATGGTGTTCTCAGGGTGATGAGAGGTGTTGGGTTTGTGCCAGACATAGCGTTTTCCTTGATGGCCAAAAAGCTCAATTTTAGTCTCATCTGACCAGAGTACCTTCTTCCATATGTTTGGGGAGTCTCCCACATGCCTTTTGGCGAACACCAAACGTGTTTGCTTATTTTTTTCTTAAAGCAATGGCTTTTTTCAGGCCACTCTTCCGTAAAGCCCAGCTCTGTGGAGTGTACGGCTTAAAGTGGTCCTATGGACAGAACTCCAATCTCAGCTGTGGAGCTTTGCAGCTCCTTCAGGTTTATGTTTGTTGCCTCTCTGATTAATGCCCTCCTTGCCTGGTCCGTGAGTTTTGGTGGGCGGCCCTCTCTTGGCAGGTTTGTTGTGGTGCCATATTCTTTCAATTTTTTTATAATGGATTTAATGGTGCTCCGTGGGATGTTCAGTGTTTCAGATATTTTTGTATAACCCAACCCTGATCTGTACATCTCCACAACTTTGTCCCTGACCTGTTTGGAGAGCTCCTTGGTCTTCATGGTGCCCCTTGCTTAGTGGTGTTGCAGACTCTGGGGCCTTTCAGAACAGGTGTATATATACACTAAGATCATGTGACAGATCATGTGACACTTAAGATTGCACACAGGTGGACTTTATTTAACTAATTATGTGACTTCTGAAGGTAATTGGTTGCATCAGATCTTATTTAGGGCCTTCATAGCAAAGTGGGTGAATACATATGCACTCACCACTTTTGTTATTTGTATTTATTTTTTTAGAAAGTTATTTTTTTCATTTCACTTTGACTATTTTGTGTATGTTCATTACATGAAATCCAAATAAAAATGCATTTAAATTACAGGTTGTAATGCAACAAAATAGGAAAAACGCAAAGGGGTTGAATACTTTTGCAACGCCCAATCCACTAATTTGAAGGGGTGTACACATACACTATATATACACAAAAGTATGTAAAATGTTGATAGCTTGAGGGTTAAAGCCACTTTTGATGCAGCCCAGTAAAGACCAAAAAGTTCCCAAAACGTCAAAATCCTGCTCATCATTCAAAAAGGACCAAGTGTAAGAAAAGTTCTACAAAGTAGCAACTAGCCTGCTACCACAATCAGTCAGGCCTTGAGCCTTAACTGAGAAATTGAGTGAGCAAAGAAAGAAATCAACTGTTGAGCAAAGTACTTTATTAATAAAGGCTGTATTTATCTATAAACATGCAACTCATTGTGTCAAATATGGTTGAATGCTTTAAGATCGAACCACACACTAGATATTGAGTGAGACTAATTGTATACTCTAAGCATGCGCATCAAATTGGGAATTAACTCGTTTTTAGGTTAAGAAGCCACCTTAACAAAATACATATTCGAGATAGTTGATGAGATGACACATTTGGTTGATCAAATAATGAGCTTTGCTATGCCAAAGTTTTAATAAGCTTATGCCAAGGTTAAATTACTACGAGGCTGGCAGCAATAGAGGGGTACAACATTAGTCATTGTGGGGCCATTTGGAAGCAGATGCTCAGAGAGAGGGTGGACTCAGCGGCGGGCCACCTTGGTCCAGCCGTCATCGTCGGTCTCTTCGTTGGTCTTCTTGGCGCGACCAGCGTTCTCTTTGTCTTTCTCAGAGCGCCAGGAGCTCTTCTCTCCGTCCGCTTCACGCTCACCCTCTCTGGGTCTGGGGGGAGCCGGACGTTCCTCTTTACGCACCTCACGCTTCTCGTCGCCGGCACGGCGCCAAGAGCCTCCTCCTGTGTGCACAGAACCTGTCTTGTTAGGGGATGGCATCTTAACTTTAAGTACTGTGTTTAAAAATACATCCTCCAGATTGGAAACACTGCCAGAGAACAGGGGTTACAGTAGTCTCAATTTTCATGATATAGACAATGAATGAGTATTGCTGCATTAATAGGTTGATGCTTGATACCGGTTGACACTTGCAATGAATACCGAGCTGGCTAACTGTTTTAAAATACCGAAACTTAAAACATGTGGCTAGTAAGGTAGGTTGCAGAGGACTGAGTAGGCTGATCTTACCTTCTTCAGGCTCTCTGCTGGGTGGGGGACGGTCTCGTTCATCCCTGCGCTCAGGTCGCTCTCGACGGATAGGAGGGCGGTCCTCGCGGTCAGGCTCTTCCTGACGAGCAGAGTCTCTCCAGCTTTTCTTGGGCGCCTCATCATCAGCACCCGGCCTTCTCCAGGCACTACCACCACCTCCCTCCTCCCTGAAAACAGAGGTCTCCGATTACGCCAAGAAAATAAATACAAAAAACACCTGTACGACTACTCCGTTTTCACAATATCAGTAAAACCATCCACCCGTTTAAGAGCACTCCTGATCATAGAGTATAATATATGAGCCTTCATATCACAGTAGTGCTGTTTGTAGTCCACATACTGTGCGTCTGACCTGGGTGGGCGGCGCTCTGGGAAGCGTTCGCTCTCCTGTTTTTCCTCTCTCTCGCCTTCGTCGCCCTCATTGCTGCTGCCACCTTCGCGGGGTGGACCCCAGCTCTCCTCGCGGGCCTTCTCCCTCTCACGCCAGCCACCACCTGAAGCAGACACCAGAGCAACTGCTCATGATCCAGCACAAGGTGTAAGAAGAACTGGCAACAGTTGCCACTACACAAATATTTACTATTAGACATTTCTTAAATACTAATTCACATAATTATAGGAGAACAAGTACATGGAAGAGGGCTTTCAACGACAACACACTTACTACACAAGACAAACATGCAACCACATCAATTCAATGATCCATATTTGGAACAGATTAAACGGGAAACAACCATACCGGGCCGGCCTGCTGGCTTCCATGGCTTGTCGTCACGGGGTCCGCCCCTCTCGTCATCTCCTCCTCTCCTGGGGCCCCAGGTGTCATCATCGGCCCCGCGCCTGGGGGCCCTGGACTCATCCGTGCCTCTGCGGGGGCCGTCATCAAAGACACGCCTGGGGCCATCTTCGAAGCCTCTGCGGGGACCGCGGTCCTCGTCCCCTCCCCTTCTAAGACCCCGGTCATCATCCCCAAAGGTTCTCCTTGGTGGACGGTCCTCATCCATGCCTCTGCGCAGGGGTCGGTCCTCGTCCCCGAAGCCCCTGCGTGGGGGTCCGCGGTCGTCGGCTCCACCACGGCGAGGGCCGTCTCCTCCTCTCCTGAAGGGTGGCTCTCTGTCTTTTTCCTCGCCGCCATCGGTTCTCCAGTCCCTAGAGAGAGAAAGGACAGCACAGTTATAGGACAGGTCACTTTGACCAGTGAACACAAACATACAAAGTATTTTAAACCAGGTAACATGCTTCAAATTTGCAATCTGAATGAAATCCCACTCACTTATCTGGTACGGCGTCACTATAGAGAGTAATAAAAGATTTTTGACCAGTGAACACAAAGTATTTTTACCAAATGAAATGCTTCAAAAGTACAGTCTGAATTAAATCCCACTCACTTATCAGGCACAGGCCGACGCCTCTCTGATTCAACCTCAGTACGCCTCCTCCATCCTCCACCTCCTCCCTCCTCCTTCTCAGCACCCCATTCCTGGAGAGGAAAAGAGTGTCCAACACTGAGTGATGGCTTTCATTACATTTACATGATTATTTATTTTATTAATTTTAAGAACACCATATTTGCAACATTATGATAATTTCATCCTATACCTTTATCTGAGCTTATTTTTGGGAATTCATAACTAAGTTAACAGAGAAATGGAGTACATTCATGTCACAAGTTCCACCCAAAATGTCAAGAAACTTCACATTGTACTTTGAGACGGCTGCCTGTGCTTCTCGCTCTCAGTTCGCCGGTGAAATAGAAGTGCATTTAATTTCATGTCGCTCTTTGAGCGATCAATGGAGGAGAATCATCATTGAGCGAACAAAACTTAAGCGCTATATAAACCCATTTATTAATATTATAATTATTTTAACACCCCTCTAAAGTGAGTCATCTTCGACTCAACAGAAAGTGAGCTGTGTGAAAGTGCTCTGGGGGAGAAGTTGGCGAGAATGTGTAGTAGGCTACCTTGGCTTCTCCTCTGGGTTTCTCCTCAGACCTAGCAGGGGCCCTCAACTCTTCCTCCCTGCGGCGCTCACGCTCCTCGATCTCCTGCTGCCGGGCTCGCTGCTTCCTCTCCTGCTCCTCTAGTTTGCGCAGGCGCTCCTGGTACTCCGCCTCCTCTGCCTCACGTGCTTCCTGCTCGATGCGCTCGCGCTCCTCGCGCTCTGCAACAACACATGGATATGTAGATTCAGATGACAGGACACTGAAGACTATGGGGCAACCGTCACATGGGACACACAGACGAACAAACACCAACCAAAAACACACTTGGAGCCGAAATCTAATTTACCTAAATCTGTGTGCATAACTTCGTTTTTGCAGATATCTTCCATTGACATCAATTAAAGTTACTATTACCTTTAAGAGAAACTCATAGTTGACAATATCTAAGATAATAATAATAAAATTATTATTATTATTTGACATCCATACTATATACCAAGTCCTCTCTGGGCCTGAGAGGTAACGGAGGTACCTTTCTTGAGCTGCTCCTCATGGATGCGCTGGGCCTCCTCCTCCTTCTGGCGGTAGAAGGCGTTACGGCGGTCCTCCTTGCGCTGAATCTTCCTCTCCTCTAGACGCTTCTTCCTCTCCTCCACCAGGCGCTCCTGGAACTGTTTCAGTTTTTCCTGGGATGGTAACAAAGACATTTAGGTGTATTCTTAAAGATCTTAAGTGTATTCTTAATAAATGAAAAACAACTCAGGCCAAATAACTTATGGTAGAACTCCATTGACAATTACTCTTTTTTGGTTATTCCTGCTTTCTTTGTAGCAGCTGATAAGCTCTTTAAAGTAAATATTCACCCATTTTGAATGTTATATTGTTTTTGTGCATCTCTGAGCGATGTTCTATCGATTCCCTGGGCCAATTCATGTTTTCGTGTGTATCTGAGATATTGCCGTTCAAGCAGGCAGAAATTCAGCCGGTATGAAATAGCATTGAGATAAAGCCGCTCTCACTACGCTGGAAGTTAATAAGAATACGACTTTTAGATTGCAAAAACATCTATCACACATGTCAGATGTCAATACTGGCCGATGTCATAACGCGGTAGGTTGTCTTCTCTCGAATGAGCCATTGACCATATTTCTGCGATATTCCTACCTCGAGAAATGTGTAATTTAACATTGGGTCTAGGGGTGTTTTCACACTTGGTCCCTTTCAGCCACTTTTTGTGAACTCAGTGCGTTTTGTTTAATTTTTTGTGCAGTGTGAACACTCCAAAAGGAACTCAGACCCCTAAAAGAGCTCCCCGAAGCTAACCGAAACCATCTTGAGAGGTGGTCTGAGTTTGGTTCGCTTGAATTCCGCAGTCCGGTTCCCTTTTTTAGGGCAACGTGGACACTAAACTCCCCAGGTTCGCTTGTCATTAATCCCACACCACACACTAGACTACTGCAACACTGTTTCCCCTGCCATAACCCCTCACATTGGTGCCACAAGAGAGAAAATGATGTGCAGGTTCCTGGAAAAAAACATTCAGTTTTTGGATATTGATTGCCGATTGTCAAGGATGCACAGAAATTCTAAAATACTGAATGTGTGGAGTTTTGAGTTCAGATTATTTGTTTGCGATATGTGATCTATAGGCTAAGAGCGCTTCATAAACTGTTTATTCGATTGTGTGGTTTGAATAGTGTGAGAAGATGACAACATATTTGGTAAGAATGACAACATAGGGTTCAAAATCTATTCTAGCTCTTAAAGGGGCAGTAGCCTACATTGGGTGTACAATTTTCAATTACAGCATTATTTAATCTGCAGTTATTCTTCTGCTATTTATTCTGTTACCCATTATATGTACCTTTTGATTACAATTATGTCTCACCTTTTAACTAAATGCAATCTATTAGCTTCCTAAATGTAAGTAGGTATATGGTATATCAAGCTGTCCGATAACGCACTGATGGAATGGCTTGTCCTGCACTTTGTAAAAACCCACAGGGCAATGTGAATACAAAGAGAACATATCTTTTGCTTTTTACCACAGCTTTCACTTTAAAGAGGACTGAGATCGGTTCTTTTAAAGAGGACTATATGTGAAAACACCTTAACATATTTCTCCTATTTGTCAGACTCGTCAGTCCAGGGTGCATTGCATGGTGCCGTTGCGATTGTCAGACTCCACTCGAGGCACATTGATCTGCAGGTTAAACATGGTGAGATTGTAGACTCCTTAATTGATAATGCAGTTTGTTTAGGCGATTGGACAGCTAACTAGCTACTTCACATGCTAATATTGACTTTAGTATTATTATGTGTAGCTACATTAGTTAGCTAGCCCATAGAGAGGGCATTGCATTATGGGTTTTGTAGTCGACTTGAGCTGCAATAGATTTCCACATGTTGCTACCAACATTATTATAACGACAAAATGAAACATTTGTTCACAAAAATAATTACTCACATATTAGTGTTATGCAACACTGTAAATTACAAGAATGAGTGGTTTTGGGTGGATTTTTCCTTTAATGCCATTGGGCTTCTAGAATCGGTGGTTTCATGCACATTTTTAATTAAGCAATAAGGCACGAGGGGGTGTGGTATATGGCCAATATACCACGGCTAAGGGCTGTTCTTCTGTGCAACGCGGAGTGCCTGGATACAGCTCTTAGCTGTGGTATATTGGCCATATACCACAAACCCCTGAGGTGCCTTATTGCTATTATAAACTGGTTACCAACGTAATTAGAACAGTAAAAAGTTATTTTTTTGTCATACCTGTGGCATACCATCCAGGAGCCAAACTACCCAATTTAAAATGCCATTTACCTCGTAGATGAAGCTGCGAGCATCTGTTATTTTGCTCACAAAGTTCTCCTTGTCCTCCATCATTCTGGACATCCTTTGCTTGTGCTCCAAGGCCCTCTCACGCTCCACCTTCATGTTGCTGATCTACAACACAAAACAGATGGACCATAATCATTGACCATTCTGTAACCACAATTAAAATGTTGTTTATTATCACGAAAAACATGGACCAGTCAGCCTGACAGCTTGCCATCACTAGAGCGCTCAGTTCGTGCATGCCATCTACAATGGCTTTGTGTTTAGGATTTACAAAGGCATAGATGCTGAATAAATATATTGCCTTACCCTCTCCTCCTCTTGGAGTTCCCATAACTCCATGTCCTTGACACGCTGCTCCTCGTAGGCCTTTTTGATCAAGGGGATCTCCTCCAGACGTTTGGCCCTCTCAAAGTAGTCAATCTGCAAGGACCAGTCCACACATGAAACAACATTGAGTGAGTCATTTTTCTGCATCACCTGTTTGTAACAGGCAAGACAGAAAACATGGAATATATATTTGATGAAAATATCTTCACCTTTTTCTCCTGGTTCTTCAGGCGGTCCTGAAGTTCTCTCTTCTCCTTCTCAAGTTGCTCCACCTGTTTGGACATGATGAAGTCAGGATCCAGGTCCTCAAGGTCCTGTGCAAAGGGAGGTTGAGAGTTAATTTCACCATTGTACATCCACACTTCATTTCCAAAACTCATTCTAGATATAGATTTATATTCCGGACTCTGACATTGCTTGTTCTCACGTCTTAATTTATTGTTCTTTTTTTAACTTTTGGATTGTGTGTGTATTGTATTGCTAGATATTGTTGCATTGTTGGAGCTAGAAAAATAAGCATTTCGCTGAACTGCGATAACGCCTGCAAAACTGTATGTGATCAATAAACTTTGATTTGAGATGTTAGCTATACTGAACAAAAATAAATGCAACATGAAACAATTTAAAAAGATTTCACTGAGTTACAGTTCATAAGGAAATCAGTCTATTGAGAAATTCATTAGGCCCTAATCTATGGATTTCACATGACTGGGAATACAGATATGAATCTGTTGGTCACAGATACCGTAAAAAAAAAAAAGTAGGGGCGTGGATCAGAAAACCAGTCAGTATCTGGTGTGATCATCATTTGCCTCATGCAGCGCGACATCTCCTTCGCATAGAGTTGATCAGGCTGTTGATTGTAGCCTGTGGAATGTTGTCCCACTCCTCTTTAATGGCTGTGCAAAGTTGCTGGATATTGGCGGGAACTGGAACACGCTGTTGTACACGTCGATCCAGAGCATCCCAAACATGCTCAATGGGTGACATGGCTGATGAGTATGCAGGCCATGAAAGAACTGGGACATTTTTCGGCTTCCAGGAATTGTGTACAGATCCTTGCGACATGGGGCCGTGCATTATCTTGCTGAAATATGAGGTGATGGCGGCGGATGAATGGTACGACAATGGGCCTCAGGATCTCGTTACGGTATCTCTGTGCATTCAAATTGCCATCGATAAAATGCAATTGTGTTCGTTGTCCGTAGCTTATGCCTGCCCATACCATAACCCCACCGCCGCCATAGGGCTCTCTGTTCACAACGTTAACATCAGCAAACCGCTCTCCCACACAAAGCCATACATGTGGTCTGCGGTTGTGAGGCCGGTTGGATATACTGCCAAATTCTCTAAAATGACGTTATGGCTTATGGTAGAGAAATTAATATTCAATTCTCTGGTGGACATTCCTGCAGTCAGCATGCCAATTGCATGCTCCCTCAAAACATATATGGCATTGTATTGTGTGACAAAATTGCACATTTTAGTGGCCTTTTATTGTCCACAGCACAAGGTCCACCTGTGTAATGATCATGCTGTTTAATCAGCTTCTTGATATGCCACACCTGTCAGGTGGATGTATTATCTTGGCAAAGGAGAAATGCTCGCTAACAGGGATGTAAACAAATTTGGCCACAAGATTGGAGAAATAAGCTTGGTGTGTATGGAACATTTTTGGGATCTTTGAGTTCAGCTCATGAAACATGGGACCAACAATTTACATGTTGAGTTCATATAATTTTTGTTCAGTGTACATTCCAGGTAAACACTTATGGTACTTACACCAGTATGACCCATTGGGGGAAAAAAACTTGTCTTAACATCATTGATGTCAATGTGATCTTTTCATTTTAAACAAAGCAATATGTTTGATGGGTGGCAGAGTGTACAGCTTAGTTGAGCTTGTGTCTAGTTTACCTCTATATCGATGTCTTTGAAGGCCTTGGCTCCCAGTTCGGTCTTCTTGATCTGCTCCAGCCGCTCGCGCACAGTCTTCTTCTTGATCTGCTCGTGCTCCTGCATGATGCGCTCCTTCTCGCGCTCCTTGGCCTCCTGGCGCAGGCGCTCCTCCTCTGCCTTGCGCACCTTCTGCAGCTCCGCCTCGCGCTGCTCCAGCTCCTCCTTCTCCCGCTGGATGTTGAGGTTCTCCAGACGCTCCTTGCGTTCCTCGATTGTCTGCCGGCGGGCCAGGATGCGCTGGTGCTCCTTGCGGCCGTTCTTCAGGTAGGCGGTGATGGCTAGCTGGCTCTGCTCCTCGCGCTCTTTCTGGAAACGGTGGACAAGAGGGTAGACAAGTGAGAGACGGGGACAGGTTTGTTAGAGCGAGATTGTGCATGAATGGGGGTTTCACGCAGTATCAATGTGAATTGGTTGTGTGTGTATGCACGGAACAATCCATATAGTATTGGCCCTAACTGTTACATTTTCAAAATGCCTTAAATACCTTATAATAATTTATGTAATGCACATTGGGATGATGGAATAGAAAGCATGTTTTGATATTTGATCAAGGAGGACAGCGACGTTGTCTTTTCTTTTTTTTGGGCTAGCAGTGCAGGTACAAATGCCATCTCGACGGGAGGCTGTGCTCACCAGCATGGATGCAGGTTTGATGACCTGGATTGCCTTGGCCAAGGAAGACGACATGGCTGTCAGCTGGTTCCTGATCTGCGCAGAGGGCATGTTCTGCAAGAACGGCCCCACAGGAGAGTCCTCTTTGGTCGAGTAGTTCAGGTCCGAACCAAAGCTCAGGTTTCGAGTGGTGTGGTCAATTCGAACCTAGAACAGACATTTCAAAAAAATAAATAATAATAATAATAATAATACTGACTGAATTCTTAGCGTATAGGTATGAAATAACTATGTATTTAGGTGAAAAGTCAACTTGGGTGTTTGTACAATTTTGCACAGAGAATATCATTGACAAAATCCATGTCCGGTACCCCACCTGCAGATCACAGTGTCGGGCAGCATCCACAATGGAGCGCTCCAACTGGAAGGGATCCACAAATGGAACCAGGGAGGCCAGACGGTTGAACTCAATGCTCTGATAGATCTGAGCCACCTAATATCCCATTAAAAGAAACAGTGTGCAGTGATTAGTTAATAGGACCACAATTTACATACAATACATGTGTTACATGTTTCAATCAATGAATGGACAACATCCTGAGGCTCGAGGGCCACGTCGGGATATTTTCTGGACCGTTTTGTTCGTCAAAAATCAATGTGTGCCAGAAAAAGGGCAGTTCTTTTAAAATACATTAGGTACATTATAACATCTACATACTTTCTATCAGGTTTTAGATGTTCAAATGTAGCCTGGAGTAGTTGAATCCACTTTTTTTTATTTTACACTTTATTTACTAAATCCATCGTGGGTGGCATTTAAATTGGCTCGTGGGCCTCCTGGTGCCCATCCCTGCACTAGCGAGTTACAAGGACAACAGACATAGTTAATAATAAAGTTATATTGTAAGGTATTGTATTTAATCAGTTATTGTTTGGCACATATTCGTGACATTTAACTATGAGTGAGATTAACAGACCATCAAAGTCTAAGTGAGCAATCTAAAATGAGCAATAAGTCACCTGCTGCAGCAGCCTGAGGATGGTGTTACTCTGCAGATGGGGAACATACTGCTGGAGGTCTGCCTCCTTCTCAGACTGGTCTCTCACCCAGTTCAACACCTAAGAGGAAGAGGGAAGGTCAATACAACAGATGAAGAAAACAAATGGTAAATGAATCAGCCATGACACAAATAGTTGTAATTTCAGAGGAATTATGTGGATGTATTTTATATTGTTTTTGGACAGTTGCATGTCAGATTGCCCAATGTTGCAACACTGTAGCTTTTCTGAATTCAAATGTTACCTTTGTTACTCTTCCGCTAAGCTTCAGTGGGTGGAAGTCCATCTCCAGCCAATTGTACAGCTCCTTCACTTCAGGTACAATGTACTGCAACAAATTGAACCTAACCTAAAGGGAAACATAACATGGATATAGTAGCACTGTGAACAACCCCTGACAAAAGGACAACTGAAAAAAAAGAAACAGCAGTTGGTTAAGTTCTCTCTGACTCTTCTCTAGGGGTAAAAACTAAGACAGCCTATTTTTGGCACCGGGTCACAAGCTAATGTCATGCAAGTAAATCTCAGCAATGGACAAACCAGTGTTTGTTTTCATTATGTAGTAAACAAACATATCTGTATGGGTAGTTCACAGGACTAAAGCAAGTCAAGCACTAGAATACAAACTCCTAACATTGACATATGGGACATACTGTCACTGGCCTCTTATACCCAGCCTGCTCACAAACAAAAATCCCTATGGTTATTTCTATAGTCTGTTCCATGCATGTGGGTATATACCATGTCATTGATGAGGCTCTGGCGGGTTGGTGGGGACTGCAGGCCCAGTAGTGTGGCCAGCCTGCGGTGTTTCTCCACGATGATGCCGTCCATGTCCAACAGGCGGGCAATGTCTGTGCGCTCCGGGGTGATGGGAATGGACAGGGTTGCCAGGAGGACCCTTGTGGACATCCTGAGGGAGAGAGAGGAGAGCCGTGAGCACCTGCAACCTCGGATCTACCCATCACCAAACATGCTAACATGAAGAGGAAGGGGGCAGTATCCTGGAGTGTAACAAAGGGCTCTGATTAGTTGGAAATGGGGCAGAGGCATGATGGTGACTGATTGACAGGTGATTAAGGTGAGATAGAAACCATAACTCCAGTTGATGAAATGTCTGATTCATATTTTTTAATTTTTTTAAGTGAATGGCCATTCAAGTAATTCTATGTGGCACACATTCCAGCAAACTGGTCAGGACTGGGCTTGCATACCTCTGCATCTCTTCCTGGGTGAGGTTCTTGCGCATCTCCCTGGAAAGGTGGTAGAGGCGGTGGAGGGTGCAGGCGTGGAATAGGGCATTCCCAGACTTCCAAAACACAGTGGACACCTTGTTGTAGTAGTTAGCCATAAGTTGAGGCTTGGGGGGCTTCTTGGAAAGGGCGAAGAGACCATGGATGTCTTCCACAGCCTTGAAAGCTTCCTGTAAAAATCAAAAATCAAATTTCACCATTCATAACACATAAAATCAATGTTCATAATAAAATGTAGATAACAATTGCTTGTTGAAAAAATAAATTGGACAATAAAAGTATTATTCTAGATGTAACATTGTTTCAACTAAACATTGCAAGCTAATCATATGACATCATACCTGCCAGAGCTCCATGGCGATGGCACTGTCCAGCTGCACCAGGCGTGTCTCCAGGTGCATAGACTGGCTCTCAGGGTTGTTCAGGTTGATGGCCGTGCTCTGGTTGTGGTGGCGCTGGATCTGACCCAGATGCATGCGCAGATTGTCGCAAAGCTTCCGAAACTCTGCCTTACGGGTGTACTGAAGGCAGAACTTGAAAGCTGCGGAACACATCAGGATACGATTAGGATGAGGAGAAATCTGTTTCCAAGTATTCCCACAAATAAAATAGAGATACAGTTGAAGTCGGAAGTTTACATACACCTTAGCGAAATACATTTAAACTCAGTTTTTCACAATTCCTGACATTTAATCCTAGTAAAAATTAGTTGTCTTAGGTCAGTTAGGGTCACCACTTTATTTTAAGAATGTGAAATGTCAGAATAATAGTAGAGAGAATGATTTATTTCAACATTTATTTCATCACATTCCCAGTGGGTCAGAAGTTTACATACACTCAATTAGTATTTGGTAGCATTGTTTAACTTGGGTAAAACGTTTCAGGTAGCCTTCCACAAGCGTCCCACAATAAGTTGGGTGAATTTTGGCCCATTCCTCCTGACAGAGCTGGTGTAACTGAGTCAGGTTTATAGGCCTCCTTGCTCGCACACGCTTTTTTAGTTCTGCCCACAAATTTTCTATAGGATTGAGGTCAGGGCTTTGTGATGGCCACTCCAATACCTTAACTTTGTTGTCCTTAAGCCATTTTGCCACAACTTTGGAAGTATGCTTGGGGTCATTGTCCATTTGGAAGACCCATTTGCGACCAAGCTTTAAATTCCTGACTGATGTCTTGAGATGTTGCTTCAATATATCCAAAATGTTCCTTCCTCATGATGCCATCTATTTTGTGAAGTGCACCTAGTCCCTCCTGCAGCAAAACATGCACACAGCATGATGCTGCCACCCCAGTGCTTCACGGTTGGGATGGTGTTCTTCGGCTTGCAAGCTACCCCCTTTTTCCTCCAAACATAACGACGGTCATTACGGCCAAACAGTTCTATTTTTGTTTCATCAGACTAGAGGACATTTCTCCAAAAAGTACGATCTTTGTCCCAATGTGCAGTTGCAAACAGTAGTCTGGCTTTTTTATGGCGGTTTTGGAGCAGTGGCTTCTTCCTTGCTGAGCGGCCTTTAAGGTTATGTCGATATAGGACTCGTTTTACTGTGGATATAGATACTTTTGTACCGGTTTCCTCCAGCATCTTCACAAGGTCCTTCGCTGTTGTTCTAGAATTGATTTGCACTTTTCGCACCAAAGTACATTCATCTCTAGGAGACAGAATGCGTCTCCTTCCTGAGTGGTATGACGGCTGCGTGGTCCTATGGTGTTTATACTTGCATACTATTGTTTGTACAGATGAACGTGGTACCTTCAGGCGTTTGGAAATTGCTCCCAAGGATGAACCATACTTGTGGAGGTCTACCATTTTTTTTTTTCCTTAGGTGTTGGCTGATTTCTTTTGATTTTCCCATGTTGTCAAGCAAAGAGGCACTGAGTTTGAAGGTAGGCCTTGAAATACATCCACAGGTACACCTCCAATTGACTCAAATGATGTCAATTAGCCTATCAGAAGCTTCTAAAGCCATGACATCATTTTCTGGAATTTTCCAAGCTGTTTAAAAGGCACAGTCAACTTAGTGTATGTAAACTTCTGACCCACTGGAATTGTGATACAGTGAATTATACGTTTAATAATCTGTGTGTAAACAATTGTTGGAAAAATGACTTGTGTCATGCACAAAGTAGATGTCCTAACCGACTTGCCAAAACTATAGTCTGTTAACAAGACATTTGTGGAGTGGTTGAAAAACGAGTTTTAATGACTCCAATCTAAGTGTATGTAAACTTACGACTTCAACTGTATGTGAATATGTCTCAATGTAATCAGGTAGGAAATGATGTTATTTTCAAATACAATCTCTTTTTGGGCTTACTTGTGGTCAATTTGACGTGTATTTATTATAATAATTATTTTCACCCCCTGACAAATCGGGCTGAATGTAGTTGCCTACCCCGATGTACATCATGTTAAATGTTCAGATTGTGCTCACCTTGCTGGGCAATGTCATGGTAGAGGCGCTCCACCTTGGAGTTGTTACGCAGCAGGTCCAGGCATTGGCGGTAGGATTCCCACAGAAATTTCACCCAGGGAGTGAGCAGCAGACGGTCTGTACGATCCTGGGTGTCTTCACCACTCACAGCGCTCAGAAGCACACTAGGATCACACAAGGTAGTCAAGTCATTGGAGCTCACAGAACTACACCACTAACATTGCATCATTGTGCACACATCACCACCACCACGCTAATGGTTTACAGCAAAGGTGAAGCATGATTGTTAGCATGGTTACAGCTATTAAAAGGTGGTAACAATAAGTGTGCGGATAGTCCAATATATCTGAAATATAGTATCAGCCCATCACATCATATTGGAATAAGGTTTCAATGGACCCATACCTCAAAGTTAAATAAAAAGGTTCCTAGTTAAATAAAAGGTTAAATAAATACCTCTCAGGAGTCTGGATGTTGTCAAGATCCTCAATGTCCAGGACCATCTGCTGTGACTCCCCCTTGGCTGTCTCCGTCTTCTCCTCGGCCAACTTCAGGTAGGCTCGAACCACATCCTCCAGGGATTTGATGTTCACCTACAAAACAAAATAGAGGCTCATACTTAACTGCGGCAGGTGAGTGACTTTGTAGGATCAATAGTACCCAACATTTACGGTTGTCCAAGAGAGGGCTTGGTGTGCTGACCTGCTGGCAGATGTTCTTGTACTGGTATAGGCCCTCCTTGGCCAGGTGGCTCTTGCGCAGGTCCACGCAGAGCTCCAGGTACTTGAGCATGATGGGCTCGTGGATCTTCTGCCATGTTCGATGCTTTTTGCTCTTAATGACATCGTACAAAACATCCAAAGCTGGCTGCTTTTTGCCAACCTCCAAAAACTCTGTAAAAACACAGCAAATTCATGAAAAACACAGCAAATTCATGAAAAACACAGCAAATTCATGAAAAACACAGCAAATTACATGAAAAAGGATGAAAAAAGTTCTGAAGGTGAATCAGTTGCTGCAATATAACCTTCATGCACAAGGGATCACCTAATAGATTAAAAAGATCTGGGCCCGGTTTCCCGACATCGCTGGAACTTAGGCTTACAAGTGTTTTAACGATGCATCTTTCCTACAAAAGCCGAAGATGTAACATGTTTCCCAAAACACCACACAGAGAGAACATCAACATCATTGAGGCACGTGTCGATACTGATAGGATCGAAAGAAAGGCAGCGCGGCTCTCAGATCAGCCTTCTCCATTCGAATCCTACCTTGACGACATAATTATTCCACAATAATGATGATGGATCAGCTCCTAGAGAGATGTCACCTATGGCTACAAATATTGAGGCAGCTTATTCTAATGCTTACCCTATAGTAACGCACTTAATCAAGATTTGGCACATCATTGCACACATTAGGCTACACATCATTAAATATATTGAGGCAGAAATTACAGACAGTAGCCAAATAAAACAAAATTGAATTAACATTAAATTGATTTCAATTAAATTGAAATACAATATATTGGCCTATGTATCCTATACTGTAGGTCGGCTATTTATATGTTAATGTAGTCATCTCCGTACTCATTTGAACCATCTTTTTATCCTTTGCTTGTTTATAACAACTGCAAAGACATTGGCAACTTTGGATTTGTAGTCAACTTCGTGAAGTTATCAGCGGTCACAGAGACATAAACATCTTGTTTCTATGTTTAGCGGACACCTGTGTCTAAAGTGACGCGGGGGGGGGGGGGGGGTACACATCTAACAACGCATTTAGCTGTTCTACAAGTTGTCTGAGGCAGGCGTTAGATTATGAGCGTTTTCATGTACAACTTTAGTAATGATGTCAAAGGCTTTGGGAAACATCTCGGAGATTTAACGATGCTCCTACGAAGGTTCGTTCTAACGATGAACATAGCCTTAAGATGGTTTTGGGAAACGGGGCCCTGATAGCTGAGTGTAGACATTAACCTATCCATGTATTTATTTTATGAGATGTGCAAACCCCTCCCGGGGCACAACGAACTCGCCCCATTGATAGACAATCTTAGCTGGGCCTTCTGTTTTGGTGATGCAATCTAGCTAGTTACCTAGTTAGCTATCCAAGACCAGTCTAAAAACATTAACCAGCAGCAGCGGTTACCTTTCAGTTGATGTGCCTAAACCGATTATTACTGACTTCAGAGTGAGTTGGACAAGTTGATCACCGTGTCACTAGTTAGCAGCTTAGCTAGGGGATATGCTAATACGTTAGCTAACCAACCCTTCAGGGCTAGGAAGTGCTGACGTTATGTTAGCTAGTCAGTGTGAACAAGATGGCAGATACTTTTCGATGCACCCTGCCGGACATCAGTCACAGACATCAATCATATCGGTGTGATTTTAGATTAAGTATTATTGCTGAATTGGCCGGCCCATGACACCTCTTAACGTAATTATGGGTGGTGAATTCAAAGGCCTAGTGACACGGGTGGCTTCAATGCGTGTACCTATACTTACAACATGGCTTCCCCGCCATGCGTAGCTAGCGAACCACCGCAAGCCAATGTGAATACTTTACTGGGGCTAACTAGGTAGAAAGCGAGGACATCTAAGAAATTACTATATACGACTCACCATTTGCTCGTTTGAGAGCATTTTCCGGTCGTTGGAAATATGCCGGCATTTTTATGGCTTGCTCGCGGAATGAAGAGAAGGTTGGTTTGGGTGAATTTTACTAATTTCACCGGTCCATCCGCGCCAGGCATTCACCCGCTCCGACAAGCTCCTAGGAAAGGAAAGAACCAAGTGAACGGCCCACATCAGTGACGACAAAGGTTCCCGTATGTAACCGAAGAGACGTACATTACATAGAAAGGCAGTAAGTAAAGAATTACATGTATGTATATTGATTGAGAGGAAAATGTATAAGAATGATGTGCTTTTTTTCATGACGTTGCTGTAAAGCATTCAACAAATAAATATTAATCTAAATTCAATATTCAAGAAACATTAATTTGGTTTGCAGGCATTTGAGATGAAAACATAACCTGACATTTTATGTGACATTTAAATCAGACATTCTTTGAGCACATCATTTAAACAAGGAAATTAGTGATACATTGATTGGTGGTAAATTGAGATACATCTTTTTTTCAATGAGAGGATAAGAGGAATTTACTGTTCTGTTATAGTATTTCTATAGTGATGATACAGTAATACCGCCAACACAGCAGGTGGCACCAAAGTGATTAATCCTAAACAAAAAAAGAATGTATTTGTGCTTGTGTATGTCTTTCTTTATACTCCAAAAAATACCAAAAATAAGACACTTTCTCATGGTTTTCTTCAAACTTAATTTTACCATCTCTTCTTCTCTTCTTAAAGCCACTGAAGAAGAAGAACCACTATCAGGAAGTAGGAAGAGAATTTGATTGACTTTGCATTTTGAAAGCGTCAATGTTAGCTAATTATTTATAAACGTTCTAGATTCGCTCACTCTGCACGATCATAATTGCAGATCTGGACCATACACACGGTAACTGTACTTTCATTAACTTTGTGTCCTAGTACTGTAGCTATAGTTATGAGCGTAAAGTGATCCTGCAAACTGTAGCTACATGACTTCTCCTCAAATCAAATGTCATGACAGTCGAAGTTCTTGTAGCTAATCATTCATTGTGGCTGGTGTATGTAGGTATAACCTTAGCTGGGTTTTTTAACTCCACGATATATATATATATCTTGGTGGAGTTGGGTTGCGACGACTGTCAGTCGATGGGAGGAAAAAGACCAGTGTGTTGTGAACAGCATTAGCTTGAGCAACAAGCGCTGAATGGGTGGTTCGCCTTCAAAATAAAAGTTCCCTATTGAAACTGATGCGAAAGGATACAATTTGTGAAAACATGACACAATTGGACTAGTTAATGCTAAACAAGGTTGGAATGTTATATAAATTCAACAAAAGACAATTAGTTAGTTATCACCACCTCAAGCTGAACCTCAGCAAGACAGAGCTGCTCTTCCTCCCTGGGAAGGGACTGCCCGCTCCATGATCTCGCCATCACGGTTGACAACTCCATTGTGTCCTTCTCCCAGAGTGCAAAGAACCTTGGCGTGACCCTGGACAACACCCTGTCGTTCTCCGCTAACATCAAAGCGATGACCCGATCCTGCAGGTTCATGCTCTACAATATTCGCAGAGTACGACCCTACCTTGCACAGGAAGCGGCACAGGTTCTAATCCAGGCATTTGTCATCTCCCGTCTGGATTACTGCAACTCGCTGTTGGCTAGGCTCCCTACCTGTGCCATTAAACCCCTACAACTTATCCAGAACGCTGCAGCCCGTCTGGTGTTCAACCTTCCCAAGTTCTCTCATGTCACCCCGCTCCTCCGCACACTCTACTGGCTTCCAGTTGAGGCTCGCATCTACTACAAGACCATGGTGCTTGCCTACAGAGCTGTGAGGGGAACGGCACCTCCTTACCTTCAGGCTGTTCTGTTATATGACGTAAATGTAAAAATCAGTTGAAATCACACTGTGGATGTATTTGAATTCAGAATTGCATTGGGGGCATACTTATATTGATGTGAATACACACAATATGTTGAGTAATGAGGTTAACTCCCACAAAGAGCATGTGAGCGGAGTGGAGCGGGAGCGAGCGTGGAGCGCGAGCGGGCAGATTTTGGACAGAGCGCAGAGCTGCATTTTTAAAAGGACGGAGCGTCGCCCTATGTCCCGCTCCAATTTCGCTCGCTCACACCACGAGTCTGAAGGATGCTCAAGCCTGACCCAGAATCCATCTGTTTAATTTAATTTGTGTCGTCCATGAATTTGTAATTTATAGAGCGAGAGGAGCAGCAGCAGCAACAAGAGAAAAGGGTTGAGGAATTCAAAAGTTTCTTCACTGCACGCAAAGGCCCAACCATAACAAGGGAGAGAAAAAGAGAGCTGGATGTAGCATTTAAAAAAACGATTTACATGGACTATGAACCGCTGAGTAAAGGAGAACGCGAAGGGATGCAACACTTCTCCAGCGCAGCTCAACCGGGCTACACCCCCCATGCTACAACACCGTACGGGACACGCTCATGCCACATGCCCTGGAAGAGATGGAAGCCAAACTGCAAGATCTACTGCAAAATAGTGATGGGCTCATTCTGTCAGCGGACATTTGGACCAGTAGAAGAGGGCACAGCTTCCTTGGCATCGTGGCCAGTTTCATTGATGGGACGTTCCGGGGGCACACGGTTTTGTTGGGCTGTGAGCACATACAGGGGCACCATACCGCAGATCGTATTTACCAAAAGTATGAAAGTGTACTGAAATATTGGAACGTGCAACGACGTGTGATTCGGGTCGTCACTGACAGTGCCAGCAACATGATCAAGGCATTTAACCTCCTCCCTGGCACTGAAGAGGAGGCGGAGGGTGAAGTGACCGCGGATGCCAGCAGAGGAGGATGAGGGACCACCTGCGCCCTCGCAAGTCCATGTGGAAGTGATAACCTCTAATGTAGAAACTATGATAAATCAGTACTTTACTTTGTCAAATTTACATCTGAGATGCCTCATTCACATGCTTCAGCTGGCGATCAAAGACGCCGTTAACGAGCACGACAACATGAATAGGCTGTTAGTGAAAGTCGGGCACCTGGTGAAAAGTGTACGCAAGAACACCCTGAACACAGAGGAAACCGACCAATTAGGTGTCCGCCCCACAAATTCCTGCACCACTCGATGTAGCAGCCAGCTGCGGATGATTCAGTTGTTCATCCAGTTGTTCCAAAAAGACCCGTTATGGCAAAACAAACTCAAGTCTAATGTTGCTAACATCACCCTGAATCAAGTACGGCAGCTGACGCACCTTGTCAGTGTGCTGACACCACTGGCAGACCTCACAGACAAAATGCAGAAGGAGCTGGGGAACCTGGGGATGATCCTCCCTGCAGTTACAGAAATCAAATCCCTGCTCACCGATGACACTCACGCTGCACTTCCAATGGGTATCGCTGCTTTGCAGAAACATTGGCAATCAACGTGCCAATTCGCTATGGAATATACTATACTGATTAACATCTCATTTTAGCATCAGTGTTAGATCCTCGTTTCAAGACAGAATGGATAATCCGAGATGAGTCTGTATGCAACAAACTCGGGGAGATAAAGTAAGGCTGTGGTTTAAGCTAAAAGTGAAATACATGCAGATTTTGTTCCTTTTTTGGAGCGAGCGGGGGGGGGGTGATTTGGGTGGAGCGCGATGCAAACTGCGTTGAGCGCTGAGCGATAATGAGCGGACTGGCCTGATGTGGCTTTGAGCGGGGGGAACGGAGGGGTGAACAGCTCCGTGAGCGAAGAGCTGAGATTCTCACCGCTCCACTGCGCTCATATGCTCTGCTCCCACAGTAAAAGTCCTGCAATAAGAGCTAAGACACTAATATTTGGATAAACTCTACATAGTTGTGTTCTGTGGGTGTCACTGAGTAGGCTGATACCCCATTTCATAGGTAAACAATCGAAAGGTTAAGCTGTACAATGCAATATGAATGTTCAATACACATAGGTTGACTGGTGAGTTTCAAATTTCAGTGGTTTCAGAGTCCTGCAATAAGAGCTACGTTGCTAATATTTGTGTAAACTCTACAGTTGTAGTCAAAAGCTTTGAGAATGACACAAGTATTGGTCTTCACGAAGTTCGCTGCTTCAGTGTTATGAGATATTTGTCAGATGTTACTATGGTATACTGAAGTATAATTACAAGCATTCCATAAGTGTCAAAGGCTTTTATTGACAATTACATTAAGTTTATGCAAAGAGTCAATATTTGCAGTGTTGACCCTTCTTTTTCAAGACCTCTGCAATCCGCCCTGGCATGCTGTCAATTAACTTCTGGGCCACATCCTCGCTGATGGCAGCCCATTCTTGCATAGTCAATGCTTGGAGTTTGTCAGAATTTGTGGGTTTTTGTTTGTCCACCCGCCTCTTGAGGATCGACCACAAGTTCTCAATGGGATTAAGGTCTGGGGAGTTTCCTGGCCATGGACCCAAAATGTTGATGTTTTGTTCCCCGAGCCACTTAGTTATCACTTTTGCCTTATGGCAAGGTGCTTCATCATGCTGGAAAAGGCATTGGTCATCACCAAACTGTTCTTGGATGGTTGGGAGAAGTTGCTCTTGGAGGATGTGTTGGTACCATTCTTTATTCATGGCTGTGTTCTTACGCAAAATTGTGAGTGAGCCCACTCCCTTGGCTGAGAAGCAACCCCACACATGAATGGTCTCAGGATGCTTTACTGTTGGCATGACACAGGACTGATGGTAGTGCTCACCTTGTCTTCTCCGGACAAGGTGTTTTCCGGATGCCCCAAACAATCTGAAAGGGGATTCATCAGAGAAAATGACTTTACCCCAGTCCTCAGCAGTCCAATCCCTGTACCTTTTGCAGAATATCAGTCTGTCCCTGATGTTTTTCCTGGAGAGAAGTGGCTTCTTTGCTACCCTTCTTGACACCAGGCCATCCTCCAAAAGTCTTCGCCTCACTGTGCGTGCAGATGCACTCACACCTGCCTGCTGCCATTCCTGAGCAAGCTCTGCACTGGTGGTGCCCCGATCCCGCTGCTGAATCAACTTTAAGAGACGGTCCTGGCGCTTGCTGTACTTTCTTGGGCGCCCTGACGCCTTCTTCACAACAATTGAACCTCTCTCCTTGAAGTTCTTGATGATCCGATAAATGGTTGATTTAGGTGCAATCTTACTAGCAGCAATATCCTTGCCTGTGAAGCCCTTTTTGTGCAAAGCAATGATGACGGCACGTGTTTCCTTGCAGGTAACCATGGTTAACAAAGGAAAAACAAAGATTTTAAGCACCACCCTCCTTTTAAAGCTTCCAGTCTGTTATTCTAACTCAATCAGCATGACAGAGTGATCTCCAGTCTTGTCCTCGTCAACACTCTCACCTGTGTTAACGAGAGAATCAATGACATGATGGCAGCTGGTCCTTTTGTGGCATGGCTGAAATGCAGTGGAAATGTTTTTTGGGGGATTAAGTTCATTTTCATGGCAATGAGGGACTTTGCAATTAATTGCAATTCATCTGATCACTCTTCATGACATTCTGGAGTATATGCAAATTGCCATCATCAAAACTGAGGCAGCAGACTTTGTGAAAATTAGAATTTGTGTCATTCTCAAGACTTTTGACCACGACGGTACAGTTATGTTCTGTGCGTGTCACTAAGTATGTTTACATGCACACTAATAATTAGGGTTAATTGCCTTGCTCAAAGGCAGAACGACAGATTTTTACCTTGTCGGCTTGGGGATTCGATCCAGCAAACTTTCGGTTCCTGCCCAACGCTACCTGCCGCCCCATATACAGTGGGAGAACAAATATTTGATACACTGCCGATTTTGCAGGTTTTCCTACTTACAAAGCATGTAGAGGTCTGTAATTTTGATCATAGGTACACTTCAACTGTGAGCGACGGAATCTAAAACAAAAATCCAGAAAATCACATTGTATGATTTTTAAGTAATTCATTTGCATTTTATTGCATGACATAAGTATTTGATACATCAGAAAAGCAGAACTTAATATTTGGTACAGAAACCTTTGATTGCAATTACAGAGATCATACGTCTCCTGTAGGTCTTGACCAGGTTTGCACACACTGCAGCAGGGATTTTGGCCCACTCCTCCATACAGACCTTCTCCAGATCCTTCAGGTTTTGGGGCTGTCGCTGGGCAATACGGACTTTCAGCTCCCTCCAAATATTTTCTATTGGGTTCAGGTCTGGAGACTGGCTAGGCCACTCCAGGACCTTGAGATGCTTCTTACGGAGCCACTCCTTAGTTGCCCTGGCTGTGTGTTTCGGGTCGTTGTCATGCTGGAAGATCCAGCCACGACCCATCTTCAATGCTCTTACTGAGGGAAGGAGGTTGTTGGCCAAGATCTCGCGATACATGGCCCCATCCATCCTCCCCTCAATACGGTGCAGTCGTCCTGTCCCCTTTGCAGAAAAGCATCCCCAAAGAATGATGTTTCCACCTCCATGCTTCACGGTTGGGATGGTGTTCTTGGGGTTGTACTCATCCTTCTTCTTCCTCCAAACACGGCGAGTGGAGTTTAGACCAAAAAGCTATATTTTTGTCTCATCAGACCACATGACCTTCTCCCATTTCTCCTCTGGATCATCCAGATGGTCATTGGCAAACTTCAGACGGGCCTGGACATGCGCTGGCTTGAGCAGGGGGACCTTGCGTGCGCTGCAGGATTTTAATCCATGACGGTGTAGTGTGTTACTAATGGTTTTCTTTGAGACTGTGGTCCCAGCTCTTTTCAGGTCATTGACCAGGTCCTGCCGTGTAATTCTGGGCTGATCCCTCACCTTCCTCATGATCATTGATGCCCCACGAGGTGAGATCTTGCATGGAGGGTGATTGACCGTCATCTTGAACTTCTTCCATTTTCTAATAATTGCGTCAACAGTTGTTGCCTTCTCACCAAGCTGCTTGCCTATTGTCCTGTAGCCCATCCCAGCCTTGTGCAGGTCTACAATTTTATCCCTGATGTCCTTACACAGCTCTCTGGTCTTGGCCATTGTGGAGAGGTTGGAGTCTGTTTGATTGAGTGTGTGGACAGGTGTCTTTTATACAGGTAACAAGTTCAAACAGGTGCAGTTAATACAGGTAATGAGTGGAGAACAGGAGGGCTTCTTAAAGAAAAACTAACAGGTCTGTGAGAGCCGGAATTCTTACTGGTTGGTAGGTGATCAAATACTCATGTCATGCAATAAAATGCAAATTAATTACTTAAAAATCATACAATGTGATTTTCTGGATTTTTGTTTTAGATTCCGTCTCTCACAGTTGAAGTGTACCTATGATAAAAATTACAGACCTCTACATGCTTTGTAAGTAGGAAAACCTGCAAAATCGGCAGTGTATCAAATACTTGTTCTCCCCACTGTAAGTATACTCCCAATGCATGTCTGAATTCAAATACGTCAACTGTGCAATTTCAACTGATTTGTACTTTTTCTGGTAAAATTAACTAATAATTGTATTTTGCTTAATTTACATAACAACATTCCAATCTTAGCATTATCTAGTCCAATTGTGGCTTGATGCCACTTTTTATCCGTTTCAATTGGGACATTTATTTTGAAGTAGAACCGTTGATTTCACCATTGTTGCGCACGTTAATGTTGTTCACGACTCACACGTAGGAAACTGTCGGTGGTACATCGAGGAGTTGAGGAAAAACTCGTATAGTATAATCTCTTAACTTGATAGAGCTAGTGAAAATGTTTTATCAGAGTTTTTGCTCTCTTGTTCATCCCATAGTCCCTCGGATGTAAAAATCCCTCAATCTGCCGTTGGCGCCCAGACATAACCCCCAAATTGCTTTGTTCAATCTTGTTCATTCTCATTAACACATACCATTACTGTTTTCTCATTAGCTGGGAATGTTGTCTGAAATGTCCGATACAACATACTTAGGTGATCTCGTTATCAACCTACTGCATACCCTTATAAAATAAAATGTTTGCGTGCTATACACTAGCGTGCTAACACTCATTAAGGCAGACTGGTAGAATAGCTAGCCATCGCTAGTAACTTTTGAGTATAATAGAGGTGACCATGATGACGTGAATATAATTCACGACATTTGGACGGGAGTTATAATCCAGTTATACAAAAAAAAAAGTAAACAATGACTATGTGTGTCGTTATTGCTTAAATTCATGCTTGGCACAGTCATAAACCCCGCCTATTTCTACAATTTCCCTTCTTAAACTCAGATTTTAAACCTAACCTTAACCACACTGCTAACCAAATACCAGATGTTTTTATAACTAAACCATTGTTCTATCTGTGTTGAGGCCTGACTTTACGTTTGTGGCTGTGATAACTAGTGGCAACCTGGTGAAAGATTGCTTCCGTACCCCACTTCCGTGTTTTCGATGAAAACGTCACCACAGATAGAACGATGAGGGGTGTAGGGTGCGTTCGTAAATTCACTCTGGTTATCTACTCCGATTTCAGAGCGCTCTCGTCTGAGTGTGCCAGAGCACTGAATTTACGAACGCTCAACACCCCTTGAATATGGCCGGTGTCAGTAAACGTCGGCAAAAAAAGCGTAATTAAATTGTTGCCAGCAGCACAGTTAGTCACCAACGCTCTGGATAACATGAAAACAGTCTAACCAGCTCTGCTAGGGCGAGTAAAATGGTCAGAGTGAGCTGTTCTCTCATTTGTGTCTGGGAGTGGCTAGCAAGCTAGCCAACGTTAGCTTGGGTGCTTGACTGCCGTTGTGAGGTCAGAACACACGGATCAATGCTACTCCTCGGCCAGAGTGTCCAGTGTGCGCTCTGAATTTACGAACGGACAATCTGACAATGCTCTAAATTTAGGAGAGCACTATGGCACTCCAAATGTAATTTACGAACACACCCACAGTATCTCCAAACAGTCAGGAACATATGGTGTGTATTGATTGCGCAGATTCTGTCGTATTGCAACGATAACGAGAGTTTCTATTGGACAAATTCAGGAAGGTATCTCCCCGTTTCGTTCTGTTTGGTTGTTAAACGGAAAACGGTTTCCGTTGCAGTACATAGTGAATACACCCCTGTGACCTACCGAGGTAAAAATTGGTTTTATATTGGATATTAGGTAAGATTCGGTTTTCTCTCATCAATAGCTATTGACCCAAGCATGCCATGACTATAGAAATAGTAATGGCGTCTTTTTGTACTCACTAACTCCGCCATGGTTCGTTGGACAAAGCCTATGAGGAAAATGAATGCAGTTTCTGGATAAACTCCGAAAATAAGGTCTGTGGTAAACACAGGCTTGGGAGATCTTATGCGTTTTGTTCTATGAGATAGTCTTCATCAGCTAACATCACTTTTTGTGAATCTTGAAGAATTTAAGTAATAATAAAAAAAGGCTTCATAATTCATGAAGGTCATGTTAACTGACTGCTATTATCTCATAGAACAAAACCTATAAGATCTCCTAAAGGCGTCCGCATGCTTCCCAGCCAAAACAATTTGGAAGAGTTTGTGCATACAGTACCATTCAAAAGTTTGGACACACCTACTCATTCAAGGGTTTTTCTTTATTTTTACTGTTTTTACATTATAGAATAATAGTGAAGACATCAACACTATGAAATAACACATATGGAATCATGTAGTAACCAGAAAAGTGTTAAACAAATCAAAATATATTTTAGATTCTTCAAATAGCCACCCTTTGCCTTGATGACAGTTTTGCACACTCTTGGCATTCTCTCAACCAGCTTCATGAGGTAGTCACCTGTAATGCATTTCAATTAACAGGTATATGTTGTTAAAAGTTAATTTGTGGAATTTCTTTCCTTCTTAATATGTTTGAGCCAATCAGTTGTGTTGTGACAAGGTAGGGGGATATACAGAAGATAGCCCTATTTAGTAAAAGACCAAGTCCATATTATGGCAAGAACATTACTTTAAGACATGAAGGTCAGTCAACACGGAACTTTGAAAATTTCTTCAAGTGCAGTCGCAAAAACCATCAAGCGCTATGATGAAACTGGCTCTCATGAGGACTGCCACAGGAATGGAAGACCCAGAGTTACCTCTGCTGCAGAGGATAAGTTCATTAGAGTTACCAGCCTCAGAAATTGCAGCCCAAATAAATGCTTCACAGAGTTCAAGTAACAGACACATCTCAACCCCAACTGTTCAGAGGAGACTGTGTGAATCAGGCCTTCATGGTCGAATTGCTGCATGAAACCACTACTAAAGGACACCAATAAGAAGAAAATACTTGCTTGGGCCAAGAAACGCGAGCAATGGACATTAGACCGGTGGAAATTTGTCATATGGTCTGGAGTCCAAATTGGAGATTTTTGGTTCCAACCACCGTGTCTTTGTGTGATGCGTTGTGGGTGAATGGATGATCTCCTCATGTGTATTTCCCATCGTAAAGCATGGAGGAGGAGGAGGAGGAGGTGTTATGGTGTGGGGGTGCTTTGCTGGTGACACTGTCTGTGATTTATTTAGAATTCAAGGCACACTTAACCAGCATGGCTACCACAACATTCTGCAGTGATACGCCATCCCACCTGGTTTGGGCTTAGTGGGACTATCATTTGTTTTTCAACAGGACAATGACCCAACACACCTCCAGGCTGTGTAAGGGCTATTTTACCAAGAAGGAGAGTGTTGGAGTGCTGCATCAGATGACCTGGCCTCCACAATCCCCGACCTCCACCCAATTGAGATGGTTTGGGATGAGTCGCACCGCAGAGTGAAGGAAAAGCAGCCAACAAGTGCTCACCATATGTGGGAACTCCTTCAAGACTGTTTGAAAAGCATTCCAGGTGAAGCTGGTTGAGAGAATGCCAAGAGTGCGCAAAGCTGGCATCAAGGCAAAGGGTGGCTATTTGAAGAATCTCAAATATAAAATATATTTTGATTTGTTTAACACTTTTTTGCTTACTACATGATTCCATATGTGTTATTTCATAGTTTTGATGTCTTCATTATTATTCTACAATGTACAAAATAGTAAAAATAAAGAAAAACCGTGGAATGAGTAGGTGTGTCCAAACATTTGACTGGTACTCTATATACATTTTTACTCCCTTTTTCGATCTTGTCTCATTGCTGCAACTCCCCAACTGGCTCGGGAGGCAAAGGTCGAGTCATGTGTCCTCTGAAACATGACCCGCCAAACCGAGCTTCTTAACACCCGCCCACTTAACCCGGAAGCCAGCCGCACCAATGTGTCGGAGGAAACGCTGTTCAACTGATGACCGAGGTCAGCCTGCAGGCGCCCAGCCCGCCACAAGAAGTCGCTAGAGCGCGATAAGCCGAGTAAAGCCCCCCCGGCCAAACCCTCCCCTAACCTGGACGACGCTGGGCCAATTGTGCACAGCCCTATGGGACTCCGTATCATGGCCAGTTGTGATATCGAACCCAGGTCTGTAGTGACATCTCAAGCACTGCGATGCAGTGCCTTAGACCACTGCGCCGCTCGGGAGGCCATGCACATTTTTAAATTGAAAAATACTGCACCAAGCATCCTAGTTAGATGTAAAATTGCATGACTAAGATCTCTTTGGCAAAAACGTCAAAATTAATGACAGATTTCTTGAGTTCTATTAGATTTAGTTCTGACTATTTTGAGGCCACGGCGTCTCAAAATGGTCAAAGAGTACTATTGCTACTTTTTTCTTGTTTTTCAAGCGAAGGTCTTTTTAAGGGAGTATGCGAGCACATTTGTTCGGTTTCGCCTAGTCGACTTCAGCTATGCCGCCAGCCGAACTGAAGCATGCTGACGCCTTAAGCCTGTGTAACCTCAGACCTTATTTATTCCAAAACTGACTCTGAACGAACCAGAGGTCACTTATTTCCAGGTTTTAGGACTACAAGCTGGCAAGCTCTATGAAAATTATATATTCTGAATCGGGGGAGGATGGACAAAAATCCACGTTATTTTTTTATAGACATTTCAGCTTTTTCTCCATCCAACCCTGATTCAGAATATACTGTACCATCTTTATAGTCATGGCATGCTTGGTTCAATAGCTATTGACTAGAGAAAGCTGAATATCCAATATAAAACTAATTTTACGTCGGCCTACTTGTTTGGTGAAAGTGTTGCTTCCTTGTCCTAAGATAAGCTATCCTGAGTCCCTAATTGTCAACTCCCACAGTTTACGACTGAATTGTGATGGGATATGGCGGCACCAGAAACTCAGCTCATGCTAAGCATTGGATTAATTGGTAAGGCAAGACACAGAATATCATTCCCTTGTTGTAATTATGTTATCCTGCTGGTTGATGCATGCCAAATTTGCTCCTGTTTGGCTTTGACTGGCACCACATGATATTAACGTGATCAAGTATTTGACTTCCTGTAAATCATGAGAACAGTTCAATTTAATTTAGTTAAATATATACTGGTAATAATGAGTTGTGAAAGCAATATGACATAGTATACCACTATTCTTCCCCCACACAGAGAAAGACTTGAATGCAGACACCTTGTGGGTGTGGTGCTATCCCTCAGTCAGTGCTGAGCTCCGAGAGGTCCTGCTCAGTAAGTGCTGTCTCACACAGGACAGCCAGGGCCTGAACACCTTTGTGTTCGGCCAGTTCTGCCGTACCTGGTACTACATATCCACTGTAGAGGTGCAGGAACCCACCACCCTAAAGAAGGTACAGTTAGTTTAGAAATTCTCCATTCATTGAAAGAACTGTAACTTGTAGGCCTAATGATTATACGTTCTATTATATGGCTCATATTTCTCTCTCTTTAGGTCACACATTTTTCGATAGTTGTCACAGCAAAGGACTTCAACCCTGAGAAGTATGCAGCATTCAGTCGAGTACTATGCAGGTACAACATACTACACTAATGCATCCCCATGGCTAAATGTCTGCTTATTTAATACTTCCCAAAAATGAATTTCTTCATGTGTATTTTATCATTCAGGATGTACATCAAACATGGGAGCCCAGTGAAAATGATGGAGGGTTACATTGCAGTCCTCACCAAAGGCATCTGCCAGAGTGATGAGAATGGCTCCTTTCTCGTCAAGGACTACAATGTCAGGAAGGCGTACTTAGCAGGCTCAGTGAAAGGTAAAACGTGTACTTAAAACAGTTATTACAGTATAAGGAAATGATTGTTGATACAAGGTGCTTGACACTGTCAAGATATCTTAATGGCATGCAAAGAAGCATGTCCATGAAGAAGCTGATACCATTTGATTTCCAGGATTAGGTAGACTATCTTGTGATTACGGTTTCAGATGTGGTGTCCCAGTTTGGGATGGAGACCATCATCCTGTACACAGCCCTTATGCTAAAGAAGAGGATTGTGGTCCATCACCCTCGGATTGAAGCACTGTTGGAGTTCACAAGGTGACTAAGGCAATAAAGAAAATGCAGTTATGGTTTAGAGTCTTGACGGTCATAATTGTTACATTACGGTAGGCCAAAAACTAAGGAAATGTAGAATTTTCAATATAGTCTAATCCGACCAAACCTCTGACTGTTCATGGACTTCATTGTAGAAGTGGATTACAATACAATTTTCTGAGGGAACATTATAATCATTATATTAAATGTATGATTTCATTTTATTCCCCTCCCCCCAGAGCTCTTCCAGCTCTGACATGGCACAGGAAAGACTGGTCCATTCTGCACCCTTATGTCCACCTGACTGACAGTGAGCTAGAGAATCTCAGGACATGCACTGGTGAGGATGTCTGGTTCATTAGATCCACATTACAGCAAACTGATTCAGACTTGGGTGTGTACATTAAACACCAAAGGGAAGAACATTGACTGTAACGGAGGGACTTACTGGACCTGTCCAATAGGATATTTTCATTTGCTGTTGCAAAACATTTTAAAATGTTTTCCTTTTGCATTTCCGAATGAACATAACCCAGATATTGAACGGAGCCCCATTGTGTCCCAACAGTCTGTTATTCTCTGACAGACACAGGAACGCACACACACAGGAAGACTCATGCAATAATTGACTTACATTCATTTACATGTACAGTTGAAGTCGGAAGTTTACATACACCTTAGCCAAATACATTTAAACTCAGTTTTTCACAATTACTGACATTTAATCCTAGTAAAAATTCCCTGTCTTCGGTCAGTTAGGATCACCACTTTATTTTAAGAATGTGAAATGTCAGAATAATTGTAGAGAGAATTATTTATTTCAGCTTTTATTTCTTTCATCACATTCCTAGTGGGTCAGAAGTTTTAAATACACTGAATTAGTATTTGGTAGCATTGCTTTTAAATTGTTTAACTTGGGTCAAACGTTTCGGGTAGCCTTCCACAAGCTTCCCACAATAAGTTGGGTGAATTTTCCATTCCTCCTGACAGAGCTGGTGTAACTGAGTCAAGCTTGTAGGCCTCCTTGCTCGTACACACTTTTTTAGTTCTGCCCACATTTTTTCTATAGGATTGAGGTCAGGGCTTTGTGATGGCCACTCCAATACCTTGACTTTGTTGTCCTTAAGCCATTTTGCCACAACTTTGGAAGTATGCTTGGGGTCATTGTCCATTTGGAAGACCCATTTGCAACCAAGCTTTAACTTCCTGACTGATGTCTTGAGATGTTGCTTCAATATATCCACATAATTTTCCTTCCTCATGATGCCATCTATTTTGTAAAGTGCACCAGTCCCTCCTGCAGCAAAGCACCCCCACAGCATGATGCTGCCACCCCCGTGCTTCACGGTTGGGATGGTGTTCTTCGGCTTGCAAACATCCACCTTTTTCCTCCAAACATAACGATGGTCATTATGGCCAAACAGTTATATTTTTGTTTCATCAGACCAGAGGACATTTCTCCAAAAAGTACGATCTTTGTCTCCATGTGCAGTTGCAAACCGTAGTCTGACTTTTTTATGGCGGTTTTGGAGCTGTGGCTTTTTCCTTGCTGAGCGGCCTTTCAGGTTATGTCGATATAGGACTCGTTTTACTGTGGATATAGATACTTTTGTACCTGTTTCCTCCAGCATCTTCACAAGGTCCTTTGCTGTTGTTCTGGGATTGATTTGGACTTTTCTCCTTCCTGAGCGGTATGACGGCTGCGTGGTCCCATGGTGTTTATACTTGCGTACTATTGTTTGTACAGATGAACGTGGTACCTTCAGGCGTTTGGAAATTGCTCCCAAGGATGAACCAGACTTGTGGAGGTCTACCATTTTTTTTTCTAAAGGCCTTGGCTGATTCCTTTTGATTTTCCCATGATGTCAAGCAAAGAGGCACTGGGTTTGAAGGTAGGCCTTGAAATACATCCACAGGTACACCTCCAATTGACTCAAATGATGTCAATTAGCCTATCAGAAGCTTCTAAAGCCATGACATCATTTTCTGGAATTTTCCAAGCTGTTTAAAGGCACAGTCAACCTAGTGTATGTAAACTTCTGACCCACTGGAATTGTGATACAGTGAATTATAAGTGAAATAATCTCTCTGTAAACAATTGTTGGAAAAATGACTTATGTCATGCACAAAGTAGATGTCCTAACCGACTTGCCAAAACTATAGTTTGTTAACAAGACATTTGTGGAGTGGTTGAAAAACAAGTTTTAATGACTCCAACCTAAGTGTATGTAAACTTCCGACTTCAACTGTATGTTGTTCATAAAGAAGTTCCTTGGAGATTTTGAACCTAGTGTTCAGTTTGAGTACCCACCATCTGCATTCACCCATATGCTCATTGTCTCTGCAGGATATGTCGCAGGATTTGTTGACCCACAAGTGAGCAACAGATCGGACTTGTTTGATGTGTATGTAAACCTCCCAGATAGTGAGATCACTGTATCCCAGAGTGCCAAAGGTGGGTGTCACAATTATAATATTATTCCTATAAGTGTAGAAGACAAAGGGAAGAATGCTGTTTAAAAAAAAGAAAAAAGGTAACTGAAGGAAGATAAACTTTGCTACCAAGTCTTCCCTCGATATTCCAATGCAAGCATCCACCATTTCTTAAACACTATGACGTCTCTACCACTCTACCACAGAGGCCATGGCTATGGGAAAGTTGCACAAAGACATTGGCCTCGTCATTGTCCAGTCTGCAGAGGATGCTGATAGAACAGATGGGCAGGTTATCAAGGTGAGTTGAAAGCATGCATGACATCCATACCATTCAGCCTTCTGTGATCAGAGAAGATATGTGGGATGTCTATTCAAAGACTTAGTGTTTTATACACATTGAGATTATACTTGTAATGAAGTGTTATAGAAATGTAATACATTATAGGTATTCAGGTATTTAGCACAATCTTTAAAAAAGCTGTCTGTTTGCTATGACATTTTCCAGGACATTTCCATAAAGACGAGGGAGATCCTTGCTAACCTGGCGTCCTTAGCTGAGGAGTGTGAGAACTCAAAAATCACCCTGGAGACCTTAAAGCAGCGTCACTTCCCGCCTGCTACCGAGAACTTCTTGTTCCACTTGGCAGCTGCTGAGCAGCTCCTCAAGATATGACCCTTGACCTCCTACATCATCTGTTGTGAGGTCACTCTGAATATTAGCATGGGCATTCATCTATGTAATTATACATACAGTGCATTCGGAAAGTATTCAGACCCCTTGACTTTTTCCACATTTTGTTACGTTACAGCCTTATTCTGAAATTGATTAAATCATTTTTTTCCCATCAATCTACATACAATAACCCATAATGACAAAGCAAAAACTGGTTTTTAGACATTTTTGCAATGTATTAAAAATAAAAAACTGAAATAACATTTACATAAGTATTCAGACCCTTTACTCAGTACTTTGTTGAAGCACCTTTGGCAGCGATTACAGCCTTGAGTCTTCTTGGGTATGACACTACAAGCTTGGCACACCTGTATTTGAGGAGTTTCTCCCATTCTTCTCTGCAGATCCTCTCAAGCTCTGTCAGGTCGATCGAGTTCAAGTCCGGGCTCTGGCTGGGCCACTCAAGGACATTCAGAGACTTGTCTTGGCTGTGTGCTTAGGGTCATTGTCCTGTTGGAAGGTGAACCTTCGCCCCAGTCTGAGGTCCTGAGCGCTCTGGAGCAGGTTTTCATCAAGGATCTCTCTGTACTTTGCTCCGTTCATCTTTCCCTTGATCCTGACTAGTCTCCCAGTCCCTGCCGCTGAAAAACATCCCCACAGCATGATGTTGCCACCACCATGCTTCATCGTAGGGATGGTGCCAGGTTTCCTCCAGACGTGACGCTTTGCATTCAGGCCAAAGAGTTCAATCTTGGTTTCATCAGACCAGAGAATCTTGTTTCTCATGGCCTGAGAGTCTTTAGGTGCCTTTTGGCAAACTCCAAGCGGGCTGTCATGTGCCTTTTACTGAGGAGTGGCTTCCGTCTGGGCACTCTTCCAGATGGTTGTCCTTCTGGAAGGTTCTCCCATCTCCACAGAGGAACTCTGGAGCTCTCTCAGAGTGACCATCGGGTTCTTGGTCACCTCCCTGACCAAGGCCCTTCTCTCCCGATTGCTCAGTTTGGCCGGGCGGACAGCTCTAGGAAGAGTCTTGGTGGTTCCAAACTTCTTCCATTTAAGAATGATGGAGGCCACTGTGTTCTTGGGGACCTTCAATGCTGCAGACATTTTTTGGTACCCTTCCCCAGATCTGTGCCTCGACACAATCCTGTCTCGGAGCTCTACGGACAATTCCTTCGACCTCATGGCTTGGTTTTTGCTCTGACATGCACTGTCAACTGTGGGACTTTATATAGACAGGTGCGTGCCTTTCCAAATCATGTCCTCAAATTGAATTTACCACAGGTGGACATCAGATTGTAGAAACATCTCAAGGATGATCAATGGAAACAGGATGCACCAGAGCTCAATTTTGAGTCTCATAGCAAAGGGTCTGAATAATTATGTAAATAAGGTATTTCTGTTTTTTATTTTTAGTAAACTTGCAAACATTTCTAAAAACCTGTTTTGGCTTTGTCATTATGGGGTATTGTGTGTAGACTGATGAGAAACATAAATAATCTAACCAATTTTAAAATAAGGCTGTAACGTAACAAAACATGGAAAAAGTCAAGGGGTCTGAATACTTTCTGAATGCACTGTATGTTGCAGTAAGAAAGAACCATGCCCTTGCATTCAATAAGGTTTTGATTTGGTTTATTGTGGGGACAACAGTCGCCAAAATGCCAAAATGTACTTTTATACTACACAACTAGTATAATGTACTGTAGCTACCTGCTATAGATGTTTGATGTCAGTTTAATCAAATTCAGTTGTTGTGTTGTTGTATGCCAGCTTAGTTTGATGAGTGGCCAAATTTCATACATTTTGTCCCCATATTGATCCATATTGTGGGAATTGAAACCACAAAAATGCCACAGTGACATTTTAATGGTTATGGTGAATGGGAATAACTCAGGTGTTGGGTATCACACACTATTGCCTTCCTGACTCTTAACAATACTAAAAGCCTACTTGTCATAATGTGACAGAAAAAAAATTGATATACATTTTCTTTATTGTAAAGTCTTGTTTTGACAATAATACAACAGTTACCTAAAATGATAATGGTGCTATGGGCAATATGTGAAATAGGGCTAATCCATTGAACACTCATGATGTAACAGTGTTTGGTTGTAGTTACTTTGTCTTACTGTTATATGAACAAGTGAGAGCATGGTTGTCTTGTTCCCCAGGTGCAGAATGTATTGGCTGTGAATATAAGCACTGCAGTGTCGTAAACTGTCTAATAAATCACGTAGCCCTAGCATTATATAGTTCAGCAATCCAATTGTTTATTTTAAGACTGTTAACAGATTAATTTGAAGTCTCAAGAACCATGATTTATTTAGATTTCAGAATTACAGTAAGAGATGCATGACAAATATGTAGTTTCATGTTATTGTAAATATCATTTTAATCAATTATCTTAACAATGTGTTGTCGATTCTTATTAATAAAGTGCCAAAATTGAACTAATATCTTTGGATATTGCAATATAAGGAATTTCTCATATGTTTGGGTGTTGGTCAGATGAGAGGGAGAACTGATAAAAAAATTAGCCTTGTGTCCTCAGTTTGATAAGCAGTAGACCGATTGCCAAGGGTGGAGGCATAACGGATATCTGTCCTCCCTGGAAAGCTGTCAGCTATTGTTAGTTACTGGATAGACTTTTTGTTTTCATGTGACCATTATGTCAAATGATGTTGCATACCTATTTGTTACTGTAATATTATGACCTTTTTATTGATATTTATTGACATTTGTTTGACTTCTTGGTCAATTCTACCCTTGTTCTCAAAGGCTTGTCTTTGTGCCTGAATAGATTAAATGAGACACTAACGTTGCGTGCAATATGTACACTACCGGTCAAAAGTTTTAGAGCACCTACTAATTCAAGGGTTTTTCTTTATTTTTACTATTTTCTAAATTGTAGAAAAATAGTGAAGGCAACAAAACTATGAAATAACACATATGGAATCATATAGTAATCAAACAAGTGTTAAACAATTCAAAATATATTTTATATTTGAGATTCTTCAAATAGCCACCCTTCGCCTTGATGACAGCTTTGCACACTCTTGGCATTCTCTCAACCAGCTTCATGAGGTAGTCACCTGGAATGCATTTCAATTAACAAGTGTGCCTTCTTAAAAGTTAATTTGTGGAATTTCTTAATGGATTTGTGCCAATCAGTTGTGTTGTGACAAGGTAGGAGGAGTATACAGAATATATCCCTATTTGATAAATGACCAAGTCCATATTATGTCAAGAACAGCTCAAATAAGCAAAGAGAAATGACAGTCCATCATTACTTTAAGACATGAAGGTCAGTCAACACCGAAAATGTCATGAACTTTGAACGTTTCTTCAAGTGCAGAGGCAAAAACAATAAAGCGCTATGATGAAACTGGCTCTCATGAGGACCGCCACAGGAATGGAAGACCCAGAGTTACCTCTGCTGCGGAGCATAAGTTCATTAGAGTTACCAGCCTCAGAAATGGCAGCCCAAATAAATGCTTCACAGAGTTCAAGTAACAGACACATCTCAACATCAACTGTTCAGAGGAGACTGTGTGAATCAGGCCTTCATGGTTGAATTGCTGCAAAGAAACCACTACGAAAGGACACCAATAAGAAGAAGAGACTTGCTTGGGCCAAGAAACACAAACAATGGACATTAGACCGGTGGAAATGTGTCCTTTGGTCTGGAGACCAAATTTGAGATTTTTGGTTCCAACCGCCGTGTCTTTGTGAGACGCGGTGTGGGTGAATGGATGATCTCTGCATGTGTATTTCCCACCGTAAAGCACAGAGGAGGAGGTGTTATGGTGTGGGGGTGCTTTACTGGTGACATGGTCTGTGATTTATTTAGAATTCAAGGCACACTTAACCAGCATGGCTACCACAGCATTCTGCAGTGATACGCCATGCCGTCTTGTTTGGGCTTAGTGGGACTATCATTTGTTTTTCAACAGGACAATGACCCAACACACCTCCAGGCTGTGTAAGGGCTAGTTTACCAAGAAGGAGAGTGATGGAGTGCTGCATCAGATGACCTGGCCTCCACATTCCCCCGACCTCAACCCAATTGAGATGGTTTGGGATGAGTCGCACCGCAGAGAAGGAAAAGCAGCCAACAAGTGCTCAGCATGTGTGGGAACTCCTTCAAGACTGTTGGAAAAGCATTCCAGGTGAAGCTGGTTGAGAGAATGCCAAGAGTGTGCAAAGCTGTCATCAAGGCAAAGGGTGGCTATTTGAAGAATCTCAAATATAAAATATATTTTGAATTTTGTAACACTTTTTTGATTACTATATGATTCCATATGTGTTATTTCATAGTTTTGATGTCTTCACTATTATTCTACAATTTAGAAAATAGTAAAAATAAAGAAAAACCCTTGAATGAGTAGGTGTTCTAAAACTTTTGACCGGTAGTGTATGTCCTCATCTAGTTTTAGGAGATTCAACTATCTATTTTCTTAAATTTCTGTAATATCCTATTTGTTCTAAAAATGCATGTAAGTATCTGTGCCATCAAGAAAATCCATAAGTTATTTTATTTTTACTTATAAATGTTTAACAAATAAATAATGGTTACTCTCTATTATTTATATTTTTTTGTAAGATCAAGCTTGCAAACCAAATCACTAATGTGAACTGTAAAAAGCTGTACGAGGAAGGGCATTGTTTGCTATACAAACTCACGGTTACAATTCATTTGCAGTGCATTGTTAATTTACATCCACTTACAAGTTGCAACTATTAAATTCAACTGAATCGAAACATGGACTGTCCTTTATCAATTTGTAATTAATAATGACTCAATTCATCATCCTTGTGTATGAAGCAACAGTGCATATTCCATAAACTGCATCCCGTGGCCTTGAAAAGGTTGCTTCTTGTGATGCCCACTCAATGAAGTGTTCCTGCTCCCACATTGCAGTCTGCAGAATTTGTTTGCTGGTGCCTCAGAGCCCCCTGTGGTAGAATAGTTCACCACTTACAGCTGCAGTCTGTAATTCTTTTTCCAGCTTTTCCTTTTTGATCTGTAAAGCAGAAGAATAAAATGTTGAGTTGCAGTCTGATTGGGTTTTAAGAAGTGCACAGTAAAAGCAGTATTAATTTAATGTATCTAAGTCCTACTGTTCCAAGCTGTGGATAGAGACTGAAGGACACGGGGATCATCAGGCCCAGGACGATCGCAGTGCTGATGTGACGTATAGGAGCCACCAGCAGGGGGCTCCTTTGCAGAAACCTTGCCCTGAAATGACAGAAAATAGGGTCAATTTGTTCATAGCTTTAGGTAAAGAAATCATAATTTTTCGGATTTCAAGCTAGATGTTGCTTGATTAAAGCACATATTGTATTAGTCATATCATAGGCAATATTAACAAAGCTGTTTGACCAACTATTTATAAACAGATTAGCTAACCTTATGATATCGTAACAATGTACTCAAAGACTTGAATAGGTCATAGTGGGAAATACAGCCCCAGCATAAGACGAGTGACTTACTTTTGCAAGAGGAAAATAAGAAGATTAGGAACAGCAGCTGTAGTGCCTAACAGAGCAGCTCTGGAGAGAGCAGTCTCCTTCACAGCCTAACCAGGAAACATGTCAGCAATCATTAACAAAGGTATATTAAGAGCCTGCTGATGCCTTTTTATTTGACTTCAGTAACTTTTTCCTCTCACCTTTGCTCCAGCTGCCCGAGAGATTCCAACAGAATTCCCATTGGAATCAAACACCTGGATTCCATTCTCGGACTCCTCACTTCTGACAATGACCACATTGAAATAGGCCAGGGAGGCTATGGGATAAAGCACAGATCTGAGAGAAGGAACACCACCCTATCCAAAAATATGGATAATGGCTTCAGAAACAAACACACTTTGATCAATAAATCTATCAACAAGTACTTTGTTCATAAGACACAATCAGAGTCAGAGACTGGGGCACTGATTCTGGACAGAAATGGTAACAATGTTAATCTAAAATTTGTATTTTGATCATTCTTTGTAACGGTATCCTGATGTCCCAGATCAGACTTACTTTCAGTGCAAATAGTTTTTCAAATCCTTAGCACTTACCTGAGAGGGGAATTGGTAATATGGACCTAAAAAACATCTGGACAGCTGGGCTGCTCATGCTAAGTCGCTGTATGACTATTTGAGGAATTGCCTGAAACAGGTAAAGTCAAACCTAGTGTCATCTTGATGATCAAACAGCCTCTGACAGCCATCATCTACTCTTCTGTTTGACAAGTAATTCATTAACCAAATACATTACATTTTTTCCCCAGTAGTGATTACTCACCCCTGCACATGTTGCATATGCAACTGATCCGACAATCAACAGACCCTGCTTCAAAGATGTCTTAATCCCCTGATGGAGAAAATACATTAATCCCCTGACGTCATACAAAACACCAGTAAAATACAGGGCACAGCAAGGGGGAAGATATAATTGGGTGAAAATAAGTTAATTTCTTATCCATTTACCTTGTCAGAAGATGTGTTTCTGTTTGCATGATTGAATCCAGCGCTGTAACTCTGAAGCAAAAACTACAGAAATATTTATCTCATTAGTGAACAGTATTGAGTACCAGGCAGTGGCGGTCGGTGACGTTTAAGATGAGTGAGGCCATTTTTTTTAGTTTTTTTTAGGAGCATGGCCTTATTTCTATTACAGCATATTGGATGACTGTCATTTATATTCAATTTACGCAACTCAATGTAACATTGATAGGTTTAGGCTACTACAGGATACTCACATTTTCCCCTATACCTACAGTGAGGGAAAAAAGTATTTGATCCCCTGCTGATTTTGTACGTTTGCCCACTGATAAAGAAATGATCAGTCTATAATTTTAATGGTAGGTTTATTTGAACAGTGAGAGACAGAATAACAACAAAAAAATTGAATACCCATCAACCCACAACCCATTTTCAATGCCCTGGCTGAGGGAAGGAGGTTCTCACCCAAGATTTGACGGTACATGGCCCTGTCCATCGTCCCTTTGATGCGGTAAAGTTGTTCTGTCCCCTTAGCAGAAAAACACCCCCAAAGCATAATGTTTCCACCTCCATGTTTGACGGATGGTGTTCTTGGGGTCATAGGCAGCATTCCTCCTCCTCCAAACACGGTGAGTTGAGTTGATGCCAAAGAGCTCCATTTTGGTCTCATCTGACCACAACACTTTCACCCAGTTCTCCTCTGAATCATTCAGATGTTCATTGGCAAACTTCAGACGGGCATGTATATGTGCTTTCTTGAGCAGGGGGACCTTACGGGCGCTGCAGGATTTCAGTCCTTCACGGCATAGTGTGTTACCAATTGTTTTCTTGGTGACTATGGTCCCAGCTGCCTTGAGATCATTGACAAGATCCTCCCGTGTAGTTCTGGGCTGATTCCTCACCGTTCTCATGATCATTGCAACTCCACGAGGTGAGATCTTGCATGGAGCCCCAGGCCGAGGGAGAATGACAGTTCTTTTGTGTTTCTTCCATTTGCAAATAATCGCACCAACTGTTGTCACCTTCTCACCAAGCTGCTTGGCGATGGTCTTGTAGCCCATTCCAGCCTTGTGTAGGTCTACAATCTTGTCCCTGACATCCTTGGAGAGCTCTTTGGTCTTGGCCATGGTGGAGAGTTTGGAATCTGATTGATTGATTGCTTCTGTGGACAGGTGTATTTTATACAGGTAACAAACTGAGATTAGGAGCACTCCCTTTAAGAGTGTGCTCCTAATCTCAGCTCGTTACCTGTATAAAAGACACCTGTGAGCCAGAAATCTTTCTGATTGAGAGGGGGTCAAATACTTATTTCCCTCATTAAAATGCAAATCAATTTATAACATTTTTGACATGCGTTTTTCTGGATTTTTTTGTTGTTATTCTGTCTCTCACTGTTCAAATAAACCTACCATTAAAATTATAGACTGATCATTTCTTTGTCAGGGGGCAAACGTACAAAATCAGCAGGGGATCAAATACTTTTTTCCCTCACTGTATCATGAGTTTTCAACAACCTAGCCTATGAATGAAAGTTCACAACGTAGGTGCACAGGTGGAGAGAAATGTTTTAGTAATCAAGGTGACAGACAGTGACACATTCAAAACTGCCTTGCATACTCTAGCCTGCATCTAGCTGATCAAGGGTGTAATCATTAGTCCAACAGTTCCAAACAAGAGTTTCTATTGGACAGATTCAGGTATGTTTATCCCCGTTTTGTTCCATTTGCTTCCATTTAAGAAACGTTTTTCAAAAGAATCGGCAGAATGAATACACCCCTGATCACACGCAAACACAGTTCACTTTCATAGCAGCCACATATAAACAGCAAGATAATTTTGCTCGTTGTAGAATTCCTTCTCGCATCTACGCGCTCTCCTCCTCTCACCTTTTCCCTTTGCTTGTGGACTTCAGTGCACAACACATCAGCTGACCAGACGAAAAAACCTTTCCAAGCCAAACCTTCATATCATAACCGCTACACACAGCCTACATCGTTGTCACCATATTAGCTAACGTCATAGCTAGTCAATATAGCTACTAGAACTAACGTGTTAGTAAACCCGCTACAATCATGCAGTACAGTGTACAGTCACCAAGCAGTTTAGCAGTTACACCGGCAGGCCCCGGTGGCAATAATTCATAAAACCAAAAGCTTACCATGACTTGGAAGAGTTCCAGTGTTGGATAGCCATAGCCAGCTAGCTAACATAGCGTCACTCTCTGTGAGCTGGGTGTTTGAGTAGGCTAAACTAGCTAGCTGTATTTGCTAGCTAAATGAAAGTAAAAAAATAAATGTGTATATATATATATATATATATATATATATATATATATATATATATATATATACACACATAGCTAGCTCTCTCTCTCTTGGTTCTCCATTTTTAAAGAAACACATTTGTTCAAAACTGTTCAACTATTGTCTTTCTCTCTTTTTGAGTCAACTACTCATCACATTTTATGCACTGCAGTGCTAGCTAGCTGTAGCTTATGCTTTCAGTACTAGATTCATTCTCTGATCCTTTGATTGTGTGGACAAAATGTCAGTTCATGCTGCAAGAGCTCTGATAGGTTGGAGGACGTCCTCCGGAAGTTGTCATAATTACTGCGTAAGTCTATGGTAGGGGGTAAGAACCATAAGCCTCCTAGGTTTTGTATTGAAGTCAATGTACACAGAGGAGGACGGAAACCAGCTGTCCTCCGGATACACCATGGTGCTACCCTACAGAGTGCTGTAGAGGCTACTGTAGACCTTCATTGCAAAACAGTGTGTTTTAATACATTATTTGGTGACGTGAATATATTTTTATGAAATTCAGTGAGGAGGATGGTCCTCCCCTTCCTCCTCTGAGGAGCCTCCACTGGTACTTGGTTATGATTATATCAGTTGATGTGATCATCTGCAAGTCCCTTACCTGCCAGAATAGAGCCGGTTTGACTCCACTGTGTGGCAAAAAGCTGGCAACAACCTGAAGGAAAATGAAAAGTATGTTAATCAACCATTACAGTGTGGTGAATACAAGATTCTATCAATTAATTTGAAATAACCATGAAATTGAAATACACCAGTTGCAATTGCTATCTGAGTTTTAGAGTGATTATTTAAAAAAATGTATAAAACATTTACAGTAAAAAGTGATACACCATGAAATAAAATTGTAAACACTTACCAAAGGGGCTGATATTGGTAAAAATGCTATAAAAATGAAAGACGCCGTTAAAAGTTATCATGATTTTGTGGTGCTTGTTATTTTCTGTCAAAAGCTTGTCTCTCTAGACCAGGGCTCTCCAACCCTGTTCCTGGAGAAGAACCGTCCTGTAGGTTTTCACTCCAACCCTAATCTAGCACATCATTAGCTGGTTGATAAGATGAACCAGGTTAGTTACAACTGGGGTTGGAGCAAAAACCTACAGGAGGGTAGCTCTCCAGGAACAGTGTTGGAGACCCCTGCTCTAGACAGACTGCCTCCCACAATGTTACCCATGTTTGTTGCCCTAGGTCTGGGATTTCTAAGACTAGTCAAAAGCCAATGTAACACAAAGCACAGAGAAAAGAACTAGGCTACGATCAGACATTTCACTTGATTAATGCTATAGTACCTTGAGGACGGAAAACAGCTGGAAGTATAGCACCAGTACCAGCATGAACAGAAGACTGCAGAAACAATCAGAGATATCAAAACTTTGCAAGATATCAAAATAAATGCCATAATGTATTATGTTATAATTTTTCAATTCACTCTGACTGGATATCAGACAGTTTGTTTCTGTACAAGCCAGATTTAGTACAGGTTGTAGATTTAGCTGGTTGTAGTATCTCACTTACAAGAGAAAGCATCCATGCTGCATCTCCAGCCTAGAGGAAACATAACTTGATTTAAAATGTGTCAAATGAAAACATTTGCCATGATGACAGAAAAACTGTAAATCTTACCTTGTTAGCAATTTTAGCTTACCTTTTCATCATGCAGCTTTCTCTCCACACTTCCAATGAGTGAGTGGGCATTTTCTATTTCAGCCTGAGAAATAAAGAAATAAACCTCATTTTAATATACATTTTTCACCTTTTTGAGCTACAAATCATGGTGCTTGAAATTGTCTGTGCAGCAAGAACACATAGCCAAAGAGATCTGTGACATAGCCCCAAATGTGACTCATAAACAGTGGGGCCTCCTGTGTGAGTGAACTGTTTACTACAGTCTACTCTAGTGGTTTTCAACCTTTTTTTAACCGTGGCACAATTTGATGGGATAAAAACTTTTCTGATCCATACTGCAAATCATACATTTTCTGAGACTTCCTCAAGGCACACCAGTGTGCCGCAGCACACCAGTTGAAAACCACTGGTCTACTCTACAGGCTTAAAGCCAATTTATGCTTGCTCAGGCAATACAATCCGGAGGCTCCGTACGGAGGGTTGATACAATTGCGGAGCCTCTGGAGGCCAAATCCAGCTCCGTACCGCATCGCCGTGCGCCTCCCAAATTTGGTAACAATGCGGAGGGCTCCGTATAGCTCCGCATTGACATGATTGGTTGACGGTAGGTGGGGCGCGAGGTCCTGTATAAACACAAACTCACTTCCTTGACAATTACCATGACAACAGCTCTAATCCGCAAAGCGCAAGAAGTATGAATGCTCTGACTTCTGAGGAGGCCGCATAGCAATAAATGCTGTACAGCAACTGCAGACGTCGGATTGCGGTGCGGCCTCCACAGAAGTCAGAGAATTCATACTTCTTGGCTTCCCGGAGCAGAGCTGTTGTCAAGGAAGTAAGTGTGTTTATAGAGGACCTCCCGCCCCCACCTACCGTCAACCAGTCATGTCAATGCGGAGCTATACAGAGCTATACGGAACCCTCTGCATTGTTACAAAATTTGGGAGGCGCACAGCTATGCGGTTCAGAGCTCGATTTTCCCAGAGCAATTTTTTTTATATACATGTAATTTTGTCCTTGAAACATTTAAATGAAATACTGTAGAATTCCAATCATTCCTATGGATGACTGCCCTTCTGAGGAGCGGCTTCAAGGCCTCTATGGCCAAAACATAGAATCAGCAATCCAAGGTTTATATACATAATTGGTTTTAACACAGTTGCAGCCGAAAGTATTTTTCAGTAACAACACGTTTATGGCATCCGTCTTCCGGTTTACACAGGTGTTCGGAGACGCAGAGAGCTAATGCTGAGGGATTAACCGAAATTTCGTTTTTTAAACCGACGTCGGTTCAATTATGTGAATTCCACTTCATTCAGTTTTTTTCTGTGAGCTCAATCCGCACATCGCCGTTTCTCTAGAGATAAATCAGATCCAGCCTGAACTGTGCAATGTAGAAGGGAGTTGTAGTTTCCAACAGGCCAATATTCTACATAGTGTAGCGCATATTCCATTGCGCATCTACTTGTATGGTCTGTGTTTCTTTTTGTGTTTGACTGATGAAGACAGCTTGGCTGTCGAAACGTTGGTTACAAAAATATTGCATCTGAGCTCATAGTGTGCGGCTCTCCTTTTCTTTTTATGTGTTTATTTTACGCCTGCTACTGAAGAGAAGAATGTGCGATCGTGAGGTGATATCTAGAGCAGCCGTTGCTTTGCGAGGTATCTGAAAATACATTATCTAAGTGATTGATAGTTGGTATTCAGCTGTCATAAAAGTATACCATATTTACTTTGAATAATAAAACAAATGTAATATACACAACTGAAATTGTATTAAAGTAAAGTAATGTGAATAAATAATTGTTAATAAGTGATAAGCAGTAATGTGCAGCAATGGTGTAAAGTACCTAAGTAGAAATACTTTAAAGTACTACTTAAGTAGGTTTTTTTTGTATCTGTAATTTCCTTTACTATTTATATATTTTTGACTACTTTTACTTCACTACATTCCTAAAGAAAATAATGTACTTTTAACTCCATATGTTTTCCCTGACACCCAAAAACATCTCCGGTCATCCCTACTGCCTCTGATCTGGCGGACTCACTAAACAAACATGCTTCATTTGTAAATTATGGTCTGAGTGTTGGCGTGTGCCCCTGGCTATTCGTAAATAAATAAAAACTTGAAAATGGTGCCGTGTGGTTTGCTTAATATACGGAATTTTTAATTATTTATACTTTTACTTTTGATACTTAAGTATATTTTAGCAATTACATTTACTTTTGATACTTAAGTATATTTAAAACCAAATACTTTTAGACTTTACTAAAGTTCTATTTTACTGGGTGACTCACTTTTACTTGAGTCATTTTCTATTAAGGTATCTTTACTTTATCCTCAAGTATGACAATTGGGTACTTTTTCCACCACTGATGGGCAGTCACTACCATCATGGGTCTTTTATTAATTGTTGTATTCTGTGTTGTTACAGCATTCAATCTACATAATGCACAATGCATTTAATGCAAAAAAATTAATAATAATCTAAACCGAAAACCATGACTATTCTTTTATAATCGAACCGACCTCAAAAAGCACTAATTGCTCAGCACTACAGATAGCTAATTAGCACAGGTCTTCGCTGTATTCTGTAAACAAGCGCTGTAACATCGAAATATGGCCGTGTGTGAACGTAAAGGAACTGAGAGTCATGAGCTAGTTCAAGGGCTAGTTCAAATCCAGCTAACGGTTCTCTCCACAATCGAGTCACATGTGGAGCTTACAAAAAAATAAAATAATTCATAAGAAGTCACATTTTCTGGGTACTCACATCAGAGCTGAGCAAGGAACTTGGGTCAAGAATATTAAACCAGAGGCGTAGTCGACTGAGGAACGTCTGAAAAATAATTTCCATGCATTGAAACAACACTTCAGATCAACAATCATTCCAAATATGCATAATGTGGCTTACTACAGGCATGATGTATGTTATTCATTGCTCATAGACGTTGATGGATGGGATATTCACCTTTCCCTCGTTTTTCCAATAAAGCAAGTTAATATCCATTTGAACAAGCAATACCCACAAAGTCACACTGAATTATTGGTGTATAGGTTACATATTTTGTTGCATTATGTGAATAAATATAGAAAGAACTCAGTTTGAATGGCATGTGTCTAGGTCAAGTTCTATCTACAATTTACTTCCTGAGTTGATCACATGGCAGGGGGCGTTTGCCATGTTCACAAGGGTCAGCCTGAGCTGAGCGCTGCGCAGATTGACAAGCGCAATGAGCAAAATTAAGAAATGTGCAGATAGCGAATCAGTTTCTATTGCGCCTGCTACGTTAGGTTACTGGTGAACAAACTTTCTCTGCAAGATGTATTGCAAATATTAAAAAAGCCCGTTTTCCAAGGCATTCCAAAGGTAATTTACCTAGCTAGATAAGTTATTATTAGGCAGCCTACCTGCGCAAAACATGTGTATGATGCCCTAAAACACGGCACTGCTGTACGCACTTCTTCTTTAAATTGTATTGGTGGATCGCATCCAACCAAGAGGTGCATACACTCCCACCTAGTCCCTAGTCTCGCGTTGCCATGCATCCAAAATCACTTCGTTCTCATGTTTCCATTTTGAGAAGTGGGTAGCTGCGTCCCAATATGGCGACCGGAGTATGGGCGTGTGGAAAGGAGTGGGTGTGTCAAAAGCGAGCAGGTAACTGCTCGGATATTACTGCTATGCCTAACCCTCTCTGCAAGCTCAGACTCAGAAGACGATACTCTGTCCAAGGAACAACAACTCGAGATGGAAGTATAATATGTTCAGGGGCGCAACTTTCACTGGGAGGGACAGTGAAAGCTGTCACTGTGATACAAAGCGAGGTACTGGTGTACTTTAGAACCATGTGGAAGCCTCAGCGCAGTCTGGTAGGCTGTTTTCTGGTTTCAGACAGCTAGATTTAGGATAATGGACACCACAGGCTGGGTTTAGGACCATGGACACCAAGATTTTAAAAACTAAACCAAGATCAAATCAAGTCAAATCACATTTTATTTGTCACATGTGCCGAATATAACAGCTGTAGACCTTACCATGAAATGCTTACTTACAAGCCCTTACCAAACAATGCAATTCAAGAAATAGAGTTAAGAAAATATTTACTAAATAAAATTAAATAAAAAGTAACTCAATAAAATAACAATACCGAGTCAATGTGCAGGGGTACAGGTTAGTCGAAGGTAATTTGTACATGTACAGATGGTAATGTGCCGTCGCAACCTTCGCTCTCTCTCTCTCCCGCTACTCTCTCCTCTTCCATCCTATCATCTCTTCCCTCTGCTAAATCCTTCTCCCTCCGAACTCCTGATTCTGCCACCTCAACCCTCCTCTCCTCCGTTTCTGCATCTTTTGACTCTCTATGTCCCCTATCCTCCCGGCCGGCTCGGTCCTCCCCTCCTCCTCCGTGACTTGATGACTCATTGCGAGCTCACAGAAGAGGGCTCCGGGCAGCCGAGCGGAAATGGAGAAAAACTAGACTCCCTGCGTACCTGTCATCTTTTTACTCCCTCCTCTCTACATTCTCTTCCTCTGTTTCCGCTGCTAAAGCCACTTTCTACCACTCTAAATTTCAAGCCTCTGCCTCTAACCCTAGGAAGCTCTTTGCCACCTTCTCCTCCCTGCTGATGTCACGTTAGTTAATGAACGGGTCAGACCAAGGCGCAGCGTGATATGCATACATGTTTATTTGACTATTAAACACAACAACAAAACAATAAACGAAACGTGAAGTCCAAGGTAGTGGTCCAAGGTGCAGTGGTCGGGGCTCTCTCTCACGCTCCCCGACCACCCCTTTAGCCACCCCCAAAAATGTTCTTGGGGCTGCTTCTCGGGCGGCTTCCGTGTTGCCGTTGCTCCTCTCCTGCATGGGCATCTACCTTCGCCCATGGCCCTTTCCCCGCGAATATCTCTTCCCATGACCACAATTTGCCCACCTGTGACATGGCAATTCGCTCTTCCTGGGCACGCTGCTTGGTCCTTGTTTGGTGGGATCTTCTGTCACGTTCGTTCATGAACGGGTCAGACCAAGGCGCAGCGTGATATGCATACATGTTTATTTGACTATTAAACACAACGACAAAACAATAAACGAAACGTGAAGTCCAAGGTAGACACAAACAACATACCTTTACGGAACAAGATCCCACAACTAACTAGTGCCAATAGGCTGCCTAAGTATGGTCCCCAATCAGAGACAACGAGCGACAGCTGCCTCAGATTGGGAACCACACCGGCCAACATAGATCTATACATACTAGAATGTACAACATGGACAAACACAACAAGGAATATACACACCCTGACTCAACATATAAACGTCCTCTGAGTCAGGACGTGACAGCTGAATCCTCCTCCTCCCCTCCCTCCTCCCTCTCTGTGGATGACTTCGTCAACCATTTTGAAAAGAAGGTTGATGACATCCGATCCTCATTTATTAAGTCAAATGACACCGCTGGTCCAGCTCACACTGCCCTACCCTATGCTTTGACTTCTTTCTCCCCTCTCTCTCCAGATGAAATCTTGCAACTTGTGACGGCCGGCCGCCCAACAACATTTACATTTACATTTACGTCATTTAGCAGACGCTCTTATCCAGAGCGACTTACAAATTGGACAACAACCTGCCCGCTTGAACCTATCCCCTCCTCTCTTCTGCAGACCATTCCCGGAGACCTTCTCCCTTACCTCACCTCGCTCATCAACTCATCCTTGACCGCTGGCCATGTCCCTTCCTTCTTCAAGAGAGCGAGAGTTGCACCCCTCCTCAAAAAACCTACACTCGATCCCTCCAATGTCAACAACTACAGACCAGTATCCCTTCTTTCTTTTCTCTCCAAAACTCTTGAGCGTGCCGTCTCTAGCCAACTCTCCTGCTATCTCTCTCAGAATGACCTTCTTGATCCAAACCAGTCAGGTTTCAAGACTGGTCATTCAACTGAGACTGCTCTCCTCTGCTCTTATCCTTCTAGACCTATCTGCTGCCTTTGATACTGTGAACCATCAGATCTTCCTCTCCACCCTCTCCACCCTCTCTGAGTCGGGCATCTCCGGCGCTGCTCACTCTTGGATTGCGTCCCCCTTCTGATAACCAGGTGGTGAATCGCATCTCTGCATGTCTGGCAGACATATCAGTGTGGATGTCGGATCACCACCTCAAGCTGAAACTCGAAAAGACGGAGCTGCTCTTCCTCCCGGGGAAGGACTGCCCACTCCATGATCTCGCCATCACGGTTGACAACTCCATTGTGTCCTCCTCCCAGAGTGCAAAGAACCTTGGCGTGACCCTGGACAACACCCTGTCGTTCTCCGCTAACATAAAAGCGGTGACCCGATCCTGCAGGTTCATGCTCTACAACATTCGCAGAGTACGACCCTAACTTACACAGAAAGCGGCACAGGTCCTAATCCAGGCACTTGTCATCTCCCGTCTGGATTACTGCAACTCGCTGTTGGCTGGGCTCCCTGCCTGTTCCATTAAACCCCTACAACTTATCCAGAACGCTGCAGCCCGTCTGGTGTTCAACCTTCCCAAGTTCTCTCATGTCACCCGCTCCTCCGCACACTCCACTGGCTTCCAGTTGAGGCTCGCATCTACTACAAGACAATGGTGCTTGCCTACGGAGCTGTGAGGGGAACGGCACCTCCTTACCTTCAGGCTCTGATCAGACCCTACACCCAAACGAGGGCACTACGTTCATCCACCTCTGGCCTGCTAGCTCCCCTACCTCTACGGAACCACAGTTCCCGCTCAGCCCAGTCAAAGCTATTCACTGCTCTGGCACCCCAATGGTGGAACAAGCTCCCCCACGACGCCAGGACAGCGGAGTCACCACCTTCCGGAGACACTTGAAACCCTACCTCTTTAAGGAATACCTGGAATAGTATTAAGTAATCCTTCTTCCCCCACCCCCCATAAAAAAAATAAAAGGTGGTTGTCCCACTGGTTATCATAAGTTGAATGCACCAATTTGTAAGTCGCTCTGGATAAGAGCGTCTGCTAAATTATGTAAATGTAAAAATGTAGGTAGAGGTAGTGCATTGATAATAAACAGCATGGGGGGTAGAAGCTGTTGATTAATTGTTCAGTAGTCTTATGGCTTGGGGGCAGAAGCTGTTAAGGAGCCTTTTGGACCTAGACTTGGTTCTCCAGTACCACTTGCCGTGCGGTATCAGAGAGAACAGTCTATGACCTGTGCCTTCCTCTGACACCGCCTAGTATATAGGTCCTGGATGGCAGGAAGCTTGGCCCCAGTGATGTACTGGGCCGTACGCACTACCCTCTGTAGCGCCTTACGGTCGGATGCCGAGCAGTTGCCATACCAGGCGGTGATGCAACCGGTCAGGATGCTCTTGATGGTGCAGCTGTATAACTTTTTGAGGATCTGGAGACCTATGCCAAATCTTTTCAGTCTCCTGAGGGGGAAAAGGTGTTGTCGTGTCCTCTTCACAACTTTCTTGGTGTCTTTGGACCATGATAGTTTGTTGGTGATGTGGACACCAAGGAACTTGAAACTCTCGACCCGCTCCACTACAGCCCCATCGATGTGAATGGGGGCGTGTTCGGCCCTCCTTTTCATGTAGTCCACGATCAGCTCCTTTGTCTTGCTCACGTTGAGGGAGAGGTTGTTGGCCTGGCACCACACTGCCAGGTCTCTGACCTCCTCCTTATACGCTGTCTCATTGTTGTCAGTGATCAGGCCTACCACGGTTGTGTCGTCAGCAACCTTAATGATGGTGTTGGAGTCGTACTTGGCCATATAGTTGTGGTGAACAGGGAGTACACGAGGGGACTAAGCATGCACCCCTGAGGGGCACCCGTGTTGAGGATCAGCGTTGCAGATGTGTTGTTGCCTACCCTTACCACCTGGGGGCAGCCCGTCAGGAAGTCCAGGATCCAGTTGCAGAGGGAGGTGTTTAGTCCAAGGGTCCTAAGGGAGATATGGAGATTTGAAGGAAGGAAGAGGGTTTTGGTTTTGTCAATGTGTTTTTTAAATTGTTTTATTTTGGGTGGATTAAGTTAGTTTTTCCTATCATGTATGGGTTTTATTTTTACCTTGGTTTTTTCAACACCGTCAACCCCGTCCAATGTGGCGGTAATATACCTTTTTGGGTTGTAGTCTGCCATAAAACCCACAGAAGAAGAAGAAGAAGAAGAAGAAGAAGAAGAAGAAGACGTGCATCTTATCTTTTTTCATCTATTGACATTCCCAAATCCACTTGCTGTACCTTAGATAGGCTATTGTACAACTTCATATGGAAAAACAAGCAACATAAGATAAAAAGAGATGTTATCACCAACAGGGTATGTGATGGTGGTCTAAATGTCTTAGACTTCACTTTCTTTAATCAGATATCAAAAGTCAACTGGGTTAAAAGGTACTTAAAAAATCAATTACTACAATGTCCTTATATTGTGGGTAAACCTCCTGTGAAATTGGCGGCTTTTCACAAGCAGGCTTTAATGTGTTGGGTTTTGTCCTTGTCAGCCAATTAGTTAGTATTAGTGGGAATCTATTTACGCAGAGAGAAATTATGGAAAGATACAACTTTGAGGTGTCGTGGAAAATTGTCCTTATTCTTAATAAAAAACAAAATATTTCCAGAGTTTTTGTAGAATTAAGATAGACTTGATTAAAATTAGATAATGCCGAGGTGGTCTGCAGAGCATTTCAATTCCCAACACTCTGCCCTCAGTTTATATACAGTTCCTGCACATTTTACATACTTTTTAGCTTAATCCCTCCCTGTTTAGTTCTTCCACAATTGTCTCCAAATCTTCATATTTTGACCGCTCTGCCCACTCTCTTAATTTATGATAGTGGTGAAATCTGACTTCTCCTCCTCCTATGTATTCAGATTTGGAAACAATAGTGGCAGGACCAAGCTTTCTCATGCAAACATAACAGAGCCATCTCTTATCAGTCAGGAGAAGCCTTGGGGTTAGGAAATGCACAGTCCTGCAGCCTGTCGCAGGTCCCCAGTTTCAGAGGTAGGCCCCCTCTGCACACAAAGTCTCCAGCTACAAATACATTTGCACATCCCATCTAACCCATAACACATTATAAAACATATCAATCAATACTTAAATATGGTTCAAACATGGCAGGTCCATAATCCATTCTCAACCATATACATTCAAGACATTCTTCATGCATGGCCTCATGTATAGCAGAATAATCAATTCTCAGACATGTACAGTCCTCATGCATAGTGTATATTTCCCACACATAGTAAGAATGAGCAGGCCCATTCCCAGGAGCCATGCCCTGACTCTGGCTCAGGCTCCCTCCTTGTGTACCACTCTGTACCACACGCTGTTTCACTTAGTCTTATTGCTTGTCTTTGTCATTAACTAACGTTTTAAAAGATTTAACTATGTTCAACATATAGTTTTAACTTAGAGTCTACTGAAAAATTGGCTTCTTTCCTGTCTATCCCCATGTCTGCTTGGTCTCCTTTTCATATCATACCGGAACTCCCTCTTTATCCAAACAGCCACCCTCCCTGGACCTTGAGCCACTATGGTTTCTTCTTGTGACTATGTATATGTGGCTATGTGTATAGGGTCAGGCTATGTGTATCAGGTCATAGAGCACAAACAAGTGATAACGTTAGTTCCGTTGCTACTCCTATCTCCACACAGCTGCACCCTTGGAAGATAGTAAAAGACAGGATGAACTGGAAAAACTGTGGTCACTCTGAGGCTCTTTGTCTAGGATGAACTGAAAAACCTGTGGTCATTCTGCGGCTCTTTGTTTTAACCGTGTGACCAGGTTACTCTGAAGCAACGAGAAACAATACAGGTCTATACAGGTCTATCTGTTCCTGACGTTTATCTCCACCCTATGTCCTTGACTACACACCCAGACCAGCTGCAGGGAGCTAGAGGGAACCATCCTTTCTCAGAAGCACATCATTTGCACTAAAGAAATGTCTCTACTATTGTTAAATTGGTTCTTAATCCATGGGAATATAGGGCATATAGGCATTTCATTCTACAACATGCATAATTCATATAATTGGTTTGTTATGTTGTCTAAGTAGTTAACTAAACATTTCCAATAGAGGTTTCAAGCAAGGATTATGACACTGTTATAAAAGCTATACCTAGTGAGATAAAATCTTTACTACGGAATAATGCATATTCTGGAACATCTCCTATTGTAAGCGATATCCAGGTGAATGTTATGGGTTTACTAGATAAGAAATTAAACAGGAATTCTATCCCTTCTGCTATATTTTGTTGGGCTTCATCGTTTGATGTGAACTGGCGCCGTGCTTGGCTCACTCCACACAAATTTATGGTAACCAATAAAGTAAAGGAGATCTCCTTTAAGATTATCCATAGATTCTACCCCTGTAATAGCTTGATTTCTAAATATATACCTGATGTTAGCAGCGAATGTACTTTTTGTGAACTAGAAACTGAATCTATTGTACACTTATTTTGTAATTGTTTACATAGTGAGGTGTTCTGGACTGATGTGAAACTATATCTTTGCAAGAAAATGCATACAACCATTTAAATATCTAAGTTTGACATATTATTTTACTACACTGATTCCACAATTGAACGTCAGTATGTCATAAATCTATTTTTTAAATGTTCATACACAAATCATGTTTTTATTTTTTTACTGATTTGGAAAACTATTTAGAATCATTAAAAGGTATGCAAAACAAAATGTCTCAGTGGAAGTTGGGAGAGTTTTTATTCGGGTGGTTCAGTGAAACAATTATAGTTTCTGAGGTGGAAGTTTTGGTGAGGGAGGCCCTACTCTCTCCTTTCCCAGATGTTTAGTTCATTTCATTCCGATCTCCTCTGCATTATTGTAGCCATTTGCTACAGCCTGTCAACTATGCCTCTGCCTATCCCTGTTCTCTCCTCTCCGCACAGGCTACACAAACGCCTCACACCGCGTGGCTGCTGCCTCTCTAACCTGGTGGTCCCTGCACGCACCCCACACCTGGAGTTCCAGGTCTCAGGCAGCCTCTGGAACTGCCGTTCTGCTGCCAACAAGGCTGACTTCATCCCAGCCTATGCTAACCTCCAGTCCCTCGACTTCCTGGCGCTGACGGAAACATGGATTACCACTGAAAACACTGCTACTCCTACTGCTCTCTCCTCGTCTGACCATGTGTTCTCGGTGGCACAGGAATCCTCATCTCTCCCAAGTGGACATTCTCAATTTTTCCCCTAACCCATCTGTCTATCTCCTCATTTGAATTCCATGCTGTCACAGTCACTAGCCCATTTAAGCTTAATATCCTTGTCATCTATCGCCCTCCAGGTTCCCTTGGAGAGTTCATCAATGAGCTTGACGCCTTGATAAGTTCCTTTCCTGAGGATGGCTCACCCCTCACAGTTTTGGGGGATTTCAACCTCCCTACGTCTACATTTGACTCATTTCTCTCTGCCTCCTTCTTTCCACTCCTCTCCTCTTTTGACCTCACCCTCTCACCGTCCCCCCCTACTCACAAGGCAGGCAATACGCTTGACCTCATCTTTACTAGATGCTGCTCTTCTACTAATCTCACTGCAACTCCCCTCCATGTCTCCGACCACTACTTTGTATCCTTTTCTCTCTCGCTCTCCTCCAACACTACTCACTCTGCCCCTACACAGATGGTAATGCGCCGCCGCAACCTTCGCTCTCTCTCTCCCACTACTCTCTCCTCTTCCATCCTATCATCTCTTCCCTCTGCTCTATCCTTCTCCCTCCAATCTCCTGATTCTGCCTCCTCAACCCTCCTCTCCTCCCTTTCTGCATCCTTTGACTCTCTGTGTCCCCTATCCTCCCGGCCGGCTCGGTCCTCCCCTCCAGCTCCGTGGCTTGATGACTCATTGCGAGCTCACAGAACAGAGCTCCGGGCAGCGGAGCGGAAATGGAAGAAAACTAAACTCCCTGCCGACCTGGCATCTTTTCACTCCCTCCTCTCTACATTTTCTTCATCTGTTTCTGCTGCTAAGGCCACTTTCTACCACTCTAAATTCCAAGCATCTGCCTCTAACCCTAGGAAGCTCTTTGCCACATTCTCCTCCCTGCTGAATCCACTTTGAAAAGAAGGTTGACGACATCCGATCCTCGTTTGTTAAGTCTAATGACACTGCTGGTCCTGCTCACACTGCCCTACCCTATGCTTTGACTTCTTTCTCCCCTCTCTCTCCAGATAAAATCCTGCGACTTGTGACTGCAGGCCGCCCAACAACCTGCCCGCTTGACCCCATCCCCTCCTCTCTTCTCCAGACCATCTCCGGTGACCTTCTCCCCTACCTCACCTCGCTGATCAACTCATCCTTGACCGCTGGCTATGTCCCTTCCGTCTTCAAGAGAGAGAGAGTTGCACCCCTTCTCAAAAAACCAACACTCGATCCCACTGATGTCAACAACTACAGACCAGTATCCCTTCTTTCTTTTCTTTCCAAAACTATTGAGCGTGCCGTCTTTAGCCAACTCTCTTGCTATCTCTCTCAGAATGACCTTCTTGATCCAAACCAGTCAGGTTTCAGGACTGGTCATTCAACTGAGACTGCTCTTCTCTGTGTCACGGAGGCTCTCCGCACTGCTAAAGCTAACTCTCTCTCCTCTGCTCTTGTCCTTCTAGACCTGTCTGCTGCCTTTGATACTGTGAACCATCAGATCCTCCTCTCCACCCTCTCCGAGCTGGGCATCTCCGGCGCGGCTCACTCCTGGATTGCGTCCTACCTGACCGGTCGCTCCTACCAAGTGGCGTGGCGAGAAGCTGTCTCCGCACCACGTGCTCTCACCATTGGTGTCCCCCAGGGCTCAGTTCTAGGCCCTCTCCTATTCTCCCTATACACCAAGTCACTTGGCTCTGTCATATCCTCACATGGCCTCTCCTATTATTGCTACGCTGACGATACACAACTAATCTTCTCCTTTCCCCCTTCTGATAACCAGGTGGCGAATCGCATCTCTGCATGTCTGGCAGACATATCAGTATGGATGACGGATCACCACCTCAAGCTGAACCCTGGCAAGACGGAGCTGCTCTTCCTCCCGGGGAAGGACTGCCCGTTCCATGATCTCGCCATCACGGTTGACAACTCCGTTGTGTCCTCCTCCCAGAGTGCGAAGAGCCTTGGCGTGACCCTGGACAACACCCTGTCGTTCTCCGCTAACATCAAGGCGGTGACCCGATCCTGCAGGTTCATGCTCTACAACATTCGGAGAGTACGACCATGCCTTACACAGGAAGCGGCACAGGTCCTAATCCAGGCACTTGTCATCTCCCGTCTGGATTACTGCAACTCGCTGTTGGCTGGGCTCCCTGCCTGTGCCATTAAATCCCTACAACTCATCCAGAATGCCGCAGCCCGTCTGGTGTTCAACCTTCCCAAGTTCTCTCACGTCACCCCGCTCCTCCGCACACTCCACTGGCTTCCAGTTGAAGCTCGCATCTGTTACAAGACCATGGTGCTTGCCTATGGAGCTGTGAGGGGATCGGCACCTCTGTACCTTCAGGCTCTGATCAGTCCCTACACCCAAACGAGGGCATTGCGTTCATCCACCTCTGGCCTGCTGGCTCCCCTTCCTTTGCGGAAGCATAGTTCCCGCTCAGCCCAGTCAAAACTGTTCGCTGCTCTGGCACCCCAATGGTGGAACAAGCTCCCTCACGACGCCAGGACAGCGGAGTCACTCACCACCTTCCGGAGACATTTGAAACCCCACCTCTTTAAGGAATACCTGGGATAGGATAAAGTAATCCTTCTACCCCCCCCCCCCCCCAAAAAAAAAAAAAAAAAAAAAAAAACATATTGTAAAGTGCTTATCCCACTGGCTATAGGGTGAATGCACCAATTTGTAAGTCGCTCTGGATAAGAGCGTCTGCTAAATGACGTAAATGTAAATGTAAATGTCTCAAAAATGTATTTGCTACATTTTGCTACTCTGTATTTTATTTGATATAATGTGGATTTTTCTTCGTTATTTCCTTGTGTTATCCCTCTGGCTGTTCTGTTTTTTTGTGTTTTACATGTTACTGTTGTTTATTTTATTTTTTAAATACCCAAGAACAAGAAGAAGAAGAGGACGCAAGTCCACAGAGTTTCTAAACCCAGAGGTGCAACATCGCGAGACTTCCGGGAACGCTTGCGAAACAGACCAGGCCGGGGTTTGAGAAGTCAATAAGAGAAGTGAGAAATTCTTGCTTAGTTGGTAATTTTCTCGAAATCTAAAGGGAATAACATAGATTCAAGCCAATGTCTTAAGTTATTGAACATGTTAGTTCTCCAACCTCGTGAAAGTGACAAACTGACACGTTTTCATTTTCGTCCAAAACAACTTTATATCGAAAGAGTGCCTTTGATTTGACGGCTTGCACATGCGCAGTTCGGCGCGAGACGACCGTTAGACCCGATGATGTGTTTCTAAGCATTAGGCTTGCTGGCCAATGTCGTCATGTCATCGCCTACAAGTGTATTGGAGAAGCAGTTTTAGTCTATCTTCCTACTGTACTGTCTTTGTCAAGGCCTTGTGATTTGCTGCAGTGAGCGTCCTCTCTCCTCGCCTCATTCTCAAAACACATTGGAGAAGGTCAGAGGGGAGGGACCTGTGGCTTTCTCATCCAATGGGTTTTGAGAAGGAGAGGAGAGAGGACTCTAGGAGTATGCAAATTACCTTGGTTTCCACTAATGCGATTCAGCCTCTGCCCTTGTCAATATACAAAATGGCAGCCACCGTTGGGAGACTACTAAAGACCTCTGTAAGTTCATTTAGAAAGATTTGTATTTTACAAAGTTACCAGTAGTAGTGGGCTGCATTGAAATACAAATGGTATAATGGCAAATTATAATTGGCAATGCGAATTGTACGAAGAGTTGCAGAAAGTCTCAACTGAGCTTGACGGTAACGTCACTGTGACTTTATTCAGGACAAATCCCTCTGCCCAAATAAAGCCTTACCGCTAATGGCAAATTAAGTAAAAACTCTAAATATACAATCACTGATTATACTAACTGTCTAATGGTCATCAGCGCCAATAATAACGGTTGTTGTCACGAAGTGCAATTTCTCTTATCTCTAACGTTACCCCCTCCCCATCAAGGCAAAGGTTGCATCTGGAGTACTGAAAGTAGCAGCATCGCCACATGGAAATTCAGTGAGCAAGGCCTCAAGAATTCTGATCTCTCCTGTGCTGCAGAAAACCTGTTTCTCCACCAGTATGTATAGACCATGGACAGGGAATGTGATATGAAGTTGATCAAAGTGAGGGGTGGATGCAGAAATTATGCATATCCAATTGCATTCCCAAAACACATTCAGTAACTGCTGAAGTTTTATACAATTATATTAAAGTCATGCAATAAAGTAAATGTTATAACGTTTTTGTCCTTCACCTAAATACAGACTCCACTTAATTCATTTCATATCTTTCTCCCAATAGGTACAGCTGGATGGGCTCCAGCTGTCACTCAACATGCACCACATTTTAAAGCTACAGCTGTCCACAATGGCGAGTTCAAGGAGATGAGCCTAGATGACTTTAAGGGCAAATACCTGGTCCTTTTCTTCTACCCTCTTGATTTGTGAGTACCACTATTCCCTTGGAAAGACAAGCATGGATTGCTGTGTTTAGCTGCATGTGGTGTACAGTACACCATCCTTGACTTTATTCATCTTTAGAATTATTTAGCGGCCTATGGTCTTTGCACTACAGATTGTGGATGTGACATTTTATTCAGAAACCTTTTTTTCTTTCTCCTTACAGCACATTTGTTTGTCCGACAGAGATCATCTCATTCAGTGACAAGGCCAGCGAGTTCCATGACATCAACTGTGAAGTGGTGGGCGTGTCGGTGGATTCTCACTTCACCCACCTGGCATGGATAAACACCCCTCGCAAGGTACAGTGGGTGTACATAGAGTAGTATTCCATAGACATAAAGAAATCATTCCATATACATACAGACAGTATTCCATGGACATAGACATTATTAAGCCTGGCGGGTAGGAGCGTTGGGCCAGTAACCGAAAGGTTGCTGAATCGAATCCCCGATCTGACAAGGTAAAAATCTGTCATTCTGCCCGAGCAAGGCAGTTAACCGACTGTTCCCCGAGCGCCAAAGACTTGGATGTTGATTAAGGCAGCCCTCCGCACCACTCTGATTCAGAGGGGTTGGGTCAAATGCGGAAGACACATTTCAGTTGAATGCATTCAGTTGTACAACTGACTAGGTATCCCCCTTTCCCTTTATTACATAGACACACAGTGCTAATAAATTGTCATGGCATCTTGTTCTCAGGCTGGAGGTTTGGGTGACATCCACATCCCCCTGCTGGCAGACCTCAACAAACAGGTGTCCAGAGACTATGGCGTACTTCTGGAGGGTCCTGGCATTGCACTGAGGTACTGTGCATTCCAAATGGCACCCTATTCCCAATATAGTGTATTTCTACCATGATATTGAGTAGTTGTCCATTGTCTGTTTGTCCATTAGGGGACTGTTTATCATTGATCCAAATGGTGTGGTGAAGCACATGAGCGTCAACGACCTGCCAGTAGGCCGCTGTGTGGACGAGACCCTGCGTCTGGTGAGGGCCTTCCAGTTTGTGGAGACTCACGGTGAAGTGTGCCCTGCTAGCTGGACCCCTGACTCTCCTACGGTGAGGCCACTCCCCTTCACTACCCTGCCAGGGCCTCGGACAACTGAAATGAATACAAGCACCAAAATATGAGTAGCAAGGACTTTGTCTTGGTGGTCTCCCATCAGTTCATTGTTTTTGGATGATCAGTTTGCTGACTACATGTTTTTGTTTTTCAGATCAAGCCAACTCCAGAAGGTTCAAAGGAGTACTTTGAGAAAGTCAACGACTAGAGGACACACTTCATAGCTTTAATAAATCAATTAAAATATCCTGAACTGAAAAAGAAAACTGTATAGATATACCAAATACTTTCCATTATAGTTTAGTTTTAAAAGGTGAATTTGTTTTAAAGTAGACAGAAATAAAGATTTGAAGTGGTCGGTTGTCTGAGTTGAAACATTTCATCCTGTTTGCTAGCTTCCATTTCCTACAAGCAATTCACTATCATCATATTGCAAGTATTGAGAGAGCCTACATGTTCCTTTAAAATAATGAAATGGTTCTAACATGGCAAAGAGCATGTAAATATTGTCAAGAGTTTCAGGGGTCTGTTGACAGTATCAAAATAAGCAAATGTTGGACAAACTCCCATCATACACTTTTCAATCAATAGAATAAAACTGATCATACAAAAATATTGTATTTTCCCCAAACAGTGTTAACAGAATGTTGCTACCATGTCTTGGCTAGTTGAAAAAATAAAGGAATCAGTTACCAGCTTTAAAAGCCAGACAACTTAACCTTCATTTACAAACCATGCCTATATAAGCCCTGTACATAAAGATTTCTTTTTTTACAGCAAGTTAATATGCAGGGTTAAAATGTCTTAAGACATATGGTACACATCAGGTGCCAGAAATCAACTTCAATGGATGTAGAATTTGAAATTAGAAAAAGGCAATGCCACTCACACATTTAAGGTACATAATGTATTTACATGGGGGAAAAGCATTTTAAATACTCTGCAGTAGTGTATGTAGCTAAGTGTATTTCACTTTGTACAGTACGTTTGTGGAAACTCGGCACAATCGCCTCATTTCATGACATTCACAATGTTTCAGGTTATGAAAACCAAAGATAGCGTGAGGGACATGGCTGACCAAAGAACGGTGCACTTTAAAGCTTTAAAAAATACATAAAAACAAAGTGTCAGTTTTGTCAATGTCATCCCATATGGGCGGCAGGTAGCTTAGTGGTTAAGAGCGTTGTGCCAGTAACCGAAAGGTCGCTGGTTCTAATCCCCGAGCTGACTAGGTGAAAAATCTGTCGATGTGCCCTTGAGCAAGGCACTTAACCCTAATTGCTCCTGTAAGTCGCTCTGGATAAGAGCGTCTGCTAAATGACCAATTATTATTATTATTATTATTATTATCCCTTTCTGCAAGCAGCCAGCACAAAGTCAATGACACACTTTTTTTTTATTGCTACATGACATGTCCACAACCAGGGAAAGTGAAAGATAAACTGCCAAACAAAGCGGAATTTGATGAGCACATGGTTTGATGGAAACTTCATGCAATTTCAGGCAAGATGTAACAGCGCCACCCCAAGCACCAAAAGAGACAAAAACTAAAAATATATATTTTTGTTTATAACTGAATGATTCGTAAAAAAAAAAAAAAAAATGTAGTAAATCTGTACAACCAAAATACATTTGGGATCTACATCTAAAGTTACATTATTAAGGTTATATACACTTTTCCCCCTATCCATATATTATCTTTACAAGTAGTCTTCATTCAAACCCAACCATTAAGAAAACATAAGACTAAAACGGGAAATTGGATCACATCAAACATCCATTTATAATGTAACTCAAAACCAACTGTTGATAACACCTTCCTTTCCTGAAAGTTTTTTTCCCCATATGTACAGCAAACAAATATTTATCTTGGGTGGCTGGTTTTAAACTACTGCATTTGGAAATTTGAGAATTGTCCAAATATGGGAATGGTTCCAACTCTGATAAGTTAGTATAACATCCAGTTATTGTATTGAATGTAAAATGTACTACTTGTCTAGTGTAGCTGGTAAAAATTAATGTGGAAGCCAGAATAAAATATAACGTCATTGGGAGTGACTCAGTAATACAAAATAGAATCAGACCAGAGCATGGACGCAAAACCCAACTCTTCAATATTCTAATACAATAGAACAAAGGCTTTCGATATGGCCTCTTCACTGAAGAGAGCTAGACTATTCCATCAATAAAGATCATCATCATCTTCTCTGGTGGCGGCTGGGACTGGATTGGAAAGGGGAAGCCATGTTACATTTTGAATAACATATGCTTCAGAACATTGGTTGAAAGCAATTGATAAAAACAGAACCGATGTTAACGTTTTCTTTTTCCGCAGTTTTTGCTCTAGTACACTTTGTTTTGCAAAATTGAAAAATTATTCAGAAAATGGAAAACTACATTTGTACAAATTGAGATACCACAATCTCTTTTTGCAAAAAAACAACTTGTGCCCGCTTCTGTTGGGGAGAGCTTCAGCTGATCCTTGGATCCCTTGTTGCTGCTTGCATCTGTCCTAGTCAATTTTCACATTTGTGTAGATCTTCCTCACGAAGGCACTTGTTCCCACATACCCAACGGCTCCTACAAAAGAAAGATACATTGCAAGATTGTCATTGCATCAATAACCATGCATGCTTTGCACTCTGAGCTACATTGCGTTTACAGAATAACCTCATAAGAGTCACAATACTTGGATCAAATCAGATGTGAATAGAGAAGTTGAACCTACCACACATGATTCCCAGAGAAGTACTGAACACTGCCATGTAGCCAAAGTAAAAGGACGTCTGGAACAGACCATACATCCTGAAACGAAGTGGGACAAAACAACTGTCAGCGGCAGTGGTAGAAAAAGTACTCAATTATCATACTTGAGTAAAAGTAAAGATACCTTAATAGAAAATGTAAAAGTCACCCAGTAAAATACTACTTAAGTAAAAGTATTTGGTTTTAAATATACTTAAGTATCAAAAGTAAATGGAATTGCTAAAATGTTCTTAAGTATCAAAAGTAAAAGTATAAACCCTTGCAAACCAGACGGCACAATTTTATATTTTTTATTGGCGGATAGCCAGAGGCACACTCCAACACTCAGACATAATTTACAAACGAAACATGTGTTTAGTGAGTCCGCCAGATCAGAGGCAGTAGGGATGTTCTCTTGATAAGTGTGAGTATTGGGCCAGTTTCCTGTCAAAATGTAACGAGTACTTTTGGGTGTCAGGGAAAATGTATGGAGTAAAAAGTATATTATTTTCTTTAGGAATGTACTGAAGTAAAAGTTGGCAAAAATATAAATAGTAAAGTACAGATACCCCAAAAAACTACTTAAGTAGTACTTTAAAGTATTTTTACACCACTGGTCAGCGGAAGTAATACACAGGAAGACACTAGTGTGTCACGATACCATAATTTTGTCTTTGATACCAGGTTTAGTATCACAATACTCAATACCATCACGATACTCAATACCAAAACAATACCACAAAAAAATATGTATTAGTCAAAGTCACAGAATGCCACTTGTTCCAGACTGAAACGGAGCTGTTATCTATCGTTGGGCATCTTTGAGTTCAATATCATTACATATGAAAAATGTCCATTTTTGACAGCCACGTATTCACCAATTGAATCAATTATATAATCAATGACTTTGTTTTTACCAATCTAACTACAAAATATAATGGTCATAATTTATTAGAATGGTAATCTCTTGATAAACTGGGTAAATCAAGATGTAGCCTAGGTCTATTCACAATATATGCGAAAGCATATTATTCAATAGGAGTATATGCATTGAGTTAAGCTTGTTTTAGCTGATTTCATGGGGCTATAGATGACAAAGAACATCTTCCATTTTAGCGACTCATTTTTATTAGCAACTGCTAGGAGAACATATCCTTTTATTGTACTGATCAACAACATTTGCATAGAACAAGCAATCTCTTTTCAAAATGTGTATGCCGTCTAAAATGAATGGCGTTATTCGTGAGGCAGAATGTGGCTGTAGAACCTGACTGTGGCTATGGAATTTAGTGGAAACTAGACGGGAGACAAAGGAAGACGAACAAGTTAATTAGTTTTTGGTGGCGAGGGAGATTAAGTGAATTAATAGTATGGTTACAGTCAGCTTTGAAATCAGCATATTTAGCATTCTGGTTTGCACAAACAAGGGTAGTGAATTCAGCTGTACGCTAGCAAGGAAAGTTAGCTTACAATTAAAGCTGGACACTATCAGTTTTGTCTTGCATTGTAAAAGTGCTCTAGCCTGTGTGGACATTGTGTTGCGAACAGTAACGAACAGTTTCAACATTTCTACATGCCATGTTGCATTATTCAATTGTGTAAACTTCTGTACTGAAGTGTCGGTATACCGTGAAGAGAAATGTTAGCAATTTTTTATATGATATAAGTGAAAGTTACTAACAAAATCAATGGGGGTCCCCCCAGTCCATGCAAACTGGTGAGGGCCCCAAAAAGGGGCATTTTTAATACTTGTATTCGTTTTTAGTAAACAAATACAAACCTTCCCTTATCTATGACAGAATGCATTGGGGTTATAGTCTTTTTACAGTCAACAGATTATTTTCTTCAGTTGTGTACAATGTGTGTTTTATATAAGAAAATGGATATTGGAACTCACTTTGTTTTGAAGAAATAGTAGTAAAAGGAGTACATGTAAACATAAACCGCAGTGGATGCAGCAGAGAGAAAGCTTGTCCATTGCCTGAGAGGAAATAAAAACACGGAGTTAGCTGTGTTACAGTCCTAAAGCCATGTTTAATAGCCATTAAATTGTTGGGAACATATTTAGTGTGCGACTTTCTTTTTTATACAGTTTACAATCCCGTTAGTCAGCACCTCCATTCAAATGTTTGGGTGTGCATCAGCTCATGCTTTATTATAGTTCTAAAAGTTAGCCATGTAATTATATACACTGCTCAAAAAAATAAAGGGAACATTAAAATAACATCCTAGATCTGAATGAATGAAATAATCTTATTAAATACTTTTTTCTTTACATAGTTGAATGTGCTGACAACAAAATCACACAATAATTATCAATGGAAATCGAATTTATCAACCCATGGAGGTCTGGATTTGGAGTCACCCTCAAAATTAAAGTGGAAAACCACACTACAGGCTGATCCAACTTTGATGTAATGTCCTTAAAACAAGTCAAAATTAGGCTCAGTAGTGTGTGTGGCCTCCACGTGCCTGTATGACCTCCCTACAACGCCTGGGCATGCTCCTGATGAGGTGGCGGATGGTCTCCTGAGGGATCTCCTCCCAGACCTGGACTAGAGCATCCGCCAACTCCTGGACAGTCTGTGGTGCAACGTGGCGTTGGTGGATGGAGCGAGACATGATGTCCCAGATGTGCTCAATTGGATTCAGGTCTGGGGAACGGGCGGGCCAGTCCATAGCATCAATGCCTTCCTCTTGCAGGAACTGCTGACACACTCCAGCCACATGAGGTCTAGCATTGTCTTGCATTAGGAGGAACCCAGGGCCAACCGCACCAGCATATGGTCTCACAAGGGGTCTGAGGATCTCATCTCGGTACCTAATGGCAGTCAGGCTACCTCTGGCGAGCACATGGAGGGCTGTGCGGCCCCCCAAAGAAAAGCCACCCCACACCATGACTGACCCACCGCCAAACCGGTCATGCTGGAGGATGTTGCAGGCAGCAGAACGTTCTCCACGGCGTCTCCAGACTCTGTCACGTGCTCAGTGTGAACCTGCTTTCATCTGTGAAGAGCACAGGGCGCCAGTGGCGAATTTGCCAATCTTGGTGTTCTCTGGCAAATGCCAAACGTCCTGCACGGTGTTGGGCTGTAAGCACAACCCCCACCTGTGGACGTCAGGCCCTCATACCACCCTCATGGAGTCTGTTTCTGACCGTTTGAGCAGACACATGCACATTTGTGGCCTGCTGGAGGTCATTTTGCAGGGCTCTGGCAATGCTCCTCCTGCTCCTCCTTGCACAAAGGCGGAGGTAGCAGTCCTGCTGCTGGGTTGTTGCCCTCCTATGGCCTCCTCCACGTCTCCTGAGGTACTGGCCTGTCTCCTGGTAGCGCCTCCATGCTCTGGACACTACGCTGACAGACATAGCAAACCTTCTTGCCACAGCTCGCATTGATGTGCCATCCTGGATGAGCTGCACTACCTGAGCCACTTGTGTGGGTTGTAGACTCCGTCTCATGCTACCACTAGAGTGAAAGCACCGCCAGCATTCAAAAGTGACCAAAACATCAGCCAGGAAGCATAGGAACTGAGAAGTGGTCTGTGGTCACTATCTGCAAAACCAGTCCTTTATTGGGGGTGTCTTGCTAATTGCCTATAATTTCCACCTGTTGTCTATTCCATTTGCACAACAGCATGTGACATTTATTGTCAATCAGTGTTGCTTCCTAAGTGGACAGTTTGATTTCACAGAAGTGTGATTGACTTGGAGTTACATTGTGTCGGGCTCCTGAGTGGCGCAGTGGTCTAAGGCACTGCATCGCAGTGCTAACTGTGCCACTAGAGATCCTGGTTCGAATCCAGGCTCTGTCGCAGCCGGCCGCGACCGGGAGACTCATGGGCGGCGCACAATTGGCCCAGCGTTGTCCAGGGTAGGGGAGGGAATTGCCGGCAGGGATGTAGCTCAGTTGATAGAGCATGGCGTTTGCAACGCCAGGGTTGTGGGTTCGATTCCCACGGGGGGCCAGTATAAAAAAAAAATGCTCTGGATAAGAGCGTCTGCTAAATGACTAAAAATGTAATGTTTAAGTGTTCCCTTTATTTTTTTGAGCAGTGTACTTACTTAGGCCTAATCACACAAAGTGGTGGGTGTATAAGGCCTCCACAAGGTCCCTCCCATTTAATTAATTAATCAATTTAATGAATCATGTAAATCGTAGTGACAAGTAAATACATTGCTGGCTGTCTTTTACTCACCATCTGTAGTCCTCAGCATTGAGGAGGAAGTAAGTGCAGACAATGGTGACACACACAGTGACAATGCAGAGGATAACCAGGACCAGCATCATGAACCCGTACACGTAGTAGATCTTGTAGGCCCAAAACGAAGTGAAAATAAAGTACCTGTAAAATAAGAAGCAAACAATGCATTTCCACTTCCAGCCATGCACAGGTATTACTTGGTGAATTATCAACCTGCTAAACGCAGATATACAGTGCATTCGGAAAGTATTCAGACCCCTCGACTTTTCCACATTTTGTTACAGCCTTATTCTAAAATGTATTAAATCGTTTTTTTCCCCCTCATCAATCTGCAATACCCCATAATGACAAAGCAAAAACAGGTTTAGAAATTTAGGCAAATGTAAAAAATAAATAATAATACATCTCTCATTTACGTAAGTATTCAGACCCTTTACTCCGTACTTTGTTGAAGCACCTTTGGCAGCGATTACAGCCTCAAGTCTTCTTGGGTATGACGCCACAAGCTTGGAACACCTGTATTTGGAGAGTTTCTCCCATTCTTCTCTGCAGATCCTCTCAAGCTCTGTCAGGTTGGATTGGGAGCGTCGCTGCACAGCTATTTTCAGGTCTCTCCAGAGAAGTTCAAGGCCAGCCACTCAAGGACATTCAGAGACTTGTCCCGAAGCCATTCCTGGGTTGTCCTGTTGAAAGGGGAACCTTCGCCCGCCCGCTTCACCAAGGCCCTTCTCCCCCGATTGCTCAGTTTGGCCGGGCACAGCTCTAGGAAGAGTCTTGGTGGTTCCAAACATCTTCCATTTAAGAATGATGGAGGCCACTGTGTTCTTGTGGACCTTCAATGCTGCGGAAATGTTTTGATTCCCTTCCCCAGGTCTGTGCCTCGACACAATCCTGTCTCGGAGCTCTACGGACAATTCCTTCGACCTCATGGCTTGGTTTTTGCTCTGACATGCACTGTCAACTGTGGGACCTTATATAGACAGGTGTGTGCCTTTCCAAATCATGTCCAATCAATTGATTTTACCACAATACTCCAAATCAAGTTGTAGAAAAAGCTCAAGGATGATCAATGGAAACAGGATGCACCTGAGCTCAATTTCGAGTCTCAAAGCAAAGGGTCTGAATACTTATGTAAATAAAGGCATTTGTTTTTTATTTTTAATACATTTTCAAAAATGTCTAAAAACCTGTTTTTGCTTTGTCATTATAGGGTAGTGTGTGTAGATTGATGAGGAATTTTATTTATTCAATTTTAGAATAAGGCTGGAATGTACCCAAATGGGGAAAAAGTCAAGGGGTCTGAATACTTTCTGAATGCACTTTATCTAGATCAGTGGTCACCAACCTTTTGAGTCAAGATTACTTTGAGTCAAAATGCAGGCAGAGATCTACCCCTCAGATTTTATTTTCTTCAAACATGACTTAAAAAACATAAGCCTATGCAACAGTAACCAATTAAAAACAGTTCTGTAGCAATGAGGTTTGAGCAGTAGTCCATAGGCCCAATACATTATCACTGCATATTGGCTATGCTTGAATTGCCCTGCCAATGTTGTTCTTCTCAGACCATTTTGAAATTATATTTCAAAACTATAGGTATATGATCACACTGGATGTATTGCTTTGTGAGGCACAGGTGAATGAGCATAATAATTTGCTTTTTTTTGTTTCACTGGACTGATGGCCTGCATCTTCAGCTCTGATCAGACCCTACACTCAAACGAGGGCACTACGTTCATCCACCTCTGGCCTGCTAGCCCCCCTACCTCTACGGAAGCACAGTTCCCGCTCAGCCCAGTCAAAGCTATTCGCTGCTCTGGCACCCCAATGGTGGAACAAGCTCCCCCACGACGCCAGGACAGCGGAGTCACTGACCACCTTCCGGAGACACTTGAAACCCTACCTCTTTAAGGAATACCTGGAATAGTATAAAGTAATCCTTCTACCGCCCCCCCCTCCCCCACCCCCCCCATAAAAAAAAAGAAAAATGTGGTTGTTCCACTTGCTATCCTAAGTTGAATGCACCAATTTGTAAGTCGCCCTGGATAAGAGCATGTGCTAAATGACTTAAATGTAAATGTATATCTGATGGTCAGTCTGAGGGGGGGAGGGAGCAGCTGTGAGGCTGCCTCTCACCGTCCCTCCTCTCTCCCTCCCTCAAGAAGGGTGCAATTGCGGACAGCTATTCGGGGCATTCCTGCATCTGCAGGAACCCCTCTATTCTTCTATTGGTCCATTTTTTAGTTAGGACAGGCGGGAGAGCTCCAGTAAAGTAGATGGCGTTAATGCACAATAATGTTGGAAGCCAGCCGCCGATAAGCCCCACAGAAGGGGCGACAACGGTAGCTTGCTAGGCACACACCGGTAGACAGTGTCCTTCGTCCCCGCCTGTCGGCACAGTTTTCCCGCATTTCTGTTAACGATGGTTAGGGCATGTGTTTGGCAGGCGGGAGCAAAATAAACTGTGTGCCAGCTTAGCCAGCTAGAACTAAGGAGGACTCTGGTACAGAGCAGGCGGGAGTGACAACGTGTGCTAGCACACGGTGTCGCTAACTAGCAAGCTAGCACACGGTGTCGCCCTAGCCTCCCGTCTGCTGTGCTAGCGGGAGGCGGGGACGACCGGTAGACAGTGTCCTTCGCCCTTGCCTGTTGGGCACGGTTTTATCCGGTACACCTCAGGCGGGAGCGACACAGTGTGCTAGCTAACTGGCAAGCTAGCACACAGTGTCGTTAGCTTGCACAGTGTCATCGCCGTCCCAGCCTGCTGTGCTAGCGGGAGCGACCGGCAAATAGTGTCCCCCGCCTGTCCGGCACGATTTTCCCGCAGTTCTGTTAACAACGATGAGGGCAGGCGGGAGTGAAGGCGCAAGCGAAGGACACTGACTATCAGTGTTACAAAAAAATTATATCGTCCTGGAACCATGAACATTAAAAAAAAGCTAATCTCCAATGTAAAGGCCAAAAAGGTAGGCTACCATTATGTCAGATCGTGACATGCGCATTCAAATACATTTTTACCTGGCCAAATTATTATTTATATAAATGCTCTCCTCACTATTAATTTTTTCTGCAGTGAGGATTCAATAATTTAGATAATTCTTTTGTAAATTATCTGCAGAAAAACATTGTTTTCAGCTCAAAAAGCAGTAGTAGCACTATGCAAATAAGGGAGCCAAATTAACAACTTTCACCGATGCGATTCAGTTCCCAACTTTCACCAAAAAGATCAGTTCAAAAAGAGCCGTTCGTTTGTGAACAACCCATCACTAGTGAGTGGAAGTAGGGAGAACGCGCATTTTATGGCTTATAAAAAAATAAAAATAAAGTGTTGAACAAGGTGTTGACAGTGATGAATAACAACTTAAACATGAACTTACTCAAAAACAGCAGCCCTTTGCTGTATTCGTTGAGTTTTTCTCTAGTCATGGTTTCAAAAGTCTTTACATTTGACATCAACTTTGCTGTGAGTTTGGTCTATGGCGCAAGGAAACTGTGCAGACACGGTGATCTGAGGTATCTGATTGGCCAGTGTTAGGCCTGTAAGTGCACTTGATTTGCTCTCTGGGCCTGCCGGGTAGGCGGAGTTCCACCTAGGACAGTGGCAGTCAGGAAATTTCGTCAGCTGGTTATTGTCAGGCAAATAGCTGCAGGTGTCAAGGTAATTGACCTTTAATTAACATAAACGGACTAAATGGTCACATGGAATTGGAGACCGCCGGTGTGGGGGTAATACAGTCACCGTAACAGCCCTAGTTCCACTTTCAGGACACATGAAAAGGTTCAAAAATGGCAACACTTCCTTCCCGTTGCTAGGGCTGCTGAATCAAGTGTACCTACCGCCAACAGCATGAAAAACATATTTTAAAAATTGGAACTCATGGCTTTATCGTTGGGTTTTTCATAGAAATGTTTGGTGATCGACTAGGATTGCCTTGGAGATCGACCGGTTGGTGACAACTGATCTAGATTATAGTGTAGTGAGGTAGGACTTACATTTCTATGAAAATGGAACCGAATGGAAGGATGCCTCCCAGACAGACAATGACAGCTGGCTCCATGAACCTGTAAAATTGGAAATTTACAATCAACGCACAATACTGACAGCGTCACCAATAGTTTATCAATCAATCGGAGCTATGCAACTCCAGGCCTCCCGTGCCGCAGCACTGTTATCATTCCTCTGTTCATCCAGGACTGGTTTCAACCTGGGAAAGTAGGTGTGTGGACTCTTTGGCCAATCAGACCTTTATTGAACTATCAACTCTCAACGACAAAATAAACTTAACAGCGCCTCTCGAGGAGCAAACATAGTCCATTTCAGCACTTGGATCTTAATAAACAAAATCCAATAAATGTAAAAACAAATGTCACACATGTAGATTTGAGTAAGTAATGCTGTACAAATAAGATCATATTCATAGATACCATTTCTTCTCAGGGATTGGCCGCGGCACTGCATTGACTCGACAGGGAAAGTTGGGCTGGCCAGAGAGGTTTCTTCCCAGAATGGTCCCCACAAGGTTGAGTGGCAGGATAACAAACAAACAAATACAGCAAACAGCCACCTGAAAACATGCAATAGTAGAATCCATGAGAAAGATTTCATAGTGAGAGCAGACTATATTTAAGCAATAAGGCCCGGGGGGGGGGGGGGGGGTGGCATATTGGCCATTATAATCTGGGTGGTTTGAGCCCTGAATGCTGATTGGCTGACATACATGGTATATCAGACCATATACTACAGGTATGAAAAAACATTTATTTTTACGTTGGTAACCAGTTTATAATAGAAATAAGTCACCTCGGGGGTTTGTGATATATGGCCAATATACCACGGCTAAGGGGTGTGTCCAGGCACTCCGCGTTGCATCGTGCATAAGAACAGCCCTTAGCCATGGTGTATTGCCCATATACCACACCCCTTCAGGCCTTATTGCTTAAATATACCACGGCTAAGATCGGTTCTTAAGCACAACGGAGTGCCTGGATACAGCCCTTAGCCGTGGTATATTGGCCATATACCACAAACCCCCGAGGTGCCTTATTGCTATTATAAATTGGTTACCAATTACCAGAATTTTCTAGCTAGAATTTCTGCCCACCCCACCCCACATCTAATGATACAACCTTTATAAAAATAGTTTTTTTTATCAACAAATAACCAATTCATTACATGTTCATCTCTCGTTTCAAAATGAAAAGAAACCAATAAATACATTTACTCAATAAAATTGTATTTTTCTAATTATCTTTCTCAAAAACATTTGCATATTGTCCCATACAATACAATAATCTGTTCTGTTTAATATTTTGAATACCACTGCTTTGAATACCACTGCTCTAAACTCACCATGGTGCCAAAAGGGATGGCCCGGGAGGCATGGTAGTACATGGCGATGAAGTTGATGAAGAAGGCTGTCCCACACACCATGGCAGGGATCAGGAAGGCCCCGATAAACATCTGTTTAATCCATCGTCTGCCTATAGGATAAAATATAAAATCGGTTACCATAAGGGTGCACATTATGAGTGAATGACAATCTACCATACCATGTGAACGAGAGCGACCCGGCTCTACGTATTTTACTGGTTTGTGACTCACTGACACTGCCCCTGGTTAGAGGGGAATAAAGCAGCCCAAGAGTTAACACACACACAGGAACTTTAATCACACACAGGAACTTTAATCACACACAGGAGAAGATAAACATGGGGATGTACATCGTTTTTGTAGTAACGCACATATGTACACCCACACTCACAGACTGGAATAACACCGTTCAGGTACTGGCAATATTTACTCCCTTGGAGAGTGTGGGTCAGGCTGGCTAGCCAATCAGGACCTGGAGAGACTGCATGGCTAGAACGTGCACAGGGGTGAGACACATGGCTATTGTCCGATTGGCTGAAGCCATGAGCTGGATGAGATATCGATCTCTCATGTGAGGGGGAGAAAGGGTAAGGATGGGTGAGAGTCAGACCGCACAGCTCCAGAAAGCAAATGCTCACGCTATAAATTTGTCCCACAGCGCCCTCGGCAGGGGGATTCTGTAACACCATGTGCTATTTACACAATGACACCAACAATGTAGCCACATTTCTGTCAATATCCATGTCAATAGGCTTCAACCACAACATTCTACACCAAGTACCACAAACAATGTTTTGACAACCCAGGCTCCATGTTCAGAAAATGTCATGGTGACAATATTCTGTCTGCAAAACTGCCCTTGCAGAGTGCAGTAATAATTTAGGTGTGATGTGAAGGAATGGACTTTCTATTTAAGACAAACCCTTACATACCTCCTTGTTTTGCATACAAACTTCCGCCGAAATAGCCATTGACAGGAGAGGTGGCAGCATACACAAAGATGGCTGTGCTCAGCATGGATCCTCTCCTGCAGAAACAAATGGGAAGCCGCAGTGTGCGTGCACACACACAAACACACACACACACAAACCACGTTAGACAGCAGCGAAGAAACACACTCCATTAGGTTATCATCTGCGGGGAGGTGCTCATCACTCACTCGGTGTACAGATCCTCAATCATGGCCACGACAATGACGATGAAGGAGACAGAGAAGATCTGGCATCCAGAGCCAATTAGGGAGGAGAAGATCATGGGGTGGCTGGACGGCCGGAACACGTCTCCATGGACCTGCTTCCACCCATACTCATCCCCCAGGTCCCTGTCCTGCACCAGGAAGAGGCAGCAAAGGACCAGGGGTACATTAAGACAAAGGACATACAGCTAGCCAAAATCATACGAAGCACTGGCGCCTAAACTAATAAAGCTAAATATTAAGTAAGTGCATGATGTTCAATGTGAGTTTCTATCACTAATGCTACCAAGGCTATGAAACGTTACCATGTCATCCATTTCCTCCTCTTTGCTGTATCTAGCATAGTCCTTCCTTAGCGTTCTCATCAGGATCATGGACACCAGGCCCACCAAGAAGATAACCATCATGAAGGAATTGAAGATGGAAAACCAGTGAATCTAGAGAAAAACTTTTTCATTACCACGGAGAATATCGGAAATGCACACATAGAACCCATCCCTAGATTCCAGAACATGACATCCTTGAATCCCAGAATTGTTAAAGCTGCAATATGAAACTTTTTGAGTGACCTGACAAAATGCACATAGAAATGTGAGTTATAGATCTGTCAGTCTCATTGAAAGCAAGTCTAAGAAGCGGTAGATCTGTTCTGTGTGTGTGCTAATTCTATGCTTCCCGTTTGTACGTTTCGTTATTGCATCTTTTACTGTTGGTTTTGTACACCAGCTGAAAACACAATATTTTTGGATATGAAAAATATACTTCATAGCGGTTTAGATGGTACAATGATTCTCTACGCTATACTTGCTTGTTTGGGTCACAAACTGAAATTACGCAAACTATTCGAATTTTAGCAACCAGGAAATGGCGGAGCAATTTCTACATACTGCATCTTTAAAACAGGCTGATCACTGTGAGTACTGTGCAGTTTAGTGAAAAATTGCATTGCTTATCTTAAAAGATTAAACTTACTCTGTGTTGGAAAAAAGATGGATCGAGATACTTGTCAAATCGGTCTTCAAACTTCACATCTGACTTCTTCCACTTTACCTGTGGTAAAAAAGACATTTCACATTGTTCCTTTGGCAAGTGAGCCACGTATGGATGATGACGTAGGTGACTTTACTTTATATAAAAACAATATAAATCTCTGTGTAGTAAATTTAAACATCACATCTCCAAAATACATATTCAACCCTGTGTATATTAGAAAAATCCAGTCCCATTTCCCGCCTCTAAAAAGCAATTGCAAATACTTACAGAGTACGACATTGCAATTCTTGTGTTGGGCACAAGCTTGACTTTGCCTTCACTCGTCAGGTTGACATCAACAATTCGGTTGCCATTGAAGCCGATTTCCAATTTCTTGTAAGTCCACAGATAATGATCCTCTCCATTTTCATCTGCCTCGCCGACAATTCCTAGAATATTGAGAGATTAGTGTAATGAGTGCACTGCTACCAGAAATTTAGGGGCAACTTGGCAAGTCTGATGTGGAATGCAGTAACCAAATCCAGGGCCAAGGTCTATCTTTATTCATACTCAACAGAATATGGAACTATTCTGTGGTTATAAAGGCTTGGGCAAGGCCATCTGCCCCACCTCCTGTGCACACATACACACTGAGTACACCAAACATTAGGAACACCTGCATGCTCTTGGCATTCTCTCAACCAGCTTCATGAGGTAGTCACCTTGAACACATTTCAATTAACAGGTGTGCCTTCTTAAAAGTTAATTTGTGGAATTTCTTTCCTTCTTAATGCGTTTGAGCCAATCAGTTTTTATTTTTATTTCACTTCACCTTTATTTAACCAGGTAAGCCAGTTGAGAACAAGTTCTCATTTACAACTGCGACCTGGCCAAGATAAAGCAAAGCAGTGCGATAAAAACAACAACACAGAGTTACACATGGGATAAAACAAAACATACAGTCAATAACACAATAGAACATCTATATACAGTGTGTGCAAATGTAGTAAGTTATGGAGGTAAGGCAATAAATAGGCCATAGTGCAAAATAATTACAATTTAGTATTAACACTGGAATGATAGATGTGCAGAAGATGATGTGCAAATAGAGATACTGGGGTGCAAATGAGCAAAAATAAATAACAATATGGGGATGAGGTAGTTGGGTGGGCTAATTACAGATGGGCTGTGTACAGGTGCAGTGATCGGTAAGCTGCTCTGACAACTGATGCTTAAAGTTAGTGAGGGAGATAAGAGTCTCCAGTTTCAGAGATTTTTGCAATTCGTTCCAGTCATTAGCAGCAGAGAACTGGAAGGAATGGCGGCCAAAGGTGGTGTTGGCTTTGGGGATGACCAGTGAAATATACCTGCTGGAGTGCATACTATGGGTGGGTGTTGCTATGGTGACCAATGAGCTAAGATAAGGCGGGTATTTGCCTAGCAATGATTTATAGATTACCTGGAGCCAGTGGGTTTGGCAACGAATATGTAGTGAGGGCCAGCCAACAAGAGCGTACAGGTCACAATGGTGGGTAGTATATGGGGCTTTGGTGACAAAACGGATGGCACTGTGATAGACTACATCCAATTTGCTGAGTAGAGTGTTGGAGGCTATTTTGTAAATGACATCGCCGAAGTCAAGGATCGGTAGGATAGTCAGTTTTACGAGGGCATGTTTGGCAGCATGAGTGAAGGAGGCTTTGTTGCGAAATAGGAAGCCGATTCTAGATTTAACTTCGGATTGGAGATGCTTAATGTGAGTCTGGAAGGAGAGTTTACGGTCTAACCAAACACCTAGGTATTTGTAGTTGTCCACACATTCTAAGTCAGACCCGCCGAGAGTAGTGATTCTAGTCGGGCAGGCGGGTGGCAAGCAGCGTTCGATTGAAGAGCATGCAATTAGTTTTACTAGTGTTTAAGAGCAGTTGGAGGCTACGGAAGGAGTGTTGTATGGCATTGAAGCTCATTTGGAGGTTTGTTAACACAGTGTCCAATGAAGGGCCAGATGTATACAAAATGGTGTCGTCTGCATAGAGGTGGATCTGAGAGTCACCAGCAGCAAGAGCGATATCATTGATATACACAGAGAAAAGAGTCGGCCCAAGAATTTGGGGGGGGGGGGGGGGGCATGGGTAAGTTGCAGCGGAGGGTGCAGAGCTGGTGGCCGGGGTAGGGGTAGCCAGGTGGAAAGCATGGTCAGCCGTAGCAAAATGCTTATTGAAATTCTCGATTATCGTAGATTTATCGGTGGTGACAGTGTTTCCTAGCCTCAGTGCAGTGGGTAGCTGGGAGGAGGTGCTCTTATTCTCCATGGACTTTACAGTGTCCCAAAACATTTTGGAGTTAGTGCTACACGATGCAAATTTCTGTTTGAAAAAGCTAGCCTTTGCTTTCCTAACTGATTGTGTATATTGGTTCCTGACTTCCCTGAAAAGTTGCATATCGCGGGGGCTGTTCGATGCTAATGCAGTACGCCACAGGATGTTTTTGTGCTGGTCAAGGGCAGTCAAGTCTGGGGTGAACCAGGGGCTATATCTGTTCTTAGTTCGGAATTTTTTGAATGGGGCATGCTTATTTAAGATGGAGAGGAAAGCACTTTTAAAGAACAACCAGGCATCCTCTACTGACGGAATGAGGTCAATATCCATTCAGGATACCCGGGCCAGGTCAATTAGAAAGGCCTGCTCGCTGAAGTGTTTTAGGGAGCGTTTGACAGTGATGAGGAGTGGTCGTTTGACCGCGGACCCATTACGGACGCAGGCAAATAAGGCAGTGATCGCTGAGATCCTGGTTGAAGACAGCGGAGGTGTATTTAGAGGGTAAATTAGTCAGGATGATATCTATGAGGGTGCCCATGTTTACGGATTTAGGGTTTTACCTGGTAGGTTCCTTGATAATTTGTGTGAGATTGAGTGCATCTAATTTAGATTGTAGGACGGCCGGGGTGTTAAGCATTTCCCAGTTTAGGTCACCAAGCAGTACGAACTCTGAGGATAGATGGGGGGCAATCAATTCACATATGGGTCCAGAGCACAGCTGGGCGCTGAGGGGGGTCTGTAGAAAGCGGCAACAGTGATAGACTTATTTCTGGAGAGGTGGATTTTTAGAAGAAGTAGAAGCTCAAACTGTTTGGGCACAGACCTGGATGTTATGATAGAGCTCTGCAGGCTCTCTCTACAGTAGATTGAAACTCCACCCCCTTTGGCAGTTCTATCTAGACGGAAAATGTTGTAGTTGGGGATGGACATTTCAGAGTTTTTGGTGGTCTTCCTAAGCCAGGATTCAGACACTGCTAGAACATCAGGGTTGGCGGAGTGTGCTAATGCAGTGAGTAACTCAAACTTAAGGAGGAGGCTTCTGATGTTAACATGCAAAAAACCAAGGCTTCTTTACAGTTACAGAAGTCAACAAATGATAGCGCCTGGGGAGTAGGAGTGATTCTGGGGGCTACAGGGCCTGGGTTAACCTCTACAGCACCAGAGGAACAGAGGAGGAGTAGAATAAGGATATGGCTAAAGGCTTTAAGAACTGGTATTTTAGTGCGTTGGGTACAGATAATAAAAAGGGGCAGATTTCCGGGCGTTGGAGAATAGATTCAGGGCATTATGTACAGACAAGGATATGGAAGGATATGAGTACAGTGGAGGTAACCTAAGCGTTGCGTAACGATGAAAGAGATAACATAACTGGAGGCACCGATTGAGCCGGTCTCCACGTGTATGGGGAGTGGGACAAATGAACTTTTAAAGTTTCTTCAAGTGCAGTCACAAAAACCATCAAGCGCTATGATGAAACTGGCTCTCATGAGCACCGCCACAGGAATGGAAGACCCAGAGTTGTCTGCTGCAGAGGATAAGTTAATTAGAGTTACCAGCCTCAGAAATTGCAGCCCAAATAAATGCTTCACAGAGTTCAAGTAACAGACATCTCAACATCAACTGTTCAGAGGAGACTGTGTGAATCTGCACCTTCATGGTCGAATTGCTGCAAAGAAACCACTACTAAAAGGACACCAATAAGAAGGTACTTGATTGGGCCTAGAAACACGAGCAATGGACAGTAGACCGGTGGAAATGTGTCCAAATTCAAGGCACACTTAACCAGCATGGCTACCACAGCATTCTGCAGCGATACGCCATCCCACCTGGTTTGGGCTTAGTGGGACTATAATTTGTTTTTCAACAGGACAATGACCCAACACACCTCCAGCCTCTGTAAGGGCTATTTTACCAAGAAGGAGAGTGATGGAGTGCTGCATCAGATGACCTATCTTCCGCAATCCCCCGACCTCAACCAAATTGAGATGGTTTGGGATGAGTCGGACCACAGAGTGAAGGAAAAGCAGCCAACAAGTGCTCAGCATATGTGGGAACTCCTTCAAGACTGTTGGAAAAGCATTCCAGGTGAAGCTGGTTGAGACAATGCCAAGAGTGTGCAAAGCTGTCATCAAGGCAAAGGGTGGCTATTTGAAGAATTTCAAATATATGTTGATTTGTTTAACACACTATGTGTGTTATTTCATAGTTTTGATGTCTTCACTATTATTCTACAATGTAGAACATAGTAAGAAGTGCCCACAAAGCTCATCACTAAGCTAAGGACCCTGGGACTAAACACCTCCCTCTGCAACTGGATCCTGGACTTCCTGACGGGCTGCCCCAGGTGGTAAGGGTAGGTAACAACACATCTGCCACGCTGATCCTCAACACGGGGGCTCCTCACGGTTGCGTGCTCAGTCCCCTCCTGTACTCCCTGTTCACCCATGACTGCATGGCCAGGCACGATTCCAACACCATCATTAAGTTTGCTGACGACACAACAGTGGTAGGCCTGATCACCGACAACGATGAGACAGCCTATAGGGAGGAGGTCAGAGACCTGGCCGTGTAGTGCCAGGATAACAACCTCTCCCTCAACGTGATCAAGACAAAGGAGAAGATTGTGGACTACAAGAAAAAAAGAGGACTGAGCACGCCCCCATTCTCATCGACGGGGCTGTAGCGGAACAGGTGGAGCGCTTCAAGTTCCTTGGTGTCCACGTCACCAACAAACTATCATGGTCCAAACACACCAAGACAGTCGTGAAGAGGGCACGACAAAGCCTATTCCCCCTCAGGAGACTGAAAAGATTTGGCATGGGTCCTTAGATCCTCAAAAAGTTATACAGCTGCACCATCGAGAGAATCCTGACTGGTTGCATCACCGCCTGGTATGGCAACTGCTCGGCCTCCGACCGCAAGGAACTACAGAGGGTAGTGCGTACGGCCCAGTACATCACTGGGGCCAAGCTTCCTACCATCCAGGACCTCTATACCAGGTAGTGTCAGAGGAAGGCCCTAAAAATCGTCAAAGACTCCAGCCACCCTAGTCATAGACTGTTCTCTCTGCTACCGCATGGCAAGCGGTACCTGAGCGCCAAGTCTAGGTCCAAAACGCTTCTTAACAGCTTCTACCCCAAAGCAATAAGACTCCTGAACAGCTAATCATGGCTACCCGGACTATTTGCATTGCCCCCCCCCCCCCCCCCACCCCTCTTTTACGCTGCTGCTACTCTGTTTATTATTTATGCATAGTCACTTTAACTCTACCCACATGTACATATTACCTCAACTAACCGGTGCCCCCGCACATTGACTCTGTACCGGTACCCCCTGTATATAGCCTCCCTACTGTTATTTTATTTTACTGCTGCTCTTTAATTATTTGCTATTTTTTTACTTAACACTTTCTTATTTTCTTAAAAAACTTTATTGTTGGTTAAGGGCTTGTAAGTAAGCATTTCACTGTAAGGTCTACACCTGTTGCATTTGGCAAATAAAATTTGATTGGATTTGATTTGTACTAATGAGCTATGTGAGATATAATGTTTTTTATCATAATAGAGGACTGCTGAAATTATATTATTTCAGTGTAGACAAGGGAAGGACAGGTTAAAATAAAAACATGACAGCCAGACAAGCCAGTGTATGAATCAAACTTTTGACCGGTAGTGTATATTTTGGAGCCAAATCTTTATTGGAGAGGAATAGGCTAATCTGTGTACGCGACCAATAAACTTTGATTTGGCGGTGGCACGAAAGAGGTGTGCAAGTGACAGCTGTGCATCGTGTGATGGGTTGTAAATCACCAAGGGCCTGGCTGCAAAGCACGCAACTCTGCTGTCCCCAGAACTCTCTTATTAGGCCTAGGCTTCTTCTTTATATTGTAGGTAGGTTGTAGCCTACATTGCTAATAATAGGCTATGGAAATAGGGCCACTTTCATAAGCTTTGCACTGCTGTAAGTTGTTTTGACTTCCAATTCGATTTTTCCATCTTGATATTGTTTGCTTAATTTAACTCGTTGTCTAATAATTGTCATTCAAAATAAAGCTATTTGAAAAATGGCCTATAGACCGACTTTCCCATTTAATTGCTGCAACTTTAGGACACTGAACACCAGTCTATTTGGGAAATACTCTTCATAACTTTAACTCGTCTTAATGCTTTTGATCGGCTATTTTAATTAGTAGGATTTGCCTTTTGGTCGTTTTATTTGTAACAGCAAGGAAGAGGGATGCATGCATCATTTATTTTATAGCTAATAGACTACACTTTGCTGAACTGTGTTTTAAAAAAAACAATCTTGCTATGGTTTGTTCTACCCCTCTCATTATTACCTTAGGACTATCATGTTTTTAGGTTATTCAAAAACAACTTAAAATTTCCTGATATAGCCTAGAACTCCATTAGATAAATTAATTGTTTGATCATGAAGTAGAATGGCGGGAGAAAGCCAGCATGCATAAAAACTGAAGTCATATTCATATCAAATGGAGAGAAAAAACAAAATTAGGCTTTAAAATAATTAGACACCGGAGTGTCCACTAAAAACATTCAGAGAGAGAAAAAATAACATTTTCTGACTGGACATTTTGCACTGCTTTGGTGAAAATCTTAGCTCTGTACATCATTCTCTTGCATTCTGTAAATTGTTTCAAACATATTTATTGAAATTGCTTATGCAGGCTACAGCAAAGGAATAGACCACCTGGCATGGCCCAGCTGTGGGCTGCCCAGTCAGCGCTACTGCGGTGCCAGTCAAGTTGAAATAGGCTATACATCGGTCACATCAAGATGTCGTCACCATCAACGATAGCTGTCAATCATCTTCGATATCCGATACTATCCTAATATCGCCCAACCCTAGTAGGCGTCACTCCATGTAAAATACCTCTATGTTTAAGACATTCCTCATTACAGAACTGGGCCCTTTTCAATAGTAATGAACTAGGCTATTCCATAGATAACCTTTGTCATGGTCAAACAACTTTCTATACCAACCAGTGAGGCAACAGATAAGGCCAGAAAAGTAAAACGTTCAGAATGAACATTTGGATGCCATCTTTTTCAACTGCTTCGGGGGCATGACTTTGATTTTCCATTACTAAGTTACTGGACAAGTCGCAACAGGCAGTGCAGCAGTGTCACTCACCCCAGATGGGTAGGTCATCAATGTACATTTGGTACCAATAGTGGTTCTTAATGGCATAAAGAAAGGCATCCCGTTTGGCTTTGTCCAGCTCGATTTCACAGTACGTTGTTTGCATGACTTCATCTGTGAGAACAAAATGACAAAAAGTGTTTAGTATTAGTATGACATAACACTAGAAGACAAAATGGAAGTGTAGGCTGCTTTTGGATCAAACTTCATGCTAGGAAAGAATATAATTGACTACTCCAAATCAAACAATGCTGATCAAATAGTGAATTTGTCACTCCACAGAGTCCAAGTACAGTTGCCTGTGGGTGTAGCTTCTTGGATACCTTTGAACTTAATGTCTAGGCCGCTGAACTCCAGCTCGACTCCTTGCAGAGCCTCTCCTAATGTCTCATGGTAGTGGCTAATGGTCTTTTTGGTGCCCACGCAGAAGGGCAGGGAGAAGTACTTGTACGTTTCTTGTCTGTTGTGGTAAGGCCCCACTGTATTCATCCATAAAACCACCTCCTCTTTATCTGTGTACTGGAAAAGGGAAGAAACACATTAAACATGCTATAACTTACTTGTTTTGCTAGTTCTCAGATGGCAGCATTTTGTATGCTATTCAAGGATATACAATGTGCATTCAGGGCAAATAATAACAAAAACAGCCAACATGTCAGTCTATTCCAAGCAGCCTCCATCTATAAAAAGACATTGGATAGCAGCTGTCGGTGACAAAAATACATTGATAATGAGTCATAAAAAGTTACTGTTTTAATGACCCCATGTCAAAACCAATGCACACGACATACAGGCATGAATCAACAACAACGAAATGCATATTGAACTGTATACAGGTCTTTAACTGGAGTGAAAGCTCAAGCATGAGCAAGCACCCTCGTTAGTTGTCAGCTTGACAATAATGGGTGGAACACAATGTAGCGACAAGGGGCTTTATTCATGTAAAAACTTGGATGTCTGCTCGCGCTGGTTCTGTAGCCAGCTATTCATTCTGCACTAAGCGCGGATGCAGAGCTTACTAGCTAGTGCTAGCTGGCTACGGTACCAGTGAGGACCAAGTTGAAGCTTGCGCTTGAGATCCCAAAGCATTAACAAGGCTCTCTGCCTTATCCAAAGGGTTCTCAGCTATAAGCACCGCTTAAATCCAATTTCTGCTTGATCCGAAAATGTGGTCAGCGGCTCCATATGGAGGAAGCAATTGTGGAGCCTCTGTAGGCATGCAGAGGCCAAATTGAGCGCCGTACTGGATCGCCATGTGCCTCACAAATGTTGTAACAATGCGGAGGGCTCTGTATAGCTCCGCATTGACATGATTGGTTGACGGTAGGTGGGTGCGGGAGGTCCTGTATAAACAAACTCACTTCCTTGACAACTTCCTTCACAACAACGAAGTGCAATAAGTATGAATGCCCTGACTTCTGCAGAGGCCGTATTACTGTAAATGCTGTACGGCCACTGCAGACGTCAAATTGACCATGCAGAGCCTTTTACCGGTGAGACCATGTGAACTACAATCCCAACGCTCTGTTTTAATGTTTAGAAATGTACATAATCACTTGCAATAGGCCTACGGTTTTTGAAACATACACTACATGGCCAGAAGAATGTGGACACGTGTTCGTCGAACATCTCATTCCAAAATCATGGGCATTAATATGGAGTTGGTCCCACCTTTGCTGCTATAACAGCCTCCACTCTTCTGGGAAGGCTTTCCACTAGATGTTGGAACATTTCTGCTGGGCCTTGCTTCCATTCAGCCACAACAGCATTAGTGAGGTCGGGCACTGATGTTGGGCGATTAGGCCTGGCTCGCAGTCGGCGTTCCAATTAATCGCAAAGGTGTTCGATGGGGGTTGAGTTCAGGGATCTGTGCAGGCCAGTCAAGTTCTTCCACACAGATCTCTACAAACCATTTCTGTATGGACCTCACTTTGTGCACAGAGGCATTGTCATGCTGAAACAGGAAAGGGTCTTCCCCAAACTGTTGCCACAAAGTTGGAAGCACAGAATCGTCTAGAATGTAATTGTATGCTGTAGCGTTAGGATTTCCCTTCACTGGAACTAAGGGGCATAGACCGAACGATGAAAACAGCCCCAGACCATTATTCCTCCTCCACCAAACTTTAGTTGGCACTACGCAGTCGGGCAGGTAGCGTTCTCCTGGCATACGCCAAACCCAGATTTGTCCATCGGACTGCCAGATGGGGAAGTGTGATCCATCACTCCTGAGAACGTGTTTTCACTGCTCCAGAGTCCAATGGCGGCAAGCTTTACACCACTCCTGCCGACGCTTGGCATTATGCATGGTGATCTTAGGCTTGTGTTTGGCTGCTCAGCCATGAAAACCAATTTCATGAAGCTCCCGACAAACAGTTATTGTGCTGACGTTGCTTCCAGAAGCAGTTTGGAACTTGGTTGTGAGTGTTGCAACCAAGGACAGACCATTTTTACACGCTACGCGCTTCAGCACTCGGCGGTCCCGTTCTGTGAGCTTGTGTGGCCTACCACTTTACGGCTGAGCCGTTGTTGCTCCTAGACATTTCCACTTCACAATAACAGCACTTACAGTTGACCGGGGCAGCTCTAGCAGGGCAGAAATTTGACAAACTGACTTGTTGGAAAGGTGGCATCCTATGACGGTGCCACATTGAAAGTCACTGAGCTCTTCAGTAAGGCCATTCTACTGCTAATGTTTGTCCATGGAGATTGCATGGCTGTGTGATCAATTTTATACACCTGTCAGCAACAGGTGTGACTGAAATAGCCGAATGTACTAATTTGAAAGAGTGTCCACATACTTTTGTAGTGTATGTAGCAGGTTTGCACAGATCCAGACTGCTGTGTGTGCCTCCAACCAACAAACTACACTTCCCAGTTACACACAAGTGTTTGGAGCACGCTAGATAGCTAATTAATACAGGTGGTCAACAATCTTCTGTCTGACTTCTGTAAACAAGCGCTAACAAGGAGATATGGCCGCGTGGGATCACTAACCCTATAAAAAGGTGTGTAATAATTTAACCTTTAGTTTTTTGGAAAAAAAATATCACTGATATGAAAGATAAGTCTCTTATGTTTCCAAAACCGTACCGCAAGTAATGCGTGTTAACGTTCAGACCTAGTGTCGGGGCTCTTACAAAACAACCCCGGCCAGAAGATACGTTCATGAATAGTCAAGTTAGTTAGCGTATGAATAGACGCTAAAGGTAGTCAGAGTCTATGAATAGGTTGAAGCTAGCCAACTTGAATTCTTGGCTAGGTTGAAGCATGATCAAACTACCATATAGGTTACAGGTCAGAAATCAAGATGGGCAAAAGTATTTAATTCCATTTGTACCGTAAAACGCAGAAGGCGATTTGCTTTTGTCTTGACCATTGGAAATCCTACTTAACAGTAACTTACCTAGACAGGCCTGCCGCCTGAATAACCGGATATGCAGTCTTCGCACTGACATAACGTTAGTTCACTACCAAAATAGTTAACTAGCTAGGCATATTCCTAGAAGAGACATTTTGCTATATGTAGTTAACAAGCAACTAAATAACCGAATTATATGGATGACTGGTTATGAAAAATATTCCTACTATCATATGTATGCACTGAGATGTCACTGGCTAACGTTAGCTAGCTAACTTCTTCGCTAGCTAACTTTGGTCCCCTACGTTAACTTGTTCGCCAACGTTAGTTATTGTATTTATGATTTATCAACATTGAACGTTAATCTCATATAACATAATGAACTAGCTAGCTACATGTATTAGTCCTCTTATTTCGCTGAGGTGAAAAATATAGGCTAATCGGTTGTATCATGTAGCTAGCTAACAAGCCAGAACGTCCATTATTTTCACCACCACACACAAGGCTTCCCATTTTCAATCGGCCTCAAATGATCTTACCGTGTGTTCGTGTTCATCTGCCTCGATCGGCATTAATATCTCGGCAACCGAGAGAAAGACCACCACTGCAATCTTCCACCTGGAAGACCCCATCATTTTCTGGGAAAGTTTGCAGATTTGGGATGTTAGCTTTGTTAGGGCTATCCCACCTTCTTCCTGGTTGTATGACAGTGGCAGGTTTTCAGGATGCTTTCACACGCATATGGCGTAAATTGCCTCACGAGCACGCATCGCATTCGCTTGTGATTGATGCAGAAATGTCACATGGCTTGTAAACTCAAATCAAAATCGAAGACGATGAATAATCCGTTGAATAATGAAACTCCGGCTGTGCTCCGGTTTCTATACTGTCCGCCACTCTCAGCCACGTCATCCGACTGCAAGTACTAGAACTGCCTCACCTTTGGGGGCATAAAACCTGGCCCACTTCTCATGTATGACTGTACTGTTGATATCTCATTTTACAGAGACATCTCATTGAACAGATGTATCATAACCATCATCATTATATCTGCTAGGATTTGTAGGTACACCTCATTACATCATCATAAAATACAGTATGTATAACTTTATTCCACTGTAGTGATTTGTCTCTTTTAGTCTTTATCTCAGACCTGCTAGTAACCAGCCATGTAAACATCCAACAAGAACATTGATCAGGTTTTATTTATAATTTAATACTTGCCAAAAAGAAAAGCTTTTACAGCAGTAACTTTTCTGTAATCACCACTAAGAATTCACCTAAGCTTGACACTTTAAACATTGATTAATCATAATTTTTCACATTTATAATTCATAGAAAGGAAACATACCGTCAGTCAACAAATGTATTGCCTCCATCTCAAAAGTTATGTAATTTGCACATAGGCTATAGCTAGATAATATTGCATTGGATGTCTCAGTAAATGCTAAGCCCAGAGCTGGAACTCATATATTCTCTTTTTTCCCAGTCCTTTCAGCTAAGTAAGTGCTTTACATGACTAGCAATTTAACTTCTATCTGATATTAGATCAATGATTGGACCATGTGATTGAAGTCCACCCTACTGATTTGCCATAAGGTAAATAGACGTGCAAACTGTGTATCTAGGTTTTGCAGTTCTCTAGATATGTTTAAACAATTGATGTCCAAAGGCTCTTCCGCATAGGTCACCGAATTAGGGGGGCAATGAATGTACAAATTCCCTGTAACGATATGGATGAAAAAAGGTGTACGTTTATAGTTAGAATAAAACATTGATATAGAATCGGAATTGCCTTTTTTCCCAAATAGAAATTGCAATTGAAGAGTTGACAGGATTTCCTCACCCGATGATGTTTGGCAGGTGAAGGTTTTTGTACAATCCATTGTGAAGGTACCCATGGGATCTGGCGAGCGGTATCATCTTTACTCGATTCTCTGAGTTTTGAGCGCTCTGTGCAATTTCATACAGCTTGATAGGAACACAACAAAGGATTAGAGGTGGAAACTTCCTTATCTGTAAATATCATGTTTCCAGGAACCGTTCTTGCTATAGTCATTCAAACCATACAGATAATATCACAAATGTTGCCTGTGATACAATGGACAGATGACAATAGAGAAATTATTGTTAGTTACAGTAAAAGTATCAGCCACACCTGCTGAGCTATGTGGATGTGCACTATGTGGTCATCCTCTGCATGAAGTATCAGAAGAGGACTCCTCATCCTCTTCAAGCTGTAGAGACATGGTTAAACATCACTTTCATGAACAGTCAACCTCAAACTCTCAGAACAATTCTGAAACACATTTAGTTGCAGTGGGTGTAGCAGTTATTTTTTTATTTTTTTTATTTCACCTTTATTTAACCAGGTAAGCCAGTTGAGAACAAGTTCTCATTTACAACTGCGACCTGGCCAAGATAAAGCATAGCAGTGTGATAAAAACAACAACACAGAGTTACATATGGGGTAAAAAAACATAAAGTAAAAAAATACAACAGAAAATATATATACAGCGTGTGCAAATGTAGCAAGTTATGGAGGTAAGGCAATAAATAGGCTATAGTGCAAAATAATTACAATTAGTATTAACACTGGAACGATAGATGTGCAAGAGATTATGTGCAAATAGAGATACTGGGGTGCAAAAGAGCAAAATAAATAACAATATAGGGATGAGGTAGTTGGGTGGGCTAATTTCAGATGGGCTGTGTACAGGTGCAGTGATCGGTAAGGTGCTCTGACAACTGATGCTTAAAGTTAGTGAGGGAGATAAGAGTCTCCAGCTTCAGAGATTTTTGCAATTCGTTCCAGTCATTGGCAGCAGAGAACTGGAAGGAATGGCGGCCAAAGGAGGTGTTGGCTTTGGGAATGACCAGTGAGATATACCTGCTGAAGCGCAGACTACGGATGGGTGCTGCTATGGTGACCAATGAGCTAAGATAAGGCGGGGATTTGCCTAGCAGTGATTTATAGATGGCCTGGAGCCAGTGGGTTTGACGACGAACATGTAGTGAGGACCAGCCAACAAGAGCGTACATGTCACAGTGGTGGGTAGTGTATGGGGCTTTGGAGACAAAATGGATGGCACTGTGATAGACTACATCCAATTTGCTGAGTAGAGTGTTGGAGGCTATTTTGTAAATGACATCGCCGAAGTCAAGGATCGGTAGGATAGTCAGTTTTACGAGGGCATGTTTGGCAGCATGAGTGAAGGAGGCTTTGTTGCGAAATAGGAAGCCGATTTTACTTTGGATTGGAGATTCTTAATGTGAGTCTGGAAGGAGAGTTTACAGTCTAACCAGACACCTAGGTATTTGTAGTTGTCCACATACTCCTGGTCAGACCCGTCGAGAGTGGTGATTCTAGTCGGGTGGGCGGGTGCCAGCAGCGTTCGATTGAAGAGCATGCATTTAGTTTTACTAGTGTTTAAGAGCAGTTGGAGGCTACTGAAGGAGTGTTGTATGGCATTGAAGCTCGTTTGGAGGTTTGTTAACACAGTGTCCAATGAAGGGCCAGATGTATACAAAATGGTGTCGTCTGCGTAGAGGTGGATCTGAGAGTCACCAGCAGCAAGAGCGACATCATTGATATACACGGAGAAAAGAGTCGGCCCAAGAATTGAACCCTGTGGCACCCCCATAGAGACTGCCATAGGTCCAGACAACAGGCCCTCCGATTTGACACACTGAACTCTATCTGAGAAGTAGTTGGTGAACCAGGCGAGGCAGTCATTTGAGAAACCAAGGCTATTTAGTCTGCCAATAAGAATGCGGTGGTTGACAGTCGATTTGTTACCGCATATTGCAAACCTGTATTATGATATCAAAATAAAGGATGACAAGTACGCTGAAAAGTTGCAGGAACCAAAACAAATTTACAACAACATATTTTGTTTTAATTTGAACAAAAATACTTACTTTTCATTATTAGGGAAGATTGTATTGTTTTCTGCCATTGTGTCCAGGAAAAAGTACTCAAAACCTGGGAACTTCCAATAAAACTGAGGACACAATGCAGTTTAGTACATTTAGTAGTAGTAGTAGTAGTAGTAGTAGTGGTAGTGACAGATCCTCTAATAACTTAAACTCACAACTTAAATCTCACAAATACTGTACTGTGTATGAGGGGAACAAGCAACAAATGAAACATGTAAGTGTTAAAACAAACTTGAAACATAGTCCAGTCTCTTGAATGAACAATGCTTACTTTTAAAATCAAACAAATAGCAGTTAAACATAATCATGATTTAAATAATGAAAAACCTTACAGTGGAATGAAATACACATCTCTCTGGAGTGTAAGACAAAGGCATTACAGGGAAAGTTTAAGTTAATCAAGGTAAATGTAATAAAGGTAATCAAAGGTAATATTGTGTCTGCTTATGCAGATGCAATATTAGTTTTGATTACCTTTGTCTTTATGAAATTTGCCTTACACTTCAATTACATTACATCTGAGACATGTATTTTATTTGACTGTTAGACTCTTCATGATTTGAATCGTGGTCATATGATTTAACTGTTATTTGTTTTAATTGAAAGCTGAGCATTGTTCATTTAAGAGACAGCTGTGTAAAGTTTGAGTTAAAGCATAATTGTGTGCAACTGTGCATTGGCATAAATAATCATTTCCAATTGCTTTCCTCAACAGACTGAAGTCACACGTAAGGTCACTCACCCAGTGCCAAGGGATTGTCCCCATAATACCACCAGACTGCTCCCACTGCGGGCTTTTACCCACTGGTACAAGTAGAGGGTGTCAGTGGTTAGACCAACTTCAGTGGGCTCGCTGGTGGAGTCCCCAAAACCTGTCAGAGTTTCTTATATCAATGGCTGTACAGTATGCAAACATACCAGACTATGTATAGGCCTATCATGTCATGTCATGTCTGTCTGCCTGAGGTAAACTTGATGCAGTTGTACACCGATTTGTAAATGACCACAAGAGGGCAGTCAGAGGCAAAACAACCCCAGAGGGTAAGGTGAACTTTACTACAGTATTTGTAATTGGGAGTTGGTTATCAGTCTCTTTACAGCAAGGTGAAATAACACACCACAAAATGAGGCTAACGTTAGGTTGTCAAGGATATGTGTATTGATTGTTAGAATTTATTTAGATTAAGTAAATAAAGCAAACATGTTTCAACAGTCTAGTAGAACTGAAGTTTAACCAACCTCTGTAGTCCAAAGCCAAAACATGGTAAGGAATACCTGGGATAGGATAAAGTAATCATTCTACCCCCCCCTTAACCCCCCCCCCCCCAAAAAAAAAAAAAAAAATATATATATATATATACATACATACATATTGTAAAGTGGTTATCCCACTGGCTATAAGGTGAATGCACCAATTTGTAAGTCGCTCTGGATAAGAGCGTCTGCTAAATGACGTAAATGTAAATGGTAATTCATTGCACTCAAAGGACAAAGGCCAATCACCAGTTTATCAATCATGCCATGTTGAAGTAATTTTTGTTGTAGTCGTCAGTCACTTACATTTATTACTCCCACACGGTGACTTGCTGCCCTGTTTGAAATAATGTGTACTTTTACATTCAAAGTGAGAACATTTGCAATATTATTGTGTAGCAATCCATTGTTCTTGCTACCTTGTGCCTCCATTGCCATGGAGATAAATAATGATCAGATTTCCAGCTCCCAAAGAATCTTGGTACCATTCCAAGTCCTTTCCCTAAGGCCTCCTTCCACTGACTTTCAGGGACTGTGTGCCTTGAAGATATTGTACAGCGACAACACTTGTAAGGGACTATGTACTGAATTTGATGTATAAAGTTCAATGCTGTCTTTATAAAGCTACACTGTCCAGTGGCAGTGAATGTACTTCAGATGTAAGGTAGGTAGGCTACATTAACCGTAACTCACAATGTAACCTGGAGAAAGGGTTTATGTTAGCCTACTCACCATACGCCCAATGAGATCACTTGCTCGGATGTAAGGTACATGTTCACTGTGTGGTTAAGAGACAGGTCGGCTGGCTGGCTATGGTCGACCAAGAATGGGACCCTGACTAAAAACAAGGAGAGAATATATACTAATTACTCTGATTTGTTATTCCTAAATTTGTCCAGTATTTTGGATAATTCTCATGATTACACTCGCTCACCTCTGTGAGAATAAACCAGGTGTTTAATGATGTCAGGGAACAGTCCCATCATGAAAGGCACAGAAACATTAATGACACACAGCCAGGAGACCACTTTTGATCCCACCACAACAAACGGGAGCTAGGTCTGAGACAGAGATAGTGAGAGAAAATGCATCATCACTTCCCCAAATGCAAGAAAAAAAAAAAAAAAAGCATAAACATTACAATGACAACTGGTCCATGCTGTGTCAGCTGACGTTACATTGGCATTGAAGCGCATGTTTCGCCAATAATAGGCCTATTTACTAGACTAGACTATAGTCTAGGCTAGACGAGAGGATCATTTTACGCAGTGCTAGTGCGATGCGCAGCCTACCAACTAACCTCCGCTGCGCACTCTGACTCCTTAGTTTTATTTCCGGCAGTCTTCTGCTCCTCCGAATCACTGTCACCGGTCCTCTTCCTCATCCTGGGACGTTTACTAACCGAGCCACCAGTTCTCTGCATCTGTAATGCAGCCGTTCTGGTCTGATTTAAATTGACATCTAGGCTATGTGACTAACGACTTTATGGCCTACCGTACGTATGTTTTTTAGTCTACCTCCGAGGCTCTATGGGTGAAATAACAGTAGTCCCACATTGTTGATAAGGAAATGCGGGAGGAGTTAAGCGGGTTTAAGGTAACCTGTGTATGTACAAGCCATGCAATAATGCTTCCGGTCTACCTTGTGAATTTACAAATTAGAAATATGTGTGGCAATCATAAGGATAACAGTCTTTCATAGAACCCAATCCCATCGCACAAAGGCATACTTCAGTTTATACACTAGATGGGGACATATGATACTTGTGTTAGAGGGTTCTTTTCACATGGCACATATACAATTCAGTAGTCTACCTACAGTGTAGGCCTTTATGAATAAGGAATTTGATGTTGTAACATGTTGGAAGTGTTGGAAGTTTTCATGTTTTATGACCACAGCAATGCAGCATTGAGATCCACTGTGCTTCAATGTACAATGGCATGCACTGAGTGTACAAAACATTAGGAACACCTGCTCGTTCCATGCCAGACTGACTAGGTGAATCCAGGTGAAAGCTATGATCCCTTATTGATGTCACTTGTTAAATCCACTTCAATCAGTGTAGATGAAGGGGAGGAGACAGGTTAAAGAAGGATTTTCAATCCTTGAGACATGGATTGGGTATGTGCCATTCAGAGGTTGAATGCGCAAGACAAAATATTTAAGTGCCTTTTGAACGTGGTATGGTAGTAGGTGCCAGGCGCACCGGATTTGAGTGTGTCAAGAACAGCAATGCTGCTGGGTTTTTCACACAACAGTTTCCTGAGTGCATCAACAATGGTCCACCACCCAAAGGACATCCAGCCAACTTGACACAACTGTGGGAAGCATCCCTGTGAAACACTTTCGACACCTTGTAGAGTCCATGCCCCGACGAATTGAGGCTGTTCTGAAGGCAAAAGGGGGGGCAACTCAATATTAGGAAGGTGTGCTTATTGTTTTGTACAGTCAGTGTAAGTTTAGTATCACCTTTCAACAGATCAATCCGACTTTTCAAACCTGCTGAAGGCGTGGTAAACACAGTGGTGGAAAAAGTACCCAATTGTCATACTTGAGTAAAAGTAAAGATACCTTAATAGAAAATGACCCAAGTTAAAGTGAAAGTCATCCGGTAAAATACTACTTGAGTAAAAGTCTAAAAGTTTTTGGTTTTAAATATACTTAAGTAACAAAAGTTAATGTAATTGCTAAAATGTACTTAAGTTTCAAGACAGTAGAGATGGCCAGGGATGTTCTCTTGATAAGTGCATGAATTGGACCATTTTCCTGTCCTGCTAAGCATTCAAAATGTAACTAGTACTTTTGGATGTCAGGGAAAATGAATGGAGTAAAAATTACATTTAGGGATGTAGTGAAGTAAAAGTAAAAGTTGTCAAAAATATTAATAGTAAAGTACAGATACCGCAAAAAACTACTTAAGTAAAAATGCTTTAAAGTACTACTTAAGTACTTTACACCACTGGGTAAACACTACCCCCTTCTCTACTAGGGACATGCTTGAGGTGGTCTCCCACAGCTCTGCGTATGTCATATTCTGTGGCCTTGCTGTTCCATTTCTTGACTGCGCCTGCAACACAGAAAGAAACATTTAGTTATATTATACTGAACAAAAATATAAACGCAACATTTCAAAGATTTTACTGAGTTACAGATCATATAAGGAAATCAGTCAATTGAAATCAGTCAATTATGCCCTAATCCATGGGTTTTACATGACTGGGAATACAGATATGCATCTGTTGGTCACAAATACCATTAAAAAAAGGTAGGGGCGTGGATCAGAAAACCAGTCAGTAGCTGTCGTACACATTGATTCAGAGCATCCCAAACAGGCTCAATGGGTGACATGTCTGGTGAGTATGCAGGCCATGGAAGAACTGAGATATTAAGGAATTGTGTACAGATCCTTGCGACATGGGGCAGTACATTATCATGCTGAAACATGAGGTGATGGCGGCGGATGAATGGTACGACAATGGGCCTCAGGATCTCGTCACGGTATCTCTGTGCATTCAAATTGCCATCGATAAAATGTAAATGTGTTAATTGTCCGTAGTTTATACCTGCCTATACCATAACACCACCGCCACCGTGGGGCACTCTGTTCACAACGTTGACATCAGCAAACCGCTCGCGCACACAACGCCATACACGTGGTATGCGGTTTTAAGGCCGGTTAGACGCACTGCCAAATTCTCTAAAACAACGTTGGTAGAGAAATGAACATTCAATTCTATGGCAACAGCTCTGGTGGACATTTCTGCAGTCAGCATTTCAATTGCACGCTCCCTCAACTTGAGATATCTGTGGCGTTGTGTGACAAAACTGCACATTTTAGAGTGGCCTTTTATTGGCCCCAGCACAAGGTGCACCTGTGTAATGACCATGCTGTTTAATCAGCTTTTTGATGCCGTACCTGTCAGGGGGATGGATTATCTTGGCAAAGGAGAAATGCTCACTAACAGGGATGTAAACAAATTTGTGCAGAACATTTTAGAGAAATACGATTTTCGTGCGTATGTAAAATGTCTGGGATCTTTTATTTCAGCTCATGAAACATGGAACCTTACATGTTGCGTTTATATTTTTGTTCAGTGTATATAAAACACTCAAAGTAATGGATATGTAGTATCTATGGCCTCGGTTACACCCGGCACTTAAATGCGACTTCTGTCATCCGATCACTCCAAGCTGCACAAAAGTCACATTGTGCTCGCAATAGGTTCAGATCTGCCAGGACTGGCATTGTGTTCGGAAATTTGATATAGTCTGGATGCAATCAGGCCACCAAATATATGCATAGGCAATGTAAAGAGATGTGGGGAAATGTACATTCTACACAAATTACTTTCATAAAAACAAAGAACAAATGTGTGTGCCTGAGGGGAAATACACTTTCATACAGCCAAAAGGGGCGAGAAATTACATGAATATCGGTGGACAATTTGAACTAATGTAAATTAACATAGATGATGGAACATATTCCCTTTTGCTTATGAGATGAACCGCTATGGTGACAAATATCTAACATCTAAACCATGTGACCTCTCACCTCACTGGCTGTAGTAGTGTTCTTCCTAACCAGTCCCTCAACAGCTCTCTGATTGAGCGCCACCCTCACTGGGTCTTCAGAGGAGAGGAAGGCTGGGGAGAGATGGAAGGATGAATCAATCAATCATTCAACAAGTCAGTAAAATAAAGAGATCTCCCACCCATGAAGAGACCTATATACTGTATCTTACCCTCAAGAGGTCTCGGAGGTAGCGAGGCGGGGCGGCTTGGCTCATCTCCTGGTCAGTAGGGGGTGAGCGAATCATCACTGGCTCATAAACACACAGGACAGGGACATAGAGCCTAGTTAATACATCACTACTATAGAGAGAAATAGAAATGGCGTCTTTTTGTAGGCACAGTCAATCACACACAATCAACAACAATGTCATAAATACACATACAGTGCCTTGCAAAAGTATTCATTCCCCTTGGCGTTTTTCCTATTTTGTTGCATTACAACCTGTAATTTAAATGGTGCGCAATCTAAGTGTCACATGATCTGTCAAATGATCTCAGTATATATACACCTGTTCTGAAAGGCCCCAGAGTCTGCAACACCACTAAGCAAGGGGCACCACCAAGCAAGCTGTCACGATCGTTAGAGTGAGTGGACCAAGGCGCAGCGTGAAAGGTGAACATATTTATTAAATAATGAAAACACGAACAAAAACAACAAACGATAACGTGACGTCCTCGGTCAAACACAAACCACACTGGAACAAGATCCCACAACCACTGTGGGAAAACAGGCTGTCTAAATATGGTTCCCAATCAGAGACAACCAGCCACCGCTGACACTCGTTGCCTCTGATTGAGAACCATTCTGGCCAACATAGAAATACAACAACTAGACACGAAAAACAAATGAAAACTCACACCCTGGCTCAACATACTAGAGTCCCCAGAGCCAGGGCGTGACAGTACCCCCCCCCAAAGGCGCGGACTCCGACCGCGCTAACCAAACACCACAGGGGAGGGACCGGGTGGTCACTCCGCCTTGGCGGCGTATCCGGCTTCGGGCATGATCCCCACTCCCTCTCTAACCCCCCAAAGTACCCCTGGTCCGGTCTGGCCCTGCTGACCGGAGCTGGACTGCACACTGGTGGAGCGGATTGCTCTAGCTCCGGCGTGAAGCAGCTGACCCGTGCCGAACCAGGCACCGGTGGAACAGGCACGGGCTGTGCCGGACTGACGACGCACACCACTGGCTTGGTGTGGGGAGCAGGAACGGGCCGAGCCGGGCTGACGAAACGCACCCCTGACTTGGTGTGGGGAGCAGGAGCGGGCCGGACCGGGCTGACGAAGCGCACCACTGACTTGGTGCGGGGAGCAGGAGCGGGCCGGGCTGACGAAGCGCACCACTGACTTGGTGTGGGGAGCAGGAGCGGGCCGGACCGGGCTGACGATGCGCACCATAGGCTTGGTGCGTGGAGCAGGAACAGGCCGGGCTGGGCTGACGACGCGCACCACAGGCTCGATGCGAGGAACAGGAACAGGCCGGACCGTACTGGGGACACACACCACTGGCCCTACGCAGGGATCAGGAACGGGCCGGACCGGACTGGTAACACACCCCAGTACCTCTCGCCGTGCCTCTACACTTTCCCTCTCCTCTGTGACCAGTGGCCCCCTTAACCTGGCGGCCTCCTCTGCAACCCCGCTGGACCACTCTATAGCGGCCTCCTGCTGCCCCGTCGTCCACGGCGTGAGCCCCCCCTTAAACATTTTCTGGGGGTCTCTCCTCCCCGTGGGCCAGGCCCAGCCAAGGTTGATGTCCTTTAGTGATACCTCTGGCGCTGGCTCCTGGACACGCTGCTTGGTCCAGTGTTGGTGGGATCTTCTGTCACGATTGTTAGAGTGAGTGGACCAAGGCGCAGCGTGAAAGGTGAACATATTTATTAAATAATGAAAACACGAACAAAAACAACAAACGATAACGTGACGTCCTCGGTCAAACACAAACCACACTGGAACAAGATCCCACAACCACTGTGGGAAAACAGGCTGTCTAAATATGGTTCCCAATCAGAGACAACCAGCCACCGCTGACACTCGTTGCCTCTGATTGAGAACCATTCTGGCCAACATAGAAATACAACAACTAGACACGAAAAACAAATGAAAACTCACACCCTGGCTCAACATACTAGAGTCCCCAGAGCCAGGGCGTGACACAAGCGGCACCATGAAGACCAAGAAGCTCTCCAAACAGGTCAGGGACAAAGTTGTGGAGAAGTACAGATCAGGGTTGGGTCATAAAAAAATATCCCTTGGAGCACCATTAAATCCATTATAATTTTTTTTGAAAGAATATGGCACTAAAACAAACCTGCCAAAAGAGGGCCGCCCACCAAAACTCACGGACCAGGCAAGGAGGGCATTAATCAGAGAGGCAACAAAGAGACCAAAGATAACCCTGAAGGAGCTGCAAAGCTCTACAGCGGAGATTGGAGTATCTGCCCATAGGACCACTTTAAGCCATACACACCACAGAGCTGGGCTTTACGGAAGAATGGCCAGAAAAAAGCCATTGCTTAAAGAAAAAAAGAAGCAAACACGTTTGGTGTTCACCAAAAGCAATGTGGGAGACTCCCCAAACATATGGAAGAAGGTACTCTGGTCAGATGAGATTAAAATTGAGCTTTTTGGCCAACAAGGAAAACGCTATGTCTGGTGCAAACCCAACACCTCTCATCACCCCGAGAACGTGGTGGTGACAGCATCATGCTGTGGGGATGTTTTTCATTGGCAGGGACTGGGAAACTGGTCAGAATTGAAGGAATGATGGATGGCGCTAAATACAGGGAAATTCTTGAGGGATACCTGTTTCAAACTTCTAGAGATTTGAGACTGGTACGGAGGTTCACCTTCCAGCAGGACAATGACCCTAAGCATACTGCTAAAGCAACACTCGAGTGATTTAAGGGGAAACATTTAAATGTCTTGGAATGGCCTAGTCAAAGCCCACCAGCGGAACCCATGCAACTTGAAGGAGTTGGAGCAGTTTTGCCTTGAAGAATGGGCAAAAATCCCTGTGGCTAGATGTGCCAAGCTTATAGAGACCTACCCCAAGAGACTTGCAGCTATAATTGCTGCAAAAGGTGGTTCTACAAAGTATTGACTTTGGGGGGGGGGGGGGGTTTGTTATCAAACTGTCATCAATGTCTGGAATTCTCTGGATTTATAGTGTTTTCAAGACAACTGTGAACTCTGAAAAACAAGGTCGAATCATGACGTCAGTGATCTTCTGGTCAGAGCTCTAGAAAGAAGCCAGAGTTCCCGACCTGGAATTCCGAGTTGGATGACCATTCAAAACTTATTTCCAAGTTGTTTTGAACTCACTGAAGTCTGAGATTTCCCAGTTCCGAGTTTCCAGTTGTTTTGAATGCGGCAGAAGTCATGCTGGATTGACAGCATGGCCAATGTATTCAAGCTTTTCTGGCCCATGGTGTGTTTTGCGAGTGAATGTTTATCCTTTTAAGCTTGGAAAAGAGACCCTTAAACCCAGACTTGGACCACACACCCTCTCCACTGAATAGCAGGCTAGTGATTGCTTTGCAAAACTTGCAGTTAGCCACTCATTCCTTCCAAACCACTCATTGTTGAATTTGCGATTTCCAACTTGTTGTGTAATGTTTATGTCCAATGGCCGATGAGCACTGATACGTTTTATCTATAATTTATCTTCATATGTAAAGGATTGAATTCATGATGATGACTGCTAGCTTGCTAGCTAAGATTTTGAAAGTATGATGTTGACATGTTCAGTCCAATCAAAGCTAGTGTAGATATCATGTGATTTGACATAATTGTATCTGTGGCCAATGACCTTGAGCCTTCTTGGATGGGCACTTCTAATGTAACTCTATAGCAGCACCCAAGGGGCTTGAATTTTCGAGCTCTACCCGTAGATTTTGCGATGACGTAGTATCCCCATGAGTGACAGAACACTGAGCCAATCACGGCGCAACTAGAGAACATTACCAACCCCTACGCTCTGTATTTTCTGCTGGCTGCCCCACCACCACAGAAAGCACTGAGCTAGGCTGAAACACCTGCATTTTGGAGCTGCCTTACTCAAGAAAGAAAGCAAAAAAGAGACCATGTTTGTATGCGGCTTTATTAACTCAATGATTTTTATATATTTTTTACAATGTTTTCAAACTGATGTGTGACACGTATTAATGCCAAAATAACATGCAAAACAGGCAAAAAAAGCTAAATAATATATATATATATATATATTTTGTTTTGCTTAACTGGGAAGGTGTTGCTAATGTTTTCTACACTCAGTGTATACTGTTGGGTTTAGGTCTATGTCTATGATTTACTACTACCATAACCAGGTTTCCATCCAACCTTTTTATGCTAGTAAAATACGTCGGATAAAAAATGCTTTTATCCGCAAATATTGATATAATAACTATGATATCTAAGTAAACTTGAAGTCATGCGATGATTCGTCGGGAAAGCATGCAGTTTATTAGGCTACAGATGAAATAAGTTAGGAAGTGCAAGGTGATGCTCCTTTCCAATAAATATCAAGGATCTAATGCTGTGTTCAAAACAACTGGGAACTCTGGAAAAAAAACAAGGTCAAATCACGATGTCAGTGATCTTCAGGTCGGAAAGTCAGAGCCCTAGAAAGATGCCAGAGTTTCCGACTTGGAATTCCGAGTTGGGTGACCGTAAAAAAATATTTTTCCCAGTCAGAACTCGTTTTTTTGCAACTTCCCAGTTGTCTTGAACACACTGAAGTCGGAAGTCTGAGATTTCCCAGTTGTTTTGAACGCTGCATTTTTCTGGTGACATGATCATTGATGCTTGGCTGCTGTTTGACAAATAAAAATAATATTTCTCTTTTGTCCATAATAATCTCATTTTGTAGGCTATATGTGTGCTCTAGTCAACAGCGCGCAGATGTAGCACATATGCTCGCTGTTGGCTAGAGTTTAAAATGTGATGCAAACCAATTGAACTTGTCTTTTTTATTCAGGTACATGGGAATTTAACCGCAAAATGTATTTTTATGTGCACTACGTCATCACGTCCTTACAAAAATGTACCACGGTACTACTATGGTACTTTCATTAATACCATGGTACTACTATGGTATTTCACTTACAGTGCATTCAGAAAGTATTCAGACCCCTTCCCTTTTTCCACATTTTGTTACCTTACAGCCTTATTCTAAAATTGATTAAATAAAACATTTTCCTAATCAATCTACACACAATACCCCATAATGACAAAGTGAAAACATTCTTGAGATGTATCTACAACTTGATTGGAGTCCATCTGTGGTAAATTCAATTGATTGGACATGATTTGGAAAGGCACACACCTGTCTATATAAGGTCCCACAGTTGACAGTGCATGTCAGAGCAAAACCCAAGCCATGAGGTCGAAGGAATTGCCCGTAGAGCTCCGAGACAGGATTGTGTCGAGGCACAGATCTGGGGAAGGGTACCAAAAAATGTAGGCAGCATTGAAGGTCCCCAAGAACACAGTGGCCTCCATCATTCTTAAATGGAAGAAGTTTGGAACCACCAAGATGCTTCACAGAGCTGGCCACCCAGCCAAACTGAGCAATCGGGGGAGAAGGGCCTTGGTCAGGGAGGTGACCAATAACCTGATGGTCACTCTGACAGAGCTCCAGAGTTCCTCTGTGGAGATGGGAGAACCTTCCAGAAGGACAACCATCTCTGCAGCACTCCACCAATCAGGCCTTTATGGTAGAGTTGCCAGATGGAAGCCACTCCTCAGTAAAAGGCACATGACAGCCCGCTTGGAGTTTGCCAAAAGGCACCTAAAGGACTCTCAGACCATGAGAAACAAGATTCTCTGGTCTGATGAAACCAAGATTGAACTCTTTGGCCTGAATGCCAAGCGTCACGTCTGAAGGAAGCCTGGCACCATCCCTACGGTGAAGTATGTTGGTGGCAACATCATGCTGTGGGGATGTTTTTCAGCGGCAGGGACTGGGAGACTAGTCAGGATCGAGTGAAAGATGAACGGAGCAAAGTAAAAAGAGATCCTTGATGAAAACCTGCTCCAGAGTGCTCAGGACCTCAGACTGGGGCGAAGGTTCTACCTTCCAACAGGACAACGACCCTAAGGACACAGCCAAGACAATGCAGGAGTGGCTTCGGGACAAGTGTCTGAATGTCCTTGAGTGGCCCAGCCAGAGCCCGGAATTGAATCCAATCAAACATCTCTGGAGAGACCTGAATTTACTAACGCTCAACACCCGTTTAATATGGCCGGTGTCAGTAAACGTAGGCAAAAAAGCGTAATTCAATTGTTGCCAGCAGCACAGTTACAGTCACCAACGCTCTGGATAACATGAAAACACCCTAACCAGCTCTGCTAGGGTGAGTAAAATGGTCAGAGTGAGATTTTCTCTCATTTGTGTCTGGATGTAGCTAGGAAGCTAGCCAACGTTACCCATTTAGCTTGGGTGCTTGATTGCTGTTGTGAGGTCAGAACGCTCGGATCAACCCTACTCCTCGGCCAGAGCATCCAGTGTGCGCTCTGAACGCTCTTTACGAATGGACAATCTGACAAAGCTCTGAATTTACTAACGCCCAAAGCGCACTCTGAGTGCACTCTGGCACTCCAGATTGAATTTAGGAACACACCCAAAGAGAAACATTGTAACTTGCTGTTTTTAGGGATATGTTGAGATGTACATGATGAAAATGTATCTATGCAATAAGATGACAATTAATACCTTTTTACAAATAGTTATTTTAGTATGTTGGCTATTTAGAATTGTATAAGAGTAGCCAAGTCAGTTGAATGAGAGAGGGCCAACTGAACATGTATTGAAGAGAGAAGCACCAGATAAACTAACTATTTTAAATCTTTAATGTTTCAGACCCACTTCATTCTTCTCACCATACCCTATCCAGGTCCCAAGGTTTAAGAGGGTACACTAAACCACAAGGCCATGTGTGTTGTGTTTTTTCACTGAGCTAAAGGGGTTTAAGAGGGTACTAAGCCTACGCTTTGCCATTGCAGAGCGAGTAGTCAATTTTATCGGCAACAAGTCAATTTGAAAATGCGCATATTGTTTTTATAGATTTTAGAATATTCGCATGAAAATCTGTCATCAACTGGATGGAAACCTAGCTAATGTGTTGTTTTGTATGTGTTTATATAGAATATAATAGAATCCACTACAATATAAATACTTTACTCTTCTCTACTTTATTCTTTGGTCAAAAACTTGATTCATCAGGTTTTTGACCCTAAAGTCAAGGGAAATTGACTCGTTGAATTTGATTGAAAAGAGGAACAGAAAGTCATAAAAATACCACCATACAATTGCAGATACATTAGAATGCTGTGTTAACACTTTCACAACCCCTACTGTCGCATGACTAATGGTCATCAGGTCAGAAAACAATATATTGACCATCATTTTGACTCAAATCACCCTTTTTCTGTGTGAGAGTGCATAACTTGCAAAATGTAATTCCTGGCAGCCAGGGGCGTTTTACATTATAGGCGACTCGCTTGCATAACTAACCTGTTTCACAATGACTGATGATGAGTATTTAAACAAAAAGAGAAGGGATCCCCTAAGCTAAATCAGTTATTTTACAAAACCGGCAAGGTAGGCAACATTATCATAACATTAAGATGATAACATTATTATAACATTAACATATTATTATTAATATAACCACTATAATGTGCAATGTATATGTGTGCATACACTGACTATACAAAACATGTTTGGTATACTCCTAATGTTTGGTATACTCAATGTATTTGTGTAAATGTAATGCAATTTTCTATTTAAAAAAGAAAACTGTATTTCAATTGGATGACATTTTCTTTCCATAGATGGAGAGACTCTTTCTTGTGCATGTCCTGTTTACAATGTGCTGGGCTGTGCCTCAAGGTGAGATATCTGACCATTTTATTCCTAAATCCAGAGCCTAAAGTTTGTCATGCTACAATAGATATATTAACAATGTATTTTATTTATTAATGTATCCTTTTTCCAAGACAGAAAGTAGGTGCCAAGGTAGCCTAAATATCTTGAGAAAACAGCAATCAGTCTATTTTTAGGTTAGAAAATAATAAACAGTAATTCATGCAATAATTCATGATTAAATTCATTAATTAAAATGTATACAGTATTCTCTCAAAAAGTATTGGTGCTTGACAATAGTGTCTCCACATGGTGAATATGATAATTATTCAGATCTAAATGGCCTACAAGATAAATTTACATCAGAGCATGTATTGTACTTTAAATAATTTGTTCATCATACAGAGGCTACCGGTATTTACCATGTCCTCTCTCTGTCTCATTAGACCTCTCAGGTAAAATGTTCACATTTCCAAAGGAGTCCAACTCTGATCATGTGAGGCTAATGCCAACGGTAGAAAACTATTCTTCTGTGACAGTATGTCTCAGGTAATCAATGTAGTATTCAATACTTCCATATGTGTCTGTATCTAGCATTAGAAAGCTGTGCAATGCATATTGCCAACAATAATATGGTGTGAGCAGCAGTCAAACACCTTTAAAATAATTATTTTCCAGTGGTAATTCTTAGTAAATAAGGGAGTAATAATAGTTATTTTTTTTTGCATTTGGTTACTTTCAGCCCTAAAATGTAATTCCAAGGCCTAGCTAATGTGTGTATTATGAATTTCCTAAAGGTATTTCACAGATGTCAAGAGGGCGTTTTCCATCTTTTCCATGGCAACTCCGACAAGCCCCAATGACTTTCTGTTGTTCAAAATGTCCAATGGTGACATGGAGCTAAGTGTTAGAAATGTGGCAAGTATATTCACAGGGCTACCAGGCGAGCAGAACATGTGGATGTCTCTGTGTGGGAGCTGGGACTCAGTCACCGGACTTAGTCAGGTTTGGTTAAATGGGAAGCCAAGTGCAAGGAAGATGGGATACTCTGCTGGGAATGTGCTGAATGGAAAACCCATCATAATCCTAGGTCAGGAGCAGGATGCTTATGGTGGAAATTTTGATAAAGGACAAGCATTTATTGGTCACCTCAGTGATGTGCACATGTGGAATTATGTTCTGTCACCTTGTGAGATCCAGCGCTTCACAAGCGACTTAAATTTTACCCCTGGGAATGTCCTTAACTGGAGGTCCCTCGAGTACACGATTGATGGGCTTGTGGTTCTAGAAAACAAGCAAACACCCTGCCAACAATGAGCAGTGCCAACCAATCATTCAGCGTTGTTGAGAAATGTTGATTATAATCAAACATCTGAATATGCAAGTGTGTCTATTCACAACTATTCTGCAAATCATAATAAAACGTGTTTTTCTAATCAAATCAAGAAAAACATTATATTATTTTCTAAAGCAATATCCTCCAATGAATCTAATAAAATTACACTCTTTATAGTAAATTGTGTTGATTGTATATTTCAGTGCAGGCTCATTGAAAGGCAAGTCCCCAGTCTGGGGACAGAGGAGATGGCAACATGGTTGGGAACAGTGTGATTGATTTTTAAGTTGGCACCCAGGTTAAAGGTCGAATTCAGACGTTTTTATCTCAATATCAAATCATTTCTGGGTAACAATTAAGTACCTTACTGTGATTGTTTTCAATTAAAATGGTCAAAAATAAACAAAAATAGCTTCTTAGCAAAGGGCCAACATATAGGGTAGAATTAGAGTATTCCAGTGATTGGTGGACCAGGTACACACCACAGGTCACCTAAAAAACAAATTTTCTTGTTTTCCATGTACTCTGGCTACCACTGATTTAAGGTCAATGACACGGACCGTTGCAAATGCAGTCCACCCAGTAGTAAGTCAGATGGTGTGTCATGGGATAGGGACTATCTAAAAACGCTACACACCCTGGAACATATTGCCACACACTGAAATTAAACAAAAACTTCCCCCCTCTCTCTCAATCTCTCTCTCTGTCACACACATACACACTGCAGCGGTTGTTTTACACTGACCTTCCCCTTGCGATAGGCAGAGAGAGACAGAAGAGGCTCCTTGGTCTTGGCTCCTGTGCTCTGATCAACCCCGATCATCTGGCATCTGCCACACCAACCTGCCACCTTCACGTCACCGACCTGCCACCATCACGTTCTCACCAATTGTGCAAGTTCTCCCACTTAAAAAGATGAGAGAGGCCTGTAATTTTCATCATAGATACACATCAACTATGACAGACAAACTGAGAAGAAAAAAATCCAGAAAATCACATTGTAGGATTTTTTATGAATTTATTTGCAAATTATGGTGGAAAATAAGTATTTGGTCACCTACAAACAAGCAAGATTTCTGGCTCTCACAGACCTGTAACTTCTTCTTTAAGAGGCTCCTCTGTCCTCCAGTCGTTGCCTGTATTAATGGCACCTGTTTGAACTTGTTATCAGTATAAAAGACACCTGTCCACAACCTCAAACAGTCACACTCCAAACTCCACTATGGTCAAGACCAAAGAGCTGTCAAAGGACACCAGAAACAAAATTGTAGACCTGCACCAGGCTGGGAAGACTGAATCTGCAATAGGTAAGCAGCTTGGTTTGAAGAAATCAACTGTGGGAGCAATTATTAGGAAATGGAAGACATAAAAGACCACTGATAATCTCCCTCGATCTGGGGCTCCACGCAAGATCTCACCCCGTGGGGTCAAAATGATCACAAGAGCGGTGAGCAAAAATCCCAGAACCATACGGCGGGACCTAGTGAATGACCTGCAGAGAGCTGGCACCAAAGTAACAAAGCCTACCATCAGTAACACACTATGCCGCCAGGGACTCAAATCCTGCAGTGCCAGACGTGTCCCCCTTCTTAAGCCAGTACATGTCCAGGCCCGTCTGAAGTTTGCTAGAGTGCATTTGGATGATCCAGAAGAGGATTGGGAGAATGTCATATGGTCAGATGAAACCAAAATAGAACTTTTTGGTAAAAACTCAACTCGTCGTGTTTGGAGGACAAAGAATGCTGAGTTGCATCCAAAGAACACCATACCTACTGTTTTTTATTTATTTTATTTCACCTTTATTTAACCAGGTAAGCCAGTTGAGAACAAGTTCTCATTTACAACTGCGACCTGGCCAAAATAAAGCAAAGCAGTGCGATAAAAACAACAACACAGAGTTACATATGGGGTAAAAAAAACACAAGGTCATAAAATACAACAGAAAATATATATACAGTGTGTGCAAATGTAGCAAGTTATGGAGGTAAGGCAATAAATAGGCTATAATGCAAAATAATTACAATTAGTATTAACACTGTAATGCTAGATGTGCAAGAGATTTTGTGCAAATAGAGATACTGGGGTGCAAAAGAGCAAAATAAATAACAATATAGGGATGAGGTAGTTGGGTGGGCTAATTTCAGATGGGCTGTGTACATGTGCAGTGATCGGTAAGGTGCTCTGACAACTGATGCTTAAAGTTAGTGAGGGAGATAAGAGTCTCCAGCTTCAGAGATTTTTGCAATTTGTTCCAGTCATTGGCAGCAGAGAACTGGAAGGAATGGCGGACAAAGGAAGTGTTGGCTTTGGGAATGACCAGTGAGATATACCTGCTGGAGCGCAGACTACTGGTGGGTGCTGCTATGGTGACCAATGAGCTAAGATAAGGCGGGGATTTGCCTAGCAGTGATTTATAGATGGCCTGGAGCCAGTGGGTTTGACGACGAACATGTAGTGAGGACCAGCCAACAAGAGCGTACAGGTCACAGTGGTGGGTAGTGTATGGGGCTTTGGAGACAAAACGGATGGCACTGTGATAGACTACATCCAATTTGCTGAGTAGAGTGTTGGAGGCTATTTTGTAAATGACATCGCCGAAGTCAAGGATCGGTAGGATAGTCAGTTTCACGAGGGCATGTTTGGCAGCATGAGTGAAGGAGGCTTTGTTGCGAAATAGGAAGCCTATTCTAGATTTAACTTTTGATTGGAGATTCTTAATGTGAGTCTGGAAGGAGAGTTTACAGTCTAACCAGACACCTAGGTATTTGTAGTTGTCCACATACTCTAGGTCAGACCCGTCGAGAGTGGTGATTCTAGTCAGGTGGGCGGGTGCCAGCAGCGTTCGATTGAAGAGCATGCATTTAGTTTTACTAGTGTTTAAGAGCAGTTGGAGGCTACTGAAGGAGTGTTGTATGGCATTGAAGCTCGTTTGGAGGTTTGTTAACACAGTGTCCAATGAAGGGCCAGATGTATACAAAATGGTGTCGTCTGCGTAGAGGTGGATCTGAGAGTCACCAGCAGCAAGAGCGACATCATTGATATACACAGAGAAAAGAGTCGGCCCAAGAATTGAACCCTGTGGCACCCCCATAGAGACTGCCATAGGTCCAGACAACAGGCCCTCCGATTTCACACATTGAACTCTATCTGAGAAGTAGTTGGTGAACCAGGCCAGGCAGTCATTTGAGAAACCAAGGCTATTTAGTCTGCCAATAAGAATGCGGTGGTTGACAGTCGATTTGTTACCGCATATTGCAAACCTGTATTATGATATCAAAATAAAGGATGACAAGTACGCTGAAAAGTTGCAGGAACCAAAACAAATTTACAACAACATGTTTTGTTTTAATTTGAACAAAAATACTTACTTTTCATTATTAGGGAAGATTGTATTGTTTTCTGCCATTGTGTCCAGGAAAAAGTACTCAAAACCTGGGAACTTCCAATAAAACTGAGGACACAATGCAGTTTAGTACATTTAGTAGTAGTAGTAGTAGTAGTAGTAGTAGTGGTAGTGACAGATCCTCTAATAACTTAAACTCACAACTTAAATCTCACAAATACTGTACTGTGTATGAGGGGAACAAGCAACAAATGAAACATGTAAGTGTTAAATCAAACTTTAAACATAGTCCAGTCTCTTGAATGAACAATGCTTACTTTTAAAATCAAACAAATAGCAGTTAAACATAATCATGATTTAAATAATGAAAAACCTTACAGTGGAATGAAATACACATCTCTCTGGAGTGTAAGACAAAGGCATTACAGGGAAAGTTTAAGTTAATCAAGGTAAATGTAATAAAGGTAATCAAAGGTAATATTGTGTCTGCTTATGCAGACGCAATATTCGTTTTGATTACCTTTGCCTTTATGAAATTTGCCTTACACTTCAATTACATTACATCTGAGACATGTATTTTATTTGACTGTTAGACTCTTCATGATTTGAATCGTGGTCATATGATTTAACTGTTATTTGTTTTAATTGAAAGCTTAGCATTGTTCATTTAAGAGACAGCTGTGTAAAGTTTGAGTTAAAGCATAATTGTGTGCAACTGTGCATTGGCATAAATAATCATTTCCAATTGCTTTTCTCAACAGACTGAAGTCACACGTTTGGTCACTCACCCAGTGCCAAGGGATTGTCCCCATAATACCACCAGAATGCTCCCACTGCGGGCTTTTACCCACTGGTACAAGTAGAGGGTGTCAGTGGTTAGACCAACTTCAGTGGGCTCGCTGGTGGAGTCCCCAAAACCTGTCAGAGTTTCTTATATCAATGGCTGTACAGTATGCAAACATACCAGACTATGTATAGGCCTATCATGTCATGTCATGTCTGTCTGCCTGAGGTAAACTTGATGCAGTTGTACACCGATTTGTAAATGACCACAAGAGGCCAGTCAGAGGCAAAACAACCCCAGAGGGTAAGGTGAACTTTACTACAGTATTTGGAATTGGGAGTTGGTTATCAGTCTCTTTACAGCAAGGTGAAATAACACACCACAAAATGAGGCTAACGTTAGGTTGTCAAGGATATGTGTATTGATTGTTAGAATTTATTTAGATTAAGTAAATAAAGCAAACATGTTTCAACAGTCTAGTAGAACTAAAGTTTAACCAACCTCTGTAGTCCAAAGCCAAAACATGGTAAGGAATACCTGGGATAGGATAAAGTAATCATTCTACCCCCCCTTACCCCCCCCCCCCCCCCCCCCCAAAAAATAAATAAATACATATTGTAAAGTGGTTATCCCACTGGCTATAAGGTGAATGCACCAATTTGTAAGTCGCTCTGGATAAGAGCGTCTGCTAAATGACGTAAATGTAAATGGTAATTCATTGCACTCAAAGGACAAAAGCCAATCACCAGTTTATCAATCATGCCATGTTGAAGTAATTTTTGTTGTAGTCATCAGTCACTTACATTTATTACTCACACACGGTGACTTGCTGCCCTGTTTGAAATAATGTGTACTTTTACATTCAAAGTGAGAACATTTGCAATATTATTGTGTAGCAATCCATTGTTCTTGCTACCTTGTGCCTCCATTGCCATGGAGATAAATGATGATCAGATTTCCAGCTCCCAAAGAATCTTGGTACCATTCCAAGTCCTTTCCCTAAGGCCTCCTTCCACTGACTTTCAGGGACTGTGTGCCTTGAAGATATTGTACAGTGACAACACTTGTAAGGGACTATGTACTGACTTTGATGTATAAAGTTCAATGCTGTCTTTATAAAGCTACACTGTCCAGTGGCAGTGAATGTACTTCAGATGTAAGGTAGGTAGGCTACATTAACCGTAACTCACAATGTAACCTGGAGAAAGGGTTTATGTTAGCCTACTCACCATACGCCCAATGAGATCCCTTGCTCGGATGTAAGGTACATGTTCACTGTGTGGTTAAGAGACAGGTCGGCTGGCTGGCTATGGTCGACCAAGAATGGGACCCTGACTAAAAACAAGGAGAGAATATATACTAATTACTCTGATTTGTTATTCCTAATTTGTCCAGTATTTTGGATAATTCTCATGATTACACTCGCTCATCTCTGTGAGAATAAACCAGGTGTTTAATGATGTGAGGGAACAGTCCCATCATGAAAGGCACAGAAACATTAATGACACACAGCCAGGAGACCACTTTTGATCCCACCACAACAAACGGGAGCTAGGTCTGAGACAGAGATAGTGAGAGAAAATGCATCTTCACTTCCCCAAATGCAAGAGAAAAAAAAAAAAAAAAAAGCATAAACATTATAATGACAACTGGTCCATGCTGTGTCAGCTGACGTTACATTGGCATTGAAGCGCATGTTTCGCCAATAATAGGCCTATTTACTAGACTAGACTATAGTCTCGGCTAGACGAGAGGATCATTTTACGCAGTGCTAGTGCGATGCGCAGCCTACCAACTAACCTCCGCTGCGCACTCGATGACACCCTAGTTTTATTTCTGGCAGTCTTCTGCTCCTCGGAATCACTGTCACCGGTCCTCTTCCTCATCCTGAGACGTTTACTAACCGAGCCACCAGTTCTCTGCATCTGTAATGCAGCCGTTCTGGTCTGATCTAAATTGACATCTAGGCTATGTGACTAACGACTTTATGGCCTACCGTACGTATGTTTTTTAGTCTACCTCCGAGGCTCTATGGGTGAAATAACAGTAGTCCCACATTGTTGATAAGGAAATGCGGGAGGAGTTAAGCGGGTTTAAGGTAACCTGTGTATGTACAAGCCATGCAATAATGCTTCCGGTCTACCTTGTGAATTTACAAATTAGAGATATGTGTGGCAATCATAAGGATAACAGTCTTTCATAGAACCCAATCCCATCGCACAAAGGCATACTTCAGTTTATACACTAGATGGGGACATATAATACTTGTGTTAGAGGGTTCTTTTCACATGGCACATATACAATTCAGTAGTCTACCTACAGTGTAGGCCTTTATGAATAAGGAATTTGATTTGGTATGTGTTTTCATGTTTTATGACCACAGCAATGCAGCGTTGGGATCCACTGTGCTTCAGTGTACAATGGCATGCACTGAGTGTACAAAACATTAGGAACACCTGCTCGTTCCATGCCAGACTGACTAGGTGAATCCAGGTGAAAGCTATGATCCCTTATTGATGTCACTTGTTAAATCCACTTCAATCAGTGTAGATGAAGGGGAGGAGACAGGTTAAAGAAGGATTTTCAATCCTTGAGACATGGATTGTGTATGTGCCATTCAGAGGGTGAATGCGCAAGACAAAAGATTTAAGTGCCTTTGAACGTGGTATGGTAGTAGGTGCCAGGCGCACCGGTTTGAGTGTGTCAAGAACAGCAATGCTGCTGGGTTTTTCACACAACAGTTTCCTGAGTGCATCAACAATGGTCCACCACCCAAAGGACATCCAGCCAACTTGACACAACTGTGGGAAGCATCCCTGTGAAACACTTTCGACACCTTGTAGAGTCCATGCCCCGACGAATTGAGGCTGTTCTGAAGGCAAAAGGGGGGGCAACTCAATATTAGGAAGGTGTGCTTATTGTTTTGTACAGTCAGTGTAAGTTTAGTATCACCTTTGAACAGATCAATCCGACTTTTCAAACCTGCTGGAGGCGTGGTAAACACAGTGGTGGAAAAAGTACCCAATTGTCATACTTGAGTAAAAGTAAAGATACCTTAATAGAAAATGACCCAAGTCAAAGTGAAAGTCATCCGGTAAAATACTACTTGAGTAAAAGTCTAAAAGTATTTGGTTTTAAATATACTTAAGTAACAAAAGTTAATGTAATTGCTAAAATGTACTTAAGTTTCAAGACAGTAGAGATGGCCAGGGATGTTCTCTTGATAAGTGCATGAATTGGACCATTTTCCTGTCCTGCTAAGCATTCAAAAATGTAACTAGTACTTTTGGATGTCAGGGAAAATGAATGGAGTAAAAATTACATTTAGGGATGTAGTGAAGTAAAAGTAAAAATTGTCAAAAATATTAATAGTAAAGTACAGATACCGCAAAAAACTACTTAAGTAAAAATGCTTTAAAGTACTACTTAAGTACTTTACACCACTGGGTAAACACTACCCCCGTCTCTACTAGGGACATGCTTGAGGTGGTCTCCCACAGCTCTGCGTATGTCATATTCTGTGGCCTTGCCGTTCCATTTCTTGACTGCGCCTGCAACACAGAAACAAACATTTAGTTATATTATACTGAACAAAAATATAAACGCAACATTTCAAAGATTTTACTGAGTTACAGATCATATAAGGAAATCAGTCAATTGAAATCAGTTAATTATGCCCTAATCCATGGGTTTTACATGACTGGGAATACAGATATGCATCTGTTGGTCACAAATACCATTAAAAAAAGGTAGGGGCGTGGATCAGAAAACCAGTAAGTAGCTGTCGTACACATTGATTCAGAGCATCCCAAACATGCTCAATTGGTGACATGTCTGGTGAGTATGCAGGCCATGGAAGAACTGAGAGATATTAAGGAATTGTGTACAGATCCTTGCGACATGGGGCAGTACATTATCATGCTGAAACATGAGGTGATGGCGGCGGATGAATGGTACGACAATGGGCCTCAGGATCTCGTCACGGTATCTCTGTGCATTCAAATTGCCATCGATAAAATGTAAATGTGTTAATTGTCCGTAGCTTATACCTGCCTATACCATAACACCACCGCCACCATGGGGCACTCTGTTCACAACGTTGACATCAGCAAACCGCTCGCGCACACAACGCCATACACGTGGTATGCGGTTTTAAGGCCGGTTAGACGCACTGCCAAATTCTCTAAAACAACGTTGGTAGAGAAATGAACATTCAATTCTCTGGCAACAGCTCTGGTGGACATTTCTGCAGTCAGCATTTCAATTGCACACTCCCTCAAAACTTGAGATATCTGTGGCGTTGTGTGACAAAACTGCACATTTTAGAGTGGCCTTTTATTTGCCCCAGCACAAGGTGCACCTGTGTAATGATCATGCTGTTTAATCAGCTTTTTGATGCCGTACCTGTCAGGGGGATGGATTATCTTGGCAAAGGAGAAATGCTCACTAACAGGGATGTAAACAAATTTGTGCAGAACATTTTAGAGAAACACGATTTTCGTGCGTATGTAAAATTTCTGGGATCTTTTATTTCAGCTCATGAAACATGGAACCTTACATGTTGCGTTTATATTTTTGTTCAGTGTATATAAAACACTCAAAGTAATGGATATGTAGTATCTATGGCCTCGGTTACACCCGGCACTTAAATGCGACTTCTGTCATCCGATCACTCCAAGCTGCACAAAAGTCACATTGTGCTCGCAATAGGTTCAGATCTGCCAGGACTGGCATTGTGTTCGGAAATTTGATATAGTCTGGATGCAATCAGGCCACCAAATATATGCATAGGCAATGTAAAGAGATGTGGGAAAATGTACATTCTACACAAATTACTTTCATAAAAACAAAGAACAAATGTGTGTGCCTGAGGGGAAATACACTTTCATACAGCCAAAAGGGGCGAGAAATGACATGAATATCGGTGGACAATTTGAACTAATGTAAATTAACATAGATGATGGAACATATTCCCTTTTGCTTATGAGATGAACCGCAATGGTGACAAATATCTAACATCTAAACCATGTGACCTCTCACCTCACTGGTATAGGATTATTTTATGTATCATTATGGCACATGTAGGGAGATGCCAAAGGTAAAATATAATAAACATGTTTGATATTTTATAATTCAGATACATGCTTAAATAAGGAGTATAGACATGTAGTATATGCTGTTTTTTAAATGAATGCACGTGTTCTTTCACAGAGGCTCTCAAACAGTGTGCATTACATTACATTTACATTTACATTTTAGTCATTTAGCAGACGCTCTTATCCAGAGCGATTTACAGGAGCAATTAGGGTTAAGTGCCTTGCTCAAGGGCACATTTACGTCATTTAGCAGACGCTCTTAAACAGAGCGACTCACAAATTGGTGCATTCACCCTATAGGCTATACATTAGTTTTTAAGAATGGGCCTAAGCCACGCAGCCAATAGAATGATAGAATGAGAGGCTTCATATAGAAAAAAAAGCATTCATGACATTTTGGAGTGGACATTGTGTAACAGCTGGACGTTGAGAAAGAAGGGTGGGGCAGAACTAAAATAAGTTAGGAATGTATGCATGTTTTTTCATTTGTGTGTGTATATAAGAGATCTCTAAGCCAGAGAGAGACAGTTGTTCCATGGAGCAAGCTCAGGCTTTGTTATGCAATAAAGTCTAATTCTTGAATTCACAAGCTCCGGTGTCTTGAGAGATATTTTTGAGTTGATTATCTATTAGTCAAATATTTCTACAACACTGGCTGTAGTAGTGTTCTTCCTAACCAGTCCCTCAACAGCTCTCTGATTGAGCGCCACCCTCACTGGGTCTTCAGAGGAGAGGAAGGCTGGGGAGAGATGGAAGGATGAATCAATCAATCATTCAACAAGTCAGTAAAATAAAGAGATCTCCCACCCATGAAGAGACCTATATACTGTATCTTACCCTCAAGAGGTCTCGGAGGTAGCGAGGCGGGGCGGCTTGGCTCATCTCCTGGTCAGTAGGGGGTGAGCGAATCATCATTGGCTCATAAACACACAGGACAGGGACATAGAGCCTAGTTAATACATCACTACTATAGAGAGAAATAGAAATGGCGTCTTTTTGTAGGCACAGTCAATCACACACAATCAACAACAATGTCATAAATACACATACAGTGCCTTGCAAAAGTATTCATTCCCCTTGGCGTTTTTCCTATTTTGTTGCATTACAACCTGTAATTTAAATGGTGCGCAATCTAAGTGTCACATGATCTGTCAAATGATCTCAGTATATATACACCTGTTCTGAAAGGCCCCAGAGTCTGCAACACCACTAAGCAAGGGGCACCACCAAGCAAGCGGCACCATGAAGACCAAGAAGCTCTCCAAACAGGTCAGGGACAAAGTTGTGGAGAAGTACAGATCAGGGTTGGGTCATAAAAAAATATCCCTTGGAGCACCATTAAATCCATTATAAAAAAAATTGAAAGAATATGGCACTAAAACAAACCTGCCAAAAGAGGGCCGCCCACCAAAACTCACAGACCAGGCAAGGAGGGCATTAATCAGAGAGGCAACAAAGAGACCAAAGATAACCCTGAAGGAGCTGCAAAGCTCTACAGCGGAGATTGGAGTATCTGCCCATAGGACCACTTTAAGCCATACACACCACAGAGCTGGGCTTTACGGAAGAATGGCCAGAAAAAAGCCATTGCAAATTGAGCTTTTTGGCCAACAAGGAAAACGCTATATCTGGTGCAAAACAAACACCTCTCATCACCCCGAGAACGTGGTGGTGACAGCATCATGCTGTGGGGATGTTTTTCATTGGCAGGGACTGGGAAACTGGTCAGAATTGAAGGAATGATGGATGGCGCTAAATACAGGGAAATTCTTGAGGGATACCTGTTTCAGTCTTCTAGAGATTTGAGACTGGTACGGAGGTTCACCTTCCAGCAGGACAATGACCCTAAGCACACTGCTAAAGCAACACTCGAGTGATTTAAGGGGAAACATTTAAATGTCTTGGAATGGCCTAGTCAAAGCCCAGACCTCAATCCAATTGAGAATCTGTGGTATGACTTAAAGATTGCTGTACACCAGCGGAACCCATGCAACTTGAAGGAGTTGGAGCAGTTTTGCCTTGAAGAATGGGCAAAAATCCCTGTGGCTAGATGTGCCAAGCTTATAGAGACCTACCCCAAGAGACTTGCAGCTGTAATTGCTGCAAAAGGTGGTTCTACAAAGTATTGACTTTGGGGGGGGGGGGGGGGGGGGGTGAATAGTTATTGACGCTCACGTTTTCAGTTTTTCTTCAATTTCTTGTTTGTTTCACTAGAAAAAATATTTTGCATCTTCAAAGTGGTAGACATGTTGTGTAAATCAAATGATTAAACCCCCAAAAAATCCATTTTAATTCAAGGTTGTAAGGCAACAAAATAGGAAAAATGCCAAGGGGGGTGAATACTTTCGCAAGCCACTGTATATCATCACAACACTAAAGACTTCGTTATATACTCACCTGTATAAGTAGTGGCCTCTCCCTGTCCTGAGCCAGGTAGCCCAGAAGAATCCTCAAAACACGAGTCTGGGAATGAAGTTGAAGACTTTAGCTATAACAGAGGCTTTTTCAATTCGAACAATGATAGATTGAATAGACGCATAGTACAGAGTGAATGACTGACTGCCCAGTTCAACATCAGTTCACCGTCTCACCTCATACTTGTATTGGATTAGCAGCAGTTTATGGGTGACGACAAACAGGGCCTTTTTGTTCTTTAACAGCAGGTTCCCCATGATCCTGGACCTCTGTCAGGCCTAGAGGAAAAATAACACTTACATTATGAGAGAAAGAGATGGGACAAAGACGCAGACAGTTTGACACGTTTTTATAACCTCTAGCTATCTCCTCTTCCCTTACCTGTTGACAGCCTGCACCAGCCCAGTGAGCACATTCTCCAGTCAGCACTCAGGGGCGTTCTCCAGCAGCTTCCAGCACACCCAGCCTTGCTTACCACTGTGTCCCTGAACACAAGCCTTCCCCAGTGCATGGGCCACAAACGTCAGGGAGCAGTCTTTTCCATCTGGTAACAACACAGTGTATTGACAGTGAGTGACACAAAATAACTTATATGTTCGAGGTAGACAGTTAAATTTAAAACAGCCATAAATAGGCCCTTAATCAGAATGTACTATACTGCATTAAATAATTACTATCTTCTGCATGGACATACAAACCTCTGAGCCTCACTGACAGGTCCAGCGCAGTCTAAGGATGTTTATAAAAGCCAATTAAACTGCCAATATTCAAACATGTATAATGGCAAAGTTTAGAGCCTCCTTTAGGTCAGTTGGTAGAGCATGGCGCTTGCAATGCCAGGGTTCTGGGTTCGATTCCCACGGGGGGGCAGTATGAAAATGTATGCCCTCACTAACTGTAAGTCGCTCTGGATAAGAGCGTCTGCTAAATGACTAAAATGTAAATGTAATTATAACCAAATTCAATAGTTTTCCCCCCGATATAAACATGTATCAATCTTGTATCTACATACGTATCGGATCGTCCTGAAAGGGAAAGATATTTAGCGTTTTGGAATGAACATTTAACATAAGCTGTACAGAAACCCAACTGTTACATGACATACCTTGTGTACCAAAAAAACTAAAAGCAAAAATGTACCTTGGCATGGCAAAATATTGTAAAACTGTTCTGTTCATATTATCCTACCATGACAGTTAACAGTTATGCCACTAATATGACAATAACATCACTAGCTAGCTATTACATAAAGCTGTCGCAACAGCATAGCTTTCTTTTCAGCACCATGGAGTGAATCCTTACCACCGCTACACCCGGCTATCAGCGGAGCCTTGTCTGGCAGCGAAACAGTTCATTCAGCCTCATTTACTGCCTTTTTAAAAAACATAGCTGATATGGCTGACTTGCTTAAACAAATGTGGTTTCTACTGACAATTGAGATGTACAAACTATGGCATAAGGGATCGACAAGCGGATCAGAGGCAATCCGTTATTTTGATTAAGACATTAATGAGCAAGCTAGGATGGACGTATTCAATATAACTATTTGTTCAGAACTTTTGAAATGCACAGCGACAGAATTCAGAACATGGGCCGTTCTTAAAGTATTCTTCCTATACACCAAGTCAGAACAGTAGGATAAATAAAGGGGGCATATAAGCAGACAATAAAAACTCCTACAATATTCAATGATTCAATTTCTCTAAAACAGCCTATAGGCTACATGTGCACCACCAAGTCAGAACAGTAGGCTAAGTTATGAGGGGGAAAGGGACCAAATTATTACGGTGAGAGGCACATGGGCAACTAACAGCTTACTACACAACATACACTTAGTATTACATTCTTAGCTACAGCATACATATCTCCCTGGCATATTACATCATTTATGCAGCAGCATACAATACATTTTTGGACAAACCTTGATGTGCTGTGTTCACTTGAACAGGAAGGTGGCACGGCAATCCTTCTTGTGGGCAAATTTTGTTATCAAACTGTCATCAATGTCTGGAACTCTCTGGATTTATAGTGTTTTCAAGACAACTGTGAACTCTGAAAAACAAGGTCGAATCATGACGTCAGTGATCTTCTGGTCAGAGCTCTAGAAAGAAGCCAGAGTTCCCGACCTGGAATTCCGAGTTGGATGACCATTCAAAACTTATTTCCCAGTTGTTTTGAACTCACTGAAGTCTGAGATTTCCCAGTTCCGAGTTTCCAGTTGTTTTGAATGCGGCAGAAGTCATGCTGGATTGACAGCATGGCCAATGTATTCAAGCTTTTCTGGCCCATGGTGTGTTTTGCGAGTGAATGTTTATCCTTTTAAGCTTGGAAAAGAGACCCTTAAACCCAGACTTGGACCACACACCCTCTCCACTGAATAGCAGGCTAGTGATTGCTTTGCAAAACTTGCAGTTAGCCACTCATTCCTTCCAAACTACTCATTGTTGAATTTGCGATTTCCAACTTGTTGTGTAATGTTTATGTCCAATGGCAGATGAGCACTGATACGTTTTATCTATAATTTATCTTCATATGTAAAGGATTGAATTCATGATGATGACTGCTAGCTTGCTAGCTAAGATTTTGAAAGTATGATGTTGACATGTTCTGTCCAATCAAAGCTAGTGTAGATATCATGTGATTTGACATAATTGTATCTGTGGCCAATGACCTTGAGCCTTCTTGGATGGGCACTTCTAATGTAACTCTATAGCAGCACCCAAGGGGCTTGAATTTTCGAGCTCTACCCGTAGATTTTGCGATGACGTAGTATCCCCATGAGTGACAGAACACTGAGCCAATCACGGCGCAACTAGAGAACATTACCAACCCCTACGCTCCGTATTTTCCGCTGGCTGCCCCACCACCACAGAAAGCACTGAGCTAGGCTGAAACACCTGCATTTTGGAGCTGCCTTACTCAAGAAAGCAAAAAAGAGACCATGTTTGTATGCGGCTTTATTAACTCAATGATTTTTATATATTTTTTACAATGTTTTCAAACTGATGTGTGACACGTATTAATGCCAAAATAACATGCAAAACAGGCAAAAAAAGCTAAATAATATATATATATATATTGTTTTGCTTAACTGGGAAGGTGTTGCTAATGTTTTCTACACTCAGTGTATAATGTTGGGTTTAGGTCTATGTCTATGATTTACTACTACCATAACCAGGTTTCCATCCAACCTTTTTATGCTAGTAAAATACGTCGGATAAAAAATGCTTTTATCCGCAAATATTGATATAATAACCATGATATCTAAGTAAACTTGAAGTCATGCGATGATTTGTCGGGAAAGCATGCAGTTTATTAGGCTACAGATGAAATAAGTTAGGAAGTGCAAGGTGATGCTCCTTTCCAATAAATATCAAGGATCTAATGCTGTGTTCAAAACAACTGGGAACTCTGGAAAAAAAACAAGGTCAAATCACGATGTCAGTGATCTTCAGGTCGGAAAGTCAGAGCCCTAGAAAGATGCCAGAGTTTCCGACTTGGAATTCCGAGTTGGGTGACCGTAAAAAAATATTTTTCCCAGTCAGAACTAGTTTTTTTGCAACTTCCCAGTTGTCTTGAACACACTGAAGTCGGAAGTCTGAGATTTCCCAGTTGTTTTGAACGCTGCATTTTTCTGGTGACATGATCATTGATGCTTGGCTGCTGTTTGACAAATAAAAATAATATTTCTCTTTTGTCCATAATAATCTCATTTTGTAGGCTATATGTGTGCTCTAGTCAACAGCGCGCAGATGTAGCCTATATGCTCGCTGTTGGCTAGAGTTTAAAATGTGATGCAAATCAATTGAACTTGTCTTTTTTATTCAGGTACATGGGAATTTAACCGCAAAATGTATTTTTATATGCACTACGTCATCACGTCCTTACAAAAATGTACCACGGTACTACTATGGTACTTTCATTAATACCATGGTACTACTATGGTACTTCACTTACAGTGCATTCAGAAAGTATTCAGACCCCTTCCCTTTTTCCACATTTTGTTACCTTACAGCCTTATTCTAAAATTGATTAAATAAAACATTTTCCTAATCAATCTACACACAATACCCCATAATGACAAAGTGAAAACATTCTTGAGATGTATCTACAACTTGATTGGAGTCCACCTGTGGTAAATTCAATTGATTGGACATGATTTGGAAAGGCACACACCTGTCTATATAAGGTCCCACAGTTGACAGTGCATGTCAGAGCAAAACCCAAGCCATGAGGTCGAAGGAATTGCCCGTAGAGCTCCGAGACAGGATTGTGTCGAGGCACAGATCTGGGGAAGGGTACCAAAAAATGTAGGCAGCATTGAAGGTCCCCAAGAACACAGTGGCCTCCATCATTCTTAAATGGAAGAAGATTGGAACCACCAAGATGCTTCACAGAGCTGGCCACCCAGCCAAACTGAGCAATCGGGGGAGAAGGGCCTTGGTCAGGGAGGTGACCAATAACCTGATGGTCACTCTGACAGAGCTCCAGAGTTCCTCTGTGGAGATGGGAGAACCTTCCAGAAGGACAACCATCTCTGCAGCACTCCACCAATCAGGCCTTTATGGTAGAGTTGCCAGATGGAAGCCACTCTTCAGTAAAAGGCACATGACAGCCCGCTTGGAGTTTGCCAAAAGGCACCTAAAGGACTCTCAGACCATGAGAAACAAGATTCTCTGGTCTGATGAAACCAAGATTGAACTCTTTGGCCTGAATGCCAAGCGTCACGTCTGAAGGAAGCCTGGCACCATCCCTACGGTGAAGTATGTTGGTGGCAACATCATGCTGTGGGGATGTTTTTCAGCGGCAGGGACTGGGAGACTAGTCAGGATCGAGTGAAAGATGAACGGAGCAAAGTAAAAAGAGATCCTTGATGAAAACCTGCTCCAGAGTGCTCAGGATCTCAGACTGGGGCGAAGGTTCTACCTTCCAACAGGACAACGACCCTAAGGACACAGCCAAGACAATGCAGGAGTGGCTTCGGGACAAGTCTCTGAATGTCCTTGAGTGGCCCAGCCAGAGCCCGGAATTGAATCCAATCAAACATCTCTGGAGAGACCTGAATTTACTAACGCTCAACACCCGTTGAATATGGCCGGTGTCAGTAAACGTAGGCAAAAAAGCGTAATTCAATTGTTGCCAGCAGCACAGTTACAGTCACCAACGCTCTGGATAACATGAAAACACCCTAACCAGCTCTGCTAGGGTGAGTAAAATGGTCAGAGTGAGATTTTCTCTCATTTGTGTCTGGATGTAGCTAGGAAGCTAGCCAACGTTACCCATTTAGCTTGGGTGCTTGATTGCTGTTGTGAGGTCAGAACGCTCGGATCAACCCTACTCCTCGGCCAGAGCATCCAGTGTGCGCTCTGAACGCTCTTTACGAATGGACAATCTGACAAAGCTCTGAATTTACTAACGCCCAAAGCGCACTCTGAGTGCACTCTGGCACTCCAGATTGAATTTAGGAACACACCCAAAGAGAAACATTGTAACTTGCTGTTTTTAGGGATATGTTGAGATGTACATGATGAAAATGTATCTATGCAATAAGATGACAATTAATACCTTTTTACAAATAGTTATTTTAGTATGTTGGCTATTTAGAATTGTATAAGAGTAGCCAAGTCAGTTGAATGAGAGAGGGCCAACTGAACACGTATTGAAGAGAGTAGCACCAGATAAACTATTTTAAATCTTTAATGTTTCAGACCCACTTCATTCTTCTCACCATACCCTATCCAGGTCCCAAGGTTTAAGAGGGTACACTAAACCACAAGACCATGTGTGTTGTGTTTTTTCACTGAGCTAAAGGGGTTTAAGAGGGTACTAAGCCTACGCTTTGCCATTGCAGAGCGAGTAGTCAATGTTGCATTATGTAAGTACCATAAATTACTACGTTTTTACCCGAAAGACGGTGGGACACAGACCATCATAATACATTGTAAACAACTACCATGCTTTCATGTTTCACTACATACTGCTAGTACAAAACCATGTTATTTTTTTCCCATTGTACTACCATGGTTCATTTTTGTAAGGGCGCACACCATTTTATCGGCAACAAGTCAATTTGAAAATGCGCATTTTGTTTTTATAGATTTTAGAATATTCGCATGAAAATCTGTCATCAACTGGATGGAAACCTAGCTAATGTGTTGTTTTGTATGTGTTTATATAGAATATAATAGAATCCACTACAATATAAATACTTTACTCTTCTCTACTTTATTCTTTGGTCAAAAACTTGATTCATCAGGTTTTTGACCCTAAAGTCAAGGGAAATTGACTCGTTGAATTTGATTGAAAAGAGGAACAGAAAGTCATAAAAATACCACCATACAATTGCAGATACATTAGAATGCTGTGTTAACACTTTCACAACCCCTACTGTCGCATGACTAATGGTCATCAGGTCAGAAAACAATATATTGACCATCATTTTGACTCAAATCACCCTTTTTCTGTGTGGGAGTGCATAACTTGCAAAATGTAATTCAAATCAAATCAAATCAAATTTTATTGGTCACATGCGCCGAATACAACAGGTGCAGACATTACAGTGAAATGCTTACTTACAGCCCTTAACCAACAGTGCATTTATTTTAAACAAAAAAAGTAAGAATAAAACAACAACAAAAAAGTGTTGAGAAAAAAAGAGCAGAAGTAAAATAAAGTGACAGTAGGGAGGCTATATATACAGTAAAATAAAGTGACAGTAGGGAGGCTATATATACAGGGGGGTACCGTTGCATAGTCAATGTGCGGGGGCACCGGCTAGTTGAGGTAGTTGAGGTAATATGTACATGTGGGTAGAGTTAAAGTGACTATGCATAAATACTTAACAGAGTAGCAGCAGCGTAAAAAGGATGGGGTGGGGGGGCAGTGCAAATATTCCGGGTAGCCATGATTAGCTGTTCAGGATTGGGGGTAGAAGCTGTTGAGAAGTCTTTTGGACCTAGACTTGGCACTCCGGTACCGCTTGCCGTGCGGTAGCAGAGAGAACAGTCTATGACTAGGGTGGCTGGAGTCTTTGACAATTTTGAGGGCCTTCCTCTGACACCGCCTGGTATAGAGGTCCTGGATGGCAGGGAGCTTTGCCCCAGTGATGTACTGGGCCGTACGCACTACCCTCTGTAGTGCCTTGCGGTCAGAGGCCAAGCAGTTGCCATACTAGGCGGTGATGCAACCAGTCAGGATGCTCTCGATGGTGCAGCTGTAGAATTTTTTGAGGATCTGAGGACCCATGCCAAATCTTTTTAGTCTCCTGAGGGGGAATAGGCTTTGTCGTGCCCTCTTCACGACTGTCTTGGTGTGTTTGGACCATGATAGTTCGTTGGTGATGTGGACACCAAGGAACTTGAAGCTCTCAACCTGTTCCACTACAGCCCCGTCGATGAGAATGGGGGCGTGCTCAGTCCTCTTTTTTTTCCTGTAGTCCACAATCATCTCCTTTGTCTTGGTCACGTTGAGGGAGAGGTTGTTGTCCTGGCACCACACGGCCAGATCTCTGACCTCCTCCCTATAGGTTGTCTCATCGTTGTCGGTGATCAGGCCTACCACTGTTGTGTCGTCGGCAAACTTAATGATGGTGTTGGAGTCGTGCCTGGCCATGCAGTCATGGGTGAACAGAGAGTACAGGAGGGGACTGAGCACGCACCCCTGAGGGGCCCCCGTGTTGAGGATCAGTGTGGCAGATGTGTTGTTACCTACCCTTACCACCTGGGGGCGGCCCGTCAGGAAGTCCAGGATCCAGTTGCAGAGGGAGGTGTTTAGTCCCAGGATCCTTAGCTTAGTGATGAGCTTAGAGGGCACTATGGTGTTGAATGCTGAGCTGTAGTCAATGAATAGCATTCTCACGTAGGTGTTCCTCTTGTCCAGGTGGGAAAGGGCAGTGTGGAGTGCGATAGAGATTGCATCATCTGTGGATCTGTTGGGGCGGTATGCAAATTGGAGTGGGTCTAGGGTTTCTGGGATTATGCTGTTGATGTGAGCCATGACCAGTCTTTCAAAGCACTTCATGGCTACAGACGTCAGTGCTACGGGTCGGTAGTCATTTAGGCAGGGTATCTTAGAGTTCTTGGGCACGGGGACTATGGTGGTCTGCTTGAAACATGTTGGTATTACAGACTCAGTCAGGGACATGTTGAAAATGTCAGTGAAGACACTTGCCAGTTGGTCAGCACATGCTCGGAGTACACGTCCTGGTAATCCGTCTGGCCCTGCGGCCTTGTGAATGTTGACCTGCTTAAAAGTCTTACTCACATCGGCTACGGAGAGCGTGATCACATAGTCGTCCGGAGCAGCTGGTGCTCTCATGCATGCTTCAGTGTTGCTTGCCTCGAAGCGAGCATAGAAGTGGTTTAGCTCGTCTGGTAGGCTTGTGTCACTGGGCAGCTCACGGCTGTGCTTCCCTTTGTAGTCTGTAATAGTTTTCAAGCCCTGCCACATCCGACGAGCGTCAGAGCCAGTGTAGTATGATTCAATCTTAGACCTGTATTGACTCTTTGCCTGTTTGATGGTTCGTCGGAGGTCATAGCGGGATTTCTTATAAGCGTCCGGGTTAGAGTCCCGTTCCTTGAAAGCGGCAGCTCTACCCTTTAGCTCAGTGCGGATGTTTCCTGTAATCCATGGCTTCTGGTTGGGGTATGTACGTACGGTCACTGTGGGGACGACATCATCGATGCACTTATTGATGAAGCCAGTGACTGATGTGGTGTACTCCTCAATGCTGTCTGAAGAATCCCGGAACATGTTCCAGTCTGTGCTAGCAAAACAGTCCTGTAGCTTAGCATCTGCGTCATCTGACCACTTTTTTATTAACCGAATCACTGGTGCTTCCTGCTTCAGTTTTTGCTTATAAGCAGGAATCAGGAGGATAGAGTTATGGTCAGATTTGCCAAATGGAGGGCGAGGGAGAGCTTTGTATGCGTCTCTGTGTGTGGAGTAAAGGTGGTCTAGAGTTTTTTCCCCTCTGGTTGCACATTTAACATGCTGGTAGAAATTAGGTAGAACGGATTTAAGTTTCCCTGCATTAAAGTCCCCGGCTACTAGGAGCGCTGCATCTGGATGAGCGTTTTCCTGTTGATTAATGGCCTTGTACAACTCATTCAGTGCAATCTTAATGCCAGCATTGGTTTGTGGTGGTAAATAGACAGCTATGAAAAATATAGATGAAAACTCTCTTGGTAAATAGTGTGGTCTACAGCTTATCATAAGATACTCTACCTCAGGCGAGCAAAACCTCGAGACTTCCTTAGTATTTGATTTTGTGCACCAGCTGTTGTTTACAAATATACACAGACCGCCGCCCCTTGTCTTACCAGAGTCAGACGTTCTGTCCTGCCGATGTAGCGTATAGCCTGCTAGCTGAATGTTGTCATTGTTGTCGTTCAGCCACGACTCCGTGAAACATAAGATATTACAGTTTTTAATGTCCCGTTGGTAGGATAACCGTAATCTTAAATCGTCAATTTTATTCTCAAAAGATTGAACGTTGGCTAATAGGATTGATGGGAGAGGCAGTTTACTCGCACGCCGTCGGATCCTTACAAGGCACCCGGATCTGCGTCCACGATATCTCCGTCTCTTCCTCACGCGAATGACGGGGATCTGGGCCTTGTTGGGTGTCTGTAGAATATCCTTCGCGACCGCCTCGTTGAAGAAAAAGTATTCGTCCAATGCGAGGTGAGTAATCGCTGTCCTGATATCCAGAAGCTCTCTTTGGTTATAAGAGACGATGGCAGAAACATTATGTACAAAATAAATTACAAATAACGCGGAAAAACACACATAATAGTACAATTGGTTAGAGGGCTGTAAAACGGCAGCCATCTTCTTCCGGCGCTGGCAGCCAGGGGCGTTTTACATTATAGGCGACTCGCTTGCATAACTAACCTGTTTCACAATGACTGATGATGAGTATTTAAACAAAAAGAGAAGGGATCCCCTAAGCTAAATCAGTTATTTTACAAAACCGGCAAGGTAGGCAACATTATCCTAACATTAAGATGATAACATTATTATAACATTAACATATTATTATTAATATATCCACTATAATGTGCAATGTATATGTGTGCATACACTGACTATACAAAACATGTTTGGTATACTCCTAATGTTTGGTATACTCAATGTATTTGTGTAAATGTAATGCAATTTTCTATTTAAAAAAGAAAACTGTATTTCAATTGGATGACATTTTCTTTCCATAGATGGAGAGACTCTTTCTTGTGCATGTCCTGTTTACAATGTGCTGGGCTGTGCCTCAAGGTGAGATATCTGACCATTTTATTCCTAAATCCAGAGCCTAAAGTTTGTCATGCTACAATAGATATATTAACAATGTATTTTATTTATTAATGTATCCTTTTTCCAAGACAGAAAGTAGGTGCCAAGGTAGCCTAAATATCTTGAGAAAACAGCAATCAGTCTATTTTTAGGTTAGAAAATAATAAACAGTAATTCATGCAATAATTCATGATTAAATTAATTAATTAAAATGTATACAGTATTCTCTCAAAAAGTATTGGTGCTTGACAATAGTGTCTCCACATGGTGAATATGATAATTATTCAGATCTAAATGGCCTACAAGATAAATTTACATCAGAGCATGTATTGTACTGTAAATAATTTGTTCATCATACAGAGGCTACCGGTATTTACCATGTCCTCTCTCTGTCTCATTAGACCTCGCAGGTAAAATGTTCACATTTCCAAAGGAGTCCGACTCTGATCATGTGAGGCTAATGCCAACGGGAGAAAACTATTCTTCTGTGACAGTATGTCTCAGGTAATCAATGTAGTATTCAATACTTCCATATGTGTCTGTATCTAGCATTAGAAAGCTGTGCAATGAATATTGCCAACAATAATATGGTGTGAGCAGCAGTCAAATACCTTTAAAATAATTATTTTCCAGTGGTAATTCTTAGTAAATAAGGGAGTAATAATAGTTATTTTTTTTTGCATTTGGTTACTTTCAGCCCTAAAATGTAATTCCAAGGCCTAGCTAATGTGTGTATTATGAATTTCCTAAAGGTATTTCACAGATGTCAAGAGGGCGTTTTCCATCTTTTCCATGGCAACTCCGACAAGCCCCAATGACTTTCTGTTGTTCAAAGAGTCCAATGGTGACATGGAGCTAAATGTTAGAAATGTGGCAAGTATATTCACAGGGCTACCAGGCGAGCAGAACATGTGGATGTCTCTGTGTGGGAGCTGGGACTCAGTCACCGGACTTAGTCAGGTTTGGTTAAATGGGAAGCCAAGTGCAAGGAAGATGGGATACTCTGCTGGGAATGTGCTGAATGGAAAACCCATCATAATCCTAGGTCAGGAGCAGGATGCTTATGGTGGAAATTTTGATAAAGGACAAGCATTTATTGGTCACCTCAGTGATGTGCACATGTGGAATTATGTTCTGTCACCTTGTGAAATCCAGCACTTCACAAGCGACTTAAATTTCATCCCTGGAAATGTCCTTAACTGGAGGTCCCTCGAGTACACGATTGATGGGCTTGTGGTTCTAGAAAACAAGCAAACACCCTGCCAACAATGAGCAGTGCCAACCAATCATTCAGCGTTGTTGAGAAATGTTGATTATAATCAAACATCTGAATATGCAAGTGTGTCTATTCACAACTATTCTGCAAATCATAATAAAACGTGTTTTTCTAATCAAATCAAGAAAAACATTATATTATTTTCTAAAGCAATATCCTCCAATGAATCTAATAAAATTACACTCTTTATAGTAAATTGTGTTGATTGTATATTTCAGTGCAGGCTCATTGAAAGGCAAGTCCCCAGTCTGGGGACAGAGGAGATGGCAACATGGTTGGGAACAGTGTGATTGATTTTTAAGTTGGCACCCGGGTTAAAGGTCGAATTCAGACGTTTTTATCTCAATATCAAATCATTTCTGGGTAACAATTAAGTACCTTACTGTGATTGTTTTCAATTAAAATGGTCAAAAATAAACAAAAATAGCTTCTTAGCAAAGGGCCAACATATAGGGTAGAATTAGAGTATTCCAGTGATTGGTGGACCAGGTACACACCACAGGTCACCTAAAAACAAATGTTCTTGTTTTCCATGTACTCTGGCTACCTCTGATTTAACGTCAATGACACGGACCGTTGCAAATGCAGTCCACCCAGTAGTAAGTCAGATGGTGTGTCATGGGATAGGGACTATCTAAAAACGCTACACACCCTGGAACATATTGTCACACACTGAAATTAAACAAAAACTTCCCCCCTCTCTCTCAATCTCTCTCTCTGTCACACACATACACACTGCAGCGGTTGTTTTACACTGACCTTCCCCTTGCGATAGGCAGAGAGAGACAGAAGAGGCTCCTTGGTCTTGGCTCCTGTGCTCTGATCAACCCCGATCATCTGGCATCTGCCACGCCAACCTGCCACCTTCACGTCACCGACCTGCCACCATCACGTTCTCACCAATTGTGCAAATTCTCCCACTTAAAAAGATGAGAGAGGCCTGTAATTTTCATCATAGATACACGTCAACTATGACAGACAAACTGAGAAGAAAAAAATCCAGAAAATCACATTGTAGGATTTTTAATGAATTTATTTGCAAATTATGGTGGAAAATAAGTATTTGGTCACCTACAAACAAGCAAGATTTCTGGCTCTCACAGACCTGTAACTTCTTCTTTAAGAGGCTCCTCTGTCCTCCACTCGTTACCTGTATTAATGGCACCTGTTTGAACTTGTTATCAGTATAAAAGACACCTGTCCACAACCTCAAACAGTCACACTCCAAACTCCACTATGGCCAAGACCAAAGAGCTGTCAAAGGACACCAGAAACAAAATTGTAGACCTGCACCAGGCTGGGAAGACTGAATCTGCAATAGGTAAGCAGCTTGGTTTGAAGAAATAAACTGTGGGAGCAATTATTAGGAAATGGAAGACATACAAGACCACTGATAATCTCCCTCGATCTGGGGCGCCACGCAAGATCTTACCCCGTGGGGTCAAAATGATCACAAGAGCGGTGAGCAAAAATCCCAGAACCACACGGGGGGACCTAGTGAATAACCTGCAGAGAGCTGGGACCAAAGTCTACCATCAGTAACACACTACGCCGCCAGGGACTCAAATCCTGCAGTGCCAGACGTGTCCCCCTGCTTAAGCCAGTACATGTCCAGGCCCGTCTGAAGTTTGCTAGAGTGCATTTGGATGACCCAGAAGAGGATTGGGAGAATGTCATATGGTCAGATGAAACCAAAATAGAACTTTTTGGTAAAAACTCAACTCGTCGTGTTTGGAGGACAAAGAATGCTGAGTTGCATCCAAAGAACACCATACCTACTGTGAAGCATGGGGGTGGAAACATCATGCTTTGGGGCTGTTTTTCTGCAAAGGGACCAGGACGACTAATCCGTGTAAAGGAAAGAATGAATGGGGCCATGTATCGTGAGATTTTGAGTGAAAACCTCCTTCCATCAGCAAGGGCATTGAAGATGAAACGTGGCTGGGTCTTTCAGCATGACAATGATCCCAAACACACCGCCCGGGCAACAAAGGAGTGGCTTCGTAAGAAGCATTTCAAGGTCCTGGAGTGGCCTAGCCAGTCTCCAGATCTCAACCCCATAGAAAATCTTTGGAGGGAGTTGAAAGTCCGTGTTGCCCAGCGACAGCCCCAGAACATCACTGCTCTAGAGGAGATCTGCATGGAGGAATGGGCCAAAATACCAGCAACAGTGTGTGAAAACCTTGTGAAGACTTACAGAAAACGTTTGACCTGTGTCATTGCCAACAAAGGGTATATAACAAAGTATTGAGAAACTTTTGTTATTGACCAAATACTTATTTTCCACCATAATTTGCAAATAAATTCATAAAAAATCCTACAATGTGATTTTCATTTTGTCTGTCATAGTTGACGTGTACCTATGATGAAAATTACAGGCCTCTCTCATCTTTTTAAGTGGGAGAACTTGCACAATTGGTGGCTGACTAAATTCTTTTTTTCCCACTGTAGGTCTAGAAGGATGAGAGCAGAGGAGAGAGAGTTAGCTTTAGCAGTGCGGAGAGCCTCCGTGACACAGAGAAGAGCAGTGTCAGTTGAATGACCAGTCTTGAAACCTGACTGGTTTGGAACAAGAAGGTCATTCTGAGAGAGATAGCAAGAGAGTTGGCTAAAGACGGCACACTCAAGAGTTTTGGAGAGAAAAGAAAGAAGGGATACTGGTCCGTAGTTGTTGACATCGGAGGGATCGAGTGTAGGTTTTTTGAGAAGGGGTGCAACTCTCGCTCTCTTGAAGACGGAAGGGACATAGCCAGTGGTCAAGGATGAGGTGAGGTAAGGGAGAAGGTCTCCGGAAATGGTCTGGAGAAGAGAGGAGGGGATAGGGTCAAGCGGGCAGGTTGTTGGGCGGCCGGCCGTCACAAGTCGCAAGATTTCATCTGGAGAGAGAGGGGAGAAAGAAGTCAAAGCATAGGGTAGGGCAGTGTGAGCAGGACCAGCGGTGTCATTTGACTTAATAAATGAGGATTGGATGTCGTCAACCTTCTTTTCAATATGGTTGACGAAGTCATCCACAGAGAGGGAGGAGGGAGGGGGAGGAGGATTCAGCAGGGAGGAGAAGGTGGCAAAGAGCTTCCTAGGGTTAGAGGCAGAGGCTTGAAATTTAGAGTGATAGAAAGTGGCTTTAGCAGCAGAAACAGAGGAAGAAAGTGTAGAGAGGAGGGAGTGAAAAGATGAAAGGTCGGCAGGGAGTCTAGTTTTCCTCCATTTCCGCTCGGCTGCCCGGAGCCCTGTTCTGTGAGCTCGCAATGAGTCGTCAAGCCACGGAGCAGGAGTGGAGGACCGAGCCGGCCGGGAGGATAGGGGACATAGAGAGTCAAAGGATGCAGAAAGGGAGGAGAGGAGGGTTGAGGAGGCAGAATCAGGAGATTGGAGGGAGAAGGATTGAGCAGAGGGAAGAGATGATAGGATGGAAGAGGAGAGAGTAGCGGGAGAGAGAGAGCGAAGGTCGCGACGGCACATTACCATCTGAGTAGGGGCAGAGTGAGTAGTGTTGGAGGAGAGCGAGAGAGAAAAGGATACAAAGTAGTGGTCGGAGACTTGGAGGGGAGTTGCAGTGAGATTAGTAGAAGAACAGCATCTAGTAAAGATGAGGTCAAGCGTATTGCCTGCCTTGTGAGTAGGGGGAGACGGTGAGAGGGTGAGGTCAAAAGAGGAGAGGAGTGGAAAGAAGGAGGCAGAGAGAAATGAGTCAAAGGTAGACGTAGGGAGGTTAAAGTCACCCAGAACTGTGAGGGGTGAGCCATCCTCAGGAAAGGAACTTATCAAGGCGTCAAGCTCATTGATGAACTCTCCAAGGGAACCTGGAGGGCGATAAATGATAAGGATGTTAAGCTTGAATGGGCTAGTGACTGTGACAGCATGGAATTCAAATGAGGAGATAGACAGATGGGTCAGGGGAGAAAGAGAGAATGTCCACTTGGGAGAGATGAGGATTCCTGTGCCACCACCCCGCTGACCAGATGCTCTCGGGGTATGCGAGAACACATGGTCAGACGAGGAGAGAGCAGTAGGAGTAGCAGTGTTTTCTGTGGTAATCCATGTTTCCGTCAGCACCAAGAAGTCGAGGGACTGGAGGGTAGCATAGGCTGAGATGAACTCTGCCTTGTTGGCCGCAGAACGGCAGTTCCAGAGGCTGCCGGAGACCTGAAACTCCACGTGGGTCGTGCGTGCAGGGACCACCAGGTTAGAGAGGCAGCAGCCACACGGTGTGAGGCGTTTGTATGGCTTGTGCGGAGAGGAGAGAACAGGGATAGACAGACACATAGTTGATAGGCTACAGAAAAGGCTACACTAATGCAAAGGAGATCGGAATGAAATTAACTAAACATCTGGGGAAGCGAGGCCTCCCTCACTAACCTTTCACTGAAACACTCAAATACAACTCTTCCAACTTCCACTTTAGAAATTATAATTGCTGTAATCTACAGTAGTTCAATGTTTCCAGAAATAGACTAACTTAGTTTATTCAGCTAGCTAACTTGGTACAGTATTCTTCTGTGAAAACCTCCCAGGGCACCGTATCCTATGACGCCATAGCTAACTAGCATGCTAGCATCCAATAACACACAGTTTAGCACCAATACTTACAACAAACTACCAATGGATCATTCATGTCCGTGTCTAGTTCCTTTCATAATGCAGAAGTAATTAAACGTTGGCTAGCTAGCACAAAGTCAGTCATGCTAGCTACACAAGTGGACTACACATCTCGAATGTTCAGAAAGTGAAGCTTACGTTGCAAAATTCTCATTGACTAAAATGATACAGTACTGCTAGCTGGTAATGTTGCTAGCTAGCAGTGGCTGTGGTGTTGACTGTTTGAAAATGTAGCTGGCTAGCTAACCTCGATATTTTCTCTATACTACACCTTTGTCTTTGATACCAAGACAAATATGTAGCTAGCTAACTTTACACTAATCAAATCGTTCCGTTGAAATGTATTTAGTTGCTACAGTACTGCTAGCTGGTATAGTTGGCCAGATAGCAGTGGCTGCGGTGTTGCTACCCGCTAGCTAGCTTTAATGGTCCAGGTAGTGGGTTAGCTAGCTAGCCTCGTGCTTCACCGGGCTCCGTCGAATACACTACAATACTTACCTACAATAACTACCTACAATAACTACCTGGATAAACTACCTACAATACCTACCTACAATCTAAATGCATGGTTTAAGCTTTACTCAACACATATAAAGAAGAAGCCAAGCTTACCTCCCCGCTTAGAGGAACACAACCTCACCCCATCGCTCCTCACACCACTATCAGATGTAAGTGCGAGGTCCTCTCTTACAAAGAATTGAAAACGTTTATGAACAAAAATGGACACTCCCCCTCCCACTCTTGATGTTCTACAGTGGTGAACAGCATTATAAGGAGACATGTCATAAAGCGTGATTGTCTCTTCGGTCAACCATGTTTCTGAAAGAGTAACGATGGAACATTCATGACTGAGAGAAGACAGATAATGAACAAGGTGGTCATGATTTTTAGGAACACAGTGAACTTTCTAATGAAAGGTAGAAAATAAGCTTGTCTTGGAATTAGAAACACTGCTATACAGGTTGTTAAATAGCTTAACATTATAGTAATAACAGGTGATAGACTCATCTCAGGTAAATTTCAGGAAATCTGAATCTGGATCAAAACAATGATATTTATCGTTCGCTTCATTAATATCTAATGGGTTAAAGACCATGTTATCAGGGTTGATATCCTGCCCAACTAAGAGAGATACACAGTCGCAATCATCCAGAGAGTGGAACGGAAACATACAAGTGCATTCCTCACATGTCCAATACAACCATACCTTTCTGTTAGTTTTATCAATAGGCGTGCACTTCTTATGGAATGCACATTGACACCGTCCACATAACACCACTGAAGACTTCAGAGGGTTATGACATTTAGAGCAATGTGTGTTTTTGGTCATGAGGTGAAACACATGGACAAAGTAGAGTAAATATGTGTGTGTGTGTGTGTGTGTGTGTCAAATCAGTGGACTATAACTGAGTCACTTGCCATAGGCCTACGAGACGGGGGGTGAACAACCAGCTGATCATACTTCAGGTATGCCATGTTGCCTTTCTTTCGTTCTTCAATTAGTCGTGGCAGCAGTTCCTTTCTTTTGAGGCTTACCTTTTCGGAGAAGTCTTCATTGATGAAGATGCTGGTTCCCTTCAGGCTCTTGGCTCTCCTGAGAATCTCCCTGAGTAATTTCACCACTATAGATCTGGGCCGTCCATCGGAGAAGAAAGTGCCATTCCTATGTGCCCTCTCCATCTCAATGAGTTTAGGGTCCAGTTTGAGTTGATCTGCCAGGTGTTTCTTGGCCTTGACTTCTGTGTCATGTCAAGTTTCAGTCTTTACGTACTCAATTCGATCAATTAAAATGTTATTGCGCCCCGATTGGTTTTCTGTCCTGGCACTCCAATGGTGGAACCAGCTTCCCCCTGAAGCTAGGACAGCAGAGTCCCTGTCCATCTTCCGAAAGCACCTGAAACCCTACCTCCGTCTGCTAAATTACTAAAATGTAAATATAAAATGATAGCCTAGTATGGTATCTGAACTTAAGTTTACCAGGGACATTTCACTTTCACCTTTTTCATGGCCCTTTTTAATGTTGCAGATGAAATCAGGACTTTGCCTTATCAAACGACAAGGCTGTTCAAGGAACTCTGAGAGCCATGATGCAGCTTCATCGCCACAGTCCACTGTCTCCACCCTTGGGATGGAGAGAATACAATAACAACCATTACAACATTTCTGAATCAAGGGGATGGTCAAATATCCTTATTTTAAATGATCTGTTATAACATCTGAAGGTGACTAAAAGGTATTGAAAATATGTGTCAGACAAATGATTGTGGGAAAATGCATCAAAATTAAACATGTCATTCTGATCATACATGTCTTTCAAGCCTACTCTACAAAGACATAGCTAGTAGTTTAATAAAAACAACAACTCACCTGTCACCACCCACCTTGCTTTGACACACCCTATGACTCTGGTGTGGCTCATTGTGGTTTTCCAAAGGGACACAAATAGTGTCCATTCCTGAGAGAGAAGAGGAACTCTTTTAGAACAGTTCTGAAAATGTGTTACTGAAATGTATGTGAGGGGTGCTGCTGAATAAAAATTCCTGACGTGTCACAATAAAACATTTATAAATGTATATATACACTCAGTGGCCAGTTTATTAGGTACACCACCCCTTTCAAGAAAATGGTTCGCTCCTAGAGACAGTGAGTCATGTGGCCGTGGCTTGCTATATCAAGCAGGCAGACAGGCATCGAGGCATTCAGTTACTGTTCGATTGAACATTAGAATAGGCTAAATGAGTGACCTAAGTGATATTGAGCGTGGTATGATTGTCGGTGCCAGGCGCGGCGGTTCCAGTATTTCAGAAATGGCCGGCATCCTAGGCTTCTCAGGAACGACAGTATCTATCTAGGGTTTACCGAGAATGGTGCGACAAACAAAAACCATCCAGTCAGCTGCAGTCCTGTGGGCGAAAACAGCTCGTTGATGAAAGATCGAACGAGAATGACAAAAATTGTGCAAGCTAACAGGTGGGCCACAAACAGGCAAATAATGGTGCAGTACAACAGTGGTGTGCAGAACGGCATCTTGTAACGCGCAACTCGTTGGTCCTTGTCATGGATGGGCTATTGCAGCAGACGACCACACCGGGTTCCACTCCTATCAGCTAAAAACAAGAAAAAGTGGCTCCAGTGGGCACGCGATCACCAACACTGGACAATTAAGGAGTGAAAAAACATTGCCTTGGCTGACGAAGCCAGGTTCCTGTTGAGTCATGCTGATGGCAGAGTCAGGATTTGGCGTAAGCAGCATGAGTCCATGGCCCCATCCTGCTGGTGTCATTTGTAAAGGCTGGTGGCAGTGGTGTAATGGTGTGGGGAATGTTTTCCTGGCACACGGTTGGTGCCTCAATACCAATTGAGCAATGTTTCCATGCCACGAAAAATTCTGGCTGTTCAGGAGGCAAAGTGGGGTCCGACCCGGTACACTGAGTGTCCAAAATTATTAGCACCCAAAAAATAATATATGAAATAAATAATACAAATATTGAGCAATCTTGTATGCTCAAAAATATTGGAAATTACATTATTTTATACTATACTGATCAAAAATAAACGCAACAAGTTCAAAGATTTTACTGAGTTACAGTTCATATAAGGAAATCAGTCAATTTAAATAAATACATTTGCCCCTAATCTATGGATTTCACATGACTGGGAATACAGATATGCATCTATACCTTTGTAACCCTCTCACCAGGCTCGAATTTGACTCTCACAATGTTACCTTATTTAGAATATCTGAACAGCATGGGATATTAGGTGAGAAGGACATCTCCAATAAGAATCCCTATTGTAAACTTGCTAGGGTGAATGACAAATAGGGTATTAACTTCAGATAGAATGATTATAGACTTGGTTATTATTATAAGGATATGCTTTCCCATGCATTAAATGAAACTGAAACAGTAAATGACTCCACCAATACAACAGACTTAAGGTTCAAGATCTATATTAATCAAATGTTCAATGTATCACATCAAAAGAAATAAAAATAATAAACCCCAATGATTTTTCCACAACCCATGTCCAAATTATTTGCAAGCTTGCTTAAACCCTGGGCGCGCGTTGGAGCTCATAAAAAAATTACGACATACATAAAGTCCCGAAGTCCACCCCACATTTGTAGTTACTCACTACTTGTAGATAATGCCTCAGCAAAATATAGTAGTTCCGTGCAGGTGTCCTCACAAGATCCACAGCGAACACAGCTATCAATGCAGCCAGTACTCCGTAGCAGCAACAGACATCCGTTGGAAACCCGAACTCGTTGATCGTCACAAGCAATTCTCTCCAAGTCTTGCACGATGCTAGGCTAACCTCTAGGATGTCGAATGTCTCCACAATGCGACGGCAGCTTCAGTCTCCACTAGGTCTTTCTTAACGAAATAATAAACACTCTCTTATAGAAATAAAATCAGGATTTCCCTTCAAAAAAAAACTCTGTAGGTATGGTTTTGTTTTCTCTTTATCGTTTCCTTTGGTCGTTTTTCCTTCACCAACCCCACTAATGTCTCTCCTCTCCCTTCTTTCAACCTTTCCCTCTCTTTTCTTTCCCAGCAACCAGTCCACTCTACCATTGGCCACAACTTAACAAGTTACCTCATTGGTCAAAACTTTAACGAGATACGTGGGAAACTTAAACTTAAAAGTAAACCAACCTATTCACTTGTAAACAATTTTTAAACATTGCTTCAAAAGAAATGCATTAATGACATTACAAATCAGGAGCTATTCGATCACCTTTTAAATCTAATACCAATGAATTATAACAAATAAACTCTATACTTGGTTTTAGCAAGGTATTACACTCTCCCCCCACCAAAATAGGCATGTCCTCATGACTTGTAAACATAAGTGAAATGTAATGACAAGTAAATGTGTCAACTCTTAACTACAACCTACAGCTGAGACAAAACCTGTTAGATAATTGAAAATGAGATACATTTGTGTTTCCCTTATCCAATCCACTTGTACAATGTGGAACAATATCTGACAACTGGGGCTATACTTGGAACTCCAGGTTTATCATAGGTAAGTAATACAGGTGCTTTCTTTACTCTCTGAGATCTTCTTATCCCTGGTCCTTCCATTTCCTCCGAAGTTTCCACTTCTCCCTGAACTTCTCGTTCCTCTTCTGTAATCTCTTCAACTGAGTTAGATGCCTCATTATCATCTGCTTCAACTCCAGTTGCGACCTCAGCTTCTTGACTGGACTCTTTTACTTCCAGAACTTGGTCTGCTCTTTCAGGTTCCCCTGTCATTTGATTCCAAACTATGTCTAAGTCCAAGCTAAATGGTTCCGACATCTCTTCCACTTCTCGGCTTATACAGTTTGTATTTGGCACTTCATACCATACTCCGATGTCCTCATCTTCTGAGTCAAAATCCTTCTCATCTTCTGGATTCTCAACCTCTTCAACTTTCTCATCATTCCGAGGAGTACAGTTTCCAGGAAACTTTTCATTTCCCTTTCTCTTCCTCCTTCTTTGCAGGGTCCTTCTACCAGATGTTGGTTCTATGTTAACCACAGGTTCTATGCACACTTTCTGCCCCAGTGGTAGCAGGTGATTTCGATGAAGAATCTTAATGGGTCCATCTCCAATTTCAGGCTTCAAACGAAACACAGGTAAGTTTGACATCTGACTTTCCACCACATATGGCGTAGAGGCCCAGCGATCTGCCAGCTTATGTTTTCCATTCAGTCCTAGATTCCGTATGAGGACTCTGTCTCCAGGCATAAGTTGCGTGTAGCGGATCTTCTTATCATATCGCTATTTGTTTTCTTGGTTTTGCTTTCCAGCAGTGCTCTCAGCAAGTTTGTAAGTAGCTTGTAACTGTTTCTTCATATCAGATACATACTTGAGGTAAGTTCTCTCTGAAGAGCTATCACTCGAGACTCCAAAACAATTATCAACAGGCAATCTAGCTTCACGTCCAAACATCAAAAAATATGGCGAATAGCCAGTCGCTTCATTCCGACTACAGTTATACGAGTGCACTAGATGGTCCTCTGTAGCTCAGCTGGTAGAGCACGGCGCTTGTAACGCCAAGGTAGTGGGTTCGATCCCCGGGACCACCCATACACAAAAAAAAATGTATGCACGCATGACTGTAAGTCGCTTTGGATAAAAGCGTCTGCTAAATGGCATATTATATTATATTATTATATTATATTATATTATATTATTATTATATTATATTATATATTATTATTATATATATAATATTATTATTATATAGATGCCCAACATACTGACTCCATTTGTTATTTCGTGTAGGATCAAGAGTTCCAAGCATGTTCAACAAGGTTCGGTTGAATCTCTCGGGTTGCGGATCTCCCCGAGGATGATATGGTGTTGTCCTTGACTTCTCCACTCCAAGCATATTCAGTAGCTCATGGATGAGTCGACTTTCAAAATCTCTACCTTGATCACTATGCATCCTCTTGGGCAGACCATAATGGATGAAGTACCACTCCCACAATACCTTGGCGACCATGGATGCTTTCTGATCCTTCGTAGGAAAAGCTTGAGCGTATCTTGTGTAATGATCCGTAATGACAAGAACATTCACTGTGTTACTGGAGTCAGGCTCAATGGACAGGAAATCCATACACACAAGGTCCATAGGTCCATCACTTTGCATATGACCAAGCGGAGCAACTATCTTTGGAAGTGTTTTCCTCTGTACACAGCGAGCACAGGACTTACAGTACTCCTCTACTTCCATCTTCATGCGTGGCCAGTAGAACCGGTCTCTGACAAGTCCATATGTCTTGTCAAATCCTAAATGACCTGAGTCATCGTGCAGTGACGTGAGAACCATAGTTCTGAACTTCTCTGGAAGAAGTAACTGAGCACGACGAGTCTTGTTTGGCGGATGTGTGATCCTGTACCTAACTCCATCTTCCATCTTTAGCTTCTCCCACTCTCTCAGGAGCAAAGAGATGAGTGGATGTTTTGTCTTGGTCACCCTGGTGATATCATGTTTATTAAGAGCAACCCACATCTCTCCTAAGCAAGAATCTTCTTGTTGTGATGCAGAAAGTTCCATAGTGCTCAATCTGGGCATGTTAGACTTCAGCATGCTCAGGTAGCAGTATGCTTGAGGCACAGCATGCATAGAGGCTCCCAACTGATCAATCACTCTACTATGAGATGATCCAGGAGTTATTCTAACAACATTAGACATCTGGCACATGGCTCTAACACCGGGAATGTCTCTCCAATCTTGTTCCACTGCATATTGCTGATGAGGGCGGCGAGATAAAGCATCGGTATCTATGTTCTGCCTGCCTGGCCTGTACTTGAGACTAAAGTCATAGGTAGACAATGCAGCCAGCCAACGATGACCAGTGGCATCCAGTTTTGCGGACGTGAGGACATATGTCAATGGGTTGTTGTCTGTTCTAACCTCGAACTTGACCCCATACAGGTAATCTTGTAGTTTATCAACCACGGCCCACTTCAACGCAATAAACTCTAACTTGTGAGCTGGGTAGTTGCGTTCAGAAGCGGTCAGGCTTCGACTCACAAATGCCACAGGACGCAGACCCTCACCTTGATCTTGGTACAGTAACCCTTCGCGGCTAGCATCTACATGTAGAACGTATGGCAACTGAGGATCAGCAAAAGCCAACACAGGAGCTTTTGTGAGGCTTTCCTTCAATGTCTCGAATGCCAATTCACACTTCTCATTCCACCTTGATCCAAATGGTTCTGAGTTGTTGAGGTAGGCTTTCACCTCTTCCTTGGACTTTCTCCCTTTCTTGCCTGCGGGAAGATATCCACATAAGAGCTGATTCAGGGGGTAACTCACTTTAGAGTAGTCTTTCACAAATCTCCTGTAATATCCACAGAATCCTAGGAAAGAACGCAGAGCAGTCACAGTTTCAGGCCTTGGCCACGTGGTGACAGCTTCAATTTTTGATGGGTCTGTGGCCACTCCATTCTGGGATATGATATGTCCAACATAGTTGACAGATGTGCGGCAAAACTGACACTTGTCAAGTGACAGTTTTAGGCCTTCACTTTTCAAGCGGTCCAACACCTTGAGCAACCTCTGCTCGTGTTCTTCCAGCGTCCTTCCAAACACGATTAAGTCGTCAAGGTAAACAAGAACTTCGAGTAGATTCATGTCTCCAACTGTCTGTTCCATGACACGTTGAAATGTTGCAGGTGCTCCGGACACACCCTGTGGCATCCTCTCAAATTGGTAAAATCCAACTGGACAGATAAATGCAGTCTTCTCTTTATCTGTGTCACCCATTGGGATTTGATAGTATCCGCTTCGGAGATCTAACACACTGAACCATTTGCTCCCACTCAAACATGTCAGAGCATCCTCCACACGTGGGACTGTGTACTGGTCGGGAACAGTGCGCTTGTTGAGGGTCCTGTAATCAACACACATGCGTATGGTGCCATTCTTTTTCCTCACCACCACAATAGGAGATGCATAGGGGCTTCTCGACTCAGATATGATCCCAGAACTTTTCAAGTTATTTAGATGCTTCCTTACATCTTCAACATCAGCTGGAGCCAAGCGGCGAGATCTCTCCCTAAACGGTTTGTCTTCAGTAACTCTGATGGTGTGATGAGTACTCTTTGAACAACCCACATCAAACTCATGTGTTGAGAACACTTCTTTCCATTCCATCATCTTTTCACATAACCTCCTCTTCCATCCCTCAGGCACTGGAGAATCTCCAAAGTTGAATGAAGACGTCAACTTCTCAGATGAATCCTGCTCTCTTTTCAATGGAAACCCAGGAGCAATATCTACAGGAAACAGATGAGCAATAGGCATACCTCGTTTCAGAGTGATCTCCTTTGTCGAGACATTCCTGACAGTAAGGGTGATTCTTCTAGACGACACAACTGCAACCGTCTGGATTTCAGGCCTCACTAGTAGTTCTTCAGGGAACCGAGGTTCTTCAGGCCTCTCTACCAGAAGGGTTTGAGTAGAAGGTATCCCAGGAAACTTTGGAATTCCAGTAACTCTCGCCTGCCCACCAGGTGGCAGGGTGACAGGTTTTGTCTGTGCGAAACAGACCGTTCCTCTCTTCTCATCATCATCAGTTGAGCTTTCTCTCATCCTCTCATATGCCTCCTTGATAGCAGGATTAACTTGTAGTGTGCTAAGGAAACCTTCACCTTCCTTTTCTCTGCAAGCAGTCATAAGTCTCTTCACTACAGACGTTTTTGTGCCGACCAGAATAGACACGTCACCTTTCATGGCCGGATCTGGACATACCAACACAAGTGCTTCAATGGTCTCTGCTACGCCCACAACCGATCCCGAGAGCTCAAGCTTGAGCGACAAATAGCCATCATATGGATACTGCTCAGAGCTAAGGCCCCATATCTCGAAGTTTCCTATAGGAATCAATGGCAAATGCGTCAGGTACTTGTCATAAAAGGATCTGTAAAGTAGAGTAATCTGAGAACCACTATCTAGTAAAGCTTTAGCATAGACACCTTCAATCTGTACAGAAACGACAGAACTTGGGCCAACTAAACCTGTAGGTAGCATGTCTTTCATGTCTTCATACTTGTGGCACTTTGTGGAACGTATCTTCACCGGGACGTCAGGCCGCTCCTTTACTGGGTCCCTCTGTAGTTTCCCATAGACCGTTTTTATTTGATCAGGCGTGTGTTGACTTTCCTCAAGTTCTCTTCACCTTCACAGTTTCTCTTGAAATGGCCATCTTTTCCACATCTATAACAGAACACTCCAGGGTTTCTGTCGGCCTGTGTCTGTTCTTGTGATGGATTTACCCTTTTCTTTTTGCTTTTAAATGCAACATCTGACCTTTGTGTGTCAGAGTAAGCTGCTGTGACGTTAGCAGACATGAGATGTGTCATTTCAATTTTCAAACCTTTTAGCTCTTTTCTCAGCACTTCTATCTCAGTATTAGCTTCTTCACAAACTGTAGCAACAGGAGCAACAGCTGATGACTTCACAACACTCTTCGTTGTGTTCCTGTCTTGAATCATGTCCTCCTCCTCCCTTACTTCCTGCAGCAGCTCAGTAAAGGTTGGTGGATCACGCAGCTTATAGGTCATGCGAATACGAAGCGCAACCATGTCATGTGAGGATGCACCTCTCACTACTTGGCCAATGCGTGTGCGATTCATCTCTGACAGCTCAATGCCTCCTTTTCGATATACAGTGTGCAGCAATTTGTCAAGTCTCAACAGGTAAGCTGAAAGCTTCTCTCCTTCACTCTGGAATGTGTTTCTGAACCTTACCATGAGATCAGGTGCACTTTTGGTGGTACCGAATGCGGTTTCTAGAGCCTTCATGTATTCGATCGCTGTAGCATGGGGGTTTCCGGTCCTAAAGAACCTCAAAATGTCAGCAGCAGGCCCTTTAAGACTTTCTATTATTCTCTGTTTTTTCACATTGTCGGTGCACTGCCATTCCTCTAGAAAATGGGTGGTTTGCTCAGCCCATGCGTCATACTCTTCCTCTCCACTAGGAGTGGGCTTCACACCTGAGAACATACGTAGCTTACGGTAACTCTGAGTCTCAGATGGCACATTGTTGCATTTTTCTACCAGTGAATTTATGGCAGTAACCAGTTCAGCGTTGAGGTCAGCACCAGAGGGACTTACCAGGCCTTTAACATCAGCCACAGTCTTCCCTTCATATCTCAGAAAGGATAATAGCTTTGCCTGGAAATCTTCACCCTCTCTCTCAACTGGAGATGTGACTTGTGAAACTACATGTACAGGCCAGGGACCCAACTCTCCAGGTATCCCAACAACACTTGGCACAGCTATTTCGTTAAGGTTGTTTGATATCTCTACCAAAACATATTGCTTTTTACCAGCTGAATAAGAACAACGACCACAGAGTCTAATTTTACCAAAAGCCTTAACATAAGTCAGCGTTTCCAGCAGAACCTCATCAGACACATCATCTGTAACACTGCTAAGGACAACTGCACGATTAGTAGCTAGCTGTTTCTCTCTACACCAGGTAACAATCTCTTCAACATGCATGTTGTAGGTTTATGTCTATACAGCAATGTCAGAAGAAAATCCAAAATTTCAATTCAAAATTGTCAAATGGGGAGTCAAAAATATCCCATCAACAATAACCAAGATCCCGGACCAGCCCCCAAAAATGTAACCCTCTCACCAGGCTCGAATTTGACTCTCACAATATTACCTTATTTAGAATATCTGAACAGCATGGGATATTAGGTGAGAAGGACATCTCCAATAAGAATCCCTATTGTAAACTTGCTAGGGTGAATGACAAATAGGGTATTAACTTCAGATAGAATGATTATAGACTTGGTTATTATTATAAGGATATGCTTTCCCATGCATTAAATGAAACTGAAACAGTAAATGACTCCACCAATACAACAGACTTAAGGTTCAAGATCTATATTAATCAAATGTTCAATGTATCACATCAAAAGAAATAAAAATAATAAACCCCAATGATTTTTCCACAACCCATGTCCAAATTATTTGCAAGCTTGCTTAAACCCTGGGCGCGCGTTGGAGCTCATAAAAAAATTACGACATACATAAAGTCCCGAAGTCCACCCCACATTTGTAGTTACTCACTACTTGTAGATAATGCCTCAGCAAAATATAGTAGTTCCGTGCAGGTGTCCTGACAAGATCCACAGCGAACACAGCTATCAATGCAGCCAGTACTCCGTAGCAGCAACAGACATCCGTTGGAAACCCGAACTCGTTGATCGTCACAAGCAATTCTCTCCAAGTCTTGCACGATGCTAGGCTAACCTCTCTCAAATAAACTCTATACTTGGTTTTAGCAAGGTATTACACCAAAAAAAAAAAAATTGTGCAGTGGATCAGAAAACCAGTCAGTATCTGGTGTGACTACCATTTGCCTCATGCAGAGAGACACATCTTCATTGCATAGAGTTGATCAGGCTGTTGATTGTGACCTGTGGAGTGTTGTCCCACTCCTCTTCAATTGCTGTGCGAAGTTGCTGGATATCGGTGGGAACTGGAACATGTTGTCCCACAAGTTGATCCAGAGCATCCCAAACATGCTCAATGGGTGACATGTCTGGTGAGTATGCAGGCCATGGAAGAACTGGGACATTTTCAGCTTCCAGGAATTGTGTACAGATCCTTACGACATGGGGCTGTGCATTATAATGCTGAAACGTGGTGATAGTGGCGGATGAATGGCACGACAATGGGCCTCAGGATCTTGTCACGGTATCTCTGTGTATTCAAATTGCCATCGATTAAATGCACACAACGCCATACACGTGGTATGCGGTTGTGAGGCCGGTTGGACGTACTGCCCAATTCTCTAAAACAACGTTGGTAGAGAAATTAACATTAAATTATCTGACAACAGCTCTGGTGGACATTCCTGCAGTCAACATGCCAATTGCACGCTCCCTCAAAACCTGAGATATCTGTGGCATTGTGTTGTGTGACAAAACTGCACATTTTAGAGTGGCATTTTATTGTCCCTAGCACAAGGTGCACCTGTGTAATGATCATACTGTTTAATCAGCTTCTTGATAAGCCACACCTGTCAGGTGGATGGATTACCTTGGCAAAGGATAAAAATGCTAAATAACAGGGATGTAAACAAATTTGTGCAGAAAGTTGCTGGAAGATCCACTTGCGGCCAAGTTTCAACCTCCTGGCAGAGGCAAGCAGGTTGCTGTCTAAAATGTCCTGGAACTGGGTAAAGTTCAAGATGCCGTTGACCTTAACAAGGGCTCCAGGACCAATGGAAGCAAAAATCATAGATCCACCACCTGCATATGCAGAAACGATCCCCATGCCTACTGTAAAATATGTTGGTGGATCTTTGATGTTATGGGGATATTTTGGTTCCACCGGTCAAGGGGCCGTTGTTAAGGTCAACGGCATCATTAACTTTACACAGTGCCAGGACACTTTAGCCAAAAATCTGGTTGCCCTTGCCAGGAGGTTGAAACTTGGTCACAAGTGGATCTTCCAGCAAGACAATAACCCCAAGCACACATCAAATAAAATAATATAATTAATATAAAATGGTTAATTGAACACAAAATCAACATTTTGCAATGGCCATCTCAGTCTACGGACTTCAACCCAATTGAAAACCTGTGGTTTGAATTGGAGAAGGCAGTCCAAAAGCACAGACGAAGGATATCAAGGATCTGGAAAGATTATGTATGGATGAATGGTCTAAGATCCCTCCCAATGTGTTCTCCAATCAAATAAAACATTTTAGAAAAAGGCTTAGTGCTGTTATCCTCGCAAGGTGAAATATGGGAAGGTATTGAAAACAGGGGTGCCAATAATTTTGACCCCTATCTTAAAATAACAAACATTATTACTTGTTAAAAAAAAGATTTCTCTGGGCAATTGTATTAGTATAAAATAATATAATAATTAAAAAACATTTGCATACAATGTTTACATTTTTGTATTTTAGCAGACGCTCTTACCCAGAGCGACTTACAGTAGTGAGTGCATACATTATTCATATATTTGAATGATTTATTTTATAGTCTTTTTTGCACATCTTTATCAAGGGTGCCACAGCCTTTGGAACTGACTATATATATGTCTGACCTGAGGCCTGCAGGAGCAGTGTGTTCGAGGGCAGGTAGATCTGTGGATGAATGAGGCATAAGCGTGGTTCTCTCTTTTGGTTCAGACACACTCCATTACCATTCACTACCATCCAGCCCCGGTCATGGAGCAGACCCAGAGCACCCACTGGCCAGTCAGTCACCTGCATAAACACACATGACAATCAAAACACAGAAGAAGTGAGAAATCAATTGATAGTACTGCTAGGCAAACACATATATTGTAATTGTGTTTAGTTGATGAAATAGTACTTCTTACCACTAATTTCCAACAATAGGTTTTTGATACTTTCATCAAATCATAATATGGGTATTTGGTGAACTATAATAATTTGCGTTGTAGATTTAATGACAGCCAAACAATATTAAAAGAGAAATGTGCTCAAACCTCAAACGCTGCACAGAATTTGATGGGATACATGTAAATGTTAGTCATAGTCTGGGCCTTCTCATGGGTCTTTGCATCTTTGGTGATGGCCTTCTCTCCACATTGGTTCACAACTGGATCTGTAGAGGCATGCTCTCTCTCATCTATGTGGTCAGGTTTACCATTGGTAAGCATGGTGAGCAGACATTGACTGGAACCTTTAGAGGAGGTGTTCGATTTCAGTCTGTCTAGTTTTGCTTGGTCCACTTTTACTGGTTTCTCCACAAAGCAGTCCGCAACGAAGTTCAGGACGTTTTGGCAGTCCTGGAAGGTTGACATGTAGCCGAAAGATACACGCACAGATCCCGTTGGACGGTTGTCTACCAGGTCTATGTTGTCTCCACAGACATGACCCGCCTTGAAGAACACAGAAGTTGACATGACAACAGTATATTAGGATGAAGAAGAATCTTTATCGTCTTTTGCACAAACAAATGTGCAATGACACTTCAAATTCATTACTCACCTGTAGGTTGCTCTTCACCTCTTGATTGGTGATGCCAAGAAAGAGCTGACAGGCACCTGTGTTGCAGAAGCAACCTGTCCGCACATGGATATTAAAAAGACTAGCTAGCTTGTCCACCTGAGGAGAAGAGAAAATTGAAAATGGTTAGACATTTAAATCAATTCAGCAGAAATGCAAGACAAAAAAATAAATTGCATTCATAACATACTTGGGCTTTGTCAATTATGAATTGACTTCTGTTTGGATGTGTGAAATAAATACATGCAAAAACTCTAGGGTGCAGTAAATAAAATAAGCTCATTTGAGTGGACCTGAGAGTATCCAATCATTTGTCCATGACAGTCCATCAAGTTGAAGTTGAGGATGGCTCCCTGTGTACTTGGGTTCTCAAACTCACTGTTGGAGTATATCTGAGCAACTGGTTGTCCGTTGCCATGGCAAAGACTAGACAGCAACAAGTAAGTATAGCGTGTTAAACCAAATGTATGCAGCTGGATCTTGTCCATGGCTCCTGAAGGAGAAACAAAAATGATACAAAGCTGCAATACAATAGTAGAAGGGTTTCATTGACTCATTTCAATCTCTGTAGAATACTGGTCCACTCTTTACTGATGTTAAAGATTTCTGTCAAATTGATTAAATGAACAACCACTCAACCATTTGAAAATTATTTTAAAATTCAGAGTTCTTACTTTGATACTTAATGTAATGACAGATGATATTGACACATTATAACAGCAACATCACTTTTTGTTTCATCCATGTCTTTTAAATTATTCACATGTACATACTTGTGAACGTGTGGAGAGAATCAAAACAATGATTTAGAGCAATGATGTCTAGGAAAGAGATGGTGCCATCTTCAAACCTTAATCAAGAACAAAACCACAAGATTTATCACAAAAAAATAATAAAACAAAATATTATCTCTCTAAGCCTGGCTCATTCAACTTCATAAATAACTTCATAAATCATATTTTTTCATTCACACGTACATCATTACATTTCAAGGCTCATGCAATAGTTTACCGGCTAGCCATATTTGGCGCTGACACATAATAGTTCTCCCCTGCTAGGTAGGCTGCTGTTGTCCCCCCACCAAAATACGTATTTCTTAGGAGGGCAGCTGTATCATTCTGGACCAGAAGAGCCCCTAAACTTGTGGGGAAGCCAAACATCTTGTAGAAGGAGAAGGGAACAAAGTCCGCTGGGTGCTCCTGCAGATCCAGCGGAGAGCAGCTGGCAAAAGAGGCAGCATCCAGCAGGACGAACCACAGGCCCTTGCTATCACACGCTGGGTAGAGCTGCCGCGCCTGGATACCCCTCACATACCCCAGGGAGTACTTTCTGCCAGAGAAATTGCTCTGTGCTGGGTAACAGAAGAGGTGTGGTGTCTGGCAACTGCTGCCTTCACTCTGGGCCACATCTTTGGCTCTGGCCTCTATCTCCTCGGGGGAGACAGGTAGAGAAACTACTCCCAGTGCTGAAGTAACTCCTCTGATACCGACCACTGAGGTATGGTTATCAGTCAGATAGCAGAACTGACTGGCTGGCTCCGCAGCAGTGAGAGGCCTCCAGGGAAAGCTCTCAGTGACTAATTTGAGAGCTGCCGTACTGCCAGAGGTGAAAATCACTGAGTATTTGTCATGAGTGGTGTTAAAATGCTGCAATATCCTGCAAGAAAATACATTTCTGTTCAGTACATATCCTCAATAGGAGGGCATATCCCTACACCCAAACGAGGGCATTGCGTTCATCCACCTCTGGCCTGCTGGCCCCCCTACCTCTGCGGAAGCACAGTTCTCGCTCAGCCCAGTCAAAACTGTTCGCTGCTCTGGCACCCCAATGGTGGAACAAGCTCCCTCACGACGCCAGGACAGCGGAGTCACTCACCACCTTCCGGAGACACTTGAAACCCCACCTCTTTAAGGAATACCTGGGATAGGATAAAGTAATCCTTCTACCCCCCCTTACCCCACCCCCCCCCAAAAAAATAAAAACATATTGTAAAGTGGTTATCCCACTGGCTATAAGGTGAATGCACCAATTTGTAAGTCGCTCTGGATAAGAGCGTCTGCTAAATGACGTAAATGTAAATGTAATAAATTAGTGGTCACACAGTCACATTCATCCGGATGGTATAATGATGATTAATTATTTATGTGAAAGGAGAGGCTTACCTGTATCTGACATGCTCCACTGTGTCATGTGTCAGTCTGCTGCTGAGGTTATGGCTGTGAGGGTTGCCTAAAAACAAAAATATTAGAAGAATATATTGAAACCATTTCTCAAGCAATAATTTTGCTAGGACTGTCTGGGAGTGGTCTGAGTGAGGGGAAAACTTAAAACTAGCTGTTATTGGCAGAGAGGTTTGGAACTCTCTTTGAAATTGGTCTATTAACCAATTTAAAGCCTTGTGATGTCACCAGGCAAACCAAACACCTGCCCATGCAAACAGTCTGATTAAAAGGTCCTGTGTAAATTGTATTTTCAACCAGCAACTATCAGGAAATAACACTGATCAAATGTTTTCACACTTTTATAGCTGTTGTACAATATGATACAAAACACAGGAAAACTTAATTTTAACTAGTGGCGCAGTGGTCTAAGGCACTGCATCGCAGTGCTAGCTGTGCCACTAGAGATCCTGTTTCGAATCCAGGCTCTGTCGTAGCCGTCCGTGACCAGGAGACCCATGGGGCGGCGCACAATTGGCCCAGCGTCGTCCAGGGTAGGGTAGGGGAGGGAATGGCCGGCAGGGATGTAGCTCAGTTGGTAGAGCATGGCGTTTGCAACGCCAGGGTTGTGGGTTCGATTCCCACGGGGGGCCAGTATGAAAAAAATAAAAAATAATAATAATAATGTATGCACTCACTAACTGTAAGTCGCTCTGGATAAGAGCGTCTGCTAAATGACTAAAATGTCAATGTAAAACTAAACTGGGCCTTAAAGATAGAGGACCCGGCAGCCTATTTAGTTGGTGTGGAGCAGCAACAGTCTCTGAGTCGGAGGTTCAGGTGCAAATCAATCAATCAAATGTAATTATTAAGCCCTTTTTACATCATCAGATGTCACAAAGTGCTATACAGAAATCCAGCCTAAAACCCAAAACAGCAAGCAATGCAGATGTAGAAGCACGGTGGCTAGGAAAAACTCCCTAGAAAGGAAGAAACCTGGAGAGGAACCAGGCTCTGAGGGGTGTCCAAAAATAGGATGGATTTATTTACAGTGCAGGGCAGGCAGTGATGAAGAAGACTGGATACAAAGTTGAGTATTTACAAGGTGAACAGTCTGTATTAGGAAAAATAGTTGACAAAAATACTTGTTTGAAAAAAATTACAATAAACTTAGCCAATTGCAAAATTACTTAGACTAGAGGACAAACGGCTATAAATACATCTGAGTTTGGCAGAGCTATAGCTTAGTAACAGGGAACAAAACCAGAAAAGGAAATTATTTGAGGAACAGAACCCGAAACGGAAACAAAAGTGACCTATACTGTTCCGGAACAGAACAGTTATTTTAAAAGCATGGAAAATGGTTAATAACGTTCTTTTACATTCCAGGCATTTTTTTCCAGTCCCACAAAAATCGCAACGAAGCGCCTATGCAAAGCCCTTACTCTGTCACTCACAAACGTATTCCAGCGTCTGCCTGCCAGCTGGAAATCTTTGCCAGTGGGTGTGCATGGGTGTGTGTAGGGTACCTGCCCCTCCCCTCTGAAGCATAGGTTACTGTAGCCTACTGACAAGGTTACAAGCATGATTCAGAAATTAGGGAGAGATGTTTAAAAGAATGGATTAACGTTTTCAATGCTAGTTAAGGATACTATAGTTATCACATTTCACATAGGATTGATTAACTACAAAAAGCTAAGACGTGTTTTTAATTCTAGTGCTGCTCTGCACACACAACAAGCTTGTTATTTAGCTAGTTAACGTTTGCTCTGGTCCAACGTTAAACCAACTCGGAAGTTCAAAAACTTTCAAAGTTCTACCATAGAAGTCGCCCTTCCGTAGGCATAATTCTGTGGGCCTAATTCAGATAATGTATGTCATAACAAGATGCCCAGCACTTCAAGGCAAGCTTCCTCCATCCTCTCTCACACACAACATTTCTGGCAGCACAGTGTGTGTGTTTGTCATTCATTATGATTAAACCATGCTGTTACGGCAAAATACAATTAGCTGTTAACGACTTTCCTATACAGATTAAATCGCTTACCCGCTCCATGGCAAGCTGCTCTATCCACACTGATTGGTGAAGTCATTTAATGTTTTCAGAGTTTTAAAAAGGAACAGAAAATAATGATATAAACCGGTACTTTTTGGGGGATTCGAACCGGTTTAGAACAGAAGTTACAAATGTAACTATGGTTCTACAAATACCTGGAAGACCGTCAGTACGGTTGAAAGTATGGATTATATTTCTCGCGCTCGGCGCAGGTCGAGTAATAATAACAACAAAGTCATGCCTGTGAAGTGACAGCGTGGGAGGACGTGCCCCCACGGTTGATATAAAACTCTACGTCAGACCATGCACTGTCTCAGATAATCTTCTCGCCCAAAGATTCAGTGTGACAGGAAAGTACTGACAGACTTCCAGGAATTCGTAGAACCATAGTTACGTTCATAACTTCCATTCTACTTCATACTTTGCAGACCATCAGTATGGTTGAAAGTATGGATGACTCATACTAACAAGGTCGCGAGGAATATCACTACTAACCTTAATGTGCTGGTGCCACTGGAAGAATGGCAGACCCCATGGTGTGTCAGGATGCGACATTGACCCTGTAACATTCTGAGAATGTGCAGGGCAATGACCAGGTAGCAGCTGTGCATATCTCATTCAGGGGGACGCCTCTCAGTGCAGCCCAGGATATGGCGACACTTCTGGTCGAGTGACATATCCCACCTTCTGGGACAGGGAGCCCTACACCCTTGTAGGCCTGAGCGGTGACATCCACCACCCAGTGTCAAAGCCCCTGCTTGGACAATGCAAGGCCTTTTGACTTCCCACTGAAGCACAGAAACAGCTGGTCTGACTTCCTGTAGTGCACCGAGGCTTGCATATTGCATTTTAGGGAACAGACTGGACACAGGAGATTTGCTCGCTCATCCTCCGCATTCTGGAAAGGAGGGGGGCAGTAGGCCGCCAGCTCGATGGCTTGATTGATGTGAAGGGGTGATAAATGGCCAATTATTTTATTATTTATTTTATAAAACCTTAGGCAAAAAGGCTGGATTGGGCCATACGGTCACACCTAGATCATCTGCCTTCCATCGTAGGCAGACAGGACAAAGAGAGTGCATGAAGCTCACTCGTTTCGCTGATGAAATAGCTAAGAGGAAAGCCGTTTTCAGAGATTTTATGTCTGGCACCTTCGTATGCTCGAAGGGAGGTTTCGTCAAAGCCTCCAATACTAGTGGCAGATCCCAGGTTTGCTGCGTGGACGGCCCTGAGGGGATGCAGCCTGCGGACACCTTGTAAGAATTGGCAGACGAGGTAGTGGGCTCCTGCCGATTTTCCATCGATGTGTAAATGGTTAGCTGATATTGCTGAGGCATACACCTTCAAGGTAGAGGCAGAGCGACCTGAGTCCAATCGTTTCTGAAGGAAGCTGAGTATAACAGATACAGAGCAGGACACGGGTTCCTCCACCCTGGTAGAGCACCATTCGGTAAACAGCTTCCAGCGACCAGCATAGATCATCCTGGTCGAGTTCTGTGTGCCTGGTTTCTGGGCTGTGCGTTCCACAACGGTGTAGTCTGACTCAGCTGTTTTGTACATTTGATGGTGCACTCAGCCACGGGGCCGAAGAGCAGACCGAGGACCACTGGGAGCTTTCTCAGCATCTGCCTGGAGTCATCGGACATTGGGGCTTGGGCGAACCAGACCTGGCGACAAGTCACAACTACAGTGGACATCAGTCTGCCTAGCTCTCTGGTCATGAATGCAAACGCTTGAAGAGATACGTCATTCAGGCTGCAGAGATCCAGGTCTGCGTGCTCTGGCTGGAGCATCCTGTTCTGTGCTAGCATGAGCACTGCGAGAAATTTCCAAATGCGGGTCATGTAGGCCGCTTTGTCATAGGCCCGTGACAGTAGCTCATCTGTGGCCCTGCACTGAGGTCTGGGGCAGCGGGCGTCATCCTTTAGGGCTTCATCTGGGGAGAGCATCAGCTCTGCAATGAATTCATCCACCTTAGGCATATGGTCCAGCCCATGTTGTTTTGCGTCGCGCATGGCAGGTAGCATCCTACTATCCTTGCCATGGTGGGTGAGAGCCCACGGGTCGGCCCAGCATCTCTGAAGCTCTGTAAGAAAAGCCGGTGAAGGTGGCACACTGAACGGTGTAGCTGCCGGGGCCTTCTTAAAGAACGGGTTTGCTGCAGCGGCTGTAGCTTGAAGGTCATCAAGCTCTAGCCAAGCTAAGGCCGCACGCAGGACAGCACATAGTGAGGCAGAGCTTTCTTCTGACTCAGTTTGATGAGAGCATCGGAATGACTCCTCTAACCCATCTTTAGCGTTGAGAATTAATGGATCCACAACACTGGTTGGCCCCTTTCCTTCGCCTTGTTGGGTGAGTCATCAACCTGGTCACTAAAGTGCCGGTTGGATGCCTGAGTGGAGTGCAGGTCATCATCATGGCTATTTGAGTCCTATGTTGAGTCCCCCATGCTGGAGGGAGTGCTAGAGGGCCCCGACTCAGGGTGCTTGAAGGAACGCAAAAGCAATTTTTTCTGCTCTATCTCAGAGGATAAGGAATCAACCTTCCGAGTGAGGCTCTTATTTTTTTTACTTTTTCACCAGGGGGGTGTCATCGGTTTCGTCGGCTTTCCCTCTTTTGTTGGGCCTAAGTGGGTCCTGGCGAACAATGCCAGATGCTAGTGACTAGTGCCCGGTAACCTCGATAACGAGCACAGCAGTGGAGGATATCTTGACAAGGTTAGCACCGGAGTATGGTGGACAACACACACACACAAACTAGCTGGTGGGCTAAGTCAGCACAACACAAGGAAGCCTGATATCCTCCAATAAAAGGGATAGGTAGGGGAGAGCTGTCACACAGCATGGAGGGCGAATTTGGCGCTCTGACCCACAGGTCACAGGCCGTTGGTGACAGACTGACAATACACACAACTCACACAGAGTTTAGCTTACCCTACCGGGACCTGGGAAAATGCAATCCAAAAAACGGGAGCAGCGGAGCAGTCAACTTGTGTGATACAGCTACGCTAACTTTGCGAGAAGAAATAAGAGACAGTGCACGGTTTCATATGAACAGTGGGGGCACGTCCTCCCATGCTGTCACGTCACCGGTGTGACTTTGTTGTTATTATAACTCGACCTGCGTGGAACGCGAGGGATATAATCCATACTGTCAACCATACTGACGGTCTGAAAGGTATGAAGTAGAACTGGTCGGTTCTGTTCAGAACCAACCCCTGGTAACAGCATGTTACCCCAAGTAGCTCCATGAATAAGGAGAACGGGGATCCTAAAAGGACCTGCCCTAACCTGGCATACACCATTCACATCTTTAAACAGGTAACTTCTCAATAAACTGATAATAATACGCTTGAATGGCAATACTATTTTACAATTGACATGCAATGGCCAATACATTACTTGTTAATGAAAACAAGGGCATAATTAACATAAACAGTCTAAAAATGTATTTAGCAATCCCAGATTGCCCCTTTAATCAAAAGATTTTTTACACTTGTAACAACTCAACAAATTATATCAGTTGTAGCTAATTATATTTGGTATGTGAGGAAATACTCACCATATACATTCGTGGAGGGAACACCCTGAATTGCAGGCCCCAATCACACCCTTCTAAATTTTTTTCAGCAGGGTAATCACTTATGTGCATCTAATAACAACACTTGCACCACTAGTGGTAAGTACAGGTATTGTCATAAGAACACAACAACATATTATGGAGGACCAATCCTGCCGTAATTAGAATTAAATAAATAAATAAATGTGCAGAAAATAGATAAATGAATAAATAAATAAATCCACACATAATTAAATAAATTATCAAGGAAATACAAAAACACTGACTAAAATGAATTTTCTCTACATATCTGTATGTATTTAATTATTTATCTATGTATTAACTAATTATTCAAACTTTAATTCATTTTATTCATTTATATATTTCTGTATTTCTTCCTCCAATATCATAATGAGGAGGTGTCAATCAAACGTCTGTGGGTGGTATATAACACACCATTGGTTGATCAATGTCACAGCACCTTGCTAGACTGCTTTTGCACCACCTATGTGAAGCTAGCCACAGTAACGATTAGCCACAATAGTAGAATTTTAGGATCGCCTTCAAAAGAAAAGTCCTGCATTGAAACAGACACAAACAGATACAAATAGTGGAATCATGCCATATTATTGTATATATATATATATATTTACCTTTATTTAACTAGGCAAGTCAGTTAAGAACCAATTCTTATTTACAATGATGGCCTACCAAAAGGCAAAAGGCCTCCTATATATAAATATAGGACCAAACACACATCACAACAAGAGAGACAACACAACACTACATAAAGAGATACCTAAGACAACAACATAGCATGGCAGCAACACACGACAACACAGCAAGGTAGCAGCCCAACATGAAAACAACATGGTAGCAGCACAACATGGTAGCAGCACAAGACATGGTACAAACATTATTGGGCACAGACAACAGCACAAAGGGCAAGAAGGTAGAGATAACAATACATCACGCAAAGCAGCCACAACTGTCAGTAAGAGTGTCCATGATTGAGTCTTCGAATGAAGAGATGGAGATAAAACTGTCCAGTTTGAGTGTTTTTTGCAGCTCGTTCCAGTCACTAGCTGCAGCGAACTGGAAAGAGGAGTGACCCAGGGATGTATGTGCTTTGGGGACCTTTAACAGAATGTGACTGGCAGAACATTTACATTTACATTTACATCATTTAGCAGACGCTCTTATCCAGAGCGACTTACAAATTGGTGCATTCAACTTATGATAGCAAGTGGGACAACCACTTTTTTTCTTCTTTTTTTTATTGGGGGGTGGGTAGAATGATTGCTTTATACTATTCCAGGTATTCCTTAAAGAGGTAGGGTTTCAATTGTATCCGGAAGGTGGTCAGTGACTCCGCTGTCCTGGCGTCGTGAGGGAGCTTGTTCCACCATTGGGGTGCCAGAGCAGCAAATAGCTTTGACTGGGCTGAGCGGGAACTGTGCTTCTGTAGAGGTAGGGGAGCTAGCAGGCCAGAGGTGGATGAACGTAGTGCCCTCATTTGGGTGTAGGGTCTGATCAGAGCCTGAAGGTAAGGAGGTGCCATTCCCCTCACAGCTCCGTAGGCAAGAACCATGGTTTTGTAGTAGATGCAAGCCTCAACTGGAAGCCAGTGGAGTGTGCGGAGCAGCGGGGTGACATGAGAGAACTTGGGAAGGTCGAACACCAGACGGGCTGCGGCGTTCTGGATAAGTTGTAGGGGTTTAATGGCACAGGCAGGGAGCCCAGCCAACAGTGAGTTGCAGTAATCCAGACGGGATGGATTAGGACCTGTGCCACTTCCTGTGTAAGGTAGGGTCGTACTCTGCGAATGTTGTAGAGCATGAACCTGCAGGATCGGGTCACCGCTTTGATGTTAGCAGAGAACGACAGGGTGTTGTCCAGGGTCACGCCAAGGCTCTTTGCACTCTGGGAGGAGGACACAATGGAGTTGTCAACCGTGATGGCGAGATCATGGAGCGGGCAGTCCTTCCCAGGGAGGAAGAGCAGCTCCGTCTTGCCGAGGTTCAGCTTGAGGTGGTGATCCGACATCCACACTGATATGTCTGCCAGACATGCAGAGATGCAATTCGCCACCTGGTTATCAGGAGGGGGAAAGGAGAAAATGAATTGTGTGTCGTCTGCGTAGCAATGATAGGAGAGACCATGTGAGGATATGACAAAGCCAAGTGACTTGGTGTATAGAGAGAATAGGAGAGGGCCTAGAACTGAGCCCTGGGGGACACCAGTGGTGAGAGCACGTGGTGCGGAGACAGATTCACGCCACGCCACCTGGTAGGAGCGACCTGTCAGGTAGGACGCAATCCAAGAGTGAGCAGCGCCGGAGATGCCCAACTCGGAGAGGGTGGAGAGGAGGATCTGATGGTTCACAGTATCAAAGGCAGCGGATAGGTCTAGAAGGATAAGAGCAGAGGAGAGAGAGTTAGCTTTAGCAGTGCGGAGAGCCTCCGTGACACAGAGAAGAGCAGTCTCAGTTGAATGACCAGTCTTGAAACCTGACTGGTTTGGATCAAGAAGGTCATTCTGAGAGAGATAACAGGAGAGTTGGCTAGAGACGGCACGCTCAAGAGTTTTGGAGAGAAAAGAAAGAAGGGATACTGGTCTGTAGTTGTTGACATCGGAGGGATCGAGTGTAGGTTTTTTGAGGAGGGGTGCAACTCTCGCTCTCTTGAAGACGGAAGGGACATGGCCAGCGGTCAAGGATGAGTTGATAAGCGAGGTGAGGTAAGGGAGAAGGTCTCCAGAAATGGTCTGGATAAGAGAGGAGGGGATAGGGTCAAGCGGGCAGGTTGTTGGGCGGCCGGCCGTCACAAGTCGCAAGATTTCATCTGGAGAGAGAGGGGAGAAAGAAGTCAAAGCATAGGGTAGGGCAGTGTGAGCAGGACCAGAGGTGTCATTTGACTTAATAAATGAGGATCGGATGTCGTCAACCTTCTTTTCAAAATGGTTGACGAAGTCATCCACAGAGAGGGAGGAGGGAGGGGGAGGAGGAGGAGGATTCAGCAGGGAGGAGAAGGTGGCAAAGAGCTTCCTAGGGTTAGAGGCAGAGGCTTGAAATTTAGAGTGGTAGAAAGTGGCTTTAGCAGTGGAAACAGAGGAAGAGAATGTAGAGAGGAGGGAGTGAAAAGATGACAGGTCCGCTGGGAGTCTAGTTTTCCTCCATTTCCGCTCGGCTGCCCGGGGGCCCTCTTCTGTAAGCTCGCAATGAGTCGTCAAGCCACGGAGCAGGAGGGGAGGACCGAGCCGGCCGGGAGGATAGGGGACATAGAGAGTCAAAAGATGCAGAAAGGGAGGAGAGAGAACAGGTGTTGTATGTGGAGGATGAGGGCAGCAGTAGGTATTTGAACTGGATAATACTTTTTTAAAAGTTTGGAATGTTGTTATACAAATTCAACAAAAGACAATAATGAGTTAGGAAAATCTGTTGAAATTGCACTGTGGATGTATTAGACTTCAGAATTGTATTGGGGGCACACTGTATGCATTGTACAGCCTTGCCTATGGATCTTGGGTCCATGAAATGTTCACAACTGTGAAGAGTTTACACAAATATTAGTGTTGTAGCTCTTATTGCAGGACTTTAACTCTGGGAAATCACCTCACTATTCAGCCTATTGTGCGTATTGAACATTCATATTGCAATGTACAGTTTTAAATATGGGATCTTGGATCCATGAAATCGGGTATCAGTCCAGAGCACAACTGTGAAGAGTTTACACAGATATTAGCGTAATATCTCTTATTGCAGGACTTTAAAACCACTGTGAAATGAGACATTAGCTCACCAGTCAACCTTCTGTGTATTGAACATTCATATTGCAATGTACAGCTTTACCTATGGATCTTGGTTCCATGAAATTAGGTATCAGCCTACTCAGTGACACCCACAGAACACAACTGTGAAGAGTTTACACAGCAGCATACACTACCGGTCAAACGTTTTAGAACACCTACTCATTCAAGGGTTTTTCTTTATTTTTAAGGTTTTCTACATTGTAGAATAATAGTAAAGACATCAAAACTATGAAATAACACATATGGAATCAGGTAGTAACCAAAAAAAGTGTTAAACAAATCAAAATATATTTTATATTTGAGATTCTTCAAATAGCCACCCTTCGCCTTGATGACAGCTTTGCACACGCTTGGAATTCTCTCAACCAGCTTCACCTGGAATGCTTTTCTAACAGTCTTGAAGGAGTTCCCACATATGCTGAGCACTTGTTGGCTGCTTTTCCTTCACTCTGCCGTCCGACTCATCCCAAACCATCTCAATTTGGTTAAGGTCGGGAATTGTGGAGGCCAGGTCATTTGATGCAGCACTCCATCACTCTCCTTCTTGGTCAAATAGCCCTTACACAGCCTGGAGGTGTGTTGGGTCATTGTCCTGTTGAAAAACAAATGATAGTCCCACTAAGCCCAAACCAGATGGGATGGCGTATTGTTGCAGAATGCTGTGGTAGCCATGCTGGTTAAGTGTGCCTTGAATTCTAAATAAATCACAGACAGTGTCACCAGCAAAGCACCCCCACACCATAACACCTCCTCCTCCATGCTTTATGGTAGGAAATACACATGTGGAGATCATCCGTTCACCCACACCGTGTCTCACAAAGCCACGGAGGGTGGAACAAAAAATCTCTAATTTGGACTCCAGACCAAAGGACAAATTTCCACCGGTCTAATGTCCATTGCTCGTGTTTCTTGGCCCAAGCAAGTCCCTTCTTCTTATTGGTGTCCTTTAGTAGTGGTTTCTCTGCAGCAATTCGACCATGAAGGCCTGATTCACACAGTCTCCTCTGAACAGTTGATGTTGAGATGTGTCTGTTACTTGAACTCTGTGAAGCATTTCTTTGGGCTGAAATTTCTGAGGCTGGTAACTCTAATGAACTTATCCTCTGCAGCAGAGGCAACTCTTGGTCTTCCTTTCATGTGGCGGTCCTCATGAGAGCCAGTTTCATCATAGCGCTTGATGGTTTTTGCGACGGCTATCTTCTGTATACCCCCCCCCCCCCCCCTTTCTTGTCACAATGCAACTGATTGGCTCAAACGCATTAAGAAGGAAAGAAATTCCACAAATTAACTTTTAAGAAGGCACTCCTGTTAATTGAAATGCATTCCAGGTGACTACCTCATGAGCCTGGTTGAGAGAATGCCAAGAGTGTGCAAAGCTGTCATCAAGGCAAAGGGTGGCTATTTGAAGAATCTCAATATAAAATATATTTTGATTTGTTTAACACGTTTTTCGTTACTACATGATTCCATATGTGTTATTTCATAGTTTTGATGTCTTCACTATTATTCTACAATGTAGAAAATAGTAAAAATAAAGAAAAAACCTTGAATGAGTAGGTGTTCTAAAACTTTTGACCGGTAGCGTATCATAGACTTTCTCTCCAATGTCCCCCCAAAAAGTGACATATCATATTGATACATAGCTATATGCGCAACACATACTTTTTTGGGGGGGAGGGGGGTGCTAATGTAAACATGGCCTTTTAACTTTGAATACGTTCTGTCATACTAATTGCATCCCAGGCAAATGTAATCGCTCAACGCGCTGTGGCATTGATCAACCAATGGTGTGTTAGATACCACCCACAAATACGTTTGCTTGACACCCCCTCATTATGATATTGGAGGAAGAAATACAGAAACAAATAAATAACATAAATGAATAAAATGAAAGAAAGTGGGATTAATTATTTATCTCTTTATGTGTGCAATCATTAATCCATGTATTTATATATTTGTGTGCATTTATCTATGTATTAATATGTGCATTTATCTATCTATCTATTTATTTATTTAATTCTAATTATGGCAGGTTTGGTCCTGCATAACATATAGGCAAGCCTATGTTACAATGTTACATCACCGGTTTGCATTGACCAGCTTAAGTTAACATATTAACTTTATTAAACAAGTTTGGCGATGGCGGTGTGACACATTATGAAGCCCCACGCACAAAGTAGCCCACTGTACCTTTAATCCTTGAGAACTCGCGTTCTATCACGTCTTGGAAGTCACTCTTATAACCGTAAGGATTCCAAACTTCCTCGAAGCTCTTGTAGTGTATTAAGATTATGACTTTGTTAATGTTTTCAAGTGGAACCTGAGAGGATGTTTATTTTAGTGTCAGAGGGAATTGTTTTAGTGTGACGCCACATACAACAGACAGGAAGTGTGTGTTGTAGACAGGGGATTGGACAGTAGAGGGAGCCACCCATATCTTGGGAAGATTATACATACTGGGTAAAAACGAAGAAGAGGTTAGAGCGGCCATTGCAATCTGGGACGCTGCTCTCCGGGTGGTCTGGACACCTGTAAAACTTATGCTGGAATCTTGTGATATGAATAAAACTTATGATCAAGGGTTCAGTATGAGCGGACTCCTTTGTTTTACAGCAATAACTAGCGACATTGACTCGACACTACAAATGGCGTCACGAAAAGGGAGGGTCTGCCTCTCTCCTTTGTTCCATTCAGGCGCCAAGCTGACTCGTTCTGAAGTCATGGCCAGATAAGGGTGAGTTTTTTTCTCACCACTTTGGGCATTTGTTAGTTTGGAGGCTATTTGAGTGTGCGCTGGAGAGATGTACCGTTAGGACCGATGTGTGCCTCGTGTTGCTTTATTGCTGAGAACTGGGGGTCTGCCTAACCATTCTAAAATTGTTTGCACTGGTAAACAGCGCAAAAGGGGGGAGTGTCTATAGAAATAGGCTTGAATAGGAATTCTAGAGCAATCGATGGTAGTGAATAAGGCAGATATACAAGGCAGATATACAAGGCAGATATACAAGGCAGAAATATAAGGCAGAGATACGTATACAACTTAGGGCATTGCGAATCTGGAAAGACCCCAGGGGGGCGATCATAGGATGGGCCGAAAATCCTTTTACGCGTTAGATGTGTATTAGGTGAGTTCTGGGAACTCGAGACGGTGGAATATATATTTTATTGTACGTTACTGCTCATCTTGTATCCGACGGGGTATCTGTTTGGGGGAACCTCTCATAGGATATCCATTGAACTCACGGCAGCATAAAGTTAGTGACAAAGGAAAAAGGTATTTAGGCGCAATGCAGGTTACATTGTTGCATGCCACATGTTACATACATGCTAATGCTAAATGCTAATGCTAAATGCTACGTGCCACATGTTACATACAGGCTAAGGCTAAATGTTAAATGCTAATTGTGTTACATGCTGCATGCTAACATGTGACCTTAGAGGGCCATTGCGATGGAATAAAGCCTCTTAAATTATGTTTGTGTGTAGAATTTAGGTTCTATGCTTTGTGAGCTCTGTTAAATATTGTTTGACTATGAGGAGAAAACGGAGTTACAGCGGGACTGTTGGGGAGAGAGCTCAGAGGGCTCCCTTCCACGGTGAAATCGTATTGATGAATGTACTGCGCATGCGTGTGATTTTACGACACTAGAGTGACGTAGGGAGCATATGCTTCTGCTACACTGTGCAAGGGGGGACACAGACGAAGGAACAAAGAGGAGAGATTTGAACACGAATGGAATCTTCTAGTTGTTACATCGGCTGTTGGTTAAAGATGAAACTGTTTTTGTGACCTATTGAATTGATAAATGAGAGAGATATGTTGACGGATTAAAAATAAAAGTAATTAAATAAGTAAATAAAATAAAAATGTTATTGAGCTATTTATGCTTTTCCTGAGGTAATTCTTAGAGTGAATGTGAACGGAAGGAATATTGAATGGTTGAAGGGACTCAGTGACTGCATAAACTGCTAAATTCTTGTATGTTTCTCTGTTCTTTTGTCATATGAGAGGCGATAGGACGAGAGGAGAGAGAGAGAAAGAGAGGAGGTGCTGACGTGTACATCACGTGACAAGGGGTGACGCGACAGAGGATCTAGCCAAAAGGTTTTGGTGCTGTTCTGTTTACAAAAAACTTTCCCCTACAGGATATTTGATGTTATGACAATTTCACAGAGACTTGGCAAAAGACTGATTGAATAAAATTTGAATTTTTTGAGTTTCTGTGCATGAGTTGGTTTGATTACAGTTCTGTTGGAAATCGAGTACTGACATTATTCTGTAAAATTAAGATAATTGGATGCTTATTAAGCAATGGGGTTTATGGGTATTGTAGTGTTGTAGGATTAGAAGTCTTTATTTTTTTGGATTGCTCTGAAGTTGACTACTTGCATTTACTTTCCTGATGGGATGTGGTAAGATAGCACTAATTGATAAATTAGTAAAATAGGAATTAGAAATAAAAAAATATTTTTGATTATTCATAATTTTTTAATACTTTTTTTAATTGAATTTTAATTTTAATGTTAAATAATTTTTTGAATAAATTTTTTGAATTAATTATTTTTGAATATTCATATTTTTATTGATTTTTTTTTGTTGGTTTATATTAATAATTAAAGGGAGGAAGCCATAGGCTATATAGTCTAAAATAAAATAATTCACAATAAAGGAATATAAAAGAGTTGTTACAATGGGGAAAAACGACATCAAGGCTATGAAAGTAATTACACCTGTTGATATAGTTGAAAATAGTAAACATTGCAATACCATTAACTAAAGGTTGTCTGGAAAATGGAACAAACGTTGGCCTGACATTGAACAACCATAGCTAGTAGAGGGAATCTTAACCCTGATGTCATCAACATAATGAAAGTGCTTCTGTCAATTCATAAAGCAGATCAAAAGAAGGGAAAAAAGGGAACAATGTAAAGAAAAGACACAAAGAGAGCTGGGTGTTCTTAAGTTGTCCTTCATCTGCTAAATGACGTTAATGTGCCCTTGAGCAAGGCACTTAACCCTAATTGCTCCTGTAAGTCGCTCTGGTTAAGAGCGTCTGCTAAATGACTAAAATGTAAATGTAAATGTTCATTCTCAAACAAAAACTGATGAAAGATACCAACGATAAAGCTTCCAGTGATCAGCCAGGAGGGTGATTATTGCATCAGAGATGAAGATGAACGAATAATAGAGAGAGGACAAGCAGAAACGACAATAAAAATGAATCCAAAACTCCAGAAGTAAGAAAAAACCGAGATGTCTGGAAACTAAGAGAAGAATGAGGTTCGGAAAGATGAAGATAAAGATGAAGACTTGGAGATTAAAGGTGCTTTATGTTCAAGAGGATTTTATTCAACAATGATTAGCACAGAAGAAATAGAAAGAGATATAGACCGATGCGTATCATGACTGGATAAGGGGAATAATTTAGAAGAAGTAAGAGAACTGCAAAGTACAACTCGAGAAGCTGAAGATACAGAAGAGAAGAAAAACTGCTGAGAAAAGAATCCCAAGAATTGGAGGAGAAGAATACATTGAGGCCAAGGAAAGAGAGAAAAGTAAGAAGATGATGGAAGATGATATTTCGAGGGTAAAACTTAGAATATAAGCTGTTGAAGAATACTGATATGTCAACAACAAGAAAGAACAGGACCAAGAAACTCTCAGAAAACTCAATCAAATACAACTGGTGGAGAATAAGAAGGAGAAGAAACAAGCTTTGGTTATGAAGAATCAGAGTGAACCAAATCAACAATCACTGCTACAGCTTCAACTGAACAAGGTCAAATGCAATTGTACCAGCCACCCATGGCGGTACCAGTTGTTTCATATCCACAGCCAGTTTCTGGACAGACACAGAATTGGAGAGGAAGAGGACGAGAAGGCTTAGAAGGAGGAGGAAGGTTTCAGCCACACTTCCAGCAACTTTCAGAAGCGTGTTATAATTGTGGACAGGTTGGTCATTTTACCTGTGATTGCAATGCGCCAGGAGGAAACAACAGAGGAAATTTCTGAGGAAGATAAAGGAGCAAGTGAAGATCATCTGTTCTCCAGGTGAACCCTTAAAGGAGCAAGGATTCTAGAGTGCCTAGAAGATCCGAAGGGGGGTGTCAGCTGATAGCACCGATTTAGGGAGAGGAAGAAAATATCCAACAATTGAAGTGAAAATAAAAAGGACTATGAGAAGTGATGGTGAATAGAGGAAAAGCTTTTATCTGTGTTGAGCCTAAAGAGGTTAAACATCTCACTATGTAAAATTAACTAATTAGGATAGGATTTGAGGGAGTAAAACAGTTGATTACTCTTACGGAACCAATTGAGCTCTGCTATAAAAAAATCAAAGAGAAATTAAAATACACATACTAATATCAGAACATATACCTATTGCATTGTTGGGAAGAGATGCATTGTTTAAATTGAACTGTACAATAAGATGTACACTAGACGGCTGTCTGGTAGAAGATTTTAAAAGAGTAGGGTTTTTGGGAATCTATTAGACTGCCTATTAGACAATCTGTCTGAAAAATAAAGTTAAAAAGGGTGTCTGTTATTCTTGGTTACATTCCTACACCAAGAGGGGAAAAAGATTTCAAACTAGGCTAAAAGATGTTCGATCGTTTGCCAAGTCTGTGTGTAAAGAAGTCAGAAGCAGGTGGGGATTACCCGATCACATATTCTAAAAATTGGTGGTAAAAGGATTTTGTGAATAGATCAGTGGAAATATGTTTTAAAAGTTAGGAGAAAAGATTAGATTAAAAAAGTTAGAAAAACTAGGGTTGAAGGAACTCTAGGAGAGTAAGCTAAGTTTCAATGTTAGTAGGAAGAGAGAGTGAATGTAGTGACACTAGTGGTGATAGATGGAAATACAAGTAAGGAGTTAAAAGTCTTAGGGAGAATGGATGAAGTAACAATAAGGACATCAACACTTCAGCCTATTATAACAACAGTGAGAAGCAATTCAACTCTTTCAACATTGATAGTTATTAAAGCCATAAATATATCGCATTTGATTACAAGGGAACCAATAGCTCCAGCACCAATTTTAGGGGGGAAAAGACTGTTATTAGGGTTAGGATGGGTGATACAGCTCATCTTCCTTGTAGCTGTGAGAGATGGAGTGGGGATGGTGACGTTCCTCCCACATGGAGAGATAATTATGGAGAAGAAGTATTGTTATCAGGACCAGAAGTAGAAGCTGTTGCACCTAGTCAAAGGAAGTATAGTTTGTACAACGATATGAAGTGGAAGAGGGTTATGAGTGATTGTTCACTTATTTTGCGTAATGTTACAGAGAAAGATCAGGGAGAATATATGTGTACTTATCTAGTGCAAGCATTAAAATTTGTTCCGGTTAAGAATTATTGGTTAAAAGGCTATGTAATTCGTAAAGTGACGCTTATAATGGAAGAGTTGAAGTCTGTTGAAGCTTCCACAGTCACCGAAGGAGTTCAGGAGAAGTATATTACAGTAGCCACTCCAACAGTAAATAAAACACAGAGGATATCGGTAGCTTTCCCACTAGAAGTAGTTAAGGGTGTTAATACATCAACTAAATCAACTACTTTAATGGTAACTTTGAAAGGGATTAATGGTACGACGGCAATAACAAATGTAGGAAGTATGACACCGACACCAACAACAACTTTTCTGAAATTAAAGGATGTAGCAAGAGTGACTCAGGAGTTTATGGTACGGATGGAGAGTGCTGTCAATGGTAGTAAGGATAGGGTTAAAATAGGAGAGCAGATGGTGGTAGAGAAGAATATAGATTCATCTGAAATAGTGCAAGATACTATCATGGAGGTACAGGATGAGTTCTTTGATTTCAACGTAACATCGGAAGATACATCTGATCAATACCGCTCGTTAGGGAAAAGAGAAACTAAATGGAAGGCATATGGATTTGATTCTTCTGTTTTGAAGATTAAAGATGAATGGGCAGGTAGGAATCTTTGGTTCCAGCAGTTAACTCATTCTGTAAGATCAGTGAGGAATCTTGAGGGTCCATGTCTGTTGAGAATTCCAGCACCAGACACGTGGGGTTCCATTTTAGAGACGGTCGCTCAACCTCTATCAAGTACGTGTCAATCTTATGCTTTGTCATGGCTGTTGTATCAGCAACAATCATTAACAGATAAAATAATGTTGTTGTCAAAACATTTGTTTAAGCCTAGGTTTAGGTGTTCTTGGTTAAATGAATTACCCTATGTGAATTTGTTAGATGGGAAGGAAAATCAGGTAACAGCGAACCCTGAAGCATTGGAGGTGAAACCAGTGAGGGCTAAAAGTTGTTTTTGTTCTAATAAAACTTATGATGGAAGGGGTATGTTTGTGGGAATATCAGATTGTGATGATTATATGATGACTTTGGGTAAGCATGACCTTAAGGGTAGTAATGAGAAATATAATGTTACTTTTTATGTTCCAGTTAGTAAGAAGAGCAGGACTTTGATGGTGAAAGATTAGCTTTTGCCTGACAATGTGACTATTAGGAATTTTAGAGATATTTGGTGGGTTTGTGGTGATGAAGCATATATATTCTTACCCTATGGATGGACAGGATGTTGTTACATGTCAACGTTGAAGCTTCCATATGAGGTTTTTACCATTAAAAGAGGGGTAGCACCGGACACAGATAAATCTGAATCTAGGTTTGGAAATAGGGTGAAAAGAGACATGGCGACATTTCATAGTCTGGGAAGCCTATCATTGGAGGATAAGTCTAAGAGAGAAGTGGGGATTTTTCCATGGTATGGTGTAAAATTTGGGAAGATCATATTGATAATATTAGCTATACTTTGATTCCAGATAGTTCAGATAATATCACTTAGTGTTATAGATGCATTGAAGAATATAAGGGATGCATTTGGTAGATCTGAAGGAGCTGGATGGTCAGCGAAGTTTTGGTTGCAAGATCAGTTAGGGCCAATGGGAGCAGTGATAGTTCAGATTTTAATAGCAGTTTTGATAGCACTGTGTGTGATATTTTTCTTTTGTACATTGTTACTGACCTTTGAGAAGGATATGATATTGAGATGGGTTGGAGTTGTGATGCCTGGAGACAACACTCAGATGCCGTTGTTGACTGTTCCTGATCTGGATGAAGAGGGACAAGTGGGACTAGATGGAGTATTGATGGATAAATATCCTTTTTGATTATTTGATCATTTTTCCAAAAAAAAAAATTCAATAGTAGTGTGATTTTAGTATGATGTTATGAATCAAAGGGGGGAAATAGGATAATGTGATTCATATATCATTTTATATCATTTTTTTATATTCTTAGTTGATATTGATGTTTTAATTTGAAAGTGTTGTTTTGCAAAAGATACTGTTTGGTCTTTTATTTTCTTTCAGAAGCATTTGGGGGAATATGTAGAGATTGAATTACTCAAACAGGGACAATATGAAAGGAGAATGACTGGAGCAGATGGAACAAGGAAGGTGTGGAAATGTTCCGATTCCATCATCAACGATGCATTGGAAGTCGAGACTACGGGGGAGATGAAGTGTAGTGGACTACATTCCAGTGTCTGCAATGAAATATAGACATATTTGCATGTGTAATACATAATGTGTGTCATATTCTTTCTGTATTAATTTTTGTAGAATGATATTTGATGTTATTGAATACATGTGGGGATCTTAGATGTTTTTGTTTATTTCGTGAATGTTTAGGGACATGGAGTCTAGGCAGGGATAGAGATCCACTGTAGGGTCCGATGGGTCGACCAGCCTTAGTGTGAAAATTTTTTGGATAGTATTTTGTTTGCAGGGGCTTACATGTGTATTTAATTGCATCATAGTTTCAAATGCATTGATAAAGATTTATGAATTGATCTGGAGTACCTAGGTGGTTGCCTGGGGCAGAGGGACCGTGAGAGAATTTTACTGTCTTGATTGATGGATGGATATTTAAACGAAGAAGGCTGCCAGACAGGGTTTTCGCTCTCACACTCCATAAAGATTTGTTCATATTTCATAGAAAGGTATTTACACTCCAGAGGGAAATGGTTTTGGTTTATTGTTAAAGATACTCAATAAGATAAATTGTTACTTGTCATAATCCTGTTCTTTTTGTTTTCGAGACTTTTAGTTAGTCTCGAAGGGGGGAATATGTAGTGTATTAAGATTATGACTTTGTTAATGTTTTCAAGTGGAACCTGAGAGGATGTTTATTTTAGTGTCAGAGGGAATTGTTTTAGTGTGACGCCACATACAACAGACAGGAAGTGTGTGTTGTAGACAGGGGATTGGACAGTAGAGGGAGCCACCCATATCTTGGGAAGATTATATATACTGGGTAAAAACGAAGAAGAGGTTAGAGCGGCCATTGCAATCTGGGACGCCGCTCTCCGGGTGGTCTGGACACCTGTAAAACTTATGCTGGAATCTTGTGATATAAATAAAACTTATGATCAAAGGTTCAGTATGAGCGGACTCCTTTGTTTCACAGCAATAATTGCCAGCATTGACTCGACACTACACTCTCAAACGTGCACAGTTCATTAACATTTAACGATTCCTTCTCCATGACCTCTTGTAGTGGCATATTCGCGTCTACCTACAATGTAACAACACTTACTAGTTGACAAAGTTCTAAGTCCACACTGCATCTCTGACAGACAGTGACAGTCTGTTTTAGTAGTAGTCATTTGTATCTAAACGATTTACCTCGCATTCCCCATACAACACGACTGAGAAGATTATAGGTCTGTGACTGAGAATGCAGGAAATGGAATACAACATCATTTACGTTTGAAAGTGGGCTGAGTCTGTCAATCGGGACAATAAGTGAGCAAAACATAATACTGGCTAATGAAAATGAAATGCTGTTGCTATTATTAAGGATTTATTTAGTGATAACCATAACAATTACAATTCCTATTCAGTCAATTCAAGGAGTGAATTTAAATGTAATTCAAGAATGTGCATGAACACACATATTAATGTAGTCATGTACACACACATGCAGAAATACAGTAATAATATTTTTTGATGTATGGAGGCCAAAGCACATGGTCTGGAAGCAAGTGACATGAGAGATTCCCAGAGGCCATTATTGTCTCCCTTCCATGCAGTGAGCAGTAATTAAATATGCCACTTATGCTTTGCTGATTCATTTCCCTTCACAATTTGGTGGCTCAGCTGAATGCAGCTCTATGGGCAGAAGGGCTGTATTGTATCCATAATGGCCTCATTATGGGTTATAAGGGCTTGGTGTGGGGGAGGGGCAGAGTAAGGGTAAAGCACGCCATGAAGACATTATGGATGTCTCTCTAAACATAACTATATTCTCCCTTGTCAGTTCTGTCCCCATTTAGCCAGTGTAATGTGTTTAATCTGGCAGAGAATCTAAACGATCAACAATTTAACAATGTAGTTTACAAAGATTTATCTACTGTAGCTTCTCATTTATGTTTTTGTTGACTGTAAAGTTTAGACTTCCACAATGTCTCCCATGCAGACACTGTAACCATAGCTCTCTCTGGACAGTGTCCTGCGGAGGAGCCACTTTGCCCTGCCCTCAGGCCTCAGCAGCTGGTGGATCGCTCCACAGAGCAACACCTCTCATGTGCCACTGACAGGGAGAGATGCAGGTTATTTTGCCCTGTGTAGGGGCTTATCTAGGGCTAAGCTAGGGGACGGACAAATAGCAAAGCCAACCTCACTCCAGCCAGTCTAGCGGCACAGATAGCCATCTGTCCATTCTCAGTGCAATAACTGACAACAAAGGGGGTCAAACATTTAACGACGACTGTAAAACTAGAGGACTACTCATTCCGGAGAGAGGAGGAAGAGGAACTAATTTTTATACTAAAACAGCAGGTTAGTGTTTCATACTAATAGTTCTTGTCACATTACAGGCCCCTCAACCAATGGGGCTAACAGAGGATTAGGCTTTCAGCTACATTATGTTTCCCTTGGTAATAATATTGCAAAGAAGAAAACTACAGTAGTCTTATTCAACCGTAGACTTTAATCCCCTGTTCTTTTAACAATTTACAAAGAAATTGCCCTCTTATCTTGAGTTCTGTAAAGTAGACTTTTTACTTTCTAAAATGTTTAGTCATTTAGCAGACGCTCTTATCCAGAGCAACTTACAGTTAGTGAGTGCATACATTTTCATACTGGCCCCCCGTGGGAAACAAACCCAAAACCCTGGCGTTGCAAGCGCCATGCTCTACCAACTGAGCTACAGGGGACTTACAACAGCTGGCTGCCCTGAGTTGACACATACTTAGCTACCCATGTCATTGAGTTTCTATACCCTTATTGTTAAATGCAATTTTCAATTTTATGTACAGAACTGCATTTTATTGATGAAACTAATATAAATGTAAGGCTTTAGGTCAAATATTTTGAGTATACATATGTTTGCCAATGTTCTATGCCCTTGTATACCAGGAAAACCTTCATTTTATCCCCAAGCTTAGATAGGCCTAATCTCGTTGTATGATGTGAGAGGAAGGTTTTAATATACTCCGCTGTAACACAACAGTATTTAGGCCCTATAACGCACATATAGGGCACGGGCACACAACAGTCTCTGAACAAAGTCACTTTTCTCATGTTAAATATCTTCCAGAAATTAATATTTCATGAATATCAATTTCTTCAACAAGATCAAATTCAATATCCATTTTGTTCTCAAGATAAGAGTTAGTCAAGAGTACATGTGAACCCTGAAGTGTAATTCCATTTAGCTCACAAAGATTAGATTGTTATTAACACCCTTTGTCACTGCACATGTTTGTTTGTTGTTGTGTGGGAAAAGCATGAATGATTGAAATATGAGATCATCTGTAAATCATGTTTATGGTATGCTGTGTATTAGTGTTTTGTTCTAAAGTCTTGAGTGGGTGCTGTCATGCTAGAGGTGATAGAAATGGGTCAAAAGGGTCTTAAGCATTAACCAAACAAATCCTGGTCTATAGGATTAGGCTGGGATGTAGCTGTTTGTTGGATGCATTTACAGTACCTTATAATGACACAGAGAAGGAAATCACTCTTGTTAGGCTATATATACAGTGCCTTCGGAAAGTATTCAGACCCCTTGACTTTTTCCACATCTTGTTACGTTACAGCCTTATTCTAAAATGGATTAAATAAAAGAATTTCCTCAGCAATATACACACAATAATGACAAAGCAAAAACAGGTTTTTAGAAATTTTGGCAAATTTATTAAAAATTAAAAACAGAAATACCTTATTTACATAAGTATTCAGACCCTTTGCTATGCAGCATTGAAGGTCCCTAAGAACACAGTGGCCTCCATCATTCTTAAATGGAAGAAGTTTGGAACCACCAAGACTCTTCATGGAGCTGGCTGCCTGGCCAAACTGAGCAATTGGGGGAGAAGGGACTTGGTCAGGGAGACTGGGGCGAAGGTTCACCTTCCAATAGGACAACGACCCTAAGCACACAGCCAAGACAACGCAGGAGTGGCTTCGGGATAAGTCTCTGAATGTCCTTGAGTGGCCCAGCCAGAGCCCAGACTTGAACCCGATCTAACATCTCTGGAGAGACCAGAAAATAGCTGTGCAGCAACGCTCCCCATTCAACCTGACAGAGCTTGAGAGGATCTGCAGAGAAGAATGGGAGAAACTCCCCAAATACAAGTGTGCCAAGCTTGTAGCGTCATACCCAAGAAGACTCAAGGCTTTAATCGCTGCCACAGGTGCTTCAACAAAGTACTGAGTGAAGGGTCTGAATACTTATGTAAATGTAATATTTCCGTTTTTTATTTGTAATAAATTAGCCAATATTTCTAAAAAAACAGTGTTTGCTTTGTAATTATGGGGTATTGTGTGTAGATTGATGAGGGAAAAAAAACGATTTAATCAATTTTAGAATAAGGCTGTAACCTAACAAAATGTGGAAAAAGTAAAGTGGTCTGAATACATTCCATAGGCACTGTACCCTGCTGGCTGCTCAACAACTCTTTGGATTCCTAATATTATTGTCTGCAGCAATAGTATATAATTTGTGTTATGGCCCTTTGTCTGGTATTGTCAACAAGGGAATGTGTGTAGATTTTTGCATTGCTTGCTGGGAATTGACCCAGGCTTGACCTAGCTTTCCAACCCTTGTGTGTAATCCTTGTTGCTTCCATGTATTTTTTAGGTGTGCCATGGCGGCAAAGCATTGTCTTCATCCATTGGTGTATGCATAGAGATCCGATTAAACTATGTAAGTATCTGAGTGGGGTCAAAGGTCATGCATGAGTCATGCCACACTTTGTAAGATACATAAGTGACAAAGAAAGTTATGTTTAGAGTATTGTTGTAGCCTTGGGAAATATTTGATATAATTTTGGATTGTGGAGAAAATGATTCTGTCCATTCACCCTCACCAAGTAGTATGTATGTCCATGTTGAGTGTCCTACTCCTGTCTGTGTTATATTCAGAGACATTCCTCTGTGGTTTTGGGTATAGGATGAATGTTACATGGGAACAGTGGGACATTGTGCTCCCACAGTGTGATATTGGCAGGGTGTTATTAGAGACGGTCACACAGACATCACTTGATCTCCAGCCCTGTAGGACACAAGCAGTTCCTTTTGTATTTTATCTAATCAAAGAAGAGTCACACAAGTTCTGTTTAGCTGGAACTAATGAGGGAGTCCCATGTGAGCATCACACCAGGGGCAAAGCTAACTATCGGGCTAATAAAGAAATATGTTACCATGCATGCTTACCGGTATGTGGGCACATTTCACTCTGGAGGCTTAGATTTCACTTTTGAGTTGATATGTGGTAAAAACTTGAGGTCAAAATCAAAGAAAACAGCATTATAGGAAAAACTATATCACTGTAAAATGACTAATTAATTGTCTGATTTAATTCTGGGAAAGCCTTCCAGTAGAGTTTTATTGACTGCCTGTTATATTGGATACATTTCAAGGGTTGTGCAGGGCTTTTGCATTCTTATCTCATTTTATGACCGACTGAACAAAATCTATTGACTATGCCAGTTTCATGTGAATTGGGTCTTTGTTTGTGTCTACAGAGTGTTGTATGAAGCTGAGTGTCTAGACCGTTGATAAGTGTGAATATGTCTGACAAGGAAGATGGGGCCTCAGAGGCGGGGCTGAATGTTACCCTCACGTTTCGGCTTCTGATGCATGGGAAGGTAAACGCACGTCTCATCATTACAACATATCCCTCTTCTTTTACATTATTCTGATTGTCAGATCACATAAAAAAAATATATATTGTTATTGATTTAAGGCTTAGAAAAGTTTATGCTTAATTTTTTGGGTGTCTCATTGTTAACAGGAAGTGGGCAGCATAATTGGAAAGAAAGGGGAAACCGTCAAAAAGATGAGAGAGGAGGTAACTGTTATAAAAAAACATATTTTTTATAATAGAAAGTAAATAATAAATAAATAATAATTTCAATAGAATTGGAATACAGTGTATGCTTTCTGGAATAAAGTGTATTTTTACATGACTCACCTAAAACTCTGTGAGTGTTTCCAGAGTGGCGCTCGCATCAACATTTCAGAGGGATCTTCTCCAGAGAGGATTGTTACCATCACAGGACCAACAGAGGGCATCTTCAGAGCTTTCTCTATGATCGCTGAAAGGTTTGAGGAGGTAACAAAATACTCTGGTACCATGTACTCTGGTGTGTCCTTATGTTAAGTACAAAAGTAACTAATTTCCTCACTTTGGGCAACATTTCACTCAAAACTTCCATTGACTTCAATGAATGAGACAATACAAAAGCTCATGATATAATTTCTGAGATTAGACCCCCTAGTTTTTGATAACCTTAAAACTGTTGTCTAAACCTCTATTTCAGGACATTACAGCTGCAATGACGAACAGCACGGTAACAAGCCATCCTCCAGTGACACTCCGCCTTGTGTTCCCAGGCAGTCAATGTGGCTCCTTGATAGGCAAAGGAGGCTCCAAGATCAAGGAGATCAGAGAGGTAGAAGAAGCTAGGCCTCAAGCGTCTCTCATTTACTTTGTGTCTTTTGACAACATTTGTCCAGTGGGAGCTCATTTGATTTAGACTGCTCCCAGATCTGTTAGTGCTGTATAGCCAACTCATGTCCTTAGGAGTTGTTTATACAGCACATATCTGGTGATCCCATCCTAACCTTTCAATCACCCAATGAAACAGCCTCAGGGAAATTAATTACAATGATGCAACAGCACCACACAACACTATTCAAGGAGACTGATAAGTGTGGAGACCCAAACATTGTGCTCACTCAAAAAAATGTATTCATCAAAGGAATGGGGTGCTGAATCTTCATTGCAAACATAGTAAATGAGCAATGAGGAGGATTGCACTCTCCAAATAATTGGATGTCAAATATTTATGTTGACATAATCTCGGAACACAGAACTAAATCTTGTGTGCACTGTCCAGCAGTCTGTCACAAGAGACTAATTTGTACAACATGAACGTTGTGCATGTCAAAAATAAATATCAGACATTGTACAATTATACAGTATATTAAAAATATATGAATAATACATGATCAAATGGATCTTTTGACAAGTAATGGCCTATGGAATCTTTTGACAAGTAATTCCCTATCTTTGTAATTGACTCCCATTGTATGTTGTGTTCAGACCACAGGTGCTCAGGTGCAGGTGGCAGGGGACATGCTGCCGGAATCCACTGAGAGAGCTGTCACTATCTCAGGCACTCCTCAGGCCATCACACAGTGTGTCAGACACATCTGCTCTGTCATGCTGGAAGTAATCATGCCAATACAATTAACATACAGTATTATTATAGAATCCAATTAGCTGTTTGGTCAGACCTGAAATGGCTATAGGCTCCATAATTATGGTATTTAACTCAGGCTTACATCATAATAATGGAGGCTACAGACATATCAGGCCAATTGTTATCAAAGTAATCTAAGAAACAATACAATCTCACTACCTGTTGTTGATAGTGATGTGTTTGTCCAATCAGTCATTGCTGTTTGTTGTTTGGTTGTGTCTTCAGTCACCGCCCAAAGGAGCAACTATACCATATCGCCCCAAGACCATGACTGGAGCCAGCCATCCAGTATTTCAACAACAACAACAACATGTCTCACAAGTGAGTACCAGTTTTGCATATACAGAAGTGACACTTTAATACAACACAGTAAGATAAATTTTTTTAAACACACATCAGCCGTTTGGCACTGATGATTGGCATGTGATGGCAAGTGTCCTTCTCTGTCCTGGTGGAACCAGCTTCCCCCTGATGCTAGGACCTGCCCATCTTCCCAAAACATCTGAAACCCTACCTCTTCAAAGAGTATCTTAAATAATCCCACAGCACCCCACATTGCACCCCTCCTCAACCCCTCACCCCAAATAACTAAATACAAAATAAAATTAAAATAATAACAACAAATATATATACAGTACCAGTCAAAAGTTTGGACACACCTACTCATTCAAGGATTTTCTTAATATTTACTATTTTCTACATTGTAGAATAATAGTGAAGACATCAAAACTATGAATACACATATGAAATCATGTAGTAACCAAAAAAGTGTTAAACAAATGAAAATATATTTTAGATTTTAGATTCTTCAAAATAGCCACCCTTTGCCTTGATGACAGCTTTGCACACTCTTGACATTCTCTCAACCAGAAATGTGTGTTTACTCAAATGGACACCAATGGACATTGGCTAGTAGCGGTCATCAACCACATGGACAGATTATTTGTGTTGTGTAATGTACAGTACCAGTCAAAAGTTTGGACACACCTACTCATTCAAGGAGTTTTCTTTATTTTTACAATTTTCTACATTGTAGGAAAGTAGTGGACATCAAAACTATGAAATAACACATATGGAATCATGTAGTATGAAACAAATAAAAAATAAATGTATGCACTCACTAACTGTAAGTCGCTCTGGATAAGAGCGTCTGCTAAATGACTAAAATGTAAATGTAAATGTAGTAAACAAAAAAGTGTTAAACAAATCAAAATATATTTTATATTTGAGATTCTTCAAATAGCCACCCTTTGCCTTGATGACATCTTTGAACACTCTTGGCATTCTCTCAACCAGCTTCATGAGGAATGCTTTTCCAACAGTCTTGAAGGAGTTCCCACATATGCTGAGCACTTGTTGGCTGCTTTTCCTTCACTCTTTGGTCCAACTCATCCCAAACCATCTCAACTGGGTTGAGGTCAGGTGATTGTGGAGACTACGTCATCTGATGAAGCACTGCATCACTCTCCTTGGTCAAATAGCCCTTACACAGCTTGGAGGTGTGTTTTGGGTCATTGTACTGTTGAAAAACAAATGATAGTCCCACTAAGCCCAAACCAGATGGGATGGCGTATAGCTGCAGTCCACCATTACTTTCAAAGTTCTTGAAATTTTCCGGATTGACTGACCTTCATGTCTTAAAGCAATGATGGACTGTCGTTTCTCTTTGCTTATTTGAGCTGTTCTTGCCATAATATGGACTTGGTCTTTTACCAAATAGGGCTATCTTCTGTATACCACCCCTACTTGTCACAATACAACTGATTGGCTCAAACGCATTAAGAAGGAAAGCAATTCCACAAATTAACTTTTAACAAGGCACACCTGTTAATTGAAATGCATTCCAGGTGACTACCTCATGAAGCTGGTTGAAGAATCTCAAATATAAAATATATTTTGATTTGTTTAACACTTTTTTGTTTACTAGAGGATTCCATATGTGTTATTTCATAGTTTTGATGTCTTCACTAATATTCTACAATGTAGAAAATAGTAAAAATAAAGAAAAACCCTTGAATGAGTAGGTGTGTTCAAACTTTTGACTAGTACTGTATAAATACACTACCGTTCAAAAGTTTGGGGTCACTTAAGGCCTCCTGTAGCTCAATTGGTAGAGCATGGCGCTTGCAACGCCAGGGTTGTGGGTTTGATTCCCACGGGGGGCCAGTATGAAAAATGTATGCACTCACTAACTGTAAGTCGCTCTGGATAAGAGCGTCTGCTAAATTACTAAAATGTAAAAAACGTAGACATTTCCTTGTTTTCGAAAGAAAAACAATTTTGTTGTCCATTAAAAGAACATAAAATTGATCAGAAATACAGTGTAGACATTGTTAATGTTGTAAATGGCAATTGTAGCTGGAAACGGCAGATTTTTAAAGGAATATCTACATAGGCGTACAGAGGCCCATTATCAGCAACCATCAGTCCTGTGTTCCAATGGCACGGTGTGTTTGCTAATCTAAGTTTCTAATTTTAAAAGGCTAATTGATCATTAGAAAACCCTTTTGCAATTATGTTAGCACAGCTGAAAACTGTTGTGCTGATTAAAGAAACAATTAAACTGGCCTTCTTGAGACTAGTTGAGTATCTGGAGCATCAGCAATTGTGGGTTCGATTACAGGCTCAAAATGGCCAGAAACAAATAACTTTCTTCTGAAACTCGTCAGTCTATTCTTGTTCTGAGAAATGAAGGCTATTCCATGCGAGAAATTGCGAAGAAACTGAAAATCTCGTACAACGCTGTGTACTACTCCCTTCACAGAACAACGCAAACTGTCTCTAACCAGAATAGAAAGAGGAGTGGGAGGCCCGGTGCACAACTGAGCAAGAGGACAAATACATTAGAGTGTCTAGTTTGAGAAACAGACGCCTCACAGGTCCTCAACTGGCAGCTTCATTATATAGTACCCGTTAAACACCAGTCTCAACGTCAACAGTGAAGAGGCGACTCCGGGATGCTGACCTTCTAGGCAGAGTTGCAAAGAAAAAGCCATATCTCAGACTGGCCAATAAAAATAAAAGATTAAGATGGGCAGTCTGAGATATGGCTTTGAAAAATCAGCCGTTTCGAGCTACATTTTACATTTACATTTTAGTAATTTAGCAGACGCTCTTATCCAGAGCGACTTACAGTTAGTGCATACATTATTTTATCGAACCCACAACCCTGGCGTTGCAAACGCCATGCTCTACCAACTGAGCTACATCCCCTGCCGGCCATTCCCTCCCCTACCCTGGATGACGCTGGGCCAATTGTGCACGATGGCCGGCTACGACAGAGCCTGGATTCGAACCAGGATCTCTAGTGGCACAGCTAGCACTGCGATGCAGTGCCTTAGACCACTGCGCCACTCGGGAGTAGCTACAATAGCCATTTACAACATTAACAATGTCTACACTGTATTTCTGATCAATTTGATGTTCTTTTAATGGACAAAAAAAATCATTTTCAATCGAAAACAAGGACATTTCTAAGTGGCCCCAAACCTTTGAATGGTAGTGTACAGTAAGTGCATTCTTCTTAAGATAGCTACAGTTGAAGTCGGAAATGTACATACACCTTAGCCAAATACATTTGAACTCAGTTTTTCACAATTCCTGACAATTAATCCTAGTAAAAATTCCCTGTCTTAGGTCAGTTAGGATCACCACTTTATTTTAAGAATCTGAAATGTTAGAATAATAGTAGAGAGAATCATTTATTTCAGCTTTTATTTCTTTCATCACATTCCCAGTGGGTCAAAAGTTTACATACATTCAATTAGTATTTGGTAGCATTGCCTTTAAATTGTTTTACTTGGATCAAACGTTTTGGGTAGCCTTCCACAAGCTTCCCACAATAAGTTGGGTGAATGTTGTCCCATTCCTCCTGACAGAGCTGGTGTAACTGAGTCAGGTTTGTAGGCCTCCTTGCTCGCACACGCTTTTTCAGATCTGCCCACACATTTTCTATAGGATTGAGGTCAGGGCTTTGTGATGGCCACTCCAATACCTTGACTTTGTTGTCCTTAAGTCGTTTTGCCACAACTTTGGAAGAATGCTTGGGGTCATTGTCCATTTGGAAGACCCATTTGCGACCAAGCTTTAACTTCCTGACTGATGTCTTGAGATGTTGCTTCAATATATCCACTTAATTTTCCTTCCTCATGATGCCATCTATTTTGTGAAGTGCACCAGTCCCTCCTGCAGAAAAGCACCCCCACAGCATGATGCTGCCACCCCTGTGCTTCACGGTTGGGATGGTGTTCTTCGGCTTGCAAGCTACCCCCTTTTTCCACCAAACATAACGATGGTCATTATGGCCAAACAGTTCTATTTTTGTTTCATCGGACCAGAGGACAATACTCCAAAAAGTCCCCATGTGCAGTAGCAAACCGTAGTCTGGCTTTTTTATGGCGGTTTTGGAGCAGTGGCTTCTTCCTTGCTGAGCAGCCTTTCAGGTTATGTCGCTATAGGACTCGTTTTACTGTGAATATAGATACTTTTGTACCTGTTTCCTCCAGCATCTTCACAAGGTCCTTTGCTGTTGTTCTAGAATTGATTTGCACTTTTCGCACCAAAGTACGTTAATCTCTAGGAGACAGAACGCGTCTTCTTCCTGAGCAGTATAACGGCTCCGTGGTCCCATGGTGTTTATACTTGCGTACTATTGTTTGTACAGATGAACGTGGTACCTTCAGGCGTTTGGAAATTGCTCCCAAGGATGAACCAGACTTGTGGAGGTCTACAAATTTTTTTCTGAGGTCTTGGCTGATTTCTTTTGATTTTCCCATGATGTCAAGCAAAGAGGCATCGAGTTTGAAGGTAGGCCTTGAAATACATCAACAGGTACAACTCCAATTGACTCAAATGATGTCAATTAGCCTATCAGAAGCTTCTAAAGCCATGACATCATTTTCTGGAATTTTCCAAGCTGTTTAAAGGCACAGTCAACTTAGTGTATGTAAACTTCTGACCCACTGGAATTGTGATACAGTGAATTATAAGTGAAATAATCTGTCTGTAAACAATTGTTGGAAAAATTACTTGTGTCATGCACAAAGCAGATGTCCTAACCGACTTGCCAAAACTATAGTTTGTTAACATGAAATTTGTGGAGTGGTTGAAAAATTTGTTTTAATGACTCCAACGTAAGTGTATGTAAACTTCTGACTTCAACTGTAGGTGAGACAACCACATATCACAGTAAAATATACAGGATACTAACACTCCATTCCAGCTAAACAATGGATATATAGCATTTAGCAACAAAAATAAACATTTTCATACACATCTTACATCTATGAATAAAAAATCGGAGAAAAGTAATATTTTGAACACACATAAACAATAATTTCTGATGAAAAAAACACAAATGTGAAAAATGTGTTTATAGCATTTTGGAAAGAAACTCTTCAATTGCCAATTGGGTAATTGTATGGTCCTGGTAGGGGCCAAGTGAGTATACGTACCGGCCTTGTTCACACTAGCAGTTTCAAGTGACTCAAATCCAAGGTTTGGATATCCAATGTTTTGTTTTGTACGCCTATGTAGATATTCCATAAAAAATCAGCCGTTACCAGCTACAATAGCCATTTACAACATTAACTCTTCGGAGTCTGGAGCTTTTTTGGCCGTTTTTGGGTACCTTCAATTTTGCCCTGATATACTACATAAAGAAATGTTTACCAGACCAATGTTGGGTATCTTTTTTTTCAGCACAACCTCACCTATATGATCTGTTAGTAAGTTTTTCACTTTGACATACTATTTCAACACACTGGACCCAAACACACACAGAAAACACAAAGTCCGTTTAGAAAAAAGATGGTTTTTTTATTGTAAAACCCTCAAACATGGTGAACCAAGCATTTAAAAAGCTTCAAATTGAACCACAAGGTGCAAATATGAACATATAAAAGTATTTTGGTGATATATACAAGCAATAAATAACTATTTACAATAAAAAGTAGGTATAACCACTGGCGTTTTTCTTCTATTCTAACCCTAAACCTTTTTGTGCCACTCCTCAAAACAGTTTCTGTCCAAAATGAAAAAAAAAGCTTCAAATTGAACCACAAAGTGCAAATATGAACATATAAAAGTATTCTTGAGATATATACAAGCAATACACAACTATTTACAAAAAAAGTAGGTATAGCCACTGGCCTTTACCCTATTTGTGCCACTCTTCAAAACAGTTCCTGTCCACAATGACACAGAGAGCCACATCACAGGCCTTGCACTTCCATGGTGTGACAAACCTCTTCTTGTCAACTTGTTTACAGCGTTGACAAACCCTGCGGCCTGCTGTGGCTTTGTCTTTGGCCTCTGCAACATTGGCAATGGCCACAGAAACATGGCTGGTGCTTTTTTGAAGTGGAACCCCTGTCTGGGTCACTCCGCACAGCTGGGCCACAAGTTCTGCCACAAAGTTCTTGTGCGTCATGGGTGTGACCTGTTGGGTCGCACTGATGTCACAGTGCAGGATGTATGCATTTGTTGTTCCCATGTCCAAAAAATGCAGGAAGAGGGTACGGTACCAGCGAGCAGTTCTGCGATGGGTTGAGTAATACTGGAGAAGCTGGTCTGACAGGTCAACCCCTCCCATGTACTTATTGTAGGCCATGATGGGGGTAGGGCAGGGAATGTCTTTTGCTACCCAGCGTCCAGGTCCTTCCTTCACCTTCCTCTTGATTGTCTCGCCCGAAAACGCTGGGTGGATTGTGGAGCACACCGACACCTCCCGCGTATCCATCCACTTCACAAAGACCAGGCGATCCTCTCTGATCCATCTCACAGACCCCCTCTTCGATTTGCTGGTGAGGGCATTTTCTCTGCCACTAGGACACCCTTTTCTGTTGCTTCTGTAGGTCCCACAGGCTCCAAACTTCATACTTCCCAAACTCAGGAACAGTTTTGGGCTGGTGTAGAAATTGTCCATATAAATATGGTATCCTGTACCAAGATGTGATGGCTGAATGAGGTCCATAACAGCATCATATGAAAGTCCATGCACGCTGGGTGTGTGTGCTTTCCCAACATACACGTTGAAGTTTAGAGTGTAGCCATTGTTAGACTCTGCCAACACAAAGAGCTTGATCCCCCATTTGTTAGGCTTGTCCTTCATGTACTGGGTCATGCCAGTTTTGGCTTTTGTAGCCACCATCCTCTCGTCGACTGACAGTTCCTTCTTAGGATGGTAATGAGCCTGGCAGGCAGTGCGAATGTCGTCCATCAGAGGTTTGACCCTGAACAGTTTGTCATGCTGGGGTGTACCTTTGCGCTGGTCATTTATGACATCCTCCTCTGGATCACTTAGGTGGATGTTCCATGAGATGGACCGGAATCTGTCTCTTGGCATGACCTTCGCTGGCAATGAAACAGACAATATGTGGCTTTGTTTCCAGTAGTCCTGGATACTAGGCAGAGTCACCAATGAGGTGTAGATGAGGAGACCCAGAAATCTGTGCAGTTCCTCCACATCAACGTCAGTCCACTGATATTTGCTCCCCTTCTGCTGATTTCTTGCTGCCTGTTTGTTGGTGTTTCTGCAGATTGTCCTCATTGTATCTGCGGCGAAGTAGAGCAGGAAGAGGTCCTTTGGTGTGTGCCCTGAATGCAAATCCACCTGGGCTCCTGGTGGTCTGCGGGGCATGAACCTACTGGCTTGTGGGGCAGTGTCAGGATCAGTCTCTGTTTTCCATGGCTCAGAGCTCTGTTCTGGCTGTGCTGCTGACTGGGCTGGAGATCTTGACCTGGTCTTGGCCTGATCCTTCCTTCCACGCCCCCTCTGTGATGGCCTCCGTCGGCTTGTTGTGGGGGTGGGGGCTGTTGATGGCCCAGGCTGCTCGTCGTCGTCGTCGTCACTATACAAAACAGGTAAACGGATTCAAGATTATTCAAAGTTCAAGATGTTCATTGGCATTTGCACTACAGTGAAGTAGAATAGAATACTATAGTAAGATAAACGAAAGCAATAAAACAAATTCATTTTAGAAAAATGTTTGTCTTCTTACCTCACGTTTTCAGCAACAAAATCAGGGTCCTCGAAGTCATCCTGGCCACTCTCATTGTCTGACGACGAACTTTCCAAAGTTTCTTCATCGCTCATTTGGAATAACAAGTCGACGGCTTGTTCAACGTGAAGTGTGCGCCTCATATTGCTTCACAAAAACGATACTGCTGACAATAAAACTCTTGAAATACTAACAATTGAAATACTAACTCGTGAAAAACTCTCCAAAACTACTCATGAACTGAACTAATTCCTCTCGTTCGTTCTTTCGCAATGGCTAGTTGTCATGGGAATGAATGTTTATATACTCGTGTGCATCCTGAAGAACCGGGTTAGCACAAGCACACGTTTTTTTCCGTTCCTTTTTATCACAAAAGACGACAAAGTTATTATAATAAATGCAAAGCGCTCATAAAAGAGCGCATATTTTGACGCACTTTTTTCATGGAATTGAAATTATCATAACTTTGGTTTTAGTTGGTGTATTTACATGAAACAAACACTCAAAACGTAGCTTCGGGTCTCCATTTCTGCATGAAATCGACGGCAGCCCTCTGCGTCACTTGGTTTGGATGCTGCGCGGTCCTAAAGCCGGCCCGCGATTTGAACGCGCCGAAGCGTTCGCCGACTCGGAAGAGTTAACAATGTCTACACTGTATTTCTGATGAATTTGATGTTATTTTAATGGACAAAAAATAGCTTTTCTTTCAAAAACAAGGACATTTCTAAGTGACCCCAAACATTTGAACGGTAGTGTATATATTTTTTTGCCTTTCGTGAACTAACACTCGCACTTGACTTTGCTGATAGCTACTTTATTGAGGAAAGATGTAGTTACTATGACTGATATATGTGGTTGTCCCATCTAGCTATCTTAAGATGAATGCACTAACTGTAAGTCGCTCTGGATAAGAGCGTCTGCTAAATGACTAAAATGTAAAATGTAAATGTAAGTGATCAAATATATTTTTAAGGGTGATGAAGTTATGTTCAGGACATTGTCGATAACCTTGCTAAAAAAGCCAGCATGTTCAAGGCATTCTGCATAGTTTTGAGGATAGGTCACTTCCATTAGAAATTTTAATGTATGTGTACATGCGAATGAATTCCTTGAAAATTAACCTGTTATATGACGATAAATGAATTCACATTTGGTCATCTAACTCTGTGGAAGGCTGGAAGGACAGCTACTAGCCACACAGTGTTGTTATTGTATATTCATTAACATACCTGCTTGTAATTAAATATATTAATAATGCTTACTTGGCACTCATTCCGCTCATTCATGGAAATGTCATGGAAATTCATTGCATATCCTGTTATTCCAATTAAAATGCAGATTCTGCATTTTCCTGGCCTTTTTTGATTCAGAGTAATCAAGTTAAGAAATGTAATTCTGAAGTGATACACAATGCACAAGCCAAACAACAACCAGAGCATCTTTCACCACTAGAGGGAAGAATCTGCATATAACGACATCCCACCACTATTTGTAGATTGTGAGTGGCCAGATGAGGAGAAATTGCTGCTACAGCCAGTTGAATGAAACATCTATTGCCTCTGGTCAGAGCTGTCATAGAAGTACACAGCAGTTAGTAAGCCCATCTTCCCTTTACAAATGACGGCAACGTACTGATGTGCATCAATGCTAGACAAATATGACGCCTAAACCTCTAAATTTGTCATGTAACATTATGCATTATGCTCTCTCATCTTACATGTAGCAAAATCACAGTTTAAGAAATCAAATGGATTACCTTTAGATGAAATTAGGTGGATCGAACCATGGAGGTAGTAAATAAATGCATGGGACATTTTTTAAAAGTTTTACATATTTTGGGAATGTGAATAAAGCAGCATAGAAGCTACATTACATTCTCATGTGTTGCAACTATTTTGAAAATTATCAAAAAGGGACAAGAGTAAAAATGTTTAAACAGTAATAATAACCCAATCAATCTTAAATCCCATTTTTTCAGGCCTTCACAATTCAAGGACAGTATGCTTTTCCCCATCAAGATGTAAGTGTATTTGTCTGATCCAATAACACCCACCCCAATGACCCACACCTGCCCACCACCACCTTCCAAGCCGCCACTATGCCCTCAGTGCACCCACTAGCAAGGATGAAACACTAACACTTTCTGTACTCTAGTCTTTACTAACACTAATATAGCAGCTTGCTTTGTTTCAAAAGAGTGTCAGCAAAGACGGGGACCATAAAGCAATACTAATGATGACTTGGCCCTTCTTGCTCATAGAAATACCAATAATGACAAATCAAATCACTTCCATGACAAGCCAGCATGATTCTGATGACAAATGTCAAATTCTTCACCGAACTAACACACACTTTGAACTCTGTGTTTGAACTTCAGATTGGTTCTGTATTGTAGCTATAGCTGTCATCTCCTCTGAAATAATCCAGTTTGATTGGTTAGTTCTAACTTCCTTCCTACCCTGCAGTTGACCAAGCTTCACCAGTTGGCTATGCAGCATATCCCCCTCCCTTCCCTTGGGCAGAGCAACCCTACCTTCCCTGGTACGTACCCAAGGCTCCCTGGGGAAGTCCATCTATCCCTCTCTCTCTGTCCTCTCTCTTCCACTTTCTGTCCTCCTGTGCTCATCACACCAATCAAAAACCCTCTTCTGCTTCTGGAAGGAACACATCTTCTTTCCCTTCTTTTACATGGTTATGTTCTACTGTATGTCTGAAAAGATAGAGCCATTTCTAAATGAAGAGGTAGCCTACATCTCACAGACTCCTCTCCTTGACCTTGGCAATGATTCTCCTCTATCTCTAACATCCTCCATACCATCCCTGACCTATACCACCCCATGTATCCTATCCCACAACAAACAAGCAGCAAATTGAAATAATACAATATTCAAACAGGGAGAATAATTGAATTATCACAATTGCTTGATGTAATAAAAAAGACAGGGTATTGCTAAAAATGTATGCATTTCAAATGATAAATTCACAGATTGTAATGCTAAGGTCTATTAATAATCTATCATAATGTATAATTTAATGTATTTTTTATCAAAGCTGTTAAGGAACTTCACTCTTTTATGGTATCATGTTATAATTTCATGTTAGATGTACATGTAATGTGACTTGAATTGTTTACCGTTGCCAAATAGTTCATGAATGTGATGTCTCAGACATCATACATAACATGCAATGCCATTATATTCAGTGCATATGGAAATGATGTAGTACTGTCGTTACCATGCTATGTCCTACTCTGCAGGAATGGATGCCTCTGTCCCCACAAGTTCTCAGGAGCTGGCAATACCCAATGACGTAAGTCTTGCTCAGTCTCATCAGCATCATACAATGTACATCATATAGATCACATTCTTTTAGGCACCAGTGTCGCTGCTCTAAAATGAGAATGACAGCTGAAATGGTTGTTTTTCCCAACGTTTAAGCCAACTGAATGCTATCTCTCTACATGATGTTCTATTCTTATCTTTAGGTAGACAGATAAAAAAATTAAGTCAGATGTCCAAATTGGCAAGAAAAATGTCAGATGTTCCAATTGGGGAGAGAACATTATGGAGGATACAAATGTTTTAATTGGACTGATAATGCATGAGCAACATGCATGACACATCTTTTGACGTACATTTTCACTTTCCTATCTTTTCCTCAGTTTATTGGCTGCATAATTGGCAGACAAGGCAGCAAGGTCAATGAGATTCGCCAGGTGTCAGGAGCTCACATTAAGATAGCCAGTGCCACGGACGGATCGCCCATGCGCCAAGTCACGATCATAGGCTCTCCGACCAGCATCAGTGTGGCACACTACCTCATCAATGCCAGGTAAAACTGCCTCACTACCTCTAACAGGTCAGTTGGGAGTTGTGACCCATGATGTACTACATGATAGACAACTGACAAGATTCAACTGACAATAGAGAAGAAAAACAGACAAGATAGTCTAACAACAGACAAGATAGTCTAACAACAGACAATATAATCAAATAACAGACAAGATAGTCTAACAACAGACAAGATAGTCTAACAACAGACAAGATAGTCTAACAGACCAGATAGTCTAATAACAGACAATATAATCAAATAACAGACAAGATAGTCTAACAGACAAGATAGTCTAATAACAGACAAGATAATCACATAACAGACAAGATAGTAAAACAACAGACAAGATAGTCAAACAAACAATGTTGACATGATGGAAGGATGAAATTGTTTTAGGGAAAAGCATTACATCTAATCTTAGTGCCTTGGGGTCTACATACAATCAACTGATCCATACTCACAAAAGCATGAAAATCCTTTTGTCTTATTACTTCTGCTTTGAACACATAACATTCCTAATTTGATTATTTTTTCCCTTTTTCTCACTCTCCTCCCATGCTTTTCCCATTCTCTTTCCTCCTTTCTTTGGATATGTCTCTCTTTAACACCTTTGCTGAACCCTACCCATCTTCTCCCCACCCGATCCCCTCCAAAAATGACTACCTTCCCTGTATCTGTTTACAGCTTAGAGATGGCTAAATACACCATGCATGCTGCTTCCTCTGCATCACCTGTTGACCTCAACAATATGAGCTTCTCTCAGTCTGTTCCCACTGTCTCCACACCAACCTCTATGGCTGTCATGGCTGCCACTACCCAAGTCCCTGGCACCATTAACATGCACTCCCCCTCCACTTTACAGTCCATCCCCACCCAGCACTATGCTGTCCCCGTTTCCAGTCTACTTGGCATGAAAACGCTCCCTATGCTGGCTATGCACCCAGCAACTGCCTCAGGCCTTCCACAAGTTCTATCCCCTTACACCACTAAGCTTCCTACTGCTGGCATGAAAAAATCTGACCGCCAGAAGTTTGCCCCATATTGACATAATAGGATAAGAATTTATTCCCCCCCCCCAAAACAAGTTTGGGGTCAGTACCGCATAACACTTGTTCCCTGTTGCAAAGCTTGATTAAGATATATTGACTGTATGATTAAGGATATCTCTACTGATTATGAAACCTGACATTCAGCTACTTTAGTGTAACAGTATAATTGTTTGCAACACTAAATAAAGCTAAATACCTCCTTGTGTATCTGAACATACATAACGATACACAGCCATTTTCAGGCTTACAGTATGTGATGCACGGAAACAGCTAATCCTTCCAATAGAACCATTTTCTCAGATAGGATGTACTGTACTTTGTTTGGTATCGATGTAAGTAGTTGACCAATGATGTTCTTAGGAAAAGGCCAGTTTCAAACAGGAATTGACGCTGTAGCAGCTGCAGACCATTGGTAGGGTTACTTGTTTTATAAAGTAGTTATTACTGTGACGTTTACCGTAACAAGGGTTGTTCCACTCTATTCCGCTGTCATATTTCCTCCTCTCCTCCAGTAGGCTCTCGTCAGTGGTAACGGTGTTCTGTAGTATCGTTGTTGCACATGCAGTGCTGATGGGATTAACATAAAGCCATATTGGATTATTGTGGCTTTGACGATACACAATAATCCTGTAGAGTGGGACTGTCCTAACTAACTCCTATAGTGCTGTTTTTGCTACTTGGTTTACTCATAACTGAAGTCCAAATGAACAGAACTCTACAGTCCAATTCATATTCTTACCCTGCTCTCAGTATCTGTGATTGATGCAGCACAATATTGTAACAACGTTATGTTTATGTTTGTGTTTTTAATTAGGGTCTACCCTTAGTTTTGTTGATGGTCCCCTGTAGCTCAGTTGGTAAAGCATGGCGCTTGCAACGCCAGGGTTGTGGGTTCTATTCCCACGGGGGGCCAGTATGAAAAATGTATGCACTCACTAACTGTAAGTCGCTCTGAAGAGCGTCTGCTAGATGACGTAAATGTAAATGAGCTCTTCCAATTTGTTATATTTATCTCAGACATACATTATGACTTTGAAATAAATTGAGCCTTTTATGAATACAAATGGGTAATTTCTATTTTTTTTATTGCGAAGCAAAATTAAACAATTCACACACTTGAGGTTAGGTTACCCTCAATTTGAATACTTGTTGTTTTGATACAGTGGGTATCATAAATATTCATCCGCCTTGGATTTTTTTCACATTTTGTTGCGTTACAAAGTGGGATTGAAATGGATTTAATTCAGATTTTTTTGTAATTTATCTAAACAACAAAATATTCCATAATGTCAAAGTGAAAATAAAATTCTACAAATGTTTACAAATTAATAAAAATGTAATTACTAAAATATATTAGTTGCACAAGTATTCACCCCCTTTGTTTAGGCAAGCCTAAATGAGTTCAGGAGTAAAAATGTGGCTTAACAAATCACATAGTAAGTTACATATGGACTCACTCTGTGTGAAATAATAGCGGTTGACTTGAATGACTACCCCTTCCTCTGTCCCCCATACATACAATATTTGTAAGGTCCCTCAGTCAAGTATTGAATTTCAAGCACAGATTCAACTACAAAGACCAGAGAGCTTTTCAAAAGCCTCTTAAAGAAGGGAAGGGATTGGTAGATGGGTAACAATAACAAATCAGACATTCAATATCTCTGTAAGTCGCTTTGGATAAAAGCGTCTGCTAAATGGCATATTATTATTATTATTATATTATTTAAGAAAGGTGAAATGAATAATTATGCTGTGGATGATGTATTAAACCACCCAGACACATTAAAGATACAGTTGTCCTTCTGAACTGAGATGCAGAACAGGAAGGAAACTGCTAAGGGATGTCAACATGAGGCCAATGGTGATTTTAAAACAGCTACAGCGTTCAATGGCTGTCACGGGAGAAAACTGAGGATGCATTAACAACATTGTAGTTACGCTACAATAATGACCTAAATAACAGAGTGAAAAGAAGAATACAAATATACAGAATAAAAAATATTCCAAAACATGCATCCTGTATGCAACAAATAACTAAAGTTATACTGCAAGGAAACACGGCAAAGGAATATACTTTTTGGCCCAAATGCAAAGCCTTATGTTTGGGGTAAATCCAACACAACACATCATTGAATAACTGCCTCCTTATTTTCAAGCATGGTGGTGGCTGCATCATGTTATGGGCCTTAATGGCCATGTACTCTTAGGGGTGTCCAGAAGAGGACTAGACACCCCTCAGAGCCTGGTTCCTCACTTCTTTCTAGGTTCCTGCCTTTCTAGGGAGTTTTTCCTAGCCACCATGCTTCTACATCTGCATTGCTTGCTGTTTGGGGTTTTAGGCTGGGATTCTGTATAAGCACTTTGTGACATCTGCTGATGTAAAAGGGCTTTATAAATACATTTGATTGAAATTTGATTGATATGGGTATGCTTGACATTGGCAAAGACGGGAGTTTTTCAGGATAAAAAGAAATTGGATTGAGGCAAAATCCTAGAGGAAAACCTGCTTCAGTCTGCTTTACACCAGACACTGGGAGAGGAATTCACCTTTCAGCAGGACAATAACCTAAAACACAAGGCCAAATCTAGACTGGAGTTGCTTACCAAGAAGACAGTGAATGATCCTGATTGGCCAAGTTACAGTTCTGACATAAATCTGCTTGTAAATATATGGCAAATCTTGAAAATTGTTGTCTAGCCATGACCCCCAACAGATTGAATAATTATTTTAAGAACAATGGGAAAATATTGCAAAATCCAGGTGTGCAAAGTCTTAGAGATTAACCCAAGAAGACTCACAGCTGTAATCGCTGCCAAAAGGTGTGTGGTAAACCGGGGGTGTTGGGTTGAGCGTGCAGAGATGAACACAGAGACGGGAGGTTCTAATCAGAAAACGCGACTTTATTAGGCAACAAAATAAACATAACAACAAAATAACTTAGGTTGGCTCTGTCCTTCTTCTCAGATTCGGCTCCGTGCCTCCAGCAGAGGGAGCCAACGTCGCAGCACGTACCTCCCCTCTATCACCAACCCCCGGGGTAGACCTCCCGGTATACCACAGGTGTTTCTAACATGTATTGACTCAGGGGGGTGAATACTTATCTAATGAAGATATATTAGTGTTTCATTTTTCATTATGTTTGTAAAAATTTTAGATTTTCTTCCCACTTTGACATTACAGAGTATTTTGTGTAGATCGTTGACCAAGAAAATGACAATTAAACCCATTTTAATCCCACTTTGTAACACAATAAAATGTGAAGAAATCCAAGGGAGTGGAATACCTATGATGCCCACTGTACATTAAGAGAGAGCCAGAATTCAGATATGGTATGGTAATTGAGTCCACAAATACCTTCCCACTTTGCTAGATTCTTTTTCAATAATTTATTGTACACTAAAGTTATTTTTGTCAAAATAACCTTGCCCTAGGAACTAACCCTATTTATATCTAGTCTTCCTATGGGGGAAATTGTACAGAGTTGCATGACAGTATTCAGGAAATGGAGTTACAAGACTTTTACACCGTGGCTAGAGTTTGTCATAATAATTTTCCTGAACATACTATAAACAATGTCTAATATAGTTATAGTTCAGGTTAGAGCATGTTTAGATATGCAAACATTTCATAGAGTACTCTGTAGTCTCACTGGTGAAATCTCTGTTGATCGATATCTTTGTCTGACTGTTGTGTACTATGTATTGCATCAGTTGTTCAATCTTGTTTTTGTGGTTGGTCACAAATCACAAATCACATCACAAATCTTCTGTCTGTCAATACCCTAGTCAAAAGGTGTTGCGAACATAAATCTTTTGTCATGAAATAATATTGCTTTCTGTCAAATGATACACTGTACCTTTAAGCTACAAACAGTGGGAAAACTGTTTTAAATAATAAAACATTTAGATGAACTTGGCTTAACCCAAAACATCAAATCAATATTCAACACTTTTCCTCTTAGGTGCTGCAGAAACAGCTTTTCTTCCACTTGTTGCCTATTCAAGCATGCTGCTTTCTAATGGCCAGGAATACTGTAGTCTAACTGTTTCTCTGCCCTCTTCCTCTCAAGAATGACCCATTATTTTTTATAACTTGAAAGATTTATAATTTCATTTTTCTCACAATCCAAACCCCTAAGAGCACAAGGCAGGCATACCATGGTCTTCCATGTCCAACTAGTGTGTTCTTTCCATTCAGGTCTAAAATGCTGTTGGTGATAATCAATAGTTAATAGGGGATGGAAATGTAATGACAGTGAGTGAAGCCATTTCAACCGTAGGGGAAGTGTAACTGCAGCAGCCAACTGCCAACAGTGTGCTGTGCTGTGTGCCCTGGGCAGTTAGGAGTTCACAGATTCTTGCTTAATGCTATATTAATGATTTCCCCTATCACCCTGTCACAGGGAAAAGGGAAGGGACACTGAATTACTCTAACTAATCAATTATATTAATGCAGTACACACAGTATCGAGAATGAAAAGCATTTTATGGGCATAATAACTCTGCAGTGCTACTCTATGACAGTACATATTACCATACTCACTCAGTTAGTTGCCTAGATTTTCAGAAAATGAGCATGGAGTAAGACATTGACCAAATGGCTTAATTATGGTGCTGGAAAGCTTTATGAATTATATTATTTTCTTGTGACAATGGGTAAGTAGTCATGAAGTTTATGAGGGATGTGTGCGTGGGTGCTATTAGACTATAGGTTTGATCCATCTGGACACACTCTCAGTTCACCATGTATTTCTAATATCAGCTCAATTAAATTACAGTCGTAAAATATTACACAGAGACCCTTAAAGATTAAACAGGATACTAAAATCAATATCTGAATTGGTTAAACTGAGCGTCTTCACAGACTTCACTCATTAATTCTCTAAAGAGAAGCCATACCCCTCCTAGTGGTCAAGTCGACGCTCCCATTCCGCTGAACCATGAATATGTGACGTAAGGACCCTAATGTTTTTTTTTTGTCACCCATACCAAAAAAAGTGCCAATGTAGTCGAATGAAGCATTGGCGCCACTCGCCTTGCAGTGTTTTGAATGAAGGAGGACCGCAAGTTGCGCAAGACGCATCTAGAGACAATCAAGCATCCTTATTGGGAACTACTAGAACCGTTTTTGCGATAGTGTTTGTATTATTGGTTTGTTGTAGGCTATATTTTACGCCTCTATAGTGATATGTTGTTACCGTGAGCAGCTTATAGCCTGCAATAAAAAAGCTTCGACTTCTACCTCAACCCAACGGTCACCCAACAGATAAGGACACATGCAGAAGCTTACAGGTATGCATTTATATTATCTGCCACTCTTTCAATTGTTTCGCAACTTAACAGGTGAATAACCCACCAATTCATCCAATATGAAATAATGTACATTCATACCAACTGACTTTGTTGCAATAGGAGATAGTTGTGTACATTTCTGAAGATTCATAGCATTATGCCCCTGACATCTATAGTAGCCTATCTGGAATGGATTTAAAGGTAGAAAATGCAAATGCTCATGCAATTTCTATGCATATCTGAACAGCATGGAAACCAGTGAGGTAGTAATAAAAGCACCATTCGAAGACAGTCTACCTGCGAAGACTGTGGTGCTCTATTTTGCCGACCAATCTAATGAACTCTCATTGTGTATGCCGCTATATTCAGAATAATGAAAGGTTTTATTGTAATTTTGAAGTGGACTACCATGTGGATTCGCTGCCAATTTGTATTTATTTAATGTTTGATAGTGCCTCCTGTTTTGCAATGTCTGAAGTGCATGCAGTAGCCTAGGCTAGGGCTGTAACAGGTGCTGGAAACTGAGTAAAAACGTTGAGGTGGGGATGTCAAGACTAAGCATCATCTATTTTATCGAACAATGCATTATACTGCAAATGCATGACTTGGAATGAGCAATTGCAATATGAAACATTTTATTCTCCTATCACATGCATAATTTGTCATCAAGTTAAATCATATTGAAAGATATGTATGCATGCATTGTGTTGAATGACCAGCAAATCCCATTTTTCTTGTGGACCCATACATTAACCATTTGCAGGATTCCAGACACACATGCACTCCAGGGGCCAATTTGTTTTAATCAAAATTGATCATGCTTTGTCTAAGATTCTGTTCACCCATAGGATTGGCAATATTTCATCCAAAGGCAAAATTTGGTTGAAATGCAATATTTCAATTACATAGCATGGGATCATTAATAAAACATGATCTTTGCTGTTGCACAAGATGCAGTATCATCAGATATTTGGTTCAAATTTGATTTGAAGTTCCACCCAAAAGCAAAGAGAGACCAGGGTGGTGGTGGTGAGGGGATCAGTTTCATCTGGATTACTGGATCAAAGATTTTGCAACCTCACACAACTTGTCTGAATAATCATACACATCTCAGATAGCCCACATAGTTAACACATAAACCCCAGCAGACATGACCTTGGCACATTTAGCATATCAGCCTTATTAACTGGCCATTAAGCTTGAGGATCAATATTGAGGATCCAGTGTTGTTATTTCCAGTTACAACCTTCAACAGGCTTAAAGTATTTGGGCATACACAATTATATTCATAAATTACATTTGGGGGTAATTATTTTAAATTAAGGATTGTTATTGCATGTTTAGGCTTGTTTTTGGGGATTTGGGATTTGGGTCAGTAATAAATATCACAGTCAAAGGATGCAATTCAATGGAACACTGGCAGACAGCATTATAAAAGTATTGGATTCTGCCTCGGTCACTCTCATTGCTTTAATTAGATTTCATAATTTCACACCATTTATTCACATAAACAAATGGAAGCTTTTCAAGTTAAGGAAAATCTATTCAATGCCATCCCAACACTGTCAACTCTCAGCCCACTAGCCACCACTGTCGGAACACTTTCCATTTCATCTCACTTGATCTACATTGTCACAAAATTAAGCCGATCTCAAAGCAAATGCTTGAGCTGCATATGTCATCTTTGCAGAATATGCATATATCATCTATGCATACAGTGCCTTCAGAAAGTATTCACACCCTTTGATGTTGGCCTACACACAATAACCATAATGTCAAATTGGAATTATGTTTTTAGACATTTTTACAAATTAATTAAAAATGAAAAGCTGAAGTGTCTTGAGTCAATGAGTGTTCAACCCCTTTGTTATGGCAAGCATAAAGTTCAGGAGTAAAAATGTGCCTAACAAGTCACATAATAACATAACATGATTTTTGAATGGGTACCTCATCTCTGTACCCCAGACATACAATTATCTGTAAGTTCCCTCATTCGAGCAGTTAATTTCAAACACAGATTCAACCACAAAGACCAGGGCGGTTTTCCAATGCCTCGCTAAGAAGGGCACTTATTGGTATATGAGTAAAAAAAAAGCAGACATTGGGATTTCACCATGAGGCCAATGCTGACTTAAAAACTGTTACAGAGTTTAATGGCTGTGAGAGGCGAAAACTGAGAATGGATCAACAACATTGTAGTTACTCCACAATACTAACCTAAATGACAGAGTGGAAAGAAGGAAGCCTATACAGAATACAAATATTCCAAAACATGCATCCTCTTTGCAATAAGGCACTAAAGTAAAACTGAACTTTGAACTTTACAGTGCATTCGGAAAGTATTCAGACCCCTTGACTTTTTCCACATTTTGTTACGTTACAGCCTTATTCTAAAATGTATTAAATACTTTTTTTCCTCATCAATCTACAAACAATACCCCATAATGACAAGGCGAAGACAGATTTTTAGACATTTAGCAAGTTTATAAAAAAATAAAACTACAGAAATACCTTATTTACATAAGTATTCAGACCCTTTGCTATGAGACTCGAAATTGAGCTGAGGTGCGTCCTGTTTCCATTGATCATCCTTGAGATGTTTCTACAACTTGATTGAAGTCCACCTGTGGTAAATTGAATTGATTGGACATGATTTGGAAAGGCACACACCTGTTTATATAAGGTCCCACAGTTGACAGTGCATGTCAGAGCAAAAACCAAGCCATGAGGTTGAAGGAACCTAAAGGACTCTCAGACCATGAGAAACAAGATTCTCTGGTCTGATGAAACCAAGATTGAACTCTTTGGCCTGAATGCCAAGCGTCACGTCTGGAGGAAACCTGGCACCATCCCTACGGTGAAGCATGGTGGTGGTAGCATAATGCTGTGGGGATGTTTTTCAGCGGCAGGGACTGGGAGACTAGTCAGGATCAAGGGAAAGATGAACGGAGCAAAGTACAGAGAGTTCCTTGATGAAAACCTGCTCCAGAGCGCTCAGGACCTCAGACTGGGGTGAAGGTTCACCTTCCAACAAGACAATGACTCTAAGCACACAGCCAAGACAATGCAGGAGTGGCTTCGGGACAAGTCTCTGAATGTCCTTGAGTGGCCCAGCCAGAGCCCGGACTTGAACCCGATGGAACATCTCTGGAGAGACCTGAAAGTATCTGTGCAGCAACGCTCCCCATCCAACCTGACAGAGCTTGAGAGGATCTGCAGAGAAGAATGGGAGAAACTCCGCAAATACAGGTGTGCCAAGCTTGTAGTGTCATACCGAAGAAGACACAAGGCTGTAATCACTGCCAAAGGTGCTTCAACAAAGTACTGAGTAAAGGGTCTGAATGTAAATATAAATGTTATATTTGCTTTATTTTCATAATTTTTTTGCTTTGTCATTATGGGGTATTGTGTGTAGGTTGATGATGGGAAAAAACAATTTAATTCATTTTAAAATAAAGCTGTAACGTAACAAAATGTGGAAAAAGTCAAGGGGTCTGAATACTTTCAGAATGCACTGTATGTCCTGAATACAAAGCCTTATGTTTGGGGCAAATCCAACACAACATATCACTGAGTACCACTCTTCATATTTTCAAGCATGGTGGTGGCTGCATCATGTTATGGGAATGCTTGTCATCAGCAAGGACTAGGGAGTTTCTTGGGATAAAAAACAAACAGAATAGAGCTAAGCACAGGCAAAATCCTAGAGGAAAGCCTGGTTCAGTCTGCTTTCCAACAGACACTGGGAGACAAATTCACCTTTCAGCAGGACAATAACCTAAAACACAAGGCTAAATATACGCTGGAGTTGCTTACCAAGATGACATTGAATGTCCCTGAGTGGCCTAGTTACAGTTTTGACGTAAATCTGCTTGAAAATCAATGGAAAGACTTGAAAATGGTTGTCAAGCAATGATCAACAACCAACTTGACAGAGCTTGAATTTTCTTTTTAAGAATGATGTGCAAATATTGTACAATCCAGGTGTGCAAAGAAATTAGAGACTTACCTAGAAACACTCACAGCTGTAATCGCTGCCAAAAGTGATTCTAATATGTATTGACTCTGTATTTCATTTTCAATAAATTTGCTAAAAAGTCTAAAAACATGTTTTCACTTTGTCATTATGGGGTATGGGTGAGAAAAAAATTATATGTAATCAATTTTGAATTCAGGCTGTAACACAGCAAAATGTGGAATAAATCAAGGGGAATGAGTACTTTCTAAAGGCACTGTGTATGCAGAACAGAAATATGAGTAATAGAATCCTCATATGCTCATGGACAACCAACAGGTCAGTGTGCTTAGTAAGCATCTCTCACACAATCCATTTAGAAAATTGTGTGTCTTTGTTATAGTTGGAATAGTGCTTATTATAAGACTTAGGAGAACACTGCCTTTTCCTTTAACTGCAGCTTAGCTTTCATTGGGGAATTTTGGTTGTAGACTACATGATGGAGTTGAACTACTCTGGAGATTAGTGGTGTGAATGGGGCTTCATTGCTGATGTGATAGGTGACCTCCAGCACACAGATGCTACCTGATGTAAGAGGCAATGGCCCTGTACAACTGATACATATGGTAGTGATACAACAGAGAGTTTTTCTGCACAAAAATAAATACACATGCATTTTGGAGTCACCACACAGTGGTTGTGTAAACATTTTTGTGCAGTCAAGCTCTCTGTTGACTCACAAAAATATCAGCTGTATCACAACCATTCTGGCAAATGCTTTGTACATCAGTTGTACAACATGAGTGTGTACACGGCCACAAAAGAGGAAATGCTTTAGCCAGTTATCCTCTTCCCAGCCATAGTCTGTTATTATACACTGCTGATAATATCCTACCTCGGAGGTAAGGGCACACTCCACCTCATACCTATTTGCATAAGACTACATTTTTTAGTAGACACTCCCTGACAAAGGAGGCTGAACAACATAGTGTAGAGATGATAATCATGAATAAACAAGTGTGGTAATTATTTGCTAATTGCCCCCAGAAGATTTTGGCATGAAGTGAGAACTCCACTCAAGAATAAGAGATTGCCCCTTCATAGATGTGTGTTGGACCAACAAGAGCATTAGAGCAATCAGCCATGGAACAACCCTAGGCTCCCAACAAAGAAGGAACCCACTGGGCACAGACGTCATTTCAACGTCTAGTTTTGATTTACATTTGTTTGAGATGTCAACTAACGTGAATTCAATGTGAAATCAACAAAAAATGTCCCCATGTCATTGGATTTAGGTTCAAAGTTGGGTGAAAAAAAAGACAAAATTCCATTACGTTGATGACTTTTTGCAAATCCAAATCCGTTGATTCAACGTCATCAGATACATTTTTGGTTGTTGAAATGACGTGGAAACAACATTGATGCAACCTGTTTTTGACCATTGGGAAGGAAGGAGGAGGAAGATCAGGTCCCCTAAAGTGCTAATTTGAACAATCATCCTCTAAATCTAAATCATTTGTATTGGCCAGCTCTCGCCAAACCAATCTAATTGAAATATGATACATTTGTCTATGAAGCAACAACTATGCAGTCTTCACTCAATGTAAAGCTGTCATTTTATTATAGCGGCCATCATCACTATGACATACAGTATAGTTAAGTTATGATGTAGCCTCCCTTGCCAGGCTGGCTGATGAATAACATTTTACATTTTAGTCATTTGGCAGACGCTCTTATCCAGAGCGACTTACAGTAGTGAGTGCATACATTTTCATACTTTTTCGTACTGGTCCCCCGTGGGAATCGAACCCACAACCCTGGCGTTGCAAGCGCCATGCTCTATCAACTAATCAGTGAGAAAGAATCTTTAAAATAAAAAATATGCACTTACTGTGTGTGCCTCCAGTTGACCAACTACACTTCCTCCCTAGTTACGCTTACACACAGGTGTTCGGAGCACGCTAGATAGCTAATTAGCACAGGTGGCCGCCTATGTCTTCCGTCTGTCTTCTGTAAACAAGCAATGTAACATGGCGATATGGCTCTGGAATTTCTCATAGTTCACCAGCAGGAGAAGATGGCATCAAACGTCTCAGTCACCTGAGATTTCTTTATCTGCTCATGCTTGGCGTCCACAAAGGCGGCAAGCAGTATGCAGACGTCGGGGCGGTCCCTGACGATGACGTTAATGAGGTCCACCGGGGGTCAAAGGTCAGGCCGTCAGAGGGGTGTAGGGACCACAGGCCACTATCACCATCAGCTGCTCTGGTTCATCAGGAATGTCCATTTCCTGTTTGATGGGATTTGAGTAGAACGGAAGAGGGACTCCCTCATAGAGTTTAGATGCCACCAACTTCCTACTACAGTCTTGCAGAATAAGACTATAATATAACATATGTCACAATTTCAATGTCTCAGTGAGTGTTATTGAACCTGGCAGTCTCACACTTTTCAATATCTTAGCCCGATTAAATGTGGCTGAAACATTGCACTGTCAGATACGCACTTGAATTACAACTATGTCAACAGTAATGACTTAACCTTCTCTCCTCAACAATTAACACAAAACATGTTTATTCATTCTGAAGCAGTAGAGCAGTAATGCTACACGCCTTTAAATGTCACTGGAAACATTGATAGCCTTCTGTCCGCCAGAGAGGAACCATTCATTCTGTGCTGATAAAACCACTATGCTTGTTCTGTGCTATACAGAAATAGCTAATAACCACTGTTTGATAACCATTGGGATTATTTCCACATATACATTTTCCTTTAACATGCGCTAACAGATAAAAGGCAATAAGTAAAAAATGATATGAGCAAAACAAAGATGAACATGCAGCTGACTAGGGCCACTAGGAACCAAGGAGATGATGGTTGATGGTTAGCCTGAGGGCCATCCAGAGTCCAGTAGGAGGGGAAGAGGACAGCTAGCAGGCAGCAGCAGTAGCAGTGGGACTGTGACAGCCAGGCACTAGCAGCTGTTAAGGTAGTGAGGTTACGGAGAACGGAGCCAAATTATGTACTTTTACTAATGAACTATTGGCTCTGTCTGCTGCGGCACTATCTGTATGGCACTATCACTATCTCGTCCTGCTACCTCGTTCGGCCCAGTTTTAGCCTTGCTCCTTGGATTTTGCCTCTTGGCTTATACACAACAATATAACAGAACAGAATCACCTCACAAATACCAAACACCACTGGCATACCAGCTGGGTAGAGTCCATTCATTTTCAAGTCATGTCTGTTCTGTTCTGTGAATAGATTGGACAGATTTTCGGGCATTGCAAAATAGTCATTATTTTAAATGCATATTTTGAAGTAACTGCATCCCCAGGCTGGAAGTCTGGGGGTGTGGTGTTCGAGACTACACATGAAGTGACTTTCAATTTATGTTTAGAGTTGTCTAGAATTGAGCTTGAATTGAGATTCACCACAGCCCTCAAAATACACTTCCCTGAGGTGCCAGGACAAGACTTTACGTGTCAGGCGCATCCATTTATTAAATTGTAGTATTTCCAAAGAAATACAATGTTTTTATTCTTACTGATAACATACATAAGTTTTTCATTCCCTTTATATTACTGTACAGCATTTTTAACAAGGCTGACTCAGGGAAAGCTTCAAGTATTTATATACCTTCTGTTCTTTCTTGAGAATTCAAATTCGGAAACAGCAGTTGCACCTACTCTATTGAAAATGAATTCAGTGCCAGTGGAGTTAACATATTAATAAATACTGAATGGACTATTCTTAAATGAGTCTAGACACACATCTACAGCTAATTGTCAGGTCAAAGTCAATACAGCTGAATCTCACCTATTAATTCCACTGCAGTGTTTTAATGGAGCAAAACAATGTACTGAACATACTACTCTAAGAACATGATTGAAAGTCGAAACAAAACACATTAAGGCATTAAAACACAAATCATTTACATGTCAAGATAGTTTGGTAAATCAAATAATTTGATTTAGTAATGAAACAAAAGATGACTTCATCTCGTTGCATAAGGGTGTCATCAACATGAACTCATCAATTTAATGCATTCATTGTCGTATGTCCTACTTACTGTACCTAGGACCAACTTAGTGGCATTGCGGTTAGAGTCCACCCTGAGATTGAAAGGTTGGGAGTTCGATCCACGGCCGAGACATACTATAAGAGAGCGATTCTCTGCTTTTGCTGGTCTGTGACTCCGCCCCCGGTCAGAGGGGAATAAGGCAGTCTCACAAAAGTTACACACACATGGAAACTTTATTTACACACACACACACACAGATGAATTCTCTATACATACCAAAGACAGTAAAAATGGAACCCGATGCAGACCCATAGGGTAAGCCCTGCGATAGACTAGCGTCCTGTCAAAGGGGGTGTACTTGTACATCAAGCTGCCTCACGCTACAGAAACTGGAGAGGCTCCTGCTCCTATGAGCTCTTCCGGCTCGCACAAACCAAGCCTTGCATGATAATATCATAGCCAATGTAATAAATAGTCATGACAGTTGATGTCTGTTTATGACAACATGTTTATGTCATAAACAACCATTGTTTGATTACTGAATTCAATACATTTCATTGAAACAAAAAAAGGGGAGGAGAAGGCCATTGTTTGACCAATGCCTTCGGAAAGTATTCAGACCCCTTGACTTTTTCCACATTTTGTTACGTTACAACCTTATTCTAAAATTGCTTAAATTGTTTTTATTCCTCAACAATATACACACAATATCACATTTACATAAGTATTCAGACCCTTTACTCAGTACTTTGTTGAAGCACCTTGGGTAGCGAATACAGCATCGAGTCTTCTTGGGTATTGTGCTACAAGCTTGGCAAACCTGTATTTCGGGAGTTTCTCCCATTTATCTCTGCAGATCCTCTCAAGCTCTGTCAGGTTGGTTGCACAGCTACCTTTAGGTCTCTCCAGAGATGTTCGATCGGGTTCAAGTCCGGGCTCTGGCTGGGCCACTCAAGGACATTCAGAGACTTGTCCCGAAGCCACTCCTGCGTTGTCTTGGCTGTGTGCTTAGGGTCGTTGTCCTGTTGAGGTCCTGAGCATTCTGGAGCAGGTTTTCATCAAGGATCTCTCTGTACTTTGCTCCGTACATATTTCCCTCGATCCTGACTAGTCTCCCAGTCCCTGCCGCTGAAAAACATCCCCAAAGCATGATGCTGCCACCACCATGCTTCACCGTAGGGATGGTGCCAGGTTTCCTCCAGACGTGACGCTTGGCATTCAGGCCAAAGAGTTCAATCTTGGTTTCATCAGACCAGAAAATCTTGTTTCTCATGGTCTGAGAGTCTTTAGGTGACTTTTGGCAAACTACAAGCGGGCTGTCATGTGCATTTTTACTGAGGAGTGGCTTCCATCTGGCCACTCTACCATAAAGGCCTGATTGGTGGAGTGCTGCAGAGATGATTGTCCTTCTGGAAGTTTCTTCCATCTCCACAGAGGAACTCTAGAGCTCTGTCAGAGTGACCATCAGGTTCTTGGTCACCTCCCTGACCAAGGCCCTTCTCCCCCGATTGCTCAGTTTGGCCGAGTGGCCAGCTCTAGGAGGAGTCTTGGTGGTTCCAAACTTCTTTCATTTAAGAATGATGGAGGCCACTGTGTTCTTAGGGACCTTCAATGCTGCAGAAATGTTTTGGTACCCTTCCCCAGATCTGTGCCTCGACACAATCTTGTCTCGGAGCTCTACGGACAATTCCTTCGACCTCATGGCTTTTATTTTGCTCTGACATGCACTGTAAACTGTGGGACCTTATATAGACAGGTGTGTGCCTTTCCAAATCATGTCCAATCAATTGAATTTACCACAGGTTGACTCCAATCAAGTTGTAGAAACATCTCAAGGATGATCAATGGAAACAGGATGCACCTGAGCTCAATTTCGAGTCTCATAGCAAAGGGGCTGAATACCTATGTAAATATGGTATTTCTGTTTTGTATTTTTAATACATTTGCAAAAATTTATAAAAACCTGTTTTCACTTTGTCATTATGGGGTTATTGTGTGTAGCTTGCTGAGGATTTTTATTTATTTAATCCATTTTAGAATAACACTGTGGAAAAAGTTAAGGGGTCTGAATACTTTCCAAAAGCACTGTAAATAATGAAACAAATATTGATTCCCGTTACATTAGTGGTCTCAAACTCCTGGCCTGCGTGCCACGTCAGCTCCATACGCTGCAGTTTGGTGGCCCCAGGCCTGGAGTGTGAGACCACCACAAATGTACAAAACCAGAGCCATAGGTATAGAACATTTAATGGAACCATTAATTTTATTGTTCTTTTTTTCAAATCAATTTCTTTGGGTCGCATACACATATTTAGCAGATGTTATCACAGGTGCAGCGAAATGCTTATGTTTATAGCGCCAACAGTGCTGTAATACCTAACAAACACAAAACAATGCACACAAATCCCCCCAAAATGTAAATAAATAAATTATGAAAAATATACACTTTTTACACTGTTCACTGATCTAAGTTGGTCTGGAAATGTCGTCTAGCTACAGTAAATTCATTATTACTGAAGAGAATCATGATCTCTTTTCTAATCAATTTCTCCCTGTGCAGTTGTCTGAGTTATTTGAACCGGAATCCATTTATTATTTTTCCTTTGTTCCGAGTTGGGAGTGAGAGTGTTAGATTCAGGTTCTTTTTTGGCAATTTTCTCCACAGTCTATCCCTGCTGGAAGCATTTGATGTTAGTGTAAGAATGCCTATTGATTTCCTGACACAGGCCATATGAATACACTCCGTTCTGACAGCCCAAGTCGCTAAGCTTTTCTTCAGGTCATGTGAGGTGTTTCTTTGATAGGATCAGACATTGCAATGAAAAAACAGAATCCTTACCATTATTGGGGCTAACATGAAGACAATTAGTGGTCCTCTGTAGCTCAGTTGGTAGAGCATGGCTCTTGTAACGCCAGGGTAGTGGGTTCGATCGCAATTACACAGAACAATGTTGTGTGCAGAGGTGTAAAGTACTTAAGTAAAAATACTTTATAGTAGTTTTTTGGGTTATCTGTACTCTACTTTACTATTTATAATATTTTTGACAGCTTTAACTTTTACTCATACACCCTGACATCCAAAAGTAATTGTTACATTTTGAATGCTTAGCAGGAAAGAAAAATGGTCCAATTCACACACTTATCAAGGGAACATCCCTGGTCATCCATACTGCCTCTGATCTGGCGGACTCACTGAACACAAATGCTTCATTTGTAAATGATGTCCTTACCATTATTGGGGCCATATGAGGGCCATCCAGAGTCCAGTAGGAGGGGAAGAGGACAGCTAGCAGGCAGCAGCAGTAGCAGTGGGACTGTGACAGCCAGGCACTAGCAGCTGTTAAGGTAGTGAGGTTACGGAGAACGGAGCCAAATTATGTACTTTTACTAATGAACTATTGGCTCTGTCTGCTGCGGCACTATCTGTATGGCACTATCACTATCTCGTCCTGCTACCTCGTTCGGCCCAGTCTTAGCCTTGCTCCTTGGATTTTGCCTCTTGGCTTATACACAACAATATAACAGAACATAATCACCTCACAAATACCAAACACCACTGGCATACCAGCTGGGTAGAGTCCATTCATTTTCAAGTCATGTCTGTTCTGTTCTGTGAATAGATTGGACAGATTTTCGGGCATTGCAAAATAGTCATTATTTTAAATGCATATTTTGAAGTAACTGCATCCCCAGGCTGGAAGTCTGGGGGTGTGGTGTTCGAGACTACACATGAAGTGACTTTCAATTTATGTTTAGAGTTGTCTAGAATTGAGCTTGAATTGAGATTCACCACAGCCCTCAAAATACACTTCCCTGAGGTGCCAGGACAATATTTTACATGTCAGGCGCATCCATTTATTAAATTGTAGTATTTCCAAAGAAATATAATGTTTTTATTCTTACTGATAACATACATACGTTTTTCATTCCCTTTATATTACTGTACAGCATTTTTAACAAGGCTGACTCAGGGAAAGCTTCAAGTATTTATATACCTTCTGTTCTTTCTTGAGAATTCTAATTCGGAAACAGCAGTTGCACCTACTCTATTGAAAATGAATTCAGTGCCAGTGGAGTTAACATATTAATAAATACTGAATGGACTATTCTTAAATGAGTCTAGACACACATCTACAGCTAATTGTCAGGTCAAAGTCAATACAGCTGAATCTCACCTTTTTACACAAAGATACAAATATTAATTCCACTGCAGTGTTTTAATGGAGCAAAACAATGTACTGAACATACTACTCTAAGAACATGATTGAAAGTCGAAACAAAACACATTAAGGCATTAAAACACAAATCATTTACATGTCAAGATAGTTTGGTAAATCAAATAATTTGATTTAGTAATGAAACAAAAGATGACTTCATCTCGTTGCATAAGGGTGTCATCAACATGAACTCATCAATATAATGCATTCATTGTCGTATGTCCTACTTACTGTACCTAGGACCAACTTAGTGGCATTGCGGTTAGTGTCCACCCTGAGATTGAAAGGTCGGGAGTTCGATCCACGGCCGAGTCATACTATAAGAGAGTGATTCTCTGCTTTTGCTGGTCTGTGACTATGCCCCCGGTCAGAGGGGAATAAGGCAGCCTCACAAAAGTTACACACACAGGGAAACTTTATTTACACACACACACAGATGAATTCTCTATACATACCAAAGACAGTAAAAATGGAACCCGATGCAGACCCATAGGGTAAGCCCTGCGATAGACTAGCGTCCTGTCAAAGGGGGTGTACTTGTACATCAAGCTGCCTCACGCTACAGAAACTGGAGAGGCTCCTGCTCCTATGAGCTCTTCCGGCTCGCACAAACCAAGCCTCGCATGATAATATCATAGCCAATGTAATAAATAGTCATGACAGTTGATGTCTGTTTATGACAACATGTTTATGTCATAAAACAACCATTGTTTGATTACTGAATTCAATACATTTCATTGAAACAAAAAAAGGGGAGGAGAAGGCCATTGTTTGACCAATGCCTTCGGAAAGTATTCAGACCCCTTGACTTTTTCCACATTTTGTTACGTTACAACCTTATTCTAAAATTGCTTAACTTGTTTTTATTCCTCATCAATATACACACAATATCATGTGGTGTCCGGGACAACGATGCTGATTATGCTGTGATGATAAGAATTCCGCTGACGCTGTACTTTGATTATAAAGGTTTATTGTATCAAAGGATTCTAGCGTCAATCTGCAGATATCTGGAGAATAACCGGACCCAATCCCTAATATGTTTTTTCTCTCCGTCCTTTGTTCAAAACATGGTATTTATCCTATGTAACATAAGATGGGTGGTTTTTTGACAGACCAATCCCTGGCCTCCACATATGTCCAAATGTCCTCTATTCCAAGAAGCCTATGTAGTAATGCTTTCCAGATGTTTCAGCAAAGCAGAGTAGAGTTCATCTATTACACCATTTGCAAATGTCAGCAAAATCATAGACCTTCAGACACTACATATTTCCCCCCTTCGAGACTAATTAAGTCTCGAAAACAAAAATAATAGGATTATGACAAATAACAATTTTTGTTCTTGAGTAACTTCAGCAATAAACAAAAATGTATGGAGAGTAAACACATGTTAATATAGACACATTTTTGTATGGAGTGTAAATAAATTGTTATGGAGTGTAAATAAATTGTTATGGAGTGTAAGAGCGAAAAACCTGTCTGGCAGATTTCATTCCAAATATCCATCAATCAATCAAGACAGGAAAATTCTCTCACGGCCCCTCTGCCCCAGGCGACCACCTAAGTACTCCAGATCAATTCATAAATCTTTATCAATGCATTTTAAACTATGATGCAATTCAATACAGATGAAAACCTCAGAAAACAAAATACAATCAAAAATGTCCACATTCAGGCTGGTCGACCCATTGGACCCTCCTGTGGATTCTCTCTGTCCCTGCCTAGACCCAATATCCCTAAGCTTCAACGAAATAAACAAAAACATCTGAGGTCCCCACATGTACCCAACAACAGAAAACATAATTCTTCAAAAATTAATACAGAAAGAATATAACACTGGAATGTAGTCCACTACACTGCAGCTCCTCCACAGTGTCGACTTTCAATGCAACGTCGATGATGGAATCTGAACATTTCCACACCTTCCTTGTTCCACTTCCTCCAGTCCATTCATATTGTCCATGTTTGAGTATTTGAATCCCACTCTCCACATCCCCATATACTTCTGGAAGAAAAGAAAACACCAACCAGTATCTTTTGCAAAACAACACATGCAAATTAAAACATCAATATCAACAATAATATAAGAATGATATATAAAATGATATATAAGATGAATCACATTCAATTTCCCTCCTTTGATTCATAAGAAAATACTAAATATCACAATAATATGTAAAGACATGCGAAAATTATCACACAATCAGATATAGAAAATTTCCTAGAGTTACTTCAACCCTAGTTTTCATAACTTTTTAGTCTGACTTTTTCTTTTTTTTTCAATTTTTTCAAAAACCATTTCACGGATTTATCCACAAATTCTTTCCCATTTTCTGAGGATATTAAATCGGGAAATTCCCACCTGCTTATGACTTCTTTACACAAGAACTTTGCAACCGACTGAGCATCTTTTAGCTTAGTTGGACATCTTATGCACCTCTTGGTGTAGGAATGTAACCAAGAATAACAGTCACACCCCTGCAAACATTATTTTTCAGACAGATTGTGCACCTGCCTATGACATAGTCAACCTGTTAAAGCAAATATGGTTCCCAAAAACCATACTCCTTTGTGATCTTTCTCCTAACCTACCCCCTTGCAACATTAGCTAACCCATAGCTTCCTAAATCATCAGACCTAATAGGTCTAGAGGCGCTACTATCAACCCTTCATGGTTTCTCCCAAAACAACAATTGATTGCTACTCTAAGGATTTTTTCATTTTCTTCAAACACTTGCTTTCGAAAGTCCTTCAATTTGTGGTTCAATCCCTTGGATTGCTTCATCTTTCAATGGATACTGATTCTTCCAAGGAGGTCTGGCTCCTGGTTGAAGTTCAACTTTCACCGGTTGGGCTGATTTCACAAGTCCAATATCAGTACTGTGTTGATACCACAAACATTCTTAAACTTTTTTGCAACATCTCCTTTTTCATAGAGTATTAATCCATAGATTCATGTGTCATCCATACAGCTTGTGGCTCTCCTTGTCCTTGAGCCGAAATCATTATTTTGAGAAATCGCTGATCTTCACTCCTCCAAATCCCCAAATTCTCTTTAATCGGTACGAAAACAGCTTTCTCTGCTTCTGTCATCATTTCTCCTATTTGCTTCTGCTCATAGCCTTCAGAAACCAACAAGGTCACATGTGGCACACTCTTCTCAATCTCAAATTCTTTATCCAGATAATCGTCTGTGTTTTTCTTCATAGCTGCTCCTTGTGGTCCTAAAAGTATGCTACATGAGCTGAGTTGAACTTTCTTTGGTTGATGACTCAACCATTCCTCTAAGTCCGATTGGGCAGCATTCTTGAAAAACTTGAGCGTACAATGAAAAGGATATTCCGGAAGCCTCGCATCTGGCATGTTTGTCACAATGAATTTCTCCCATATCTTAGCCTGCTTCAAAAAATCTTCACTGAGATTTCCAATCCAGAATACTGAAGAAGAATCCATCTCTGTCGTCATCAACAATTGGTAAACCTTTTCCTTTGGCACTTCTACCAGACAGCTGTCTGGTGTACATTTTATTGTACAGTTCAATTTACACAATGCATCTCTTCCCAACAATGCAATAGGTGTATGTTCTGATACCAGTATGGGTATTGTAATTGTCTGATTTTCATAGCAGAGCTCAATTGGTTCCGTAAGAGGAATCAGCTGTTTCACTCCCTCAAATCCCTGTCCTAATTAGTTGATTTGACATAGTGAGATGTGTAACCTCTTCAGGCTGAACACAGATAAAAGCAGTTCTGCTATCCACCATCACTTCCCATGGTCGGTTGTTTATTTTCACCTCAATTGTTGGATCTTTTTCCGGTCCTGATGCTACCAGCTGACACCCCCCTTTCGGATCTTCTGGGCACCCCTAGAATCCTTGCTCCGGGCCCCTATAAGGGTTCACCGGTCCTCCAGATGATCTTGACTGGCCCCTGTATCTTCCTCTGAAATTCCCTCTGGTGTTTCCTCCTGGCCCATTACACTCACGGGCAAAGTGAACAACCTGTCCACAATTATAACACACTTCTGAAGATTGCTGGAAGTATGGCTTAAATTTTCCTCCTCTTCCTCTTCCTAAGCCTTCTCGTCCTCTTCCTCTCCAATTCTGTCTCTGTCCAGAAACTGGCTGTGGATATGAAACAACTGGTACCGCTATTGGTGGCTGGTACAATTGCGGTTGGAACTGGTTTGGTTGAAGCTGTGGCAGTGATTGTTGATTTGGTGCACACTGATTCTGCATAACCAAAGCTTGTTTCTTCTCCTTCTTATTCTCCACCAGTTGTATTTGATTGAGTTTTCTGAGAGTTTCTTGGTCCTGTTCTTTCAGGTTGTGTTCCTTTTTCCGGTACAGATCCACTTGATGGGCTATATGATCTGTATAGACACCTTTTGTCATGCTTCCAAGTCCAACCACTTCTGCCAGTTTGCTCCTTACTGGTGAGGGCAGTCCCATCTGTAGTTTAGCTCTCAAAATTGACTGCTCAATTTGACTCATATCTGGATCATTTCCGGTAATATTTCTCCACACTTGATGAACTCTTGACACATAGGCTCTCAGATTTTCTTGTTGTCCTAGTGGGTCAATCAGAATGTTGTCAGGATGCACATTTGTTGGAAACGTATCTTTCAGTGCTCTCCACAGCCGATTTCTACTTGCAGCTAACAATTCAGGGTCATTCACTGCAGTCCCCACATATCTATGAAGTCCAGCTCTCTGAAAAATGTCTTCCATACCTGGAATCCCAAGGAGATTAGCCAAAAGTCTCTTAATGTCTCCTATGGCAGACTGTGTTCCCACCGTAATTTCTTCCAACTTTGAAATCCAAGGATATGCTCCATCTTGAAGAGTAGGCAGCTTCTCAAGTATATCTGACATATCGGTATTCTGCAAAGGCTTATACTCCAGGTTCTGTCCTCGAATTATCACTGGCATCATCTTCTTACTTGTGCTCCCTTGTCTTGGCCTCAATGTATACTTCTTCTCCAATTCTTGGGATCCTTTTTTCAGCAGTTTTTTCTTCTGTATCTTCAGCTTCTTGAGTTGTTCTTCCAGTTCTCTTACTTCTTCTAAATTATTGGCCTTATCCAGGCATGATATGCATCGATCTATATATTTTTCTATTTCTTCTGTGCTAGTCATTGTAGGATAAAATCCTCTTGAATATGAAGCACCTTTAATCTCCAAGTCTTCATCGCTGTCTCCATCTTCACTTTCATCAGAACTCGAATCTCTTGTATTCTTCTTCTTCCAACTTCCATCACCCCTTCTTTCCGCTCTGGCCAACCTCTGTCTGATCACAGGGTCATATCCACCCATGATCTCCTCTGAATCACTCTGATCATCATCATCATCATCATCATCTTCAAGTTCCATCCTCCTGAACCTCACTCCACCCTTAGTTTCCAGACATCTCGTTTTCTTCTTACTTTTGGAGTTTGGATTCATCTTTATAGTCGTTTCTGCTTGTCCTCTCTCTATTATTCGTTCATCTTCATCTCTGATGCAATAATCACCCTCCTGAATGATCATTGGAAGCTGAGGATAGACGTCCTTAAACTCTACTTCTTCCTCGTAAGGTGGGGGTCTTTTTGCTGAATCCATATGTGAGAAAGGTGTATTGACTTCTGCCATTCGTTTTTCTGTTACCTTCAACTCTTTTGCCATTTTCTCTATACCTCTGTCTCTTTTATCTTTTCTATCTTTTATCAGTTTTTGTCCTTCATTTTCAAACAGCTTAAGAACACCCAGCTCTCTTTGTCTCTTTTCTTTATGTTGTTCCCCTTTTTTCCCCTTCTTTTGATCTGCCTTATACGTGGATACAAGCACTTGCATTATCTTGATGACGTCTGGGTTAAGAGTCCCTTCCACTGGCCATGGTTGTTCAATGTCAGGCCAACGTTTATTCCATTTTCCAGATAACCTTGCAATACCATTAACTAGAGGATTACTATTTTGTACTACATCAACAGGAGTAATTACTTTTGTAGTTTTTATGTCCTTTTTCCCCATTGTAACGACTCTTTTATATGTATCTCTCCTTTATTTTTTATTATTTTTTTGTTTAATTTATTTTATATTTTATCTTTAAAAAAAAATATATATATATCTATTTTAGATTAAAAATAATTAATTAATCAATTAATCAATCAATTAATTAATCAACTAATTAATTAACCAATATATCCATTTATTTTATTTTACCAAATTATTGATTAGTGGCAATCTTACCACATCCGGTCAGGAAAAGTAAAGGAAAGTAGTCAACTTCAGAGCAATCCAAAAAAGAAAGACCTGTAATCCAGCAACACTACAGCACTCACAAACCAATTGCTTAATAATCACCCAATTACCTTAATTTTACAGAATAATGTCAGTGCTGGATTTCCAACACAACTCTAATCAAAACAACTCATTCACAAAAACCCTAATGTGGAAATATCAATTACATCAATTCATCAGTCTGTTGCCAAGTTCCTGTGAAATGGTCACAACATGAAATATTCTATGCATACACAATGTATCTATTATATCCTGTAAGGGAAAGTAGGTTTTGTGGATAGAACAGTACTGGCCTTAATTTGACTTGATCCGTTGCAGCACACCCTGTCGCTTGATGTACTCGTCAGCACCTCCTCTCTCTCTCTCTGTCTCCTCCTTCTCATCTCTCATATCACAGAAGAACAAAGAACAGACAATAATTTAGTATTTTATGCATACCTATGTTCACATAGGCGCTAAGAAATAAGCAAACAGCTTAACTCAGGAATATTATAAATAGCGCAATAACATTTTATTTAATTAATTTTTTTAATAATTTTTTTAATCCGTCAACATATCTCTCATTTATCAATTCAATAGATCTCAATCAAATAGTTTCATAGTTAAACAACAGCTGATTTAACAAACAGAATACTTTAATCGTATGTAAGTCTCCCCCGCTGTCACGGTTTCGGCCGAGGCTGCTCCTCCTCCTGGTTCGGGCAGGCTTCGGCGGTCGTCGTCGCCGGAGTACTAGCTGCCACCGATCTATGTTTCATGTTCGTTTGGTTTTGTCTGGATGTTGTACACCTGTGTCTTGTTAGTCCTCGTTAGTGTCCTATTTAGTTCTCGTTGTGTGTGCTTGTCGTTGTGTGTGATTGCTTCTGTTTCGTGTTTGGAGCTACATTTTCCCGCCAGTGTTTTGGAGAGGTTATCTTGCACATGTTTGTGCGCCGTTTGTTTTGTCGCCTGTGTGCGCCGTGTATTCGCCTTCGGGCTTATTGTGCTTCTGTCTTTTATATATATTGCACTAAAGCCTTTGGACTGAGCCTCTGCGTCCTGCGCATGATTCATACACCACACCCACCTTCAGCACGCCTTGACAGAATCACACACCTTAATGGAATCAGCAGGATCGGCAGTGACGCCTGTGTCGCTCGAGGAGCATCTCCGTGGGCAAGAGGGCCAGATAAGACAACTGGAGACCGCTCTACAGGAGGTAATCAACACCTTGCACCGATGGGAGGCCAGCAGGGTACCCACACCTCCACCTACCCTGCCCACCCCATCGGTCGGTCCACCAGTCCCAGGTTCGGAACCCAGGGGGATTCGGCTCTCGCTCCCGAGGGCGTATGACGGAACAGCTGCCAGGTGTCAGGGGTTCCTCCTGCAGGTGGAGCTCTACCTGGCCACTGTACACCCGGTGCCCTCGGGATACGAGAGCGTTTCCGCTCTCATCTCCTGTCTCACGGGCAAGGCGTTGGAGTGGGCTAACGCCGAGTGGAGGAAGATGGACGCCAACACCATCACCTACGCCGAGTTCTCCCGCCGCTTCAAGGCCGTGTTCTACCATCCACCTGAGGGCAAAGCGGCGGGGGAGCGTCTAGTCCATTTGAGACAGGGGAGGAGGAGCGCTCAGGTGTTCGCTCTAGAGTACCGGACTCTAGCGGCGGATGCAGGGTGGAATGAACGGGCTCTCATCGACCATTTTCGATGTAGCCTACGAGAGGACGTTCAACGTGAGTTGGCCTGCAGGGATACCCATCTTACCTTCGACCAGTTGGTCGATATGTCCATCCATCTGGACACCCTGCTGGCCACCCGTGGACGTCCCGAGGGGAGTCCGTCCATTCCGCCCTCCGGCACCTCCGAGCCGAGCCCTATGGAGCTCGGGGGTGCCGGCGCTAGAGAACGGAGGAGGAGGAGCCCGAGGGGGCCTGTCTCCTGCACCAAGTGCGGTCGTGGAGGGCACACTGCGGCCAGGTGCTGGGGAGGGTTCTCCGGGGGAGAAGACAACAGGCCACGCACTGGGGGGGCCTCCCAGGTGAGTAGACGTCCCACTTACCCAGAGCTTTCTGTTGTGCACTTTTGTATACCTGTTTGTTTTCCACAGGTTGCACCTCATTCCCAGCATAAGGCGCTAGTAGATTCAGGCGCAGCTGGGAATTTTGTTGATCGGAAGTTTTGTTTTGAGTTAGGGATCCCTCTCCTACCTGTTGACAAACCTTTTCCCGTTCATGCCTTAGATAGCCGCCCGTTGGGGTCGGGGTTGATCAGGGAGATCACAGCGCCACTTCGGATGTGTGCGCAGGGGGGTCATGAGGAGACTATACAGCTGTATCTGATCGACTCTCCTGCGTACCCAGTGGTGCTGGGAATTCCCTGGTTAAGCACCCATAACCCTGCTATTTCGTGGCAACAGAGGGCTCTCGATGGGTGGTCTGCTCAGTGCGAGGGGCGATGTCTGGGTGTTTCCGTGGGGGCGACTTCGGTGGAAAGTCCAAACCAAGTGCCCGCACTGCACATTCCGCCTGAATATGGGGATTTAGCTCTCGTGTTTAGCAAAACTAGGGCGACGCAGTTGCCTCCTCATAGACAGGGGGATTGTGCGATTGATCTCCAGGCAGGAGCAGCGCTCCCACGGAGCCATGTGTATCCTTTGTCTCAAGAGGAGAGAAAAGCTATGGAGACTTACATAGCCGAATCTTTGAGACAGGGATACATTCGGCCCTCCACTTCTCCCGCCTCCTCAAGCTTCTTTTTTGTGAAAAAGAAAGATGGAGGGTTGCGCCCGTGCATAGATTACCGTGGTCTCAATCAGATTACTGTGAAATACAGTTATCCACTCCCTCTGATTGCGACCATGATGGAGTCATTGCATGGAGCGCGGTTTTTCACAAAACTGGATCTCAGGAGCGCGTATAACTTGGTGCGCATTAGGGAGGGTGACGAATGGAAGACAGCGTTTAGTACCACGTCAGGTCATTTCGAATATCTCATCATGCCATATGGGTTGATGAATGCTCCATCAGTCTTCCAATCCTTCGTAGATGACATTTTCCGGGATATGCAGGGACAAGGGGTGGTCGTGTACATTGATGACATTCTGGTGTACTCGTCTACCCGAGCCGAGCATATAACCCTGGTGCGTCGTGTATTGAGGAGGCTGTTGGAGCACGACCTATATGTCAAGGCAGAGAAATGTCTATTTTTCCAGGAGTCGGTCTCCTTTTTGGGTTATCGGTTGTCCGCGTCAGGGGTGAGAATGGAGGTGGATCGTGTGTCCGCTGTGCGTAATTGGCAAACCCCAACTACTGTAAAAGAGGTGCAGCAGTTTTTGGGCTTTGCGAATTACTACCGGAGGTTTATCCGGGGTTTTGGACAGGTGGCAGCTCCCATCACGTCCCTTCTGAAGGGGGGTCCGGTGCGCCTGCAGTGGTCAGCCGATGCGGACAGGGCCTTTAGGAGACTGAAGGACCTGTTTACGTCGGCTCCGGTGCTGGCGCATCCGGATCCCGCATTACCCTTTCAGGTCGAGGTAGACGCGTCTGAGGCTGGTATAGGGGCCGTTCTCTCTCAACGGTCCGGCACGCCACCTAAACTCCGCCCCTGTGCTTTTTACTCAAAGAAGCTCAGCCCGGCGGAGCGTAACTATGACGTTGGGGACAGGGAGCTGTTAGCTGTAGTTCAAGCCCTTAAGGTGTGGAGGCATTGGCTTGAGGGGGCTCAACACCCTTTCCTCATTTTGACTGACCATCGGAACCTGGAGTACATCCGGGCAGCGAGGAGACTGAACCCTCGCCAGGCTCGATGGAGTATGTTTCTCACCAGGTTCGTATTTAAAATCACGTACATCCCTGGGTCCCAGAATGGTAAGGCGGATGCGCTGTCCCGGCGGTATGACACGGAGGAGAGGTCCGTTGAGCCCACTCCCATACTACCGGAGTCTTGCCTTGTGGCACCGGTGGTGTGGGAGGTCGATGCCGAAATCGAGCGAGCGTTGCGTTCCGACCCCAGCCCTCCACAGTGTCCTGAGGGTCGGAAGTACGTTCCGCTCGAGATTCGGGATCGACTCATTTACTGGGCTCACACGTCACCCTCCTCTGGACATCCGGGTATCGGCCGGACGGTGCATTGCCTTAGCACTAAATACTGGTGGCCCACTTTGGCTAGGGATGTGAGGGTTTATGTCTCCTCCTGCTCGGTGTGTGCCCAGTGTAAGGCGCCCCGACATCTGCCCAGGGGTAAGTTACAACCCCTGCCCGTTCCACAACGACCATGGTCCCACCTCTCGGTGGATTTTGTGACAGACCTTCCCCTCTCTCAGGGGAATACCACCATCCTGGTCGTTGTGGACCGGTTCTCTAAGGCCTGTCGTCTTCTCCCTATGTCGGGTCTTCCTACTGCCCTACAGACCGCTGAGGCCCTATTTACCCACGTCTTCCGGCATTACGGGGTACCCGAGGATATAGTGTCTGATCGAGGCCCCCAGTTTACCTCTCGTGTTTGGAGAGCATTCATGGAGCGTTTGGGGATCTCGGTTAGCCTTACCTCAGGGTACCACCCGGAGAGTAACGGGCAGGTAGAACGTGTCAACCAGGATGTGGGTAGGTTTCTGAGGTCGTATTGCCAGGACCGGCCGGAGGAGTGGGCACGGTACATTCCCTGGGCCGAGATGGCCCAGAACTCTCTCCGCCACTCCTCTACTAACCTAACCCCCTTCCAATGTGTGTTAGGTTACCAGCCGGTTCTGGCACCTTGGCAGCAGAGCCAGATCGAGGCCCCTGCGGTGGATGATTGGATGAGGCGCTCGGAAGAGACGTGGAACGCTTCCCACGTCCACCTGCAGCGGGCCGTCCTTCGTCACAAGGCGAGCGCCGATCTCCACCGCAGTGAGGGGCCGGTGTACGCACCCGGAGATCGAGTCTGGCTCTCTACCAGAAACCTACCCCTCCGCCTGTCCTGCCGGAAGCTGGGTCGGCGGTTTGTGGGGCCCTTTAAAGTCCTGAGAAGATTGAACGAGGTGTGTTATAGGTTACATCTACCTGTTGAGTATAAGAATATTAACCCCTCGTTCCATGTGTCTCTTCTCAGGCCGGTGGTAGCTGGTCCACTCCAGGACAATGAGATAGGGGAGACTCCTCCGCCCCCACTGGACATCGAGGGGGCTCCGGCGTACACCGTTCGGTCCATCTTGGACTCTATACGCCGGATGGGGGGTCTCCAGTATCTCGTGGAGTGGGAGGGGTACGGCCCGGAGGAGCGGTACTGGGTCCCGCGGAGGGACATCCTAGACCCATCTCTCCTGTCGGAGTTCCACCGGGACCATCCCGCGCGCCCTGCTCCGCGTCCTCCTGGTCGTCCCCGAGGCCGGGGTCGGCGCACGGCTGGAGCCGCGCGTCAAGGGGGGGGTACTGTCACGGTTTCGGCCGAGGCTGCTCCTCCTCCTGGTTCGGGCAGGCTTCGGCGGTCGTACTAGCTGCCACCGATCTATGTTTCATGTTCGTTTGGTTTTGTCTGGATGTTGTACACCTGTGTCTTGTTAGTCCTCGTTAGTGTCCTATTTAGTTCTCGTTGTGTGTGCTTGTCGTTGTGTGTGATTGCGCTTCTGTTTCGTGTTTGGAGCTACATTTTCCCTCCAGTGTTTTGGAGAGGTTATCTTGCACATGTTTGTGCGCCGTTTGTTTTGTCGCCTGTGTGCGCCGTGTATTCGCCTTCGGGCTTATTGTGCTTCTGTCTTTTATATATATTGCACTAAAGCCTTTGGACTGAGCCTCTGCGTCCTGCGCATGATTCATACACCACACCCACCTTCAGCACGCCTTGACACCCGCCCTCTCTGTCTGCTCTGAGTCTGCATCTCCCAGCAACTCAGTGCAGGCAGGGGAGTGGCATATTTGCTCTACGTAACTCTAAACTCATAAAATCCCACGCATGCGTAGTTCATTCACCAGTGCGATTTCAGAGTGGAAGGAGCTCTCAAGCAGCTCTCTCCCAGCTAGACAACAGAAAGTAGACAGACCAGCTGTACCTCCGTTCCGTCCCCCCATATACAAACAGTAACACTTAACAAAACTCACAAACCAACACAGAACATAGAACACATATCCTACTTCGAATTTTCTTATCTTCACTTATTGTAATCTGCAGATTTATAGTTATTTTCTTATCCATTACAAAACATCTCTATACACTCTTAAAAAGTCCGCCCTGTAGGCTCATGATATTCTAATAGTTAGTAAACGTTCTCTTTTTATAGAGACTCATAAGATTTTTAACCTTAACGTCCTTCCAGGGGGCTCATTTATAGTTAACAATTATTAACGTTCTCACCAATGGAGACTCATAAGATTTTTTTACCTTAACTTACATATTTCCTTATGAAAACAAAAACCCCTGTTCTCAACCAAAACATATATACAGTGGGGAGAACAAGTATTTGATACACTGCCGATTTTGCAGGTTTTCCTACTTACAAAGCATGTAGAGGTCTGTAATTTTTATCATAGGTACACTTCAACTGTGAGAGGCGGAATCTAAAACAAAAATCCAGAAAATCACATTGTATGATTTTTAAGTAATTAATTTGCATTTTATTGCATGACATAAGTATTTGATACATCAGAAAAGCAGAACTTAATATTTGGTACAGAAACCTTTGTTTTCAATTACAGAGATCATACGTTTCGTGTAGGTCTTGACCAGGTTTGCACACACTGCAGCAGGGATTTTGGTCCACTCCTCCATACAGACCTTCTCCAGATCCTTCAGGTTTCGGGGCTGTCGCTGGGCAATACGGACTTTCAGCTCCCTCCAAAGATGTTCTATTGGGTTCAGGTCTGGAGACTGGCTAGGCCACTCTAGGACCTTGAGATGCTTCTTACGGAGCCACTCCTTAGTTGCCCTGGCTGTGTGTTTCAGGTCGTTGTTATGCTGGAAGACCCAGCCACGACCCATCTTCAATGCTCTTACTGAGGGAAGGAGGTTGTTGGCCAAGATCACGCGATACATGGCCCCATCCATCCTCCCCTCAATACGGTGCAGTCGTCCTGTCCCCTTTGCAGAAAAGCATCCCCAAAGAATGATGTATCCACCTCCATGCTTCACGGTTGGGATGGTGTTCTTGGGGTTGTACTCATCCTTCTTCTTCCTCCAAACACGGCGAGTGGAGTTTAGACCAAAAAGCTCAATTTTTGTCTCATCAGACCACATGACCTTCTCCCATTCCTCCTCTGGATCATCCAGATGGTCATTGGCAAACTTCAGACGGGCCTGGAAATTGCGCTGGCTTGAGCAGGGGGACCTTGCGTGCGCTGCAGGATTTTAATCCATGACGGCGTAGTGTGTTACTAATGGTTTTCTTTCAGTCTGTGGTCCCAGCTCTCTTCAGGTCATTGACCAGGTCCTGCCGTGTAGTTCTTGGCTGATCCCTCACCTTCCTCATGATCATTGATGCCTCACGAGGTGAGATCTTGCATGGAGCCCCAGACCGAGGGTGATTGACCGTCATTTTGAACTTCTTCCATTTTCTAATAATTGCGCCAACAGTTGTTGCCTTCTCACCAAGCTGCTTGCCTATTGTCCTGTAGCCCATCCCAGCCTTGTGCAGGTCTACAATTTTATCCCTGATGTCCTTACACAGCTCTCTGGTCATGGCCATTGTGGAGAGTGTCACGATCGTCAGGGAGAGACCAATGCGCAGCGTGATGAATGAACATGTTTACTTTATTAAATTAAAGCACGAACAAAACAACAAACGACTCGTAACGTCCACGGTGACAATGACCGAACACGGAACAAAAACCCACAAACACAAAGTGAAAAACAGACAGTTAAATATGGCTCCCAATCAGAGACAACCAGCCAACAGCTGACACTCATTGCCTCTGATTGGGAGTCACTAAGGCAAACATAGAAAACAACAAACCAGAACCCCCAACATAGAAATAAACCACATAGAATGAACACACCCTGGCTCAACATATAGAGTCCCAGAGCCAGGGTGTGACAGAGAGGTTGGAGTCTGTTTGATTGAGTGTGTGGACAGGTGTCTTTTATACAGGTAACGAGTTCAAACAGGTGCAGTTAATACAGGTAATGAGTGGAGAACAGGAGGGCTTCTTAAAGAAAAACTAACAGGTCTGTGAGAGCCGGAATTCTTACTGGTTGGTAGGTGATCAAATACTTATGTCATGCAATAAAATGCAAATTAATTACTTAAAAATCATACAATGTGATTTTCTGGATTTTTGTTTTAGATTCCGTCTCTCACAGTTGAAGTGTACCTATGATAAAAATTACAGACCTCTACATGCTTTGTAAGTAGGAAAACCTGCAAAATCGGCAGTGTATCAAATACTTGTTCTCCCCACTGTATGTATATATCTCTAAAATAAATCTTATCCTAACATGAGTCGACACACAGATTAAACACAACAGAGACGTCTTTATTTTATTATTTTTCTCTCTCCCACACACACACACATACACAGTTTAAACAAGAATGCATCCGTTCATACAATGCACTAAGCATGCTACCGTCGCTCCTTATTTCTCATTGTTCCTTCCTAAATTTGTGCTACCTCGAGTTGCAGATTATTCAATGAGAGGTTACTTCGAACATATACTTCGTCAACTATATTCCGAGAGGTAACGTGCAATTGAATGTATCTTCCACAAATTCACAGTTCCCAGAACTGACCCGAAAGTCAATCTAATGACTCTCCTAGGATTTATGGCCCATCTTAATGATCGCCTCGTTTGAGGGCTTCCTTAAAATCAGCAACGTCCTAAAAGTATACTTTTTCCTTATTTCCTGGCCTTATTCCTTCATGCTTTTCCTGGACACTCCTTTTAATTTTATTCAAGCCAAATATCAGTGTGCCCAGTATTAATAATTCCTATAGACACTCACCCCTGTTTGCGTTGTTCCCAACGCAAACTAATTTAGAAATTTAGAACGGATTCTCATCACACAGCAAATAACAGCAAAGCGCACACACAAGTCCTTTGATGGTACATCTGAACGCACACACATACACAAGCACACGAACCGACCAGCGCCCAAAGCTGTGAGAAATCTCACCTTATCTGCCAGAGTCTTGAGCGGGAGTCACTTCGCAGCCCATGAATGGAATGCTGAGAAAAGACGCAATACGTCCCAAATCCTTGTCGCCATTCTGTGGTGTCCAGGACAACGATGCTGATTATGCTGTGATGATAAGAATTCCGCTGACGCTGTACTTTGATTATAAAGGTTTATTGTATCAAAGGATTCCAGCGTCAATTTACAGACATCTGCAGATATCTGGAGAATAACCGGACCCAATCCCTAATATGTTATTTCTCTCCGTCCTTTGTTCAAAACATGGTATTTATCCTATGTAACATAAGATGGGTGGTTTTTTGACAGACCAATCCCTGGCCTCCATATATGTCCAAGTGTCCTCTATTCCAAGAAGCCTATGTAGTAATGCTTTCCAGATGTTTCAGCAAAGCAGAGTAGAGTTCATCTATTACACCATTTGCAAATGTCAGCAAAATCATAGACCTTCAGACACTACAATCACATTTACATAAATATTCAGACCCTTTACTCAGTACTTTGTTGAAGCACCTTTGGTAGCGAATACAGCATCGAGTCTTCTTGGGTATGATGCTACAAGCTTGGCAAACCTGTATTTGGGGAGTTTCTCCCATTTATCTCTGCAGATCCTCTCAAGCTCTGTCAGGTTGGTTGCACAGCTACTTTTAGGTCTCTCCAGAGATGTTAGATCGGGTTCAAGTCCGAGCTCTGGCTGGGCCACTCAAGGACATTCAGAGACTTGTCCCGAAGCCACTCCTGCGTTGTCTTGGCTGTGTGCTTAGGGTCGTTGTCCTGTTGAGGTCCTGAGCATCCTAGAGCAGGTTTTCATCAAGGATCTCTCTGTACTTTGCTCCGTACATTTTTCTCTCGATCCTGACTAGTCTCCCAGTCCCTGCCGCTGAAAAACATCCCCAAAGCATGATGCTGCCACCACCATGCTTCACCGTAGGGATGGTGCCAGGTTTCCTCCAGACGTGACGCTTGGCATTCAGGCCAAAGAGTTCAATCTTGGTTTCATCAGACCAGAAAATCTTGTTTCTCATGGTCTGAGAGTCTTTAGGTGACTTTTGGCAAACTACAAGCGGGCTGTCATGTGCATTTTTACTGAGGAGTGGCTTCCATCTGGCCACTCTACCATAAAGGCCTGATTGGGGGAGTGCTGCAGAGATGATTGTCCTTCTGGAAGTTTCTTCCATCTCCACAGAGGAACTCTAGAGCTCTGTCAGAGTGACCATCAGGTTCTTGGTCACCTCCCTGACCAAGGCCCTTCTCCCCCGATTGCTCAGTTTGACCGAGTGGCCAGCTCTAGGAAGAGTCTTGGTGGTTCCAAACTTCTTTCATTTAAGAATGATGGAGGCCACTGTGTTCTTAGGGACCTTCAATGCTGCAGAAATGTTTTGGTACCCTTCCCCAGATCTGTGCCTCGATAAAAATTACAGACCTCTACATGCTTTGTAAGTAGGAAAAACTGCAAAATCGGCAGTGTATCAAATACTTGTTCTCCCCACTGTATGTATATATCTCTAAAATAAATCTTATCCTAACATGAGTCGACACACAGATTAAACACAACAGAGACGTCTTTATTTTATTATTTTTCTCTCTCCCACACACACACACATACACAGTTTAAACAAGAATGCATCCGTTCATACAATGCACTAAGCATGCTACCGTCGCTCCTTATTTCTCATTGTTCCTTCCTAAATTTGTGCTACCTCGAGTTGCAGATTATTCAATGAGAGGTTACTTCGAACATATACTTCGTCAACTATATTCCGAGAGGTAACGTGCAATTGAATGTATCTTCCACAAATTCACAGTTCCCAGAACTGACCCGAAAGTCAATCTAATGACTCTCCTAGGATTTATGGCCCATCTTAATGATCGCCTCGTTTGAGGGCTTCCTTAAAATCAGCAACGTCCTAAAAGTATACTTTTTCCTTATTTCCTGGCCTTATTCCTTCATGCTTTTCCTGGACACTCCTTTTAATTTTATTCAAGCCAAATATCAGTGTGCCCAGTATTAATAATTCCTATAGACACTCACCCCTGTTTGCGTTGTTCCCAACGCAAACTAATTTAGAAATTTAGAACGGATTCTCATCACACAGCAAATAACAGCAAAGCGCACACACAAGTCCTTTGATGGTACATCTGAACGCACACACATACACAAGCACACGAACCGACCAGCGCCCAAAGCTGTGAGAAATCTCACCTTATCTGCCGGAGTCTTGAGCGGGAGTCACTTCGCAGCCCATGAATGGAATGCTGAGAAAAGACGCAATACGTCCCAAATCCTTGTCGCCATTCTGTGGTGTCCAGGACAACGATGCTGATTATGCTGTGATGATAAGAATTCCGCTGACGCTGTACTTTGATTATAAAGGTTTATTGTATCAAAGGATTCCAGCGTCAATTTACAGACATCTGCAGATATCTGGAGAATAACCGGACCCAATCCCTAATATGTTATTTCTCTCCGTCCTTTGTTCAAAACATGGTATTTATCCTATGTAACATAAGATGGGTGGTTTTTTGACAGACCAATCCCTGGCCTCCATATATGTCCAAGTGTCCTCTATTCCAAGAAGCCTATGTAGTAATGCTTTCCAGATGTTTCAGCAAAGCAGAGTAGAGTTCATCTATTACACCATTTGCAAATGTCAGCAAAATCATAGACCTTCAGACACTACAATCACATTTACATAAATATTCAGACCCTTTACTCAGTACTTTGTTGAAGCACCTTTGGTAGCGAATACAGCATCGAGTCTTCTTGGGTATGATGCTACAAGCTTGGCAAACCTGTATTTGGGGAGTTTCTCCCATTTATCTCTGCAGATCCTCTCAAGCTCTGTCAGGTTGGTTGCACAGCTACTTTTAGGTCTCTCCAGAGATGTTAGATCGGGTTCAAGTCCGAGCTCTGGCTGGGCCACTCAAGGACATTCAGAGACTTGTCCCGAAGCCACTCCTGCGTTGTCTTGGCTGTGTGCTTAGGGTCGTTGTCCTGTTGAGGTCCTGAGCATCCTAGAGCAGGTTTTCATCAAGGATCTCTCTGTACTTTGCTCCGTACATTTTTCCCTCGATCCTGACTAGTCTCCCAGTCCCTGCCGCTGAAAAACATCCCCAAAGCATGATGCTGCCACCACCATGCTTCACCGTAGGGATGGTGCCAGGTTTCCTCCAGACGTGACGCTTGGCATTCAGGCCAAAGAGTTCAATCTTGGTTTCATCAGACCAGAAAATCTTGTTTCTCATGGTCTGAGAGTCTTTAGGTGACTTTTGGCAAACTACAAGCGGGCTGTCATGTGCATTTTTACTGAGGAGTGGCTTCCATCTGGCCACTCTACCATAAAGGCCTGATTGGTGGAGTGCTGCAGAGATGATTGTCCTTCTGGAAGTTTCTTCCATCTCCACAGAGGAACTCTAGAGCTCTGTCAGAGTGACCATCAGGTTCTTGGTCACCTCCCTGACCAAGGCCCTTCTCCCCCGATTGCTCAGTTTGACCGAGTGGCCAGCTCTAGGAAGAGTCTTGGTGGTTCCAAACTTCTTTCATTTAAGAATGATGGAGGCCACTGTGTTCTTAGGGACCTTCAATGCTGCAGAAATGTTTTGGTACCCTTCCCCAGATCTGTGCCTCGACACAATCCTGTCTCTGAGCTCTACGGACAATTCCTTCGACCTCATGGCTTTGTTTTTGCTCTGACATGCACTGTAAACTGTGGGACCTTATATAGACAGGTGTGTGCCTTTCCAAATCATGTCCAATCAATTGAATTTACCACAGGTTGACTCCAATCAAGTTGTAGAAACATCTCAAGGATGATCAATGGAAACAGGATGCACCTGAGCTCAATTTCGAGTCTCATAGCAAAGGGGCTGAATACCTATGTAAATATGGTATTTCTGTTTTGTATTTTTAATAAATTTGCAAAAATGTATTAAAACCTGTTTTCACTTTGTCATTATGGGGTTATTGTGTGTAGCTTGCTGAGGATTTTTATTTATTTAATCCATTTTAGAATAACACTGTGGAAAAAGTTAAGGGGTCTGAATACTTTCCAAAAGCACTGTAAATAATGAAACAAATATTGATTCCCGTTACATTAGTGGTCTCAAACTCCTGGCCTGCGTGCCACGTCAGCTCCATACGCTGCAGTTTGGTGGTCCCAGGCCTGGAGTGTGAGACCACCACAAATGTACAAAACCAGAGCCATAGATATAGAACATTTAATGGAACCATTAATTTTATTGTTCTTTTTTTCAAATCAATTTCTTTGGGTCGCATACACATATTTAGCAGATGTTATCACAGGTGCAGCGAAATGCTTATGTTTCTAGCGCCAACAGTGCAGTAATACCTAACAAACACAAAACAATGCACACAAATCCCCCCAAAATGTAAAGAAATAAATTATGAAAAATATACACTTTTTACACTGTTCGCTGATCTAAGTTGGTCTGGAAATGTCGTCTAGCTACAGTAAATTCATTATTCCTGAAGAGAATCATGATCTCTTTTCTAATCAATTTCTCCCTGTGCAGTTGTCTGAGTTATTTGAACCGGAATCCATTTATTATTTTTCCTTTGTTCCGAGTTGGGAGTGAGAGTGCTAGATTCAGGTTCTTTTTTGGCAATTTTCTCCACAGTCTATCCCTGCTGGAAGCATTTGATGCAAGGAAGTGTTAGTGTAAGAAAGCCTATTGATTTCCTGACACAGGCCATATGAATACACTCCGTTCTGACAGCCCAAGTCGCTGAGCTTTTCTTCAGGTCATGTGAGGTGTTTCTTTGATAGGATCAGACATTGCAATGAAAAAACAGAATCCTTACCATTATTGGGGCTAACATGAAGACAATTAGTGGTCCTCTGTAGCTCAGTTGGTAGAGCATGGCGCTTGTAACGCCAGGGTAGTGGGTTCGATCCCCGGGACCACCCATACGTAAAAATGTATGCACACATGACTGTAAGTCGCTTTGGATAAAAGCGTCTGCTAAATGGCATATTATTATATTATAATTAGTCAGATATGTTTATGCTGTATAGCCAACTTCTATGGTCATTGCCTTGGTCATTGTTTGGCCATGATAACGACAAGAGGAGTTTGCTATAAAGCACAGAATTTGGACCAGGCTAAGAGACAATATCAATGTCTAGACTACATACTGTCAAATACTTAATTCCAGTTTCATTCTCTTTTTCCAGATGGACTGGCTCACACCAGAGATATGAAGTGTGTTATGTGAAGCCAAGGTGTCATCCCACCTTGCAGGTGGTGGGGAGAGATGCTGCATTCTGTTGCCATGACAGTGGAAGTCCTCTTTGTTATGTTGTTTCTGACCTGTACTCAGTGTAATCCCGTGGCAGACTTGTCAGTGAGCCGGGAACGCTTGGAGCGTGTCCTGACCCAGGCCAGAGAGGACAAGCAGGACAAGCAGCAGGCCTCAGTGGGGGCGCTCAGCTACAGCACCCAACAGCGGCTGGAGGAGATCAGCTTCATGGGCCTGGAGGCCAACAGAGGGGCAAGCAATATAACCTCTGTCAACAGATCCAGGCCAAACTCCATCTCCCAGAAACTTGCTGGATCCAAGGGTGGGAAGGCATCACAGGAGTTGTGGGAAGAGCAAGAGGGGGGCCTGAGCCGAGTAGACGAGGGTCCCACGAGTGAAACAAATCTCTCTCTTGACGCTAACGATGAGTACGCATATCCAGATTACAGGGGGAAGGGCTGCATGGATGAGAGTGGCTTTGTGTTTGCCATTGGGGAGACGTTTACCCCAGGGCCCTCCACATGCCCTTGCCTCTGCACGGACGAGGGACCCCTGTGTGCCAAGCCTGAATGTCCCAAAGTTCACCCTCGCTGCATCCGGGTGGACACCAGCCAGTGCTGTCCAGAGTGCAAGGAGAAGAAGAACTACTGTGAGTTCAGGGGAAAGGTCTACACAATGCTACAAGAGTTTAAGGTGAGTCTGGAAATGATATCTTTAAAGGTTCACAGGGTCTTATTCTCTAGGAACCAAACATAAGCAAACGAGCCAAAACGAGAATGGATTACCTGAACGTGTCCAATAAGAAACGCTTGTGTTTGTCATCCGTTGCAAAACGTTTTTCTACATGAATACAACCCAGGTGATGATGACATCCTTAGGCAGCCTCTTTCATAGTGCTATTTAATTTAAATATGTTTTCTTGTGACAGTGTTCTTGTGACAGTCTGTGCTTCAAGAGATCGACCTCTGAATTGAAAAGAAACTCCAGCACACTGATGATCTAGTAGCCGATTAAACTGTAGGATTTAGGATGGAGTTGAGCGGCAACTTGTGTGGGCAGACTGGAGCTCCGACGTCACATAAAATGAATTACACACGACCAGTGGTTGAAAAAGTACCCAATTATCATACTTGAGTAAAAGTAAAGATACCTTAATAGAAAATGACTCAAGTAAAAGTGAAAGTCATCCAGTAAAATACTAGTTTAGTAAAAGTCTAACAGTATTTGGTTTTAAATATACTTAAGTATAAAAAGTACATGTAATTGCTAAATATACTTAAGTATCAAAAGTAAAAGTATAAATCTTTTCAAATTCCTCATATTAAGCAACCCAGACGGCACCTTTTTCTTTTTCTTTTCTTTTTTTTACGGATAGCAAGGGGCACACGCCAACACTCAGACATAATTTACAAATGAAGCATGTGTGTTCAGTGAGTCTGCCAGATCAGAGGCAGTAGGGATGACCAGGGATGTTCCCTTGATAAGTGTGTGAATTGGACCATTTTTCTTTCCTGCTAAGCATTCAAAATGTAACAATTACTTTTGGATGTCAGGGTGTATGAGTAAAAGTTAAAGCTGTCAAAAATATTATAAATAGTAAAGTAGAGTACAGATAACCCAAAAAACTACGATAAAGTATTTTTACTTAAGTACTTTACACCTCTGCACACAACATTGTTCTGTGTAATTGCGAGCTATTCTTTGAATGCTGAAATGACGTCGGAGCTCCAGTCCACCCATATAAGTCGCCGCTCAACTCCATCGTAAATCGTGGACTTTAGTCGGCTGGTAATCTAGATGCTCCACAGTTTTAATGGATCTTGTTACCAACGTTTCGGTCTCAGTAGACCTTCCATCGGGGAAACTGTTGATAGATTGCCAGTTGTATATTGTGTTTACCGTGAATACTATACCAATATACTTTTCAGTGCATCAAGCAAACAAGCAGCGAAGCACATTTATAATGGCAAAAGCCAGCATTTATTTTATTCACACAAAGTTTGGATATTACTTGGGGCTGCTAAATTGAATAGTATGTTTAAGCTTAAGAGTCATTTTGTTAATATTCTTATCTTGATATATTGTAGTCTTGGTGGAGTTATCTATTTTAAGCCAAGCCCAGGAGACCTCAAAAGGGCTTATTCCTTGATTTCTCTTAGAAGCTCCCTCCACAACTATTCCATCAGCCTTCTATTCTATCTTTGATTTAAAAAATGGTATTATATGTGACTGTTTAATGCGTCCCTTTGTGCTAGCACTGGACGGTCACACCAGGAGGTTAGGTCTAATATGGGACTTATTTCCGTTAATGCAGGGTGATACAAGCAGCTCTGTGGAGAGAGCGAGAGAGAGAGAGAGAGAGAGAGAGAGAGAGAGAGAGAGAGCGAGAGAGAGAGAGATCAGCAAGAGAGAATGGAAAGAGAGAGAAACCCACTTCCACTAAAGTAAATGGCTCCTATCCTCTGTGGATGCCTGCCTAGGGGATTAGAAACAAAGCAACAGGCAGAGCCTTGTGGTTGTACCAGTGACTCGCTCAATACTGAAGTGGTCAGATGACGCAGATGCTATGCTACAGGACTATTTTGCTAGTATATATTGGAATATGTTCTGTGATTTAACTAATGGCATTGAGGAGTATACCACCTCACTCACCGGCTTCATCAATAAGTGCATTGACGACGTCGTCCCCACAGTGACCGTACGTACATATCCCAACCAGAAGCCATGGATTACAGGCAACATCAGCACCGAGCTAAAGGCTAGAGCTGCTGCTTTCAAGGAGCAGGACACTAATCCGGACGCTTACAGTGGGGAAAAAAAGTATTTAGTCAGCCACCAATTGTGCAAGTTCTCCCACTTAAAAAGATGAGAGAGGCATGTAATTTTCATCATAGGTACACGTCAACTATGACAGACAAAATGAGAAAAAAAAATCCAGAAAATCACATTGTAGGATTTTTTATGAATTTATTTGCAAATTATGGTGGAAAATAAGTATTTGGTCAATAACAAAAGTTTCTCAATACTTTGTTATATACCCTTTGTTGGCAATGACACAGGTCACACGTTTTCTGTAAGTCTTCACAAGGTTTTCACACACTGTTGCTGGTATTTTGGCCCATTCCTCCATGCAGATCTCCTCTAGAGCAGTGATGTTTTGGGGCTGTCGCTGGGCAACACGGACTTTCAACTCCCTCCAAAGATTTTCTATGGGGTTGAGATCTGGAGACTGGCTAGGCCACTCCAGGACCTTGAAATGCTTTTTACGAAGCCACTCCTTTGTTGGCCGGGCGGTGTGTTTGGGATCATTGTCATGCTGAAAGACCCAGCCACGTTTCATCTTCAATGCGCTTGCTGATGGAAGGAGGTTTTCACTAAAAATCTCACGATACATGGCCCCATTCATTCTTTCCTTTACACGGATCAGTCGTCCTGGTCCCTTTGCAGAAAAACAGCCCCAAAGCATGATGTTTCCACCCCCATGCTTCACAGTAGGTATGGTGTTCTTTGGATGCAACTCAGCATTCTTTGCCCTCCAAACACGACGAGTTGAGTTTTTACCAAAAAGTTCTATTTTGGTTTCATCTGACCATATGACATTCTCCCAATCCTCTTCTGGATCATCCAAATGCACTCTAGCAAACTTCAGATGGGCCTGGACATGTACTGGCTTAAGCAGGGGGACACGTCTTGCACTGCAGGATTTGAGTCCCTGGCGGCTTAGTGTGTTACTGATGGTAGGCTTTGTTACTTTGGTCCCAGACCTCTGCAGGTCATTCACTAGGTCCCCCCGTGTAGTTCTGGGATTTTTGCTCACCGTTCTTGTGATCATTTTGACCCCACGGGGTGAGATCTTGCGTGGAGCCCCAGATCGAGGGAGATTATCAGTGGTCTTGTATGTCTTCCATTTCCTAATAATTGCTCCCACAGTTGATTTCTTCAAACCAAGCTGCTTACCTATTGCAGATTCAGTCTTCCCAGCCTGGTGCAGGTCTACAATTTTGTTTCTGGTGTCCTTTGACAGCTCTTTGGTCTTGGCCATAGTGGAGTTTGGAGTGTGACTGTTTGAGGTTGTGGACAGGTGTCTTTTATACTGATAACAAGTTCAAACAGGTGCCATTAATACAGGTAACGAGTGGAGGACAGGGGAGCCACTTAAAGAAGAAGTTACAGGTCTGTGAGAGCCAGAATTCTTGCTTGTTTGTAGGTGACCAAATACTTATTTTCCACCATAATTTGCAAATAAATTCATTAAAAATCCTACAATGTGATTTTCTGGAAAAAAAAATCTCAATTTGTCTGTCATAGTTGACGTGTACCTATGATGAAAATTACAGGCCTCTCTCATCTTTTTAAGTGGGAGAACTTGCACAATTGGTGGCTGACTAAATACCCCACTGGATAAGAAGTCCCGCTATGCCCTCAGACGAACTATCAAACAGGCAAAGCGTAAATACAGGACTAAGATTGAATCCTACTACACCGGCTCTGACGCTCATCGGATGTGGCAGGGCTGGCAAACGATTATGGACTACAAAGGGAAACCCAGTCGCGAGCTTCCCAGTGACGCGAGCCTACCAGATGAGCTAAATGCCTTTTATGCACGCTTCAAGGCAAGCAACACTGAAGCATGCATGAGAGCACCAGCTGTTCCGGACGACTGTGTGATCACGCTCTCTGTAGCCAATGTGAGCAAGACCTTTAAACAGGTCAACATTCACAAGGCCGCGGGGCCAGATGGATTACCAGGGCGTGTACTCAGAGCATGCGTGGATCAACTGGCAAGTGTCTTCACTGACATTTTCAACCTCTCCCTGACCGAGTCTATAATACCCACATGTTTCAAGCAGACCACCATAGTCCCTGTGCCCAAGAATGTGACGATAACCTGCCTAAATGACTACCGCCCCGTAGCACTCACGTCGGTAGCCATGAAGTGCTTTGAAAAGCTGGTCATGGCACACATCAACACCATCATCCTGGAAACCCTAGACCCACTACAATTTGTATACCGCCCCAACAGATCCACAGATGATGCAATCTCAATCGCACTCCACACTGCCCTTTCCCACCTGGACAAAAGGAACACCTATGTGAGAATGGTGTTCGTTGACTACAGCTCAGCGTTCAACACCATAGTGCCCACAAAGCTAATCACTAAGCTAAGGACCCTGGGACTAAACACTTCCCTCTGCAATTGGATTCTGGACTTCTTGACAGGTCGCCCCCAGGTGGTAAGGGTAGGCAACAACACATCTGCCACGCTGATCCTCAACACGGGGGCCCCTCAGGGGTGCATGCTTAGTCCCCTCCTGTACTCCCTGTTCACCCACGACTGCGTGGCATTGCACAACTCCAACACCATCATTAAGTTTGCTGATGACACAACAGTGGTAGGCCTGATCACTGACAATGATGAGACAGCCTATAGGGAGGAGGTCAGAGACCTGGCAGTGTGGTGCCAGGACAACAACCTCTCCCTCAATGTGAGCAAGACAAAGGAGATGATCATGGACTACAGGAAAAGGAGGGCCGAACAGGCCCCCATTAACATCGACGGGGCTGTAGTGGAGCGTGTCGAGAGTTTCAAGTTCCTTGGTGTCCACATCACCAACAAACTATCATGGTCCAAACACACCAAGACAGTCGTGAATAGGGCACGACAACACCTTTTCTCCCTCAGGAGACTGAAAAGATTTTGCATGGGTCCCCACATCCTCAAAAAGTTATACAGCTGCACCACCGAGAGCATCCTGACCGGTTGCATCACCGCCTGGTATAGCAAATGCTCAGCATCTGACCGTACGGCGCTACAGAGGGTAGTACGTATGGCCCAATACATCACTGGGGCTAAGCTTCCTGCCATCCAGGACCCATATACAGCTGCGGGAAAAATTAAGAGACCACTGCAAAATTATCAGTTTCTCTGGTTTTACTATTTATAGGTATGTGTTTGGGTAAAAATTACATTTTTGTTTTATTCTATAAACTACTGACAACATTTCTCCCAAATTCCAAATAAAAATATTGTCATTTAGAGCATGTATTTGCAGAAAATGACAACTGGTCAAAATAACAAAAAATATGCAGTGTTGTCAGACCTCGAATAATGCAAAGACAATAAGTTCATGTTCATTTTTAAACAACACAATAGTAATGTTTTAACTTAGGAAGAGTTCAGAAATCAATATTTGGTGGAATAACCCTGATTTTCAATCACAGCTTTCATGCGTCTTGGCATGCTCTCCACCAGTCTTTCACATTGATGTTGGGTGACTTTATGCCACTCCTGGTGCAAAAATTCAAGCAGCTCGGCTTTGTTTGATGGTTTGTGACCATCCATCTTCCTCTTGATCACATTCCAGAAGTTTAAATGGGGTTCAGGTCTGGAGATTGGGCTGGCCATGACAGGGTCTTGATCTGGTGGTCCTCCAACCACACCTTGATTGGCCTAGCTGTGTGGCATGGCGCATTGTCCTGCTGAAAAAAACAATCCTCAGAGTTGGGGAACAATGTCAGAGCAAAAGGAAGCAAGTTTTCTTCCAGGACAACCTTGTACGTGGCTTGATTCATGCGTCCTTCACAAAGACAAATCTGCCCGATTCCAGTCTTGCTGAAGCACCCCCAGATCATCACCGATCCTCCACCAAATTTCACAGTGGGTGCGAGACACTGTGGCTTGTAGGCCTCTCCAGGTCTCCGTCTAACCATTAGATGACCAGGTGTTGGGCAAAGCTGAAAATTGGACTCATCAGAGAAGATGACCTTACTCCAGTCCTCTACAGTCCAATCCTTATGGTATTTTGCAAACCTCAGCCTGGCTCTTCTTTGCTTCTCATTGATGAAGGGCTTTTTTCTAGCTTTGCACGACTTTAGCCCTGCCCCTAGGAGCCTGTTTCGAACCGTCCTCGCCGTGCACTTCACCCCAGCTGCCATTTGCCAATCTTTTTGTAGGTCACTTGATGTCATCCTACGGTTGTTGAGTGACATTCGAATGAGTTGGCGGTCATCCCGGTCAGTAGCTTTGTTGTCCCCAATGTCTGCTGCTTGACCTTGTTCTTATGAACCGCCGTCTTTGAAATGTTAAGGATGGAAGCAACCTGACGCTCACTGTATCCCTCTGCCAGTAAAGCCAGAATTGAACCTTTCTTTTCCTCACTCAAAACTTTCCTTTTCAACTCTTTTGACATGGTCAATAGTAATTTTTTGATTAATATTACTTTAGAGGTACTATTAGCACTGTTTTTGCCATCCAGCTGGTCCTATTGCAAGAGGATAGTGATGACCACAGCAGTGGTTTTTATACTTTTCCTCGTTAAATAAGATTTGGTTCATGTGATCACCTAATCAGTAGCTAATTCAGTAGAATGAGGTGTGCCTGTGCTGGAATTCAACAGACACTGGAATGGAATGGCTGTCATATATGTAGAGATGCTGATTTAAGAAACATTTGCAGTAGTCTCTTAATTTTTTCCAGAGCTGTATACAGTGGGGAAAAAAAGTATTTAGTCAGCCACCAATTGTGCAAGTTCTCCCACTTAAAAAGATGAGAGAGGCCTGTAATTTTCATCATAGGTACACGTCAACTATGACAGACAAATTGAGAATTTTTTTTCCAGAAAATCACATTGTAGGATTTTTAATGAATTTATTTGCAAATTATGGTGGAAAATAAGTATTTGGTCACCTACAAACAAGCAAGATTTCTAACTCTCACAGACCTCTAACTTCTTCTTTAAGAGGCTCCTCTGTCCTCCACTCGTTACCTGTATTAATGGCACCTGTTTGAACTTGTTATCAGTATAAAAGACACCTGTCCACAACCTCAAACAGTCACACTCCAAACTCCACTATGGCCAAGACCAAAGAGCTGTCAAAGGACACCAGAAACAAAATTGTAGACCTGCACCAGGCTGGGAAGACTGAATCTGCAATAGGTAAGCAGCTTGGTTTGAAGAAATCAACTGTGGGAGCAATTATTAGGAAATGGAAGACATACAAGACCACTGATAATCTCCCTCGATCTGGGGCTCCATACAAGATCTCACCCCGTGGGGTCAAAATGATCACAAGAACGGTGAGCAAAAATCCCAGAAACACACGGGGGGACCTAGTGAATGACCTGCAGAGAGCTGGGACCAAAGTAACAAAGCCTACCATCAGTAACACACTACGCCGCCAGGGACTCAAATCATGCAGTGCCAGACGTGTCCCCCTGCTTAAGCCAGTACATGTCCAGGCCCGTCTGAAGTTTGCTAGAGTGCATTTGGATGATCCAGAAGAGGATTGGGAGAATGTGATATGGTCAGATGACTTTTTGGTAAAAACTCAACTCGTCGTGTTTGGAGGACAAATAATGCTGAGTTGCATCCAAAGAACACCATACCTACTGTGAAGCATGGGAGTGGAAACATCATGCTTTGGGGCTGTTTTTCTGCAAAGGGACCAGGACGACTGATCCGTGTAAAGGAAAGAATGAATGGGGCCATGTATCGTGAGATTTTGAGTGAAAACCTCCTTCCATCAGCAAGGGCATTGAAGATGAAACGTGGCTGGGTCTTTCAGCATGACAATGATCCCAAACACACCGCCCGGGCAACGAAGGAGTGGCTTCGTTAGAAGCATTTCAAGGTCCTGGAGTGGCCTAGCCAGTCTCCAGATCTCAACCCCATAGAAAATCTTTGGAGGGAGTTGAAAGTCCGTGTTGCCCAGCGACAGCCCCAAAACATCACTGCTCTAGAGGAGATCTGCATGGAGGAATGGGCCAAAATACCAGCAACAGTGTGTGAAAACCTTGTGAAGACTTACAGAAAACGTTTGACCTGTGTCATTGCCAACAAAGTGTATATAACAAAGTATTGAGAAACTTTTGTTAGTGACCAAATACTTATTTTCCACCATAATTTGCAAATAAATTCATTAAAAATCCTACAATGTGATTTTCTGGATTTTTTTTCCTCATTTTGTCTGTCATAGTTGACGTGTACCTATGATGAAAATTACAGGCCTCTCTCATCTTTTTAAGTGGGAGAACTTGCACAATTGGTGGCTACTTTTTTTTCCCCACTGTATAGGCGGGGTCAGAGGAAGGCCCAAACAATTGTCAAAGACTCCAGTCACCCACGTCATAGACTATTCTCTCTACTACCGCACGGCAAGCGGTACCGGAGCGCCAGCTTCTACCCCCAAGCTATAAGACTGCTGAACAATTAATAAATGGCCACCCGGACTATTTTCATTGTCGCCCCCCCCCCCCCCCGCTGCTACTCGCTGTTTATTATCACTTTACCCCAACCTACATGTACAAACTACCTCGACTAATCTGTACCCCCGCACATTGACTCGGTACCGGTACCCCCTTTATATAGCCCCGCTATTGTTACGTAATTTTATTTTGTTACTTTTTATTTTTTACTTTAGTTTATTTGTAAATATTTTCTTAACTCTATTTCTTTAACTGCATTGTTGGTTAAGGGCTTGTAAGTAAGCATTTCACGGTAAGGTCCACCTACACCTGTTGTATTCGGCGCATGTGATTTGATTTGATTGCTGTGTTCTGCGGCGGTACAGTAAGTGGCATCTCTCTCTTGCCGTTTTTCACATTGGAGTGCCGGGCAGAAGCTCGAGCCGCTCTGCAATCGACTTGATCCATGCTGTTAGGATTAACCTATGTTCTCTGATTAAAAGGAAATGCTCACATGGCCACAAGTGGCTTCAGACTAAAGCCTACATCTCCAGTCAAGGGGGGTGACTTGGTTGAAGGCATATTGTCGACACGAGTTGCATCATACGGTCTTAGGCCCTTGTTTTTCTCCAATACTTTCAGACATGGAATGCTCCATTAATCAAACTGTTCTCTCTTGTTCACAAAGCAACACATTTGAAGCTTCTATCTTCTGTTTCCAACTGAGCACACAATCAGCACATTGATTTCCCTATTTTCGGTTGATTGTGCACTGAAGTTCATTTCTCGGCTCGTGTCTCCTTCAAGTGAAGTATTTATTTCCAATGAAGTCCTGTAAGATGGGACCTCCCTGTTTTCTAAGCTCTGTGGCTGAATGTTTGATGTTCAATGTCCTTATATTGGCTAGTGGACCAGACAGGTGTGTGTCTGTGTGTGTGTGCGAGTGAGTGAGTGCTTGCATGAGAGAGAGAGATTTTTAAACAAGTAGTCTTTTTCCCTCTGCCCCCAGGTGTCTCCGTGTGAGAAGTGTCGCTGTGAGGGGAGTGGAGAGGTGTTGTGCTCTGTGTCAGCTTGCCCTAAGACAGAGTGTGTGGACCCAGAGTATGAGCCTGATCAGTGCTGCCCCATCTGTAAGAACGGTGAGAGATCCTAATTGTCTCAACATGTATGGTACCTTAATACGGAACACATGCACCCATGCAGCATTGAGCCATTTCATTTACCATTTGGATTTGATTGTATGTCTTTGAGAAAACATACATGATTGGCCAGAAAAATTATTGCCAATAGTTGGTTTCAGTGCTAGATTTATGAATATGATTGTGTGATAATGTATGACTCTCTATTAGCCAGCCATGTTCGTTTCCAACGTGAACAGATATTCCTGGTTCGGTGCCACAATATGCTGGTGTGAATAAAAGGCGAGTCAGGGTTTGAGCATCCTGGGTTAGTGTGTGAGAGCGCTCTGATTTGAAAGCATTACACTGTCTTATAGGAGCGCTTCTCTGGCTCACTGGATTTTCTGAAATTGTTTCAGATGATTTTAGACAGCATGTCCTAGATTGTGTTCCCTTGTTTTTCTTGGCGTGACTCTAATGCAACATGGCAATGTCAGCAACGTTGCTTCCTTCAGCAAAATTAATGATGACTGGCGATATGTATCTCGGACGTGGCTTCTTAAAGTGATGCTGTTAACCACAAACAAGGGAAACGCTATCAACATGAAATTAAATACAGTGCATTCAGAAAGTATTCCGAACCCTTGACTTTTTCCACATTTTGTTACATTACAGCCATATTCAAAAATGGATTAAATTAAAAAAATTCCCTCATCAATCTACACACAATACCCCATAATGACAAAGAGAAAACTGGTTTTTAGAAATGTTTGCATATTTAAAAAAACTTAAACAGAAATGCCTTATTTACATAAGTATTCAGTACCGTTGATATGAGACTCGAAATTGCGTCCTGTTTCCATTGATCATCCTTGAGATGTTTCTACAACTTGATTGGAGTCCACCTGTGATAAATTCAAGTGATTCGACATGATTTGGAAAGGCACACACATGTCTATATAAGGTCCCACAGTTGACAGTGCATGTCAGAGCAAAAACCAAGCCATGAGGTTGAAGGAATTGTCCGTAGAGCTCCAAGACAGGAATTTGTTGAGGCACAGATCTGGGAAAGGGTACCAAAAAATGTCTGCAGCATTGAAGGTCCCCAAGAACACAGTCGCCTCCATCATTCTTAAATGGAAGAGGTTTGGAACCACCAAGACTCTTCCTAGAGCTAGCCACCCGGCCAAACTGAGCAATCGGGGGAGAAGGGCCTTGGTCAGGGAGATCACCAAGAACCCGATGCTCACTCTGACAGAGCTCCAGAGTTCCTTTGTGGAGATGGGAGAACCTTCCAGAAGGACAACCATCTCTGCAGCACTCCACCAATTAGGCCTTTATGGTAGAGTGGCCAGACGGAAGCCACTCCTCAGTAAAAGGCACATGACAGCCAAAAGGAACCTAAAGGACTCTCAGACCATGAGAAACAAGATTCTCTGGTCTGATGAAACCAAGATTGAACTCTTTGGCCTGAATGCCAAGCGTCACGTCTGGAGGAAACCTGGCACCATCCCTACGGTGAAGCATGGTGGTGGTAGCATAATGCTGTGGGGATGTTTTTCAGTGGCAGGGACTGGGAGACTAGTCAGGATCAAGGGAAAGATGAACGGAGCAAAGTACAGAGAGTTCCTTGATGAAAACCTGCTCCAGAGCGCTCAGGACCTCAGACTGGGGTGAAGGTTCACCTTCCAACAAGACAATGACTCTAAGCACACAGCTAAGACAATGCAGGAGTGGCTTCGGGACAAGTCTCTGAATGTCCTTGTCCAAGAAACCAATGGCCACTCTGACAGAGCTCCAGAGTTCCTCTGTGGAGAAGGGATAACCTTCCAGAAGGACAACCATCTCTGCAGCACTCCACCAATCAGGCCTTTATGGTAGTGGCCAGGCAGAAGCCACTCCTCAGTAAAAAACACATGACAGCCTGCTTGGAGTTTGCCAAAAGGCACCTAAAGGACTCTCAGACCATGAGAAACAAGATTCTCTGGTCTGATGAAACCAAGATTAGACTCTTTGGCATGAATGCCAAGTGTCACGTCTTGAGGAAATCTGTTACCATCCCATGTTTTTCAGCGGCAGGGACTGGGAGACTAGTCAGGATCAAGGGAAAGATGAATGAAGCAAAGTACAGAAAGATCCTTGATGAGAACCTGCTCCAGAGCGCTCAGGACCTCAGACTGGGGCGAAGGTTCACCTTCCAACAGGACAAGAACCCTAACCACACAGCAACCCCAAGACAACGCGGGAGTGGCTTCGGGACAAGTCTCTGAATGTCCTTGAGTGGCCCAGCCAGAGCCCGGACTTGAACCCGATCTAAAATCTCTGGAGGGACCTGAAAATAGCTGTGCAGCGACGCTCCCCATCCAACCTGACAGAGCTTGAGAGGATCTGCAGAGAAGAATGGGAGAAACTCCTCAAATACAGGTGTGCCAAGCTTGTAGCGTCAAACCCAAGAAGACTCGAGGCTGTAATCGCTGCCAAAGGTGCTTCAACAAAGTACTGAGTCTAAATAGTGGTCCTCTGTAGCTCAGCTGGTAGAGCACGGCGCTTGTAACGCCAAGGTAGTGGGTTCGATCCCCGGGACCACCCATACACAAAAATGTATGCACGCATGACTGTAAGTCGCTTTGGATAAAAGCGTCTGCTAAATGGCATATTATATTATTATCATTATTAAATACTTATGTAAATATGATTTTTCCATGTATTTTATTTTATACATTTGCAAAAATTTCTAAAAACCTGCTTTGTCATTATGGGGTATTGTGTATAGATTGATAAGGGAAGAAAACTATTTAATCAATTTTAGAATAAGGCTGCAACGTAACAAAATGTGGAAAAAGTCAAGGTGTCTGAATACTTTACGAATGCACTGTATCTTGATATTATTTACCCTATTGCAGCAAACATTCAAAGAAAAGTGGTACTAACAAATATTATATATTTTTGTGTATTTATTGATACACATCAAATAACCAGTGTTGGTGTGGCATTTCAAGTGAAGTTAAAAGGTCACTATGAACCTTGTCAACTTCACCTGACCTTTGTCAACTGCACTTGAGAAATACAATCGTTTAATATTTTTTTTATTATTTGATATATTTCTAAGGACTGTATTGTTTTAAATTGCAATTTTTGCAATAGCTATTTTTGCATACATGTGCATTTGGTCTCTTCAGCAGTAGTACTGTCTCTCTATAGATTTTTTGGGGGTACTATAGTTACGGCAAGTTCCCTGATGCAGAGATTTAGACAGTACTCAATGTTTGCCCCAGTCAGGATTTAGTGGGTTCCATTTTCAGAGTTAAGAAGAGGCACAAGGGCCTGCACTAGCAGAAATATGGCATACTGAATGTCCATGTATATTCAAAGATCTAAACAAATCCATGTGCTCATTCAAGCAATAAGAGCTTTGTGATTTTATGGTTTTAAGACGAATCAAGGTCAGTGTCAGTCCCTCTATTACCATAAGATTACCATTTCCCCCGTTTCAGAGTAGCACAGTAAAATTGTCAAGTGGTACTTGACTCTACATTTAATGCAAATGTTGTCGTGGCTCTATTGAAAAGTACTTGGGCCAGTAGATAATTACATGGGTATCCACATGGGTCTGGGTGTCTTCATTGTTTCATTGTGTTTCATTGTGTTTCATAGGTTAAGGCTACATTTTTACTGTCTTGTAACAATGAAACATTTTCCTCATCTTCTAGAGTCTGTAAGAGGACGACTTTGAGCTGTAATAAAGGCCACTTGTCTCTGAATCAAGCTGAGAAGTTAACCTTTTTCTCATTCGTCTCTTTTAATGTTGCGCCTCCAGCTGCTTTAAAGGACTATGCTGAACAATGTGGTGCGTCCAGTCACACCCATTCACTACGTCATACAAACCTAAAATTATTCAAATCAGTGAAGTTACAGTTGAAGTCTGAAGTTTACATACACCTTAGCCAAATACATTTAATCTCTGTTTTTCACAATTCCTGTCATTTAATCCTAGTACAAATTTAGGATCACCACTTTATTTTAAGAATGTGAAATGTCAGAATAATGATTTATTTCAGCTTTTATTTCTTTCATCACATTCCCAGTGGGTCAGAAGTTTACATACACTCAATTAGTATTTGGTAGCATTGCCCTTAAATTGTTTAACTTGGGTCAAACGTTTCGGGTAGCCTTCCACAAGCTTTCCCACAATAAGTTGGGTGAAGTTTAGCCCATTCCTCCTGACAGAGCTGGTGTAACTGAGTCAGGTTTGTAGGCCTCCTTGCTCGCACACGCTTTTTCAGTTCTGCCCACACATTTTCTATAGGATTGAGGTCAGGGCTTTGTGATGGCCACTCCAATACCTTGACTTTGTTGTCCTTAAGCCATTTTGCCACAACTTTGGAAGTATGCTTGGGGTCATTGTCCATTTGGAAGACCCATTTGCGACCAAGCTTTAACTTCCTGACTGATGTCTTGAGATGTTGCTTCAATATATCCACATAATTTTCCTTCCTCATGATGCCATCTATTTTGTGAAGTGCACCAGTCCCTCCTGCAGCAAAGCACCCCCACAGCATGATGCTGCCACCCCCGTGCTTCACGGTTGGGATGGTGTTCTTCGGCTTGCAAGTCCCCCCTTTTTCCTCCAAACATAAAGATGGTCATTATGGCCAAACAGTTCTATTTTTGTTCTATTTTTTGGGGACTGCTAGTGTGTGTTGACAACGCGACAGGAAACATATAAGGTCCAATTCCTCATTAAACCCTTGGGGGTGTAGAGTTTTTAAGGAGAAGATCCATAGGGCTTCGCACTGGAGAAGGCGCTCATCCATATTGCGGCATCTGCGGCTTGAGAGAACATGGTCAATGCCATAGAACTTAAGATCAGTCACAGCATGATTAGCCTCATGAAAATGTCTGGCCACTGGTGATTTTAGGTAATTAGGCTGCAGGACCTAGAATGAGTAAACAGTCGGTCCACAGCTATTTTCAGGTCTCTCCAGAGATGTTCGATCAGGTTCAAGTCCGGGCTCTGGCTGGGCCACTCAAGGACATTCAGAGACTTGTCCCGAAGCCACTCCTGCGTTGTCTTGGCTGTGTGCTTAGGGTCGTTGTCCTGTTGGAAGGTGAACCTTCGCCCCAGTCTGAGGTCCTGAGCGCTCTGGAGCAGGGTTTCATCAAGGATCTCTTTGTACTTTGCTCCGTTCATCTTTCCCTCGATACTGACTAGTCTCCCAGTCCCTGCAACTGAATAACATCCCCACAGCATGACACTGCCACTCCCATGCTTCACCGTAGGGATGGTGCCAGGTTTCCAAATGTTGTTATGTTACAGCCTCAGTTGGTAGAGCATGGCGCTTGCAACGCCAGGGTTGTGGGTTCGTTTCCCACGGGGGGCCAGTATGAAAAATATATGCACTCACTAACTGTAAGTCGCTCTGGATAAGAGCGTCTGCTAAATGACTAAAATGTAAAATGTTGATCTAACCCCCCCCCCCCACACACACACACAAAAAGGCTGTGACGCAATTGCGGAGCCTCCAGAGGCATGCAGAGGCCAAATCGAGCTCTGTACCACATTGCCATGCGCCTCCCAAATTTTTTAACAATGCGGAGGGCTCTATATAGCTCCGCATTGACATGATTGATTGACGGTAGGTGGGGGAGGTACATCCTGTATATATCACGGCTCAGACACAGCTGCAGACACAGGAGGCGGATAGTACAAGTCTCAGAGTTTATTACTGAACAAGGGGCAGGCAAAAGGTAAGGCAGGCAAAGAGTCGTAATACAAATCAGAGTCAGGCAGGTACTGGACGGCAGGCAGGATCAGGGTCAGGACAGGCAGAAAGGTCAGAACTGGGAAGACTAGGAAAAACTAGAGCACTAGCAACACGGGAACACGCTGGTAGGACTTGACAGGACAAGACAAACTGGCAACAGACAAACAGAAAACGCAGGTATAAATACACAGGGGATAATGGGGGAAATGGGAGACACCTGGTGGGGGGTGGAGACAAGCACAAAGACAGGTGAAACAGATCAGGGTGTGACATTATAAACACAAACTCACATCCTTGACAACAACTCTACACTGCTCCACGAAGTGCAAGAAGTATGAATGCCCTGACTTCTGCTGAGGCCGTATCACCATAAATGCTGCATGGCCAATGCAGATGTCGGATTGACCATGCGCCCTGATGCGCAATGCACTTCTCTCTCCAGAATGCGCTCTCTCCCGCCAATTTGTGCACGTTCATTGTTTCATAACTTCATTGTGTGAATTGTTTGCGTTTGATTGTTAGTGTATATCAATTCCCCATTACATATATCACCAGTAGTACATTTACCATTAATTCCTATAATTTCTAATCTACAATGTTTGTTACTTTGGTTAAGGTCATTTATTTTAATGCATTCAATATTATTATTAAAGTCTTCCTGTTCTCATTGTGGGAGTGGACACATTGTTTGCAGAGTGCACAACCTATGCTACACTTGTGAGAAACAAGTTTTGATTTATTTCATTCCATTTACGAGTTCTATCAATTTAGTAATTGTCTTTTGTTTGGAGCGCTCCTGTCAATGTTGAGTAAGGACATGCACGCATAGAAGTAGGCCTATAGGCTACCTGGCCAGCTCGCAAATGTAGGCATATAAATGTGCCCATTTGGGGATCTGATAATATTTCTGATTGGCTTAACGCACCACCACTAATGACCTGTGGAGCTTCTCAAAGTAATGTTTTCTTCACCTCAAACAGCAAGCAAACGAAGTCTGTTTTTACATCCATTGAGATTTACAATAGTTTCTCAATGTATTTGAAAAATCTTTCCAGCTCTCTCCCTTTCGATAACCACTCAGCGTGGAAGGGAAAAATGTCATGCTCTGATCTAGTGGAAACGTCATAAAATAGGCTTCTTATCAGTGCTTGACTTGGACTGAAATAGGTTCCGGTACTCATTTTGGGTGCTGGTACTGTTTATATTTAGGTGCAGGAGCGCCACAATACTTTTGAGCTAATATTCTATAAGAGGAACAGGAGCTCAAGCGGTAGAATATTTGAGGCGCCGGTACTCAGCTCTGGTGAGCTCCTGCCCAAGTCAAGCACTGCTTCTTATCCCTTGCCCAAATAGCCTACAGCTGTGTCTGTCCCGAGCTCACTGGCGTGGGAAACTGAGTACCCAGAATATTTTATACAGTGTTGCAAGTTCGCTAGCTCAAGCTTTGGACCGGACCCAAGTTAATAGTTGATACAATGTTTTAAGTTCGTTGCAGACAGGCCATGTGTAGCCATTGTGATTTATGGGATGTACATTTTTTATCCGGATATTTTCTACCTGCAGGCTGCACTGTTTTTATTTGTTGGCTTTATGTAGGCTATTTTTACATAGTTGGCAATGTAATAGAAGTTACTGTTTAGGTTTGTATCATTTTCATTTAGATTTGGATATAATTTTGATTAACCACCTGACAATGATTTTGAGATATGAAGACTTTATTATAAAATTAAACTGTTTCACGAAAATGTGCATATGAAAACCGTAACTGGCATGTAGATCGGTAGAAATTGTAAGATAAATTGGCATTCCACATGAGAAAGGTTGCCGGCTCCTCATGTAGCCTATTACTGGCAACTTCAGGAGAGTAATGGCAGAATCTGCGAAAGCCAGCAGGAGCGGGAGGAGAATAGTTGGGTCAGGTTATGTTTTTTTTCTTCTGGTTATCTAGATCTCTGGCGCTCTCTTGAGGCATCAAACCGTAAGATTAAAGCATCAGACAACCTCAATGCACATAGTTTATTTTATTTAAACACATAGGGTGTCTATATATGGAAAATACACATATACAATTTTCAGCAATCGATTGGTCAAACGAACAGATGACTTTCGGTCGACCAATATTTTTTTTAGTCGGGGACAGCCCTAGTTTACCATATAGTAGAATCTACCATATGGCAGAATGCATGCACAGGTGCAGTCAATTTTGTAATATTTGTTGTTGTGGAGAATATCCCCAGGCAGGAGACGGGAGCACAGGTTAGTGTGTCGTTTAATAAAACATCTTGTGCAATACCACTTAGGACCATAGTGCACATGTGCACTGTCTAATAGGTGTCGTAACTTAACACTGTCGTAATGCATTACTGCTTAGTAACATCATTGCAACTAATATAGACAGACGTAGATCACAGATACTACGCTCCTGCCCCATAGCTTTTAACTCACAAGAATGAGGTAAGTATTCTGGAAATACTATAATGCAATACCTGAACAATGCATTAAAAAAAAAATATCTTCCTGGGCTTCCAGTGGTAGTTCGGGTGGAAGGTCAGGCTCTGTCTCTCTTGTACGTCCAGAGTCAGAAGCATGAGGGTTGTTGTTCTCGTTCTCTCGGCATGTCTCTCCTGGGGCATTGGACCGTAGCAGATGATCCACATGAATGTTGACATGGCAATGACCAACTTGGACTTGGTAGGTCAAAAGTTATCCCGCGTCGAAGGATCACACCTGCTTGGGGTGTCTGAAATCACGTACCATCACCCTTTCTCCCTCTTCGAATTCTCTGACAGTCTGAGTGTCTGTCATGAGCTTTCTTCTGCTGTAGCTGGTGCTTAGCCACAGTGATGGACAAGTCTGGTTTCAACAGTGTCAGGTGGGTACGTGGTTGGCGTTTCAGAAACAGTTCAGCTGGTGTACATTCCATTACTGTGTGTGGTGTGTTCCGGTAAGTGAACAGCAAGTGGGCAAGCCTTTGGTGGGTGGGCACAGACTGAACCTAGAGTCTAGTCCTTCTTAAAGGTTTGCACTGCTCTCTTCGCTGCTCCTTTTGATGCCGGATGGTAAGGTGGTATGAGGATGTGCTTTACGCCATTGTTCTTGAGAAACATTTAGAAGTGGTTCGACGTGAAAGGAGGGCCATTGTCCGAGACGAGCTCCTTAACTATTTCGAAGGATGCGAACAGGTGTCTGAGAAGATTGACGGTCTTCTCAGCTGTGGTCAGTTGAGTAGGGAACACTTCCATCCACTTTGAATGGACATCAACGACAACTAAGAAGTGTTGTTTGTCGAGCTCGGCGTAATCCACATGGATGCTTTCCCATGGTGTAGCAGCCCAGGACCATGGATGAATAGGTGAAATAGCAGGCTTGCTGCGAACAGCTTCACAGGGTGAGCAGTGGCCTACATGCTGCTGAATGTCCTGATCGTGTCCAGGCAACCACAGATAACTGCGGGCGAGTGCTTTAATTCAAGTGACCTCTGGAAGTCCCTCATGCAGGTCAGATAGCAGTCTCCTCCAGAACTTGGGAGGTAACACCACCCTTGATCCCCACAGAACACAACCTTGATATGTAGATAACTGGGATTTGTAATTGTTGAATGGACAAAGGCTATTGTCGCTTACAAAGGTTGGCCTGCCCACCAATGTTAAGTCCAATACTTTTGAAAGCACTGGGTCTTTCCTTATTTCCTCTGCTATGTCTGAAGCAGATATATACAGTTCGTCGATGAGAGAACGGCGGTGTCAGTTTTGCATGGTAGTCTTGATAGTGCATCGGCATTTGCGTGATCATTGGATATCTGTACTCGATCTCGTGGTCGTAGGCTAGCCGTATCAGAGCCCAACGTTGCATTCGAAGTGCAGCCATGGTTGGTATGGCTGATTTTGGTCCAAGGATGGCCAACAGAGGTTTGTGATCAGTCAGCAGTTGGAACTTCATTCCGTAGAGGTATTTGTGAAAGTTCTTCACTCCAAATATTATGCTCAGGGCTTCCTTCTCAATTTGAGCATAATTTTTCTCACTTGGTAACTGAGTCTGTGATGCAAATGCGATGGGGTGTTCTTCACCTGATGGTAAAATATGTGAGATGATGGCTCCTACTCCATATGAAGATGGGCAAGTCACTTGCTCTTTAGAAGACGCTGTTTGCAAGTCTTGAATGCTTCTTCGAATTGTGAAAACCATTTCCACTTTCAGTTGGCCTGCAGCAGTTGGTGAAGCGGATGCAACAGTGTGGATAGGTTTTTGTAGGGGATAACACATTTTTCGTAAGGAAAAATCTAGTCTGAAATGTAAAAGTGGAAATGTCAAACTTCAGAAGCCTTTTTAAACCTCAAATACACTACAAGCTCTGATACATTCGTGGTTGCTGGTGCTGTCGGTTGGGTGCAGTCCTTGTGCATCGATCTTGAATCCGAGATACCTGGAGAAACTCACACATTGTCTGCGTTTAATTCTTACTCCAAAACACTAAGAAGCACATCTGCTTTCTTTTCATTTTTGATTTCATTTGCAGCCAGCCAACGCTTAAAGCACTCTAAATAGTAATCAAAATCCTCTTTTGTAGCCTCACTCTGGTACTCGACCAGTGGTTGCCAATTGCATAGTTATTTGTTCCGTTTCTACATTCACTTGTATTCCTTAATTTTCTTAATTTTCATCTAATTCTTCACCTTCTTCACTTTCAGAAGTTTCTGCAAATTCATTCTCTGCACCCATTTGTAATCATGCACATACTGTGTTTTACGTTTATTTTGTCTCAGTATGCCTATTTTTCAGTCAAACCTATTTCCCCCTTAATCAGAATAAATATTCTCCACTGAGATCACCCTTTTTGCAATGGGTTCAATGACAGTTCTTACTTTGACCACCAGAGGGCAGTGTCGATTTTCTGGACTCCAATAGGCTCACTGTTAGCAGCTCCCAAACAATGTGCTAGCTAGCAATGCTTAGGCAGGAGACGGGAGTACAAGAAGTGTGTCGTTTACTAAGATTATCCATAGATTCTACCTGTGTAATAGCTTGATTTCTAAATATATACCTGATGTTACCAGTGAATGCAGTTTTTGTGAACTAGAAACTGAATCTATTGAACACTTATTTTGTAATTGTTTACATAGTGAGGTGTTCTGGACTGATGTAAAACTATATCTTCGCAACAAAATGCATACAACGATTGAAATATCTAAGTTTGACAAATTATTTTACTACACTGATTCCCCAATTGAACGTCAGTATGTCATTAATCTCTTTATTTTATTAGGAAAAAATGTCATACACAAATCAACATTTATGAAGATAAAGCCCCTTTTTTTTATTTTTTTTATCTGATTTGGAAAACTATTTGGAATCATTCAAACGTATGCAAAACAAAATGTCTAACAAATGTATTTGCTACATGTCTGTATTTGTATTTGATAGAATGTGGATTTGTATTATGATAATACTTTTTTATTTTTCTCTTCCTTATTTCTTTGTGTAATCCCTCTGTCTGTTCTGTTTTTTTTGTTTTAACTAACTAAATAAATATATTTTTAAAAAGACACAAAAAAAGGCAATCCAGTAGTTGACTTGACTAACTCTCAATCAGTGTTGGGGAAGCTACATTTACATTTAGAAAATATATTTACCAAGCTACCAATTACTTCCCACTGGAGGAAGTTAAGCTACCCTTAAGAAAAATATAGTTTACTTAACTAAAGTTACTTTTAAAAAGTAGTTCATGTTTTTTTTACTGAAATAAACTGAACCAAAGCCAAAACCACTTCAAACAGCGAAACACGAGGAAGAAGCTTGGTCGTCAGGGGGAACAGGAACTCTCTCATTTAAAATGAGGTAAATATATTCATTCGATAGGTTTTGCGAAAATATATTCAAGAGCATTTATAAAACGGCAGGGCTGACACAAAAGAGTTTGGTTAGAAATGTGGTATGTGGATGATGGTCATGCTTAGACAAACAAACTATGAATGGAATTAAGTGGCAATAGTTTACACCTTTTTAGTTATTTAATGAAATGTTGTTTTTATAAAAGGGCAGCATGGGGTATCTTGGCCCCCGAAGATTAGTGTTAAAATCGATTTCATACATTTTATTTGGACATTTTTGAGTAATTGACTCTTAAAAGCTAAAGTCTAGGTACTGTATCTTATCTTATTTAATCAGATTTGATTTGTGACATGCGCCGAATACAACAGGTGTAGCCTTACCATAAAATGCTTACTTACAGTACAAGCCCTTAACCAACAATGCAGTTTTAAGAAAATAAGAGTTAAGAAAATATTTACTAAATAAACTAAAGTTTCCAAAAAAGTAACACAATAAAATAACAATAACGAGGCTATAAACAGGGGGTACCGGTACAGAGTCAATGTGCGGGAGTACAGGTTAGTCGAGGGGGGTCAATGAAAATAGTCCAGGTAGCCATTTCATTAATTGTTCAGCAGTCTTATGGCTTGGGGGTAGAAGTTGTTAAGGCACCTTTTTGACCTAGACTTGGTGCTCTGGTACCACTTGCCGTGCGGTAGCATAGAAAAAGGTCTATGACTTGGGTGGCTGGAGTCTTTGACAATTTTTTGGGCCTTCCTCTGACACTGCCTAGTATAGAAGTCCTGGATGGCAGGAAGCCTGGCCCCAGTGATGTACTGGGCCGTACGCCCTACCGTCTGTAGCACCTTACGGTCGGATGCCGAGCAGTTGCCATGCCAGGTGGTGGTGCAGTTGTAGAACTTTTTGAGGATCTGGGGACCCATGTCAAAGCTTTTCAGTCTCCTGAGGGGGAATAGGCATTGTCGTGCCCTCTTCACGACTGTCTTGGTGTGTTTGGACGATGATAGTTTGTTGGTGATGTGGACACCAAGGAACTTGAAGCTCTCAACCTGCTCCACTACAGTCCCGTCGATGTGAATGGGGGCATGTTCGGCCCTCCTTTCCCTGTAGTCCAGGATCAGCGTGGCAGATGTGTTGTTGCCTACCCTTACCACCTGGGGGCGGTCTGTCAGGAAGTCCAGGATCCAGTTGCAGAGGGAGGTGTTTAGTCCCAGGGTCCTTAGCTTAGTGATGAGCTTTGTGGGCACTATGGTGTTGAACGCTGATCTGTAGTCAATGAACAGCATTCTCACATAGGTGTTCCTTTTGTCCAGGTGGGAAAGGGCAGTGTGGAGTGCAATTGAGATTGTGTCATATGTGGATCTGTTGGGGCGGTATGCAAATTAGAGTGGGTCTAGGGTTTCCGGGACGATGGTGTTGATGTGACCCATGAACAGCATTTCAAAGCACTTCATGGCTACAGACGTGAGTGCTACGGGGAGATAGTCATTTAGGCAGGTTACCTTGTCTTTCTTGGTCACAGGGACTATGGTGGTCTGCTTGAAACATGTAGGTATTACAGACTCGGTCAGGGACAGGTTGAAAAAGTAAGTGAAGACACTTGCCAGTTGTTCCGCGCATGCTCTGAGTACACGTCCTGGTAATCCGTCTGAATGTTGACCTGTTTAAATGTCTTACTCACATCGGCTACGGAGAGTGTGATCACATAGTCGTCCGGAACAGCTGGTGCTCTCATGCATGCTTCAGTGTTGCTTGCCTCGAAGCGAGCATAAAAGGCATTTAGCCCGTCTGGTAGGCTCGTGTCACTGGGCAGCTCGCGGTTGGGTTACCCTTTGTAGTCCTGTATTTAGCGCCATCCATCATTCCTTCAATTCTGACCAGTTTCCCAGTCCCTGCCGATGAAAAACATACCCACAGCATGATGCTGCCACCACCATGCTTCACTGTGGGGATGGTGTTCTCGGGGTGATGAGAGGTGTTGGGTTTGCGCCAGACATAGCGTTTTCCTTGATGGCCAAAAAGCTCAATTTTAGTCTCATCTGACCAGAGTACCTTCTTCCATATGTTTGGGGAGTCTCCCACATGACGTGTTTGCTTATTTTATTCTTTAAGCAATGGCTTTGTTCTGGCCACTCTTCTGTAAACCCCAGCTCTGTGGAGTGTACGGCTTAAAGTGGTCCTATGGACAGATACTCCAATCTCCGCTGTGGAGCTTTGCAGCTCCTTCAGGGTTATCTTTGGTCTTTTTGTTGACTCTCTGATTAATGCCCTCCTTGCCTGGTCATTGAGTTTTGGTGGGTGGCCCTCTCTTGGCAGGTTTGTTGTGGTGCCATATTATTTTCATTTTTAAATAATGGATTTAATGGTGCTCTGGGGATGTTCAAAGTTTCTGATATTTTTCTATAACCCAACCCTGATCTGTACTTCTCCACAACTTTGTCCCTGACCTATTTGGATAGCTCCTTGGTCTTCATGGTGCCGCTTGCTTGGTGGTGCCCCTTCTTAGTGGTGTTGCAGACTCTGGGGCCTTTCAGAACAGGTGTATATATACTGAGATCATGTGACACTTAGATTGCACACAGGTGGACTTTATTTAACTAATTATGTGACTTCTGAAGGTAATTGGTTGCACCAGATTTTATTTAGGGGCTTCATAGTAAAGGGGGTAAATACATATGCACACACCACTTTTCCGTTATTTATTTTTTAGAATTTATTGAAACAAGTTATTTTTTTCATTTCACTTCACCAATTTGGACTATTTTGTGGATGTCCATTACATGAAATCCAAATGAAAATCAATTTAAATTACAGGTTGTAATGCAACAAAATAGAAAAAACGCCAAGGGGGATGAATACTTGCAAGGCACTGTAAGCGGAGTAGTGTCCCGCTCCTTTAAAGCGGCAGCTCTAGCCTTTTGCTCGGTGCGGATGTTGCCTGTAATCCATGGCTTCTCGTTGGGAGATGTACGTATGGTCACTGTGGGGACGACGTCGTCGATGCACTTATTGATGAAGCCGGTGACTGAGGAGGTATACTCCTCAATGTCATCAGATAAATGCCGGAACATATTCCAGTCTGTGCTAGCAAAACAGTGCTGTAGTTTAGCATCCGCGTCATCTGACCACTTCCGTATTGAGCGAGTCACTGGTACTTCCTGCTTTAGTTTTTGCTTGTAAACAGGAATCAAGAGGATATAATTATGGTCAGATTTGCCAAATGGAGGGTGAGGGAGCGCTTTGGTGCGCCTCTACTGGATGAGCATTTTCTTGTTTGCTTATGGCCTTACACAGCTCGTTGAGTGTGGTCTTAGTGCCAGCATCGGTTTGTGGTGGTAAATAGACAGCTACGAAAAATATAGATGAAAACTCTCTTGGTAGATAGTGTGGTCTACAGCTTATCATGAGGTACTCTACCTCAGGCGAGCAAAACCTGGAGACTTCCTTAATATTAGAGATCACTCACGAGCTGTTATTGACAAATAGACACAGACCACCACCCCCGCCTTACCGGAGGTAGCTGTTCTGTCTTGCCGATGCATGGAAAACCCATCCAACTGTATGTTATCCATGTTGTCGTTCAGCCACGACTCAGTGAAACAAAATATATTACAGTTTTTAATGTCCCGTTGGTAGGATAGTCTCAAACGGTGCTCATCCAGTTTATTCTCCAGTGATTGCACATTGGCCAATCGGATGGTAGAGGAGGGTTACCCGCTCTACCATCCGATTGGCCCCCTGAGCTGCGGCCCCTGTATCTCCGTCAGCATGCAAATAACGGGCATTTGGTCCTGGTCCGGGAGCAGCAGTTTATCCTTCGCGTCAGACTCATTCAAGAAAAATTTTCGTCCAGTTCGAGGTGAGTCATCGCTGTTCTGATATCCAGAAGCTCTTTTCGGTCATAAGAGACGGTAGCAGAAACATTATGTACAAAATAAGTTACAAACAATGCGAAAAAACACACAAAATAGCACAATATGGTATGAACCCGTAAAATGGCGGCCATCTTCTCTGGCGCCATCTCTCTCAGCACTAAATAAATAAAATGTTGAAACAAAATGGCATTGCACATCTCACTATTAATATCCTCACTATGATGAGGTTTTGATGTAAGGTCCCTCTTCGTTTTTGCTCCAAATGATGTCCAAATCATCCTAAAGTATCAAAACAATTTCTGTGTAACTGTAAACAGACTTTATTAGGGCAAGTCTACAGTGTGCACAAATCAGTTCACTTGCAAGACCTATTACGATGGAAATATTTTAATGTTTATTTCAAGCACTTTTGATTTAGCTAGCGTGCACTTGCCAAGACCAGAGTGAGCACATTCACTATATAACGCAACATTTTTACAGACAAAACCATCAGTAGTGTAATTTTTATGTGCATTACATCATTATGCACAGCCTTTTATCCCCAACAAGTCAGTTTGATGGAAACACCCCTCTGGTGAAAAGATTTGCATATTGTTTTTATGCAGATTTTTGAAAATTCACATGTAAATCTGTCGCCAAATGGATGGCAACCTAGCTAGTAACCAGATTTCCATCCAACCTTTTTATGCGAGTAAAGCACATGTCAGATGAAAAATTTCAAGACAAGCCTGATGGAAACAACAATTTTGTCTGTACATTTTCCAAATTTGTCTGTACATTTGTAAAATTAATTATGCAAGAAATGGCGAAATGCCTTTATGCGCAAATATTGATATAATAACCATCATATCGAAGTAAACTTGGAGACACGCAATGACATGTTTGGTCCTCCTGCTATGACTCGGGAAAGTATGCAGTTTATTAGGCTACAGATGAAATAAGTGATAATGAACTTCACAGGTTGGTGAAAGTGCACAGTGATGAGCTTGATGCTCCTTTCCAAAAAATATTGAGTGTCTTAATCTGGTGACAAGACGATCAATGCTTGGCTGCCATTTTAACCCCCCCCCAAAAAAAGAGTCCATACAGTGGGGAAAAAAAGTATTTAGTCAGCCACCAATTGTGCAAGTTCTCCCACTTAAAAAGATGAGAGAGGCCTGTAATTTTCATCATAGGTACACGTCAACTATGACAGACAAAATTAGATTTTTTTTTCCTGAAAATCACATTGTAGTATTTGTAATGAATTTATTTGCAAATTATGGTGGAAAATAAGTATTTGGTCAACAACAAAAGTTTCTCAATACTTTGTTATATACCCTTTGTTGGCAATGACACAGGTCTAACGTTTTCTGTAAGTCTTCACAAGGTTTTCACACACTGTTGCTGGTATTTTGGCCCATTCCTCCATGCAGATCTCCTCTAGAGCAGTGATGTTTTGGGGCTGTCGCTGGGCAACACGGACTTTCAACTCCCTCCAAAGATGTTCTATGGGGTTGAGATCTGGAGACTGGCTAGGCCACTCCAGGACCTTGAAATGCTTCTTACGAAGCCACTCCTTCGTTGCCCGGGCGGTGTGTTTGGGATCATTGTCATGCTGAAAGACCCAGCCACGTTTCATCTTCAATGCCCTTGCTGATGGAAGGAGGTTTTCACTCAAAATCTCACGATACATGGCCCCAATCATTCTTTCCTTTACACAGATCAGTCGTCCTGGTCCCTTTGCAGAAAAACAGCCCCAAAGCATGATGTTTCCACCCCCATGCTTCACAGTAGGTATGGTGTTCTTTGGTTGCAACTCAGCATTCTTTGTCCTCCAAACACGACGAGTTGAGTTTTTACCAAAAAGTTATATTTTGTTTTCATCTGACCATATGACATTCTCCCAATCCTCTTCTGGATCATCCAAATGCACTCTAGCAAACTTCAGACGGGCCTGGACATGTACTGGCTTAAGCAGGGGGACAGGTCTGGCACTGCAGGATTTGAGTCCCTGGCGGCGTAGTGTGTTACTGATGGTAGGCTTTGTTACTTTGGTCCCAGCTCTCTGCAGGTCATTCACTAGGTCCCCCGTGTGGTTCTGGGATTTTTGCTCGCCGTTCTTGTGATCATTTTGACCCCACGGGGTGAGATTTTGCGTGGAGCCCCAGATTGAGGGAGATTATCAGTGGTCTTGTATGTCTTCCATTTCCTAATAATTGCTCCCACAGTTGATTTCTTCAAACCAAGCTGCTTACCTATTGCAGATTCAGTCTTCCCAGCCTGGTGCAGGTCTACAATTTTGTTTCTGGTGTCCTTTGACAGCTCTTTGGTCTTGGCCATAGTGGAGTTTGGAGTGTGACTGTTTGAGGTTGTGGACAGGTGTCTTTTATACTGATAACAAGTTCAAACAGGTGCCATTAATACAGGTAACGAGTGGTGGACAGAGGAGCCTCTTAAAGAAGAAGTTACAGGTCTGTGAGAGCCAGAAATCTTGCTTGTTTGTAGGTGACCAAATACTTATTTTCCACCATAATTTGCAAATAAATTCATTAAAAATCCTACAATGTGATTTTCTGGATTTTTTTTCTTCTCAATTTGTCTGTCATAGTTGACGTGTACCTATGATGAAAATTACAGGCCTCTCTCATCTTTTTAAGTGGGAGAACTTGCACAATTGGTGGCTGACTAAATACTTTTTTCCCCCACTGTAATAGTCTCATCATGTAGGCTATACCTGTAATGTATCTGTGAGCTGTTGGCTAGAGTGCATGTGCTAAGTCCAGAGTGGGCACACTCGCTATATAACACATAGCGCTGAGTGATTTTGTTTTTTTAAACAACTAATTGACTGATATCGGTTCAATTATTTGAATTCCATTTCATTGAGTTTTTTTCTGTGCGCTCGATGCGCACATTGCACAGTTTCTCTAGCGATAAATCAGATCATGCCCGAGCTGTGCGATGTAGTATGGAGTTCTAGTTTCCAAACAGCAAATATTCTATATACAGTGGGGAGAACAAGTATTTGATACACTGCCGACTTTGCAGGTTTTCCTACTTACAAAGCATGTAGAGGTCTGTAATTTTTATCATAGGTACACTTCAACTGTGAGAGACGGAATCTAAAACAAAAATCCAGAAAATCACATTGTATGATTTTTAAGTACTTAATTTGCATTTTATTGCATGACATAAGTATTTGATACATCAGAAAAGCATAACTTAATATTTGGTACAGAAACCTTTGTTTGCAATTACAGAGATCATACATTTCCTGTAGGTCTTGACCAGGTTTGCACACACTGCAGCAGGGATTTTGGCCCACTCCTCCATACAGACCTTCTCCAGATCCTTCAGGTTTCGGGGCTGTCGCTGGGCAATACGGACTTTCAGCTCCCTCCAAAGATTTTCTATTGGGTTCAGGTCTGGAGACTGGCTAGGCCACTCCAGGACCTTGAGATGCTTCTTACGGAGCCACTCCTTAGTTGCCCTGGCTGTGTGTTTCGGGTTGTTGTCATGCTGGAAGACCCAGCCACGACCCATCTTCAATGCTCTTACTGAGGGAAGGAGGTTGTTGGCCAAGATCTCGCGATACATGGCCCCATCCATCCTCCCCTCAATACGGTGCAGTCGTCCTGTCCCCTTTGCAGAAAAGCATCCCCAAAGAATGATGTTTCCACCTCCATGCTTCACGGTTGGGATGGTGTTCTTGGGGTTGTACTCATCCTTCTTCTTCCTCCAAACACGGCGAGTGGAGTTTAGACCAAAAAGCTCTATTTTTGTCTCATCAGACCACATTACCTTCTCCCATTCCTCCTCTGGATCATCCAGATGGTCATTGGCAAACTTCAGACGGGCCTGGACATGTGCTGGCTTGAGCAGGGGGACCTTGCGTGCGCTGCAGGATTTTAATCCATGACGGCGTAGTGTGTTACTAATGGTTTTCTTTGAGACTGTGGTCCCAGCTCTCTTCAGGTCATTGACCAGGTCCTGCCGTGTAGTTCTTGGCTGATCCCTCACCTTCCTCATGATCATTGATGCCCCACGAGGTGAGATCTTGCATGGAGCCCCAGACCGAGGGTGATTGACCGTCATCTTGAACTTCTTCCATTTTCTAATAATAGCGCCAACAGTTGTTGCCTTCTCACCAAGTTGCTTGCCTAGTGTCCTGTAGCCCATCCCAGCCTTGTGCAGGTCTACAATTTTATCCCTGATGTTCTTACACAGCTCTATGGTCTTGGCCAATGTGGAGAGGTTGGAGTCTGTTTGATTGAGTGTGTGGACAGGTGTCTTTTATACAGGTAACGAGTTCAAACAGGTGCAGTTAATACAGGTAATGAGTGGAGAACAGGAGGGCTTCTTAAAGTAAAACTAACAGGTCTGTGAGAGCCGGAATTCTTACTGGTTGGTAGGTGATCAAATACTTATGTCATGCAATAAAATGCAAATTAAATACATAAAAATCATACAATGTTATTTTCTGGATTTTTGTTTTAGATTCCGTCTCTCACAGTTGAAGAGTACCTATGATAAGAATTACAGACCTCTACATGCTTTGTAAGTAGGAAAACCTGCAAAATTGGCAGTGTATCAAATACTTGTTCTCCCCACTGTAGTTTAGCACAGAAAACATGGTAATTAACTACAATGACCATAATCCATTGTGCGACTACTTGTTCGGTCTGTGTGTTTCTTTTATTTTTTACATTACATTTTAGTCATTTAGCAGACGCTCTTATCCAGAGCGACTTACAGGAGCAATTAGGATTAAGTGCCTTGCTCAAGGGCACATCGACAGATTTTTCACCTAGTCGGCTCGGGGATTAGAACCAGCGACCTTTCGGTTACTGGCACAACGCTCTTAACCACTAAGCTACCTGCCACCCATTTTATGCCTGCTATGTTAGGTTAGTGTGGGGCAGACACAGAGAGAAGTGACAGAGGAATGCGCGATCAAGAGGGATAGAGAGCAGTTGCTTCACGAGGTATCTCTACCTGAAAATACATGATCTAAGTGATTGATAGTTGGTATTCAGCATTCATAAAAGTATGCCTTATTTACTTTGAAGAACTACTAAAATAGTGATTTTGTCAGACAGCATATGCAATAATTGAAATATTTTATTAAAGAAAAGTCATGTGAATAAATGATGGTTGATAAGTTAAAAGTAATGCGCAGTCACTACCATCATGAGACTTTTATGAATTGTTTTATTCTGTCTGGTTACAGCATTCAACCCACATAAGAAAGTGCATTTCATTTAAAAAAAATTTACCGAAAACCGTGATCATTTTTTAAATAATAGAACAGAAACCAAACCAACCTCAAAAAGCACTAATCGCTCAGCACTAATAATCGCTCAGCATTGATGGTTTTGTCTTTTATGACAAAACCATCAGTAAAGTTGAAAACCCATTGAACTTTATTTTTTTATTTTTTTTACATGGGAATTTAACCGATTTATTTGTATTTGTATGTATGTGCACTATTTCATCACACACAGTCAATTTGATGGAAACACATCTCTGGTGGGTAAATGCGCATATTGTTTTTATGTACTGTTGTAAAGTACCTCAGTAAAAATACTTTAAAGTACTACTTAAGTAGTTTATTGGGGTATCTGTACTTTACTTTACTATTTATGTTTTTGACTACTTTTACTTTTACTTCACTACATTCCTTAAGGAAATATTGTACTTTTTACTCCATACATTTTCCTTGACACCCAAAAGTACTCGTTACATTTTGAATGCTTAGCAGGACAAGAAAATTGTCCAATTCACGCACTTATCAACAGAACATCCCTGGTCATCCCTACTGCCTCCGATCTGGCGGACTCACTAAACACACATGCTTAGTTTGTAAATGATATCTGAATGTTGGAGTGTGCCCCTGGCTATCCGTAAATTAAAAAAACTAGAAAATGGTGCCGTCTGGTTTGCTTAATATAAGGAATTTGAAATGATTTATAATTGTACTTTTACTTTTGATACTTAAGTATATTTTAAACCAAATACTTTGACTATTACTCAGGTAGAATTTTACTGGGTGACACTTTTACTTGAGTCATTTTCTATTAAGGTATTTTTACTTTTACTCAAGTATGACATTTGGGTACTTTTTCCACCACTGTTTTCATATGGATTTTAGAATATTCACATGAAAATCTGCAGCCAATTGGATGGAAACCTAGCCAGTGACAGCTTGTGAGATAAACAAGAATGGAAAATGCTCTACCTCTAGATAAACTCTAAAACCTAATATACACTGTCGCTTCACAAGGTGAAACCTGCCACTGTTTTACACCATTGTTCCGGGAATAAAAATATCAAAAGAAAGAAACAAAGTCACACACTCTAATTATGCGTATAGTTTACTCTCCGTTAGTCAGCACCTCTACAAAACAAACTTTTTTGGGTTGTGTCAGCTTATGCCTTTTACTAGACCATAATAAAAAGATGACATTAACGTGTGGCAGCACATATTCAAGACAACACACTCATTCTATTGCAACATGTTGGGAAGTAAATTATTCATACCATAGAAAAATCACTGCTCCAAAGGCTTCTCCTCTCCAAACACTTTCACTTACCATTTTCACAAAGCCAAGGCATTTTGCTGCATTCATAATGCATTTGTACTAAAGAACTGCATTACGGGGAAGTGATTTTTCTCTATTCTGCTATTTCCCTTACCTCAGCTCTCAGAGACAGAAAAGAAAAGTGGAGCATTAAGGATCCCTGATCTCTCATCTACCATCACTAGTGTTGAGCCAAAGGTGCTAATGGCTGTTTCTTTCACACCCAGTCCACCTGCTTAGTGCCATTTTGGGACAAGTGTTCAGTACCTGCATATTACACAAGCACATTTTGGACTGTCCATTTGTGTTTTCTGATACAGTCTGATGCTGGAGGTTATTAATGGTGGATAATGCTCTTTTGAGGCCCATTTAATGTGTTCGGATAAAAAGGCTATCTACTGTCAGAGAGAAGAGAGATGTGTTAATGAGGCCACTGTGACTAAAAGGTGGGTGTTCAAGTGCTAAGCAGAAAGAAAGGGTGACAGAAATGGGTACGCACAGCGAGGCACAGAATGGGTGCATAAATTAATAGGAATTAGTGTCATGCTAGTCATTCTGTGCACAAATTGATGACAGGCTGTCGCTCAAGTCTAGGCTTCATAATAAAATTTCTCCTGATTTGTATTGGGGTGAAGTCTACCTCTTTATAGTGTCAAACATATGATTATATGCCAGTTTGTTCATTCATTAGTGTGTCTCAATAATTTTGATAGACTATTCTTGAGGCAATATTTTGCTTAATATTATTAATGGATCAATTGCGACAGCAGAAGGGGACATGTGGTGAGTTGTTGTTCAGGGAGGGTTTCTTCAGTTTTCATCTGAAGAGTTATAAATGTGTGAGTGCTGACATTTTTACAGCCTCAACAAACTGTTCATTATTGATTGATGCGCCAGCATGCTTTTTCTTAGTGTTTCTGTCCAGTGAAGATTCCTTTGCTTCAGCTGAAAGACTCGCAATTTATCAGTGGCAGCAGCATCTTAATACCAGAATAGTGTTGCTCAAGCCCATGTTTTTTAAAAGGAGAAACCATTCCCTGCAGCTGTATGCCATGTTGTGGCTGCAGCTCCAGGAGTGGGTATTTGGGTCCATGCTGCTTGAAGGGGTGATTTATGTGAATATCTTTTTCGCCAGTTGGGGAAGACATATGGGGTTTCTTGAGACAATGGCCAATGTTTCACAATGGGAACCAGAGCTAAGTAGGTTAAAATGTAGGTTACATGTAACTGAAGATTGATGAACAGAGATTGTACTTTTCATTGCAACTGCATCATTTATCAAATAAAATAAAATAAAACATTTATTTGTCACATGCGCTGAACGCAACAGGTGTAGACCTTACCGTGAAATGCTTACTAACAAGCCCTTAACCAACAATGCAATTCAAGAAATAGAGTTATGAAAATATTTACTAAATAAACTAAAGTAAAAAATAAAATAAAAAGTAACAATAACGAGGCTATATACAGGGGGCACCGGAACCGAGTCAATGTGCGGGGGTACAGATTTGTCGAGGTAATTTGTACATGTAGGTAGGGGTAAAGTGACTATGCATAGATAATAAACAGCGAGTAGCAGCAGTGTAAAAAATGTAAATAGTCCGGTTGGGCATTTGATTAATTGTTCAGCAGTCTTATGGCTTGGGGGTAGAAGCTGTTAAGGAGCCTTTTTGACCTAGACTTGGCGCTCTGGTACCGCTTGCCGTGTGGTAGCAGAGAGAACAGTCTATGACTTGCGTGACTGGAGTCTTTGACAATTGTTTGGGCCTTCCTCTGACACTGCCTAGTATATAGATCCTGGATGGCAGGAAGCTTGGCCTCAGTGATGCACTGGGCCATACGCACTACCCTCTGTAGCGCCTTACGGTCAGATGCCGAGCAGTTGCCATACCAGGCGGTGATGCAACCGGTCAGGATGCTCTCGATGGTGCAGCTTTAGAACCTTTTGAGGATCTGGGGAACTATGCCAAATCTTTACAGCCTCCTGAGGGGGAAAAGGTGTTGTCGTGCCCTCTTCACGACTGTCTTGGTGTGTTTGGACCATGATAGTTTGTTGGTGATGTGGACACCAAGGAACTTGAAACTCTCGACCCGCTCCACTGCTGCCCCATCGATGTTAATGGGGGCCTGTTCGGCCCTCCTTTTCCTGTAGTATCCATTGAATAACTGTGTTTTACAAAGTTGTACAGTATGTTGTATGGTATGTTGTATGATATACTCATGATGTTGGTTTTTGTTTGGATAATCCCTCAACTATTAGTAAACATTTTTGGTTAATGGTCATTTGTGCATCAGTAACATTATTTTTCATCAGAGAGACAATCCAATGAAGAGCAACGAATTAGGGCATGTCTTCCCTTTAACCAAATGAAAAACAGCTCAGTTGGATCGTTGTTGGAGTGAGTGGAATGGCCTTACTGTGTTTGCCATTCCATCCACTCCAACCACAATCCCACTAAACTATTTTTCAGGTCTTGGATTGACTGTATACAAGATCATGAGATTGACTGAGACCAATTTAACAGTTTATTCGATTCCTCTTTTGCCAGGTCCAAACTGTTATGCAGACACACAAGTGATCCCAGCTGGACGCGAGGTGAAGATTGATGACTGTACAATCTGTTACTGCACGTATGAGGAGGGCACGTGGCAGATTGAGCGCCAGGCCACCTGCAGCAAGAATGAATGCTAGCAGAGCTAGAGACTGGCCCTGGAATTGGGCATGGGGTCCATGGGTGCTCCCACCGTGTCCATGCCAGTAAGTACGCAACTCAATGCTAGCCTGACTAAACCAGATTGAACGCTGGTGAGCACAAACAATGATGAGCGCACCGTTCGTTCTGGTTTGACCAGGCTAACTCAACGCAGCCTTCACTGAGTCTAAACCTGACTTCAGGGTCACCCTCCAGACCGTATGATTTCTGCATTTATAATCACATGGATTATTAAATCAAGCTTTGTATGAAGATTTGTAATCCACATACAGACTATCTATTTATCTATGTACTGAATGATTTATGGAACTAGCCCAAATATATTTTTTATAGGCACTGTATTTTATTAAGCTGCTATGTATTGGGTTAGAGGTCAAATAAACATCATGGAATGTATAGAATCCTTACTGTACAGCTGTCTGTGTTTTATAGAGGTAGAAAACACACAGGCGGTGTCATTACCTGAAGTTAACCAATTGGTAAGGTTTCAATATGACAACTTTACACCATTTTGAAAATAACTTAGTGAAGAAATGTAAGAAATGACTTGACTGTTTAATGATTTAGCTCCCTTTTTTTGCTATTTCAATGTGTTTTGATTTTATGTGCATTTTGTAAGAAGTTCTCTATTATGTATTCATGTTTGAAATAAACAGCAACCTGTGCACTGTAGGTGCTTGTATGGTAATACCAATCAATTCCTTGAACCAAATACAGTTTTTAGATGTCGCAGCACACATCCTATTGATTAATGTAGATTTAGATATTTTATTTTTGCAACTGTTGGTTCATGAGACCGTTTTCAGATGCTTGATGCAAGAGCTGATAGTTAATATTTCATAGACTGTCAAGAGTACATAGATTAAATTATTAAACAATTGTGCCAATTAATATGCAACAGCTATCTGCATTACAGTAGAGGTCCAATGGTAACCGAAAATCCTGAATTTCCATAAAATCTGCCTAAGGAAAAAAGCTGGAATCGTGTTATTCTTTTCTGAATTAATAAGGAGGACTGGGCTCTAATTACGTTGATCCCCATTTTCTGCTCGTTTCCCAGCTGTAAAAGGTTTGCTGACTGGGAATATGTCAGTCGGAAGTAATATTTAGGAAAGAGAAAAGGTTGTCTTTAATCATACAGGTAGGCTAAGGATGAAGAGACAGTACAATGGCATGATACAGTGCATTCGGAAAGTATTCAGACCCCTTCCCTTTTCCCACATTTTGTTACATTACAGCCTTATTCTAAAATTAATTGTTTGAATTTCTTGCAAAAATTAAAAACTGAAATACCTTATTTACATAAGTATTCAGACCCTTTGCTTTGAGACACGAAATTGAGCTCAGGTGCATCCTGTTTCCATTGATCATCCTTGAGATGTTTCTACAACTTGATTGGAGCCCACCTGTGGTAAATTCAATTGATTGGACATGATTTGGAAAGACACCTGTCGATATAAGGTCCCACAGTTGACAGTGCATGTCAGAGAGAAAACCAAGCCATGAAGTCGAAGGAATTGTCCGTAGAGCTCCAAGACAGGATTGTGTCGAGGCACAGATCTGGGGAAGGGTACCAACACATTTCTGCAGCATTGAAGGTCCCCAAGAACACAGTGGCCTCCATCATTTTTAAATGGAAGAAGTTTGGAACCACCAAGACTCTTCCTAGAGCTGGCCGCCCTGCAAAACTGAACAATCCGGGGAGAAGGGCCTTGGTCAGGGAGGTGACCAAGAACCCGATGCTCACTCTGACAGAGTTCCAGTGTTCCTCTGTGGAGATGGGAGAACCTTCCAGAAGGACAACCATCTCTGCATCACTCCACCAATTAGGCCTTTATGGTAGAGTGGCCAGACGGAAGCCACTCCTCAGTAAAAGGCACATGACAGCCCGCTTGGAGTTTGCCAAAAGGCACCTAAAGGACTCTCAGAAAATTATAAACAAGATTGAACTATTTGGCTGAATGCCAAGCGTCATGTCTGGAGGAAACCTGGCACCATCCCTACGGTGAAGCATGGTGGTGGCAGCATCATGCTGTGGGGATGTTTTTCAGCGGCAGGGACTGGGAGACTAGTCAGGATCGAGGGAAAGATTAACAGAGAAAAGTACAGAGAGATCCCTGATGAAAACCTGCTCCAGAGCGCTCAGGACCTCAGACTGGGGCAAAGGTTCACCTTCCAACAGGACAACGACCCTAAGCACACAGCCAAGACAACACAGGAGTGGCTTCGGGACAAGTCTCTGAATGTCCTTGAGTGGCCCAGCCAGAGCCCGGACATGAACCCCATCGAACATCTCTGGAGACACCTGAAAATAGCTGTGCAGCGACGCTCCCCATCCAACCTGATAGAGCTTGAGAGGATCTGCAGAGAAGAATAGGAGAAACTCCCCAAATATAGGTGTGCAAAGCTTGTAGCGTCATACCCAAGAAGACTCAAGGCTGTAATCGCTGCCAAAGGTGCTGTGATAGAAAATGTTATGTTTGTGCTTTTCTAATAACCAATTTCTGTGTTCATGCAAGTGACTGATTGAACGTGCCTGGGAGGAATCCTCACTATCAGTATTTGCAATTTGGCAGTACGCCCAGAATCTTGTTTTCTTCGACTTTATTTTCTATCTCTGATGATCATGGATCCATTATTAACGAAAAAAGTAACGTAAAAAAATGTGGAAAAAGTCTAGGGGTCTGAATAATTTCCCAAATGCACTCTATAATGGGGTACTAAAACCAGCTCCAGGGTTGGAGACACAATCTGTAATGGTGGATTTAGTGTCCAGCTGTATTTTTGTGTTGAGCCATTTTCACTCACAGTGTGATCTGTTGTAGTAGTACCAGATGTTTATATATCTATATCTGGCTCTACTACAGACTACTTTTGGACAAATACCCTTCTTAATACTGATGAAGAAATGTAACCTAATCCCATTATGGTTTTACAAAGTAACCGCACAGAACAGTGCATGATGAAAAGGAGGCAAAGGTACAGATGTGGTGATGTTTTGTTGGAGAGGGTCTCTGTCTACTCTTCAGCTTGGCTCTCGGTGCCCTGGTCCCTAATGAACAAGCTACACAGCATCGCTCTTTAATCCAGGGTTGCCAGACAACGGTAGTGTGCCTCCAGCAGTGAGACGTGCCTGTGAGCCAGCCTGCAGGATAGAGGTAAATAAGCCCAAATGTGTGCATTTACATTACAAGCTCTGCTCAAGCAGCAGGGGAGCAATGCCACACATCCATTTCTGTCTCTCCTCATCTACCCCTATTCTCATACGCTTCCGCTCCCTTCCAATCAAATCTCAATTCACTCTCAAGATATATGGATTGGGAATGTGCTTATGTGAAATGAATGCTCTTCTTTCCCACTTTGCCCGTATACAATAGGTTAAACTTTCTGGTGTGCACTGTGCATACTCCAGTCTACATTTGATTTAGATCTCTTTACTTTATTTGGATAGTCCATCTGTAGATGCTCAACTGACTATCTACAGCTTCTCTTTCCCCTTCCTTCATCTGTCTCCCTCCCTCTCTCTCTCCCCTCCCTTCATCTCTCTCTCTCTCTCTCTCTCTCTCTCTCTCTCTCTCTCTCTCTCTCTCTCTCTCCTGTCTCTCCTCTCTCTAAGTTAGCAATGAAAGAAAATATAAGATTCGCTCCCAAAATACTAATTCTCAAAACAGAAGAGAGGCCAGCTGTGTATCCGCTCCAAAAGTAATGAATGTGTGCAGGGACTTTATTTTCTATCTCTGATGATCATGGATCCATTATTAAAGAAATATTGGTTTTGGGATTCAGCCATTTATTCAACAGTTATCTATTCAAAGTTGTGTCAGACATGAAGTTTAAGATTGAAAAGCATGATTCAAACCGTCTCTAATGTCTACATACTCCAAGAGAGACTAAATGAGTTGTCTAATTTGAAATGAAATTCCCAAAGTATCGTGCTTCAGGACTGCCAAGTCTTCCTTCAAAGAGTGTGCATTAACTGGAGACATATGTCTAGGAAAAACACAAGAGATTATCCTGGTCCTCTCGACACAGTCACCTCACAATGAATCCCTATCGTTCTGGACAATGCTCAAATCAGTGAGCCTGCATGCCTTTGCTCCTATTAAATTACGAAATTCATTATTCATTAATGGCAACCAGCCATGGACGTCAGTAAAATGAAAAAAGTGCCTGCAAGAGTTGAAGGACCATTTGCGTAGTAAAGTGTTCATATTATGAAGGCACAATCAGTATACCAGTATCTGAGACAGTATACCAGTATTTGAGACTAGAATCTGACAGGAATTACATTTTGTTAGAATTACATTGCTGGGCTATCTCTTAAGGGATATTAATGTGTTAGCAACATCTACCTAAATGACTTACAATATCCATATGGCTGTGGAATAAACAAGTTGTAATAAATACCATTTACATGTAGATGCCAATGTAGCTAATCTATACATACTGTACATATCAATATATGTCAGCATTCAAAGAGCTACAGATCACTGCATTTGAGCTCCTCAAAGGTTCCAGAGACACCTCAGACAGAACATGAAAAGGGTCTATCTGCGTCATAAATACGGTGGATTCTAATTATGTATGATATCAAAAGTAGGCATAGCCAGAGATAATTTGTTTATAGACACAAGTCTGAGTTAAGCGTACTGTACTGGAGGTTTGGAAACAGCCCAGACCTAGGCTAGTGCATGTCTCTGCTACTGCCTGTGTGTGCCAAGAAGAGTTTAGGCATTTTGTTGACTAATCTGTTGGGAGTGCATCCCTTGCAGCTTGTCAGTTCTCAGAGTATAGGATGCAACATTACTGCATTCTGAATGTGCCCGTAGGAAATATCTGTAACAAATGCTTGTGCTGAAATACGTTTTTTACTGTTTCAGTTTAGGAGATGTGAGTAATTCTGAGTCTCCATTCTATCTACTTATGACATTGAAAGGAATATTGTTTACCATTTTACATCTTTATTCCCTCATGACCTGTACCTTTAATAGGAGCTGAAGGCCATGCTTCCATTTTGTTATGTAGAGGCCAGCCATTTAAAAGGATTTCTGCTTCTGGCAGAGTTCACATCCACAAACAAATCTACACTGCTCAAAAAAGGGAACACTTAAACAACACAATTTAACTCCAAGTCAATCACACTTCTGTGAAATCAAACTGTCCACTTAGGAAGCAACACTGATTGACAATACATTTCACATGCTGTTGTGCAAATGGAATAGACAACAGGTGGAAATTATAGGCAATTAGCAAGACACCCCCAATAAAGGACTGGTTTTGCAGGTGGTGACCACAGACCACTTCTCAGTTCCTATGCTTCCTGGCTGATGTTTTGGTCACTTTTGAATGCTGGCGGTGCTTTCACTCTAGTGGTAGCATGAGACGGAGTCTACAACCCACACAAGTGGCTCAGGTAGTGCAGCTCATCCAGGATGGCACATCAATGCGAGCTGTGGCAAGAAGGTTTGCTGTGTCTGTCAGCGTAGTGTCCAGAGCATGGAGGCGCTACCAGGAGACAGGCCAGTACATCAGGAGACGTGGAGGAGGCCGTAGGAGGGCAACAACCCAGCAGCAGGACTGCTACCTCCGCCTTTGTGCAAGGAGGAGCAGGGGGAGCACTGCCAGAGCCCTGCAAAATGACCTCCAGCAGGCCACAAATGTGCATGTGTCTGCTCAAACGGTCAGAAACAGACTCCATGAGGGTGGTATGAGGGCCCGATGTCCACAGGTAGGGGTTGTGCTTACAGCCCAACACCGTGCAGGACGTTTGGCATTTGCCAGAGAACACCAAGATTGGCAAATTCGCCACTGGCGCCCTGTGCTCTTCACAGATGAAAGCAGGTTCACACTGAGCACGTGACAGACGTGACAGAGTCTGGAGACGCCGTGGAGAACGTTCTGCTGCCTGCAACATCCTCCAGCATGACCGGTTTGGCGGTGGGTCAGTCATGGTGTGGGGTGGCATTTCTTTGGGGGGCCGCACAGCCCTCCATGTGCTCGCCAGAGGTAGCCTGACTGCCATTAGGTACCGAGATGCAAGACAATGCTAGACCTCATGTGGCTGGAGTGTGTCAGCAGTTCCTGCAAGAGGAAGGCATTGATGCTATGGACTGGCCCGCCCGTTCCCCAGACCTGAATCCAATTGAGCACATCTGGGACATCATGTCTCGCTCCATCCACCAACGCCACGTTGCACCACAGACTGTCCAGGAGTTGGCGGATGCTTTAGTCCAGGTCTGGGAGGAGATCCCTCAGGAGACCATCTGCCACCTCATCAGGAGCATGCCCAGGCGTTGTAGGGAGGTCATACAGGCACGTGGAGGCCACACACACTACTGAGCCTCATTTTGACTTGTTTTAAGGACATTACATCAAAGTTGGATCAGCCTGTAGTGTGGTTTTCCACTTTAATTTTGAGGGTGACTCCAAATCCAGACCTCCATGGGTTGATACATTTGATTTCCATTGATAATTTTTGTGTGATTTTGTTGTCAGCACATTCAACTATGTAAAGAAAAAAGTATTTAATAGATTATTTAATTCATTCAGATCTAGGATGTGTTATTTTAGTGTTCCCTTTATTTTTTTGAGAAGTGTATTTCATTCCGAATATTAGGAATGTGTGTTGCTTGTGAGTGAATTGAGGTGTGCTGTTTTCTGTCATGTGAACCTGTTATTATCAACACTGATTCATTAAGATATTTTATAAACACAGACTTCAAGACTAAAGTTGCTGTAATTCAGTCAGTCCTGCTTTATGTATAGATAGAGAAAATATTCTGTCTGTGTTTTTCAGTCATGTCCTTCACTTTATTTCTTAAGAATTCTGCAGTACAGCACACTGTACATTAATTACACCAGACAGCAGCCTAATGCTAGTAAACAGCTTTGATAATTCCATTTGCTTCTATCTCCTTCTGAACTGATAGCCAACCAGATCCGTTTAAATCCATTAAATTCAGCTCTAGAAATTCCACAGAACAATCACAGAACACGTACAGTAACATTCCCATGTGACCTGGCACTCCTTGATCAATTTAAGTTAATCTGTTCATGATTGAATGCTGAGCTCTAGAGTCTTGACTGGCCTGAAATTGTGCTTCAGATTCAGTATTATGTCTCGTCTGTTGAAAAATGTATGCACTCACTAACTATAAATGACTAAAATGTAAATGTAAAATGTTGCTCTCAGCCACACGTTCACATTTGGAATTTCACATTTCTGGATGGGGTTACATTCAGATGTGGTTGACACAGTCACAGGGGTGAAACGCCAACATCTCTGTAACATACCATAGCATTATATCCCAGAATCCCAGTCACCATGTTTGATTGAAAAGGGTCCAGGTGTGGTATCAGAGACCAACCTCAGCAACAGGCAACGCTTTACCTCCATATCAACATCAATCGCTAATGAACACAGTGTGAAGAGAGAAAATCATGTCTACGTCTCCCCTTCTCCCAAAAGTACCTGCCTAATGGATATTGGGGATTTAATCTAGCTCTATCCATCATGGCTTGTTTTCCATCCAAATGGGTGAATGATAAGATAAGGACTACACATCTACTAGGACAACACTGCAACACAATCTCCTCCAGAGAGAGGCAGCTAACTCTGGTGTGACCTGATTACTGGATGCATTCCAGGTGGTTCAATAACGGAGAGCATTGTTTTGATAGGCACATCTGCATAACTAGCTGTCAGTCAGATTGTAGGCAGGATTGTGTTATCATAAAGAAAGCAGCCTTTCTCTTTGCTCGACTTAGTATTTGCAACCCACCATTTGCTGTGGCCCTCGTATTGTAATTCATCATCTACCAATTGATACGCGCTGTCAGAGCACACAGTGCATATATTACTTGGCCTACAGTATAATCGATTGCCCATATTCTCCCTGCGGGTTTCTAGTTTGTGAACAACACGGTTGTGTCAGAATGAAACGTAAACAACTCTTGACATGTTTTATTTAGTATTTCCTAAAGGATATCAAGCCTCCAGATACCTGACAGCAATTATGGGTTAGAGAGTGACTGACTGAGGCACTGCATTTGCTGCATTTAAGTTTCAAAAGCAGGTAATTCCACTTTGGTCGGTGGGAATGAAAACAGCTTGGCTAGGCAATAGTGGGGTTGTTTAATAATGGAAACAGAGGTCTCTGAAGACAAGCCCATTTCTCTGAGCAACAGAGAAAGTCCATTACCCTCAGGGTTTCTTTGCCTAATGTAAACTCTTACTATCTTAATTCAAAATCAGAGATGTATTATTGCACACAGATAAAGAGCTTAGCCACATCCAGAGTTGTCTCTTTCTTCTGCCTCACCTATGGAATATACTACACAGAACATATATACCGGGAATGGGTCTGACATTTCTTTGGGTAGATTGTTTCCTGTGAGCAATTTCCTATTGCTTCCTATGATAAACCATCTGAATACAGTTTGTTTCTGAGGAATAATTGATGCATAATACTGTATGTTCTGTAGCCTTGTAATGCTGGGTCATGGTCTACATATTAAAAAACGATTTGATTTAAGTACAAATGGGTGTAAACATAGGCGCTTGCCAAAAATTGAATTCCATATTTCAGTCATAGACCATTGACCTAAACAGTTATACATATTCAGTCATTGCTGTTCTATTACTAAAATAATGCATCAACATCAACCAATATGGTTGGATTTTCAGCTAATACATTTATTTTTAACAGTGCTTATGTATATTTGCATTATTCTTTGAAGCACTATGCTTCAGTTGCATAATCCAGGTTAGGTTGAACACCCATAAAAAGCTTTAATTAGCAGTATGTTTAGTGGAAGACTCCACAGCTGAATTAGTGATGGGAATGAACAGGAGAAAACTTCATGAGGTGACTCATCACTTTTCTCCAGCAAGGTAGACCTTTGTTTGCGTAGGTAGGTTGCTTACTTTTCTTTCATGAGTTCTAACTACTCATTAATTCCTCATCTGTATGTACTGTATGTTTCCTAGTCTCTGACAGCTTCACTGAGCATGACATTGGTATATGATGATTTTCAATAATATTCAGCTTTGGGGAATGTGAACATTAACCATCATGCTCATACAGCGTCATGATTGCGCCTTAGAGGCTGGTTTGGGGAAAGAATGTGTGTGAAAAGCTCCACATTAGAAGCATTATAAAGTGGAGATTTTTCGCCCCCCACTTCCTTCATGAAAAATGTACAGAGGCATATTCATGACTTCATTGAACTAACTGAGTGTGACAAGTACAGAGCAGGAGCGACTGAGGGCAGGGAAGCAGTAACACAATAAAGCCCTTGGCCACTCTCAGAGGACATGACTGCCCCTGGTGCTCATGGGAGTTTTCATCTCAGCATTCTGTTAGAATTTTTTCCAGTGGTTGGAGGTACAACATGAGACAGAATCTACTCCATCCACTTTGCCCTGAGTCAACGCTTATGCATGGCCAGTGATCAATTCACTGCCTCTTTACAGTATGATGCATACATCCCAAGTGCCATGACCTACAGCACGAGGTTATAAATATATGGCCATACATTTTAATGAGTTTAGATAGACATATGGATATACTGTACTCCAAGCAACCAGTACAAAAAAAACAAACATGAATGGACAGTGTTTGATTATCTTTATGTCTAGCTTATATTTAAGTGCACATACCTCATGCATAAGGACCCCTATAGATCAGATTTCTCACAGGCCATCACGAGACCCAAGAGCTTCTTCTGGAATGCCCCACTATTTCCTTTTTTCCTTTTGGTTATCAGCTTTTCTGGCTAACTTACCACTCCAGTATGTATTTATGTGTTACATTGAGATTTTGGAATTCCATTAAAGATTAAAACAATATCCAATTAATTATTGCTGGACCAGTTTTATTTCTAGGTTTGTGATGCACTCTTGAACCTAAGACCCCACAGATCCATGCCCTCCCCACAGTATCTGTCTCTCTTTCTCCCATCAAGATTGCCTGATCTGGGTCACCATCAGTCTTCAGCCAGTTGTCTGATTGCTTAAAATAATCCCTGCCCAGGAGGAGAATCAACCCCACACACATTGCCTACGACAACAACACTAAAATCATGACTTTGCTTTAATGACCCTCTGCATCACAACAGCTCCAAATTCCAAAGCTGCATTTTCTTACAGAATGCAAACTTTTCAGATTAGTCGCTGCATCACAGTAGTGTTAGGCCCGACACCATGGGATAGATGTGAGATTTAAATCATTTCCGATACTGCAGAGGAGGAGAAAGAGGCAGACAAGCTGACTAATAACAGAGAATACTGTAACAAGGACTGCTTCAACGGAAATGATTTCTCACTCCAGAAATACCCATGTCCCTGCCAAAAATACTTTCATCCTGGGGCAAGGGGAGTGTTTCAATTCTTTAATAGCTTTTCCTGCTACATAACTGGAATAAAAAAAACACATGAATTGAAATAAATGATGGGATATCATGTAGAATACATTTTGAATGAGAAGTTATAAATAGGGCCCTGGGTGAAATTAATTATTTGACCTCGGGAGTAATGGACATTGAACTTTTCAATATTATTCTATGCCAGGGCAAATATACTGTACCTGACACATACTACCTGACACATACTACAATAAGTAGATTGACTTGGTAAATGGTTGTATTATTAATAAGGTAGGCCTATTCAGTTTTGTGAAAAGCCAAGTGTCATTTGAGACACCCTTGAGTGAAGCACACTGTGAGAGACAAGCAGTGTGCTTTTCACAGCACACAGTTATCAGAATAACTAATTAGGCTATTTTTAACCCAGCACTTTTAACATGTACATGTTTATGTTAGCTAAATACAGCCTGAGTAAAGATCATCCATCAACAGACGTCACCATCATCACTATGACAGCCTAGATTAGAATGAATTATCGCTCAAGATCAGAGCATAAATAGGCCTTAATTTAGCCACAATGAACAATGGAGATTGAGATGACCATATAATTGTAAAATAGTATTTCATAAGGAAGAGTTTCAATTTATTTACACAAACATTTACTTTTCAAATTGCAATTTTAAGAACCCAAGCGTCTCCTAATATATGGGCACTGAAGCAGACTGTATTTGATGTATTTTTGCTCCACTGCACATAACAAAACAGCCCTTTGCAGCCAGAACAACAATATCACCAGATCAAGTAATTTACAAATGAACAATCATTGTGTATCAAATGTACATACTGTAGTTTTCTTTCTTCAAATTAAAAGTCAGCTATTTCTTATAGTCTCATGTCAGACTGTCAGCACTATCTTTGGTTGAATATTCAATGTGCAACTTTAATTTTCACACTGGATAGTTAACATGCAACAACTTCAAACGTATTATATTATTGTCCCCATACTGTTTTTGTCCAAGAATACTTATTTGGTAGTCTCACATATCCACTAGGCCGAAATTGTAGGCCGACAATTACTATTAGAATACTGAATTGTCATAGATAGTGGATCTGTGCCTCCATCTAGTGATCATTTATAGGTATTGCTGAACATAATGCACATTAAATAACACCAAAGAGAAGGCCCGCTGTACAGTGCATACTGAAGTGAGTAAATGTATTTATTATTATTTTGAATTTCCTCCAAATTACAGGGGAGCTCCATTCTCCAAATTCTCCTTGTAATATCCTCCCCTGAGTTAGATCATTTTTGCTCCACCACCACTCAAACAACCACCACAAATGCGCATAAAGTGTTTTATAGCTAAACTATATTACAAACATGTAATCTTATTTTCTCTCTCTGATTAAATTGATTGATTTGCTTAAATCCTTGAAAGGGTGCTCCTCTTTCCAAATCAGTAATTTGACCCAGCAGCCAACATTGCAGTCTCCAGGCAACAAGAGACGCAGAAAAGTCATAGCTGCCTTGACTTCGTCATAGTTATCCAACAAAGGCTCTGTGACTCAAGCAATAGTGGGTCTAATTCATTTTTTCTCTTGGTCTGTCACTCGGTGTCTGTTTTAAACGATGGCTGGAGTATGCGTTCCATCTGAGCCATCCTCTACGGATTTGCACCGGGTCAGACTTCTACAATCAAATGTAAACCGAGTTGGTGCAAGATGGATGCACAGGCAAATGAACTTGCCCTGCGAGAGAGGTCCCGAGGGAAGATATTACTTTAACAGCTTACTAGAACAACAGAGGAGTGCATTCTCGAAATTCAACCTACTGGCCCATCCACCTGCCGACAATGCGCCCTTGGCGCCTTTACGAGATGAGGTCTTGTTGATTGATCCGTGCAATGGGCATCTAAGTGCGGGGGCTGAGGTGGATTTGGCAACAAAAGGAAGACCTCAATTTATAGATATTCCTTATATTCCGTCTGGATTATGGGTCGCCCCCGGTTCCAGAGAAAGGCCCCAGACACCTCTAGTCAGGCCATCAGCCGGGACATGCGACCTGTCAGAAAACAAGGCATGGAACTCAAGGACAATGCCAGACGCAGCTCTTCGGGCCAGTCTTGGAGGTAAAATTAGAGTTTAAAGTAGCCTAGGACTAATTATAAAGCCTAATGTGAAGTACACTTATAAGGCTGACAGTATAGCATAATACACATAAGCCGACCCAATTCTTTAGGCAAATTTACTTATTTTGTTATAAAGACTGTATGTAAGTAAATCCAACATCTCACTGTAGCCTACCATGCCAAATAGGCTGGCAGTTTCCCGCACTTTACTAGCCTAATATGTCATCAAAAGGTTGGACAAGTCATTCGAAGGTGAAACCAGAGCCTCCCAAAATGCCATGTACAGTGAAATTCTTCGGGTTTTTCCCTGAAAGAGAGAACTTGGTATGTTATAACCCTATAAGTTTACATAATGATACATTTTCAACGGTTTCAAAGCAGTGAAGTGAAATCTTGTTGATTGTTGATGTGTTTGATTTTGAAGGAAGTCAGACCCTCTGGTTCCAGTCAATGGATAGAGAAGGCAGCACTGCGTTATATCTACACTTCAGTGGCTCAGAGGTCAGGTGCCACCCAGGACCTTCATATTTTCTCTCAAACACATTGTGCAGCAGAGTATAGTCACTGTGTTCCATTCTGATATGTATCATATGGTTTCTTTGACCTTTTGCATGATGGAGACCTTGCAACCATAGCATCCAGTTATATTCTAATTTGTGTATGTTTTCTGAATAACACACAAACAGTGTAGGCCTAAGTGTGTCACCATGCCTTGTAATATATTAACTTGCAGGGGCTATGAGGACGTCGGTTGGGACACAAAATTACCGCGGCGCCTGAAGCCCCCAGCAACCACCCTTGAGAAAATGGCAGACCCTGTGAATCAGCATTTTACCCAGAAGTGTTACCACAACAAACCAGAGCTGTGGCAGGTGAGTGCATGTGTCTAGAAAATACACAACACTGAAGTTAATTTAAATACTGTCCATCCCAATTGTAATTATAGAATTTGGTTTTAATGGGACATCCTAAACTAACAAATAATGTAAAAAATTGTGCTGCTTCTAACTCTTCTCTAAGGCGATTGGAGCCCATTGGAACAGACACCAGCTTCGTGCTAGGAATGAAGTGCGGAAACCTATAACATTGTGAGTGTTTTGGCCTAGCCTTATTTCATGATGTAATAACAAGAACGGATTTTGCTAGATTGTCTCGTTGAAAAAATAAGCCTGTTTTTTTTGTTCTAAGATTGTTTCATTTTATTTCACAGCACCAGTCCCTGCCCAAACACCTGTCAAATTCCATTGTATGGGTAAGCAGTTCTAGCCTCTGTTTGTGCTATTGGCAACTTTTAGTAATATATATATATATATATATATTATTTTTTTCACATCAATTTGTTTGTTTGTAGGTTCATGTGTAGGCTAAAGCAGTGCCTCTATGGAAGAGTGAAAATCTGTCTCTGAGTGTGACTGGACTTGCTTTTTGTGTGTCCTCTTTATGTTATTGGAGTGGTGTGGTGGGATCCATGAACATGGACAACATAGATAAGACAGGACATGACTTCTACCCCTTGACTATGCAGCGGACCACTTTGCCCCCATACACTCCCACGGCACAGTATGTATCTTCATGATGTACACTACGGGTCAAAAGTTTTAGAACACCTACTCATTCAAGGGTTTTTCTTTATTTTTACTATTTTCTACATTGTAGAATAATAGTGAAGACATCAAAACTATGAAATAACACATATGGAATCATGTAGTAACCAAAAAAGTGTTAAACAAATCAAAATATATTTTATGTTTGAGATTCTTCAAATAGCCACCCTTTGCCTTGATGACAGCTTTGCACACTCTTGGCATTCTCTCAACCAGCTTCACCTGGAATGCTTTTCCAACAATCTTGAAGGAGTTCCCACATATGCTGAGCACTCTGCGGTCCACCTCATCCCAAACCATCTCAATTTGGTTGAGGTCGGGGGATTGTGGAGGCCAGGTCATCTGATGCAGCACTCCATCACTCTCTTTCTTGGTAAAATAGCTCTTACACAGCCTGGAGGTGTGTTGGGTCATTGTCCTGTTGAAAAACAAATGATAGTCCCACTAAGCCCAAACCAGATGGGATGGCGTATCGCTGCAGAATGCTGTGGTAGCCATGCTGGTTAAGTGTGCCTTGAATTCTAAATAAATCACAGACAGTGTCACCAGCAAAGCATCCCCACACCATAACACCTCCTCCTCCATGTTCTTGCCATAATATGGACTTTGTCTTTTACCAAAAAGGGCTATCTTATGTATGCCCCCCCAACCTTGTCACAACACAACTGATTGGCTCAAACGCATTAAGAAGGAAATAAATTCCACAAATTAACTTTTAACAATGCATACCTGTTAATTGAAATGCATTACAGGTCACTACCTCATGAAGCTGGTTGAGAGAATGCCAAGAGTGTGCAAAGCTGTCATCAAGGCAAAGGGTTGATATTTGAAGATTCTCAAATATAACATTTGATTTGTTTAACACTTTTTTGGTTACTACATGATTCCATATGTGTTATTTCATAGTTTTGATGTCTTCACTATTATTCTACAATGTAGTAAATAGTAAAAATAAAGAAAAACACTTGAATGAGTAGGTGTTCTAAAACTTTTGACCGGTAGTGTACCTTCACTGATCATTATACACCACACTGCCCAATATAAAGCATACACCTTCACTTATACAAGATACCTTCACTAATAATACACAAAGCATTATTGGTGGCATTGAAGAGTCTAGTAAGATTGGAATCACACTCAAACGTATTATCTGTTTGTTTATAGTTTCATTCATTAAATTGTATTCTATTGGATATACATCAACATTTTTTCCATTGTGGACTATATGCAATATATGAATAATGTGCAAATGTATAAAACTTGATTCTCTAATATTTTTGTCCCAGCCGCCCCACCATCCCTGGCTATACCGGCAAGGCTCACTATGATGGTGCTCGGTCCTCTGGGTTCAGTCTGCCTCTTCTACCCAGCTCTGCCCCAGGGTGAGTCCCTAGTACCCTATATGTAGTCATACACAATGATTCATTACCATATTACATATATGTCAACCTCATTCAGCTGTGTGGGACATACAGTATGTGAAACAAGTGCGTTCTTTCTCATTCACATTGGACAAGGATTACCACTATAATCCATTAGAGGGCATCCTAAACTCTCTAACAACATCTGCCTCAGGCTATTGCTATGGCTGTGAACCCCAAGGCATCCATGGGCTTGCCTGTGATTGCGCTGACAATTCCTTGATAACAAAATTAAAGTTTTTAGTAGTGTACACCCAGCTTGTGTGGGCCCTATGGTACCTTTATTTCACAAAGGAATGTTCTGTTTTCTCCTTGAGCTACACTATATATACAAAAGTATGTGGACACCCCTTCCAATTAGTGGATTTGGCTATTTCAGCCACACCCGTTGCTGACAGGTGTATAAAATCGAGCACACAGCCATGCAATCTCCATAGACAAACATTGGCAGTAGAATGGCCTTACTTAAGAGCTCAGTGACTTTCAACGGGGCACAGTCATAGGATGCCACCTTTCCAACAAGTCAGTTAGTAAAGTTTCTGCCCTGCTAGAGAGCTGCCCCGGTCAACTATAAGTGCTGTTATTGTGAAGTGGAAATGTCTAGGAGCAACAGTGGCACAACCGCGAAGTGGTAGGCCACACAAGCTCACAGAACGGGACCGCCGAGTGCTGAAGCGTCTGTCTTCGGTTTCAACACTCACTAGTTCCAAACTGCGTCTGGAAGCAACATCAGCACAATAACTGTTCGTCGGGAGCTTCATGAAATGGGGTTCCATGGCCGAGTAGCCACACACAAGCCTAAGATCACCATGCGTAATGACAAGCATCGGCTGGAGTGGTGTAAAGCTCGCCACCATTGGACTCTGGCTTCACCATCTGGCAGTCCGACGGACGAATCTGGGTTTGGCGGATGCCAGGAGAAAGCTACCTGCCTGAATGCATAGTGCCAACTGTAAAGTTTGGTGGAGGAGGAATAATGGTCTGGGGCAGTTTTTCATGGTTCGGGCTAGGCCCCTTAGTTCCAGTGAAGGGAAATCCTAACGCTACAGCATACAATGACATTGTAGACAATTCTGTGCTTCCAATTTTGTGGCAACAGTTTGGGGAAGGCCCTTTCCTGTTTCAGCATGACAATGCCCCCGTGCACAAAGGGAGGTCCATACAAAAATGGTTTGTCGAGATCGGTGTGGAAGAACTTGACTGGCCTGCACAGAGCCCTGACCTCAACCCCATCGAAAACCTTTGGGATGAATTGGAACGCAGGCTGCGAGCTAGGCCTTATCGCCCAACATCAGGGCCCAACCTCACTAATGCTCTTGTGGCTGAATGGAAGCAAGTCCCCGCAGCAATGTTCCAACATCTAGTGGAAAGCCTTCCCAGAAGAGTGGAGGCTGTTATAGCTGCAAAGGGGGGACCAACTCCATATTAATGCCCATGATTTTGGAATGAGATGTTCAACGAGCACATACTTTTGGTCATGTAATGTATATCAGTTCAGAACCACGGCAGGTAGCAGAAAAGTATGTTTTTATTTCAATAATAATCCTGCAAAAAAACTCAAAATTAGAAACAACAAACTTCAAATAAAAATATATTTATTTTGAACTGTGACATGATGGCTCAAAAAGAGTATACTGTCTTATTTAAAATTTGAAGGAGTTCTGATGACAATCTAAGCAGCAAGCTAGCTGCCAATCGTATCACTTGAAAGTTTCGGGAATTAAAGCTGATCCACATGACTACTTGTTTATCAAATGGATAATTCGTATTGGCTCAAGCTTTTCAAGTCCTGTCATACCATAGCAATTAGCACCAAGAAAATAGTTTGGGTTTCAGTTATAAAAGTTGTTTTTATAGCTTTCCCAGGAATGTTGCCTGAACACAATCTGGATGTTTTGAGAATGTGTTTAGGATGACTTTTATTAATGTCTCCCCAATATACCCATAGGAACCATATTTCTTACATGAATGATTGTATGCAGTATGACAGTACCCATATTAACCGCAATATAATTACTCTGCTATACACAGTAGCTGAAGATAAGATATTCAACTATTGTTAAAATGAAAAGAAAGAACTGCTTGTAGTTTCAAATTAAAAGTAGTTATGTGGTTACATTTAATTTTACCAAGAAATCTAAATTCCATGTAAAAACATGGTATCTGTGCAACACCCATTTAAAATGCGGGGAATATGATCTATGACTATGAACTATGGACTATGATCGCTTATTGATGTCACTTGTTAAATCCACTTCAATCAGTGTAGGTGAAGGGGAGAAGACAGGTTAGAGATGGATTTTTAAGCCTTGTGACAATTGAGACATGGATTGTGTATGTGTGCCATTCAGAGGGTGAATGGGCAAGACAAAATATTTAAGTGCCTTTGAACGGAGTATGGTAGTAGGTGCCAGGAGCACCGGTTTGAGTGTGTCAAGAACTGCAACGCTGCTGGGATTTTAACGCTCTAACAATTTCCCGTGTGTATCAAGAATGGTCCACCACCCAAAGGACTTCCAGCCAACTGTGGGAAGCATTGGAATCTACATCGGTCAGTATCCCTTTGGAACACTTTCGACACCTTGTAGAGTCCATGCCCCAACGAATTGAGGCTGTTCTGAAAGCAAAAGGGGGTGCAACTCAATATTAGGAAGGTGTTCCTAATGTTTTGTACACTCAGTGTATATAAAGAATCTGTTTAAAAAAACGAATAATTGAAGTATAAATTCCCATAGATTTCTATAATAACCTGTTAATTACCATTGTTTCTGAAAAATCCTGTAACTTTGGTCAATTGCTGGGAGTTTTGCAACCCTACGATTGAAACATTTCCTAAATTAAAGTGGGTTCCTCAGAGACAGACAGACAGATATCTAGGTAATTATGCAGTCTGTTGTCAATACCTTAAACCATTTCACATGGTAAAACACAATTTGCAGATCTCACTTAGACTTTTCAGCAAAACTCTAAACACATTCTCATTCTCAAAACACATTCTGCACTCTAATGCACATGTCATCCATACTGGTAAACACAAGTGGCAACAATCAAATACAAATAGAGAACACATGTCATTGATTGAACACAGCCACTAAAAATTGATTTAACCTGTTTCAAATGATGCGACACAACCAATATAAGTCAGTTCAGAGAGCAAACGGGTTGTTGAAGGAGAAAGTATGAGAATGGATAGAAGAAACAATGTGAGAGGACGAGGACGAGTGCGTATGCGAGGTGGGCGACGAGGAGGAAGAGGAGGAGGAGGGCAAGAAAGAGGAAGAGGAGGACGAAGAGTCGAAATATCTGATGAAATTCGACCAACAGTCATAGACCATGTTCTTGTCCATGGACTGACAATGAGGGAAGCAGGACTTAGAGTGCAACCCAATTTGAGCCGATTTTCTGTGTCCACCATAGTAAGGACATTCAGAGAAGAGAACAGGTACAGTATACTACTGTATTTTTGTCCCTTTTAGTATTGTATACTGTAGTACAGTGCATTGTAGGCTGTATACTGTACAATGGACGAATTGTATGGCCCTGAACATTGTGCTTTCCATTTGTTAACAGTACTGACTGCTCAATAGATTTTGACTGGTTGCAGGTTCATATCAACAAAGAACAAGAATTACAGTATCACAGAGACAAAGGACACGTTTGTGAGATGCAGGGCACAGTACTGTAAAAATAGGGGTACAAGGAGGACGAAGAACAAAAAACAAAATTGCAAAGAGCAAAGCAGAGTAGTAATTTCTGCTCCATTTTGAGCTACTATGATAGAACATGTTTTCGTTCATCAAAAGACAATGACGGAAAAATATGATATTTGTTTTGAGATTAAAAATGTACTTCTCCCTGAGAACTGTATGTTTTGAACAATGTGTTTAAAAAATTTCGGTGTATTGTTTACTGACTGCTTGAGAGTGTATATCATTTTGATCACTTTGTTTATGATTTGAGAGCAGTGTTTGATTTTGAACACAGGTAAAACTGTTTTGAGGCGAATGTTTCATTTTGCGAGAGGAGTCAGAGGTTTTGTAAATAGTGCTTGAAGATGAGGTTTTGTGTTTAATGTTTTCAGGAAATGGAGCAAGGTTTCAGAAATTGTGTTTAAGCAATGGAGAAAAACTGTAATAGGAAATGACTCAAGTAAAAGTGAAAGTCACCCAGTAAAATCCTACTTGAGTAAAAGTCTAAAAGTATTTGGTTTTAAATATACTTAAGTATCAAAAGTAAATGTAATTGATAAAATGTACTTAAGTATCAAAAGTAAAAGTATAAATAATTTCAAATTCCTTATATTACAGTTTTTCTCGATTGTTTACACACATTTTCTGAAAGCATGCCTCATATTCTCAGAACTCTACACACAAATCAAAAAACACACACACAATGGGCAAAACCCCTCAATTCTCCAGCAAAATGAAACTTTACATTCAAAACAATGTTATTTCTTATCAAAATTGTATTTTGTTTTCAAATGACACACACAAACCATCATATGAATAGACATTTATAAGAACCAGTTGAACACTGATGTGCTCAATGTAAAACACTATGATGAATGGAAAACACTTATTCTCCATTCATCATAATGACTTAGGCCTTTTTTTGGTTCAGTGTTGCCATTACTACAGACAGTACATACATAAGTGTGTTGTAAAATATTTGAGAATATTGTTTTTATACTCAGAACACACAAATACACGGTAACAAATATATTTATTTTTTCCCACAAAAACAATGTACACAGTGTACATCCCATTCCCAACCAACACAAAGTTGCATATACAGTGGTCTACATACAAAACAGAAGAATTGAATGTATACAGTTACAGTAAAAAAAAAAATATATATATATATATGCTGCATCCTCTGTTCTGTTGCGGTCTGGCCACAGCACCTCATCCACATCACAAGCAATGTTTTCCCTGGCCAAGCAGCGGGGGAAATATTGCCTAGCATGGCGATTCTAGCCATGAAAAGCATCAGCTGCTATATCTCCACATGCGTCTTCCATAGCTTGGAGAAGAGGTATACGCGTTTGTGGATTTCGGTCATACACTTTCCATCTCCAGGCAGAAAAATATTCCTCAATAGGATTGAGGAATGGAGAATATGGTGGGAGATAAACAACTAAAAAGCGTGGGTGGGCAGTGAACCAGTTACGAACCAGAGCAGCCCTGTGGAAACTTACGTTGTCCCAAATGACAACGTACCTGAGCTGCTCTGGGCCATCTACCTGATCTGGTGGAATGAGTGTGTTGTGTAGGGTGTCCAGGAATGTGATCAGATGGGCGGTGTTGTAGGGGCCAAGGATAGCATGGTGATGGATGACGCCGTGGTGGGTAATCGCTGCACACATTGTGATGTTCCCTCCGCGCTGGCCAGGGACATGAACAATGGCACGCTGGCCGATGATATTCCTTCCCCTCTTTCGTCTTTTTGTGAGGATGAATCCAACCTCATCAATGAAGATGAACTGGTGCTGCACTGCAGCCACCTCTAGCTCAAGGACTCTCTGAAACACACATGACAATATCAGAAATAGACATGGAGTGGTCACTATTGTGAAGCACAATCATTATGATTACAATACTGAAATATGTATAATTTATACAGTGTTGAGAGTATGCATCAATTGTGGGATTGTATAGGACTCACTTGCACATAGTTATATCGCAATTCTTTGACTCTTTCTGAATTGCGTTCAAATGGCACCCTGTAGACCTGCTTCATCCTGAGATTATTTCTGCGCAAGACACGGTCCAGTGTTGATAAGCTTACCCTATCAATATTTTGAAATATCTCATTGTTTTCTATTATTTTTCTTTGTATTTGCCGTAATGTTATGGCGTTATTTTCTAGGACCATGTTCATGATTTCAGTTTCCTGTTCAGGAGACAGAACACATTCCCGACCACCTTGTGTTGGTAATCTTTCAGTTCTGCCAAACAAATAGTAAAATGCTGTAAATACAAAGTAGAAATACATTTCCCAAATACTTGAAACATACTTTATTTTTACAGTCCTACAGAACAGTCCACAGGCAATACTGTAATACTGTACTCATTGAGTACTGTATTGATATGCAGTACTGCAATTTTCTAGTGAGAGTAGATTTCTTACCTATTCTCATTTCGGAATGTCCGGATGATGGATGCTACAGTGTACCTGCTCAAATTTGGCTGTACTCTTTGCCCAGCCTCCCTCATTGTTAGACCATGGTTTACCACATGATCAACCAAAGTGGCTCGGATCTCATCAGAGATTACGGTCCTTGGCCTTCCTTGTCCTCGTCCTTGTCCTCCCCGTACTCCTCCTCTTACTCTCACTCCTCTGGCTCTGCCTCTGTTTCCAATGTTGGCATCCATTGCTCCAAAACAGAAGAGCTCACCTGTTGCCCTTTTATGCTAAAGCTCTGATTGCTAATTGTAAAACTGTGTGACGGGTGTTTGCCCATGTGATGAGTCAGTGTGCATATTTGAATGGCAGTGTGTTCATTGTGAAAACAAGAGATTTTCTGCATGAAAATTGTGCCAAATGCAAAGATTTGTGTGTAGTGTTTTGAAAAAAGTGTGTTGTAGAACTGCAATTTGAGTGTAAAGCAGGAATTGTGCTTGTAGTTTAGCAGAATTGGTTCAGGGGGTTGGTGCATGAGTTACATGTTGTGGTCATTGTGTCTCAAGTACCAGTATTTGTGTGTAAACAATTGAGAAAAACTGTAACCACACGGCCCATTTTCTTGTTTTTAAAATTTACGGATAGCCAGGGGCACACTCCAACACATAACTTACAAACAAAGTATTTGTGTTTAGTGAGTCCGTCAGATCAGGTGTGTTTAGTGAGTCCGTCAGATCAGGTGTGTTTAGTGAGTCCGTCAGATCAGGTAGTAGGGATGACCAGGGATGTTCTCTTGATAAGTGCGTGAATTGGACCATTTTCCTGTCCTGCTAAGCATTCAAAATGTAATGAATACTTTTGGGTGTCAGGGAAAATGTATGGAGTAAAAGGTACATTATTTTCTTTAGGAATGTAGTGAAGTAAAAGTAAAAGTTGTCAAAAATAAAAATAGTAAAGTAAAGTACAGATACCCCAAAACAACTACTTAAGTAGTACTTGAAAGTATTTGTACTTAAGTACTTTACACCACTGCCCTCTCCCCCTCCCCCCTTTAACCTCTCTCTCTCTCTCTCTCTCTCTCTCTCTCTCTCTCTCTCTCTCTCTCTCTCTCTCATCTCTCTCCCCCTCCCTCCTTTAACCTCTCTCTCTCTCTCTCTCTCTCGCTCTCTCTCTCATCTCTCTCCCCCTCCCTCCTTTAACCTATTTCTCTCTCCCCCCTCTCGTCATCTGTCTCCCCCCCTCCTTCCTTTACTCTCTCTCTCTCTGCCTGTCTGAGTCTCACCAATTTACCCATTGCAACTTTATCACCAACTTGTTTGCCTTAAATGCAATGTATTGACTTGTGTCAACTACCTTGATGCATATCGATGTATCAATATGCTTGACACGTATCTTTTTGCATTGAATGCAATGTATTGACAAATGCGTCATGACTCGTGATACATCTCTTTTTGTCAAGGCGTCACAGACTGATGCTTATCAATGATATCGTGTGTCATAGTCCATTGTTAGTGAAGTAAGGACTGTAACTTCAGGTGAACTCCATGTGAAGTTGTGTTTCCCATGTTTCTGTTAGATCTACATTATCCTAATGCTTGTCAGCTTTTGTGTCGCTTTTGGAAAAAACGGTTGGTGGCTAGAACATGACAGTGTCACCTAAAAGACTAACAGTTAAAGTTGTAACACAGGGAAAACAATGATTGACATTGGCACAGAATCACACTATGAAAAGTTGGAAGTATGGGAGAAAAATCAGGAAGAAAGAACCATTCATCATACTGCCAATCTTATAATAATAATAATATATGCCATTTAGCAGATGCTTTTGTCCAAAGCGATTTAGTCTTTTAAACATTTAAGTGTTTTTCATACTTACTTATACAAACTTTCATCCTTATTTCATAATGACCAAAAACAGTACACACTGCTACTTCTTTGTATGTTGAAGTCAATATGAAACCCAGATAGATAAGCTTAAACTGTACTCAAATTACAAAAGAAGAAGACCTGAACACAAATAATGATTAGGATTGGAATCTATGTAGCAGTATCAAATGGAACATGTATTGCATACTATAGGCTACAATAACAAATACAGTGCATTCGGAAAGTATTCAGACCCCTTGACTTTTTCCACATTTTGTTACGTTACAGCCTTATTTTAAAATTGATTAAATTGTTTTTTTCCCTCATCAATCTACACACAATACCCCATAATGACAAAGCAAAAGCAGGTTTTTAGACATTTTAGCAAATGTATTAAAAATAAAAACAGAAATACCTTATTTACATAACCTTTGCTATGAGACTCAACATTGAGCTCAGGTGCATCCTGTTTCCATTGATCATCCTTGAGATGTTTCTACAACTTGATTGGAGTACACCTGTGGTAAATTCAATTGATTGGACATGATTTGGAAAGGCACACAACTGTCTATATAAGGTCCCACAGTTGACAGTGCATGTCAGAGCAAAAACCAAGCCATGAGGTCGAAGGAATTGTCCGTAGAGCTCCGAGACAGGACTGTGTCGAGGCACAGATCTGGGGAAGGGTACCAAAACATTTCTGCAGATTGAAGGTCTCCAAGAACACAGTGGCCTCCATCATTTTGCCAAAAGGCACCTAAAGGACTCTCAGCCCATGAGAAACAAGATTCTCTGGTCTGATGAAACCAAGATTGAACTCTTTGGCCTGAATGCCAAGCATCACGTCTGGAGGAAACCTGCCACCATCCCTACGGTGAAGCATGGTGGTGGCAGCATCATGCTGTGTGGATGTTTTTCAGCGGCAGGGACTGGGAGACTAGTCAGGATTGAGGGAAAGATGAACGGAGCAAAGTACAGAGAGATCCTTGATGAAAACCTGCTCCAGAGCGCTCAGGACCTCAGACTGGGGCTAAAGTTCACCTTCCAACAGGACAACGACCCTAAGCACACAGCCAAGACAACGCAGGAGTGGCTTCGGGACAAGTCTCTGAATGTCCTTGAGTGGCCCGGACTTGAACCTGATCGAACATCTCTGGAGAGACCTGAAAATAGCTGTGCAGCGACGCTCCCCATCCAACCTGACAGAGCTTGAGAGGATCTGCAGAGAAGAATGGGAGAAACTCCCCAAATACAGGTGTGCCAAGCTTGTAGCGTCATACCCAAGAAGACTCGAGGCTGTAATCGCTGCTAAATGTGCATCAACAAAGTACTGAGTAAAGGGTGTGAATACTTATGTAAATGTGATATTTCTGTTTTTTGTTTTTAATAAATTTACAAACATTTCTAAAAACCTGTTTTTGCTTTGTCATTATGGAGTATTGTGTGTAGATTGATGAGGGGAAAAAAAACTATTTAATCAATTTTAGAATAAGGCTGTAACGTAACAAAATGTGGAAAAAGTCAAGGGGTCTGAATACTTTCGAATGCACTGTAAGCAGAGGAAAACCATCCCCCCAAAGTCAGGCAGTCTTGTGTGTCTGTTGTCCAGGATGTAAAAACCTGTTTCCTAGTTGGGCCTCTGTTGAGCAAATTTTACTGGCTTTTGGAGCAGCTCTCTCCAGATGGTTGAATCCAAAGGAGCTCGTGGTCATGGTGGTTTTTCACAACCCAGATCCATTTTCCTGGTGCCCAACACCCTGTGAGATCTGTTTCCTCTACTGATTAAACTGGCCTCCCATCTTTTTTCCAAAAAACTAAACAAAAGACAAGTTCTCGGATTGATTGATTGTCAACGCCAACATTCAGAGGCCTCTGGACTCTGGCCTATACTGTCGTTCTGATGTACCTTTTCCCTCCAATAATTTTTACAATCGCGTACAAGCATTTATTGGAACAATGTTGTCAATTTTCAAAACAGTGTACTTAAGATACAGAACTCCGTGGCCATTTACAAAACAGTAAATGCATTTTCAAAATGTATTTCCCTTCTCAAAGCATAAATACATTAATCAAAACTATATGATGAAGCGTAAAGAGTAGAACTAAAGAGTAGAACCAACTCACTTGCTTTTACAGTATGATTTGATTATTTTACCATATTAAAACAAGAGTTCAGTTCACATAACAGGGTTGACCTTAAACCTGAGGGACAAATGTAAATAAATCGAAATCACATTAAATAAGTAAAAATCTTTAGAAATTACTTTCCCAAAGGAACAAAATAACTAGGACTACGATGACGGTGAAAACTTGGGGTTATGTGGGTTAAAATCTGCCTAGAAGTTGGACAGACATGATGTGGGACATGCCAAAATGGGGATTTACAGAGAAAACTAATAATTTATTTGAAATAAAACACAATGCTAATGGAATTTTTTAACATGGTTTAGACCATAGATGTATGCGATCCAACTGTTAAATTGAGTGTTTTATAAAAATGTACAGACATAATGTTTGAAGGACATAAAATGCACTCTATTTGTGGAACGACCCACTAACATGCTAAAGCTTTCTGAACCCTACAATGACTGAGAATATAACATAAGCAGCGGCACCCCGCCCTACGCGCGGTAAATCAATGAATCTAATTAATTTGATTCAATGCAATTTCATCTTTGTAGACTGCAACCATCACAGAATTGTTCACTCAATAACCCCCCCTGCAAATCACAAATTCATGCTGCTAATAAGCTATTTACAACTTCCTCGTCTTCTTCAATTACGTTCACCTCCACAGTTTACCACACACAAAAACTTTGGAACAAGCTGACCAGGCCCTGTCAAACTCCCAGTGGGTGTGGTGTTGCGCCTTGTGGAGGGTTTGTGGCCGCTTGTCTGCTTCTCTCCATCTGCTTCTATTCGTCTACTTCTCATTTGCAATTTCTTCGTCGCTGGTTCTGTTGTGTTTGGTGGCCAGCTGGCTGTGGCTATCATGGTGGCATTCGGTTTTGATGTGGCACTGTTGGCGCATAAAGCTGGAGCTCGGGTTGGTGGCAAGTGTGGGAGGAGAGAGAGACAAAGGTGCGTCCATTGCTCATTATAAAGGGACCCAGGCAGGTGCATCCGTTAGGGCGATCAGAGGCAACCAAACCGGGGTTGAGTTCAGTACGACAGAACGGTGTGCAACGTTGAATTCAACGGAAACGGTACTGTACTGAATGACCAGTTGAAAAAAAAGTTGGATTATTTTCGTGCAGTTACCATATAGTGTGCTGCATGAGTTTTGTGATTTCAGATGGTCACACCCATATCGATCAGGTCAGACCTCGCCACACCCATCAAACGTGAGCAAGCGTACCTCAAAGGCTGTTGAAGAATTGTGGACAACGTTTTGGGGAAACATGTCGTTTAGTACAAACTGTCATGCAACATAGCAAACGTTGAATCGAACTGAATGCATCCCAGAGTTGGGCTCATACACAAAGGGTCGGGTTAACAGCATGAGCTTGACACATCGTATACAAATCATAATAACCCCCTTTCCCACATAAAATCCTTGAAAGTTTCCAAGGTTCCGGTAGTTTACTGGTACATTTCTAAAGTTACTGGTAATATTCCCTCCCTTTGCAACCCTAAGAGCAATCTAATGGAACCTAATGGAACGATCACTTAATCCTCCTTTCTCCTTCACTCTCCCAAATTGGCAGCTATGATTAAAGTTCAAGTTCAAGTTGTTGGACATAAGGAGGTTTTTATAATAGGGACCTTGTAGCAGTCATAAGGGCAGGAAATCTGTAGAAATATACAAGTAGATTTACTAAATATACACAAGCAATACCCCAAAAGAAATACCCTCTGTATCAGGCTTAACCTGTCCTATCTGCACAGACATAGGTAGCAGGTAAGACTGTGCAGATTGTGTAGTCTTGACTCAGACCCCTTGAAAAACCAAGTTGAATCTGCCTAACAGGACCTCAAAAGCCTTGTTCACACTGTAGGCCTTAATGCTCAAATCAGTTTGGTTTTTTCAAATCCGTTTTGGAATACTGACTGTCCAAACAGCAAGTTACAAGTGATCAAATTGTATTGGCATAGATTCTAGTGTCTGGAATGCTGTTGGAGAAATGCAACACCATTCTTCCCAGGAAATTCCATAATTTGGTGTTTTGTTGATAGTGGTAGAAAACGCTGTCTCAGGCGCCGCTCCACAATCTCCCATAAGCATTTAATTGGGTTGAGATCTGGTGACTTATACGGCCATGGCATATAGTGAAACATCAGCAAGTTGAGCAGTCTTCGTCACTGAAGCTCCTGACAAATGTGCCCCAACAATCGCCCCAGTCACTGAGATCTCTTCTTCTAGCCATGGTAGCCAAAATAATGGGCAACTAGGCCTGCCCAGCATTTTTATTCATGACCCTAAGCATGCTTTCAATATACTTTGTATCCCTCATTTACTCAAGTGTTTCCTTTATTTTGGCAGTTAGCTGTAGCTACTAAGATATGTCAAAAACAGTCTAAATGTCACGATCGCTGACAGATGCGGACCAAGGCGCAGCGTGATAAGCGTACATTCTTTATTCAGTACTAAACACGAACCAAAACAACAAACAAAACGATACGTGAAGTCCTAGGTTATACACAAAACCTTACAGAACATAATCAATACAGAATACGCAACAGGTATACCCACTAGACATGACAAAAAAAACATCGAAAACATCAAGCGGTAGCAGCTAGTACTCCGGGGACGACGAACGCCGAAGCCTGCCTGAGCAAGGAGGAGGAGCAGCCTCGGCGGCATCCGTGACACTAAAAACCACTTGAGGGCAAATAAATCAGATTTGACCATTCAGACACAAGTCGCATGGCCGGTATTCAGATTTGTATCGAAGGTGGTTTGAAATGTGGCTTGAAATATCTGATTCCATGTGCTTTTTGGCTGTTCAGACTGAAGGAAAAAGATCAGATTCAAATCGGATATACAAAACATAGGATTTGAGTCACTTGAAACTGCTAGTGTGAACAAGGCCGGTACGTATACTCACTTGGCCCCTACCAGGACCATACAATTACCCAATTGGCAATTGAAGAGTTTATTTCCAAAATGCTATATACACCAATTTTTCACATTTGTGTTTTTTCATCAGAAATGATTGCTTCTGGGTACCTTCATGTGTGTTCAAAATATTACTGTTCTCAGATTTTTTATTCATAGATGTATGAAAATGTTTTTGTTGTTGTTGCTAAATGCTATATATCCATTGTTTAGCTGGAATGGAATGTTCGTATCCTGTATATTTTACTGTGATATGTGGTTGTCTCACCTAGCTATCTTAAGAAGAATGCACTTACTGTCACTCTAGATAAGAGCATCTGCTAAATTACCCAAATGTAAAATGTACATGTTTTACATATACAGTGCATTCGGACAGTATTCAGACCCCTTCACTTTTTCCACATTTTGTTACGTTACAGCCTTATTCAAAAATGGATTAAATTCATTTTTTTCCTCATCAATCTACATACAATACCCTATAATGACAAAGCGAAAACAGGTTTTTAGAAATACCTTATTTACATAAGTGTTTAGACCCTTTGATATGAGACTCGAAATTGAGCTCAGGTGCATCCTGTTTCCATTGATCATCCTTGAGATGGTTCTATAACTTGATTGGAGTCCACCTGTGGTAAATTCAATTGATTGGACATGATTTGGAAAGACACCTGTCTATATAAGGTCCCACAGTTGACAGTGCATGTCAGAGAGAAAACCAAGCCATGAAGTCGAAGGGATTGTCCGTAGAGCTCCGAGACAGGATTGTTTCAAGGCACAGATGTGGGGAAGGGTACCAAAAAAAGTCTGCAGCATTGAAGGTCCCCAAGAACACAGTGGCCTCCATTGTTCTTAAATGGAAGAAGTTTGGAACCACCAAGACTCTTCCTAGTGCTGGCCACCTGGCGAAACTGAGCAATCGGGGGAGAAGGGCCTTGGTCAGGGAGGTGATCAAGAACCCGATGGTCACTCTGACAGAACTCCAGAGTTCCTCTGTGGAGATGGGAGAACCTTCCAGAAGGACAACCATCTCTGCAGCACTCCACCAATCAGGCCTTTATGGTAGAGTGGCCAGACGGAAGCCACTCCTCAGTAAAAGGCACATGACAGCCCGATTGGAGTTGGCCAAAAGGCACCTAAAGGACTCTCAGACCATGAGAAACAAGATTATCTGATCTGATAAAAACCAAGATTGAACTCTTTGGCCTGAATGCCAAGTGTCACGTCTGGAAGAAACCAGGCACCGCTCATCACCTGGCCAATACCATCCCTACGGTGAAGCATGGTGGTGGCAGCATCATGCTGTGGGGATGTTTTTCAGCGGCAGGGACTGGGAGACTAGTCAGGTTCGAGGGAAAGATGAACGGAGCAAAGTACAGAGAGATCCTTGATGAAAACCTGCTCCAGACTGCTCAGGACCTCAGACTGGGGCGAAGGTTCACCTTCCAACAGGACAACGACCCTAAGCACACAGCCAAGACAACGCAGGAGTGGCTTCGGGACAAGTCTCTGAATGTCATTGAGTGGCCCAGCCAGAGCCCGGACTTGAACCTGATCGAACATCTCTAGAGAGACCTGAAAATCGCTGTGCAGCGACGCTCCCTATCCAACCTGACAGAGCTTGAGAGGATCTGCAGAGAAGAATGGGAGAAACTCCCCAAATACAGGTGTGCCAAGCTTGTAGCATCATACCCAAGAAGACTTGAGGCTGTAATCGCTGCCAAAGGTGCTTCAACAAAGTACTGAGTAAAGGGTCTGAATACTTATCTAAATGTGATATTTCCATTTTTTATTTGAAATACATTTGCGAAAATACTAAAACCCTGTTTTTGCTTTGTCATTATGGGGAATTGTGTATGGATTGATGAACAAAAAAACTATTTGATCAAATGTATCATTTGTACAGTTCTTTATTAAAAATGTAGTTATGTGTTACATTTGACTGTGTAAAACCTAGCAGTACTACTTATTTATCTGAGAATGAGGCGGATATATACCATTTTGCAGAATAAAACATGATTATTTGTCCCTCTGAAATGAAACCATCAAGTGATAGATTTTAAACAAATACATGTCTGTCATTGAACAACCCCATGCCATGATTAGATAGTGAAAAAACACATAAATCTCTTTCATAATTTCTTTAAACAATATAAGCTAATTAACCAACATTTCTGAAAATGGATATACAGTATACCATTTTGTAATGAAACTCTTCAATTACAACCAATAAACTGTTATACAATAATAATAATAAATATAATATAATATGCCATTTAGCAGACGCTTTTATCCAAAACGACTTACAGTCATGTGTGCATACATTTTTGTGTATGGGTGGTCCCGGGGATCGAACCCACTACCCTGGCGTTACAAGCGCCGTGCTCTACCAGCTGAGCTACAGAGGACCATACAATGTAAAGGCAACTTCCACATCCCTTATTACATTTGTACATTTGTCTAAATCAGACTTAATCTTAATATTTGATCATCATTCATAATGGAACACAATTTAATTTACATCACAGTAAACTCATTAATATTAGCATCCTCAAAGGAAGGGAGCGAGCCCAACTAACAGCAAACAAACACATTTTCGGAAAATTAAATGATCTTCGTCATGAGTCTTGCGAATGTTCATGTGCACTATAAACATCATGCCCACTCAGAGGAGAGGAAATGATAGGCCTAAATGAAAATGTAACTATAGGGCCTATCTTTGTCTACCAAATATGAAACAGAAAGGTTTAAATGTTGCAATAAACGGTAAGGAAATGGAATGATGAAATGCTAGCAATTATTGTAGGATAATATGCATTTTAACTTGGGAAGGAAACATCAAATATTTTCAATGTGGAAACAAAGTGCTCTCTATCGGCGGGAGTTTGAAGAGCGCACAGGTGGAGAGACATGCCTAGTGCGTCTTCGCCACGAGGCTGCTCTCTGACATAAACTGAAGTGCGACAGGGAATGCAAATACGATGAACCCATCAATGAGTGGCCTGGGAATATAACCTAATGGATGTTTAAGGACCCCTGCCCTCCTTCCCTCGCCTTTGCCCCTCTTTACCATTCCTTTACCACTCCTGCCTTGTCGTCTTTTCATTAATATGGCTATTTTGAACCATATGGTCTATCCATTGGAAACTCAACAACAATATGGACACATACAGTATATAAATAGTTTTGCAAACCTACCATTGAAACATTTCCAAAATTAAAGTGGGTAAGTTAAATGCCGGGCCATTGTTTGTAAAGTGCGGACTGTAAGTTTAGGTGAACTCCATATAACGTTTTTTTCCCCATTCATCATAACTGATGATCTCTTTAATTGTGCACTTTTTTAAATGATTTTTTTATATGGTCAGAGAGAGTTATAGTCACAGTTAATGAAGTTTTTGTTAGAATTCTGCTTTTAATATTATTTATGCTCTAACTAACTGCTTCAGTGTTGATGTGTTTCACAGGACCAATCAGGGTCTATGGAATCCTCCCGCTCATGCTCGCACTGCACCTCTGTCCAGAATGGTGACCACTGTGCCTCCACAAAACCCATTCCTACATTCCAAGCGACCAGTGTTTCCTGTCTAATGCCTCTTCAAGAACTAATATTAAACAAAGTGTATGAGAAACTTTGGATGGTGTAGTCGTCCATTTTATGCCATCCAATTTCTGTGTGTGAATAGATCTATAATGATGTGATGTCAATGACTGATTCTGGCTGAGTTGGAGAATAATGAGAGGCCTCATTAGCATAATATCCCTGATTTAGATGAGTGGTTTTGTGACTTCAGGGCTGTGAGCTTTTTGATATCATTGTCCTCTCCAGCGTGCGTGTGTGTGTTTGTGTGTGTGTGTGTGTGTGTGTGTGTGTGTGCGTGCATGCATGTGTGTGTGGAGGTACAGTTGTTTAGCTGTCGGGAAGAGGCATCCAGAGAATCCGGCCATGCAGCCACTCCAAATAAGAAAACAGTGAGAGCACTAACCAAGACCCAGTTCTTTCGGAAGGCTGCAATGAATAAGAAATGTGTATGTGTGTGTAGTCAATGTAAATATCCCCATAAGTGATCTATTTTAATGTATGTATATCATGCAGGTATAACACTTATTGAGTGATACAAATCTACAAGTAGACAGGTAATTTTTTAAGTGCATGCTTAGATCTGCAGTAAGGTGAATAAAAGACAGAGTGCTGGTGCAGGTTCATCTGTTGACAGGAAACTGGGATGTGCTGCCTTCCTGTCTCTTCTCCATCATCTAACATATGTTTCTGCGTTGAAAATTGTCTCGCCGGGATTTAGCTTAGTGAGATTGACTCGAATGTGTTGTCAAAACGTCAAAGTAGTAACAATTCTCCAAAAGTAATATGTTACACAGGGGTGGAAGGAATTGTTGAATGGGTTGGAAGAAATTCACTGTGAACTCACTCATGTAAAACTTTAGAATTTAACATAAAAAACAACACACTCAGTTCCCACATGTTCCTCTTCAATACCACCCCTGGTTATGCACCATTATAAATCAATATATTTCAATTCAATAATCAAACACAGTTCACAAGGATAAAATATATTTGTTGACATTTATTTATTTATTATTAATTTTGTCCAGTGTCCACTGTTAAAAAGCAACCGTTTTGCTCAATCGTTTAGCTAGTGGTTTAAGGCCTTTTCAATTCACATTAGACTTCACTGCCCTAATGGCCTCTGGAAATAATACAAATAGGGGTTTGCTCCCTGATGGTTCAACAGCCTGATGGCTGACACCTCTGGTGTCAAACCACCTTTGTGTGAAACACTGTTGGAGCTGAAATGGAAATGTTTTCCCTCTCTCCTTCCACAGAGAGAGGTAGTTGAAAAGGTTCTTATATGAATAGTGTCTTCAGTTTTTGTTTGCTTTCCTTTATGTGCAGCTGTCATACAGCTCCTGGAATCCTACATACTTGAATCTTTTATCATATACTTTACCTGTATATGCTTGGTCATCATTAGTTGTTTTCTTATATTTTAAGTATTTTTCCAGTTTTATTGACTAGTATAGACATGGAATGAAGAAGACAGATAGAGGGAACATATAATGTTTAGTTTAGTTTATTAGGATCCCCATTAGCTGTTGCACATGCCGCAGCATGGAGTCCACACAAAACATAAAATACAGTGCATTCGTAAAGTGTTCAGACCCCTTGACTTTTTCCACACTTTGTTACGTTAAAGCCTAATTCTAAAATGGATTAAATTGTTTTTTCCCCTCATCAATCTACACACAATAAACCCATAATGAAAAACAGGTTTTTATAATTTTTTGCAAATGTATTACATACATTTCATTAAGTATTCAGACCCTTTACTCAGTACTTTGTTGAAGCATCTTTGGCAGCGATTACAGCCTAGAGTCTTCTTGGGTATGACGCTACAAGCTTGGCACACCTGTATTTGGGGAGTTTCTCCCATTCTTCTCTGCAGATCCTCTCAAGCTCTGTCAGGTTGGATGGGGAGCGTCGCTGCACAGCTATTTTCAGGTCTCTCCAGAGATGTTCGATCGGGTTGAAGTCTGGGCTCTGGCTGGGCCACTCAAGGACATTCAGAGACTTGTCCTGAAGCCATTCCTGCATTGTCTTGGCTGTGTACTTAGGGTCGTTGTCCTGTTGGAAGGTGAACCTTCGCCCCAGTCTGAGGTCCTGAGCGCTCTGGAGCGCTCCTGAGCGCTCAGATCTCTCCTTACTTTTCTCCGATCATCTTTCCCTTGATCCTGACTAGTCTCCCAGTCCCTGCCGCTGAAAAACATCCCCACAGCATGATGCTGCCACCACCATGCTTCACCGTAGGGATGGTGCCAGGTTTCCTCCAAAACGTGACGCTTGGCTTTCAGGCCAAAGAGTTCAATCTTGGTTTCATCAGACCATCAGAGAATCTTGTTTCTCATGGTCTGAGAGTCCTTTAGGTGCCTTTTGGCCAACTCCAAGCGGGCTGTCATGTGCCTTTTACTGAGGAGTGGCTTCCGTCTGGTCATTCTACCATAAAGGCCTGATTGGTGGAGTGCTGCAGAGATGGTTGTCCTTCTGGAAGGTTCTCCCATCTCCACAGAGGAACTCTGGAGTTCTGTCAGAGTGACCATCGGGTTCTTGGTCACCTCCCTGACCAAGGCCTTTCTCCCCCGATTGCTCAGTTTGGCCGGCGGCCAGGTCTAGGAAGAGTCTTGATGGCTACAAACTTTTCCATTTAAGAATGATGGAGGCCACTGTGTTCTTGGAGACCTTCAATGCTGCAGACATTTTTTGGTACCCTTCCCCAGATCTGTGCCTCGACACAATCCTGTCTCGGAGCCCTACGGACAATTCCTTCGATCTCATGGGTTGGTTTTTGCTCTGACATGCACTGTCAACTGTGTGACCTTATATAGACAGGTGTGTGCCTTTCCAAATCATGTCCAATCAATTGAATTTACCACAAGTGGACTCCAATCAAGGATGATCAATGGAAACAGGATGCACCTGAGCTCAATATCGAGTCTCATAGCAAAGGGTCTGAATACTTATGTAAATAAGGTATTTCTAAAAACCTGTTTTCGCTTTGTCATTTTGGGGTATTGTGTGTAGATTGATGAGGGAAAAAATGAATGTAATCCATTTTTGAATAAGGCTGTAATGTAACAAAATGTGGAAAAAGTGAAGGGGTCTGAATACTTTCCGAATAAGCTGTATATGTAAAACATGTACATTTGACATTTTGGTAATTTAGCAGATGTTCTTATCTAGAGTGACATACAGTAAGTGCATTCTTCTTAGGATAGCTAGGTGAGACAACCACATATCACAGTAAAATATACAGGATACGAGCATTCCATTCCAGCTAAACAATGGATATATAGCATTTAGCAACACATCTTACATCTATGAATAAAAAATCTGAGAACAGTCATATTTTACACACACATGAAGGTACCCAGAAGCAATCATTTCTGATGAAAAAACACAAATGTGAAAAATTGGTGTATATAGCATTTTGGAAATAAACTCTTCAATTGCCAATTGGGTAATTGTATGGTCCTGGTAGGGGCCAAGTGAGTATACGTACCGGTCTTGTTCACACTAGCAGTTTCAAGTGACTCAAATCCTATTTTTCTATATTCGATTAGAATCTGATCTTTTTCCTTCAGTCTGAACAGGCAAAAAGCACATTGAATCAGATATTTCAAGCCACATTTCAAACCACCTTCGTAGGTGGTTTGAAATCAGATACAAATCTGAATACCGGCCATGCAACTTGTGTCTGAATGGTCAAATCTGATTTATTTGCCCTCAAGTGGTTTTTAGACTGTTATTTGACATATCTTGGTAGCTATAGCTAACTGCCAAAATAAAGGAAACACTTGAGGAAATGAGGGATACAAAGTATAATGAAAGCATGCTTAGGGTCATGAATAAAAATGCTGGGCAGGCCTAGTTGCCCATTATTTTGGCTACCATGGCTAGAAGAAGAGATCTCAGTGACTGGGGCGATTGTTGGGGCACATTTGTCAGGAGCTTCAGTGACGAAGACTGCTCAACTTGCTGATGTTTCACTATATGCCATGGCCGTATAAGTCACCAGATCTCAACCCAATTAAATGCTTATGGGAGATTGTGGAGCGGCGCCTGAGACAGCGTTTTCTACCACTATCAACAAAACACCAAATTTCGAGTCTCATAGCAAAGGGTCTGAATACTTATGTACAGTGGGGAAAAAAGTATTTAGTCAGCCACCAATTGTGCAAGTTCTCCCACTTAAAAAGATGAGAGAGGCCTGTAATTTTCATCATAGGTACACGTCAACTATGACAGACAAAATGAGAAAAAAAATCCAGAAAATCGCATTGTAGGATTTTTAATGAATTTATTTGCAAATGATGGTGGAAAATAAGTATTTGGTCAATAACAAAAGTTTCTCAATACTTTGTTATATACCCTTTGTTGGCAATGACACAGGTCTAACGTTTTCTGTAAGTCTTCACAAGATTTTCACACACTGTTGCTGGTATTTTGGCCCTTTCCTCCATGCAGATCTCCTCTAGAGCAGTGATGTTTTGGGGTTGTCGCTGGGCAACACAGACTTTCAACTCCCTCCAAAGATTTTCTATGGGGTTGAGATCTGGAGACTGGCTAGGCCACTCCAGGACCTTGAAATGCTTCTTACGAAGCCACTCCTTCGTTGCCGGGCGGTGTGTTTGGGATCATTGTCATGCTGAAAGACCCAGCCACGTTTCATCTTCAATGCCCTTGCTGATGGAAGGAGGTTTTCACTCAAAATCTCACGATACATGGCCCCATTCATTCTTTCCTTTACACGGATCAGTCGTCCTGGTCCCTTTGCAGAAAAACTGCCCCAAAGCATGATGTTTCCACCCCCATGCTTCACAGTAGGTATGGTGTTCTTTGGATGCAACTCAGCATTCTTTGTCCTCCAAACACGACGAGTTGAGTTTTTACCAAAAAGTTCTATTTTGGTTTCATCTGACCATATGACATTCTCCCAATCCTCTTCTGGATCATCCAAATGCACTCTAGCAAACTTCAGACGGGCCTGGACATGTACTGGCTTAAGCAGGGGGACACGTCTGGCACTGCAGGATTTGAGTCCCTGGCGGCGTAGTGTGTTACTGATGGTAGGCTTTGTTAATTTGGTCCCAGCTCTCTGCAGGTCATTCACTAGGTCCCCCCGTGTGGTTCTGGGATTTTTGCTCACCGTTCTTGTGATCATTTTGACCCCATGGGGTGAGATCTTGCGTGGAGCCCCAGATCGAGGGAGATTATCAGTGGTCTTGTATGTCTTCCATTTCCTAATAATTGCTCCCACAGTTGATTTCTTTAAACCAAGCTGCTTACCTATTGCAGATTCAGTCTTCCCAGCCTGGTGCAGGTCTACAATTTTGTTTCTGGTGTCCTTTGACAGCTCTTTGGTCTTGGCCATAGTGGAGTTTGGAGTGTGACTGTTTGAGGTTGTGGACAGGTGTCTTTTATACTGATAACAAGTTCAAACAGGTTCCATTAATACAGGTAACGAGTGGAGGACAGAGGAGCCTCTTAAAGAAGAAGTTACAGGTCTGTGAGAGCCAGAATTCTTGCTTGTTTGTAGGTGACCAAATACTTATTTTCCACCATAATTTGCAAATAAATTCATTAAAAATCCTACAATGTGATTTTCTGGATATTTTTTTCTCAATTTGTCTGTCATAGTTGACGTGTACCTATGATGAAAATTACAGGCCTCTCTCATCTTTTTAAGTGGGAGAACTTGCACAATTGGTGGCTGACTAAATACTTTTTTCCCCCACTGTAAATATGGTATTTCTGTTAATTTGTTATTAAAACATTTGCTAAAAAATCTAAAAATATGTTTTGCTTTGTCATTATGGGGTATTATGTGTAAATTGAGAAGGAATTTTTTTTTATTTAATCCATTTTAGAATAAGGCTGTAATGTAACAAAATGTGGAAAAATGGAAGGGGTCTGAATACTTTCCGAATGCACTGTACATGACAGAGTACAGAAGCATTATAGACAAGAACAAACTGAGATTAAATATTTACATTCAATAAAAAATAAGATGAGAGTCATATATTGTCAAGACACCAAGAGACAAAATAAAATACTTCTTACACACTATTCATATAAACATATTAATATTCTTATATACAGTAAATTAGATGTTTAGAAAGAGGACAGGCACTGTGATACAATACGTTTTTTATGTATTTTATCTTTATCTGCCTGAGAACCTCTGGTGGCAGAACATTCCATGATGACATGGCCCTAAACATAGCTGAGCAACACATTCAATCCGTTTTTGGTTTGGGTACGGTGAAGAAACCCATAGTGGCGTGTCTGGTGGGGTGTGTTATTTACCTTTATTTCAACAGAGAAGTCATATTGAGACTAAAGTTTATTTTACAAATGATCCCTGCACAATACAAAAACAAGCACATACAACATATTACGTAAACATAAATATAGATAAATATATACACATTAAGACACAAAATGCAGTCAATGAAAACAAACACATTTTTCGTTATAAAAATCCTCTGTCAGCTGTCTGAATTGCCCTAGGGACTTCAAAGCATCCAATCGAAACGTATTTTGGAGATTATTCCAAACATAGGGTGCAAGGAAATTAAAGACTGATTTACCTAACTCTGTAGACACCAAAGGAGCCTCCAAAGTTAACCAACCCTGTGAACGGGTTTCTTAACTTGTCATTTTAAATCTTAACAGTGATGTTAGGTAAGTCGGAAGCTTATGGAGCAGGGCTTTATAAACAAAAAGAGTGTAATGATGTGATCTATGTGACTTTAAAGAGGTCCAGCCAACCTTTTGGTAAAGAACGCAGTGATGAGTAATAAAACAAAGTACTCTATGATAAACGGCATCCAGGGGTTTAAGAGTAGTTACAGCTGCACTTTGGTAAATAGTATCACCATAATCAAGAACCGGTACAAAGGTTGTATGTCTGTTTGAAGTGTATGCAAATAGATTATACAGGTTGTTAGGAATGTTCAACACACAAATGTTTCTCGAAAAGACAAGTAGTCAATTTCTCCTCAACCCTCAACCAGGAAAGATGTTCACGCTCACTGAGATACAGTTGAAGTCGGAAGTTTACATACACTTAGGTTGGAGTCATTAAAACTTGTTTTTCAACCACTCCACAAATGTCTTTTTAACAAACTATAGTTTTGGCAAGTTGGTTAGGACATCTTCTTTGTGCATGACACAAGTAATTTTTCCAACAATTGTTTACAGACAGATTATTTCATTTATAATTCACTGTATCACAATTCCAGTGGGTCAGAAGTTTACATACACTAAGTTGACTGTGCCTTTAAACAGCTTGGAAAATTCCAGAAAATTTAGCTTTAGATGCTTTTGATCGTTTGAGTCAATTGGAGGTGTACCTGTGGATATATTTCAAGGCCTACCTTAAAACTCAGTGCCTCTTTGCTTGACATCATTGGGAAAATCTAAAGAAATCAGCCAAGACCTCAGAAAAAAAATTGTAGACCTCCACAAGTCTGGTTCATCCTTGGGAGCAATTTCCAAACGTCTGAAGGTACCACGTTCATCTGTACAAACAATAGTACGCAAGTATAAACACCATGGGACCATGCAGCCGTCATACCGCTCAGGAAGGAGACGCGTTCTGAACGTACTTTGGTGCGAAAAGTGCAAATCAATCCCAGAACAACAGTAAAGGACCTTGTGAAGATGCTGGAGGAAACAGGTACAAAAGTATCTATATCCACAGTACACGAGTCCTATATCGACATAACCTGAAAGGCCGCTCAGCAAGGAAGAAGCCACTGCTCCAAAACCGCCATAAAAAAGCCAGACTACGGTTTAGAACTGCACATGGGGACAAAGATCATAATTTTTGGAGAAATGTCCTCTGGTCTGATGAAACAGAAATAGAACTGTTTGGCCATAATGACCATCGTTATGGTTGGAGGAAAAAGGGGGTGCTTACAAGCCGAAGAACACCATCCCAACCGTGAAGCACAGGGGTGGCAGCATCATGCTGTGGGGGTGCTTTGCTGCAGGAGGGACTGGTGCACTACACAAAATACATGGCATCATGAGGAAGGAAAATTATGTGGATATATTGAAGCAACATCTCAAGACATCAGTCAGGAAGTTAAAGCTTGCTCGCAAATGAGTCTTCCAAATGGACAATGACCCCAAGCATACTTCCAAAGTTGTGGCAAAATGGCTTAAGGACAACAAAGTCAAGGTATTAGAGTGGCCATCACAAAGCCCTGACCTCAATCCTATAGAAAATGTGTGGGCAGAACTGAAAAAGCGTGTGCGAGCAAGGAGGCTTACAAACCTGACTCAGTTACACCAGCTCTGTCAGGAGGAATGGGCCAAAATACACCCAACTTATTGTGGGAAGCTTGTAGAAGGCTACCCGAAACGTTTGACCCAAGTTAAACAATTTAAAAGCAATGCTACCAAATACTAATTGAGTGTATGTAAACTTCTGACCCACTGGGAATGTGATGAAGAAAATAAAAGTTGAAATAAATCATTCTCTCTACTATTATTCTGAAATGTCACATTCTTAAAATAAAGTGGTGATCCTAACTGACCTTACTAGGATTAAATGTCAGGAATTGTGAAAAACTGAGTTTAAATGAATTTGGCTTCAACTATAGTCTATATCATGCACACACTATCTATCTCAGTGTGAAGACGGGATTTGATACCACACAGGCCGGGAATCACATCTGTGCCGAGGACAGCTGCAGCTCAAAACACCGTTCAGGCACCGTATCTTTTTTGCTGTACAGACTTTTCAGTCAGCATTCCCAATTTCTCCTTGTGGAGGCTTGTTACTGAGACAGTAATCTTGATTAACCTAGAACAAAAATCTTGTGTAGTTTGGTCAGATGCTCAATTAAGGTACCAGAATGTTAACGTAGTCTGTCCATGAGAGATTACTGAGACAGCGAAAGCAGAAGGTAAGGGATGGATCGAAATGTACATAATGGATACCTGGAGAAAATGGGGGAGGGTCATTCTTTTTCATTTTCAGTCAAGGGGAGGGTTTAGTATATTTATTTTTTTCTAGTCCAGGGGAGGGTCAAGTAATTTGTACTTGATGAAATTTCAATATTTCTCAGTGTTTTAGAATTAGTTGCTTATTAGGCTATATGTCGATGTGTGCCCGATGCCGCACCTCTTCTCTGATTCTCTGCTGGGCGCGCAATATCAAGTCCGCCTATAGGCTATTTAGTGTGGTCCTAATCAAATGATCCATAGCCTATAGGCTATAGGCTACGAAGTGCATGCTTGGAGAAGCACTGAGCAGTATGGATGAGCTGCTGGGATGGTGTAAATAAAACTAGGCTGCATTACACACTGCAATGGATATTCCAACCCTAAGTCCCGGCCTGCTCTGCTCTTGCTGATCAAAAAAGTTTTTGTGTTCTGCCTATCCAATGGCTATGCTGTGTAGGCCTATGGTGGCAGTTCAGGAGGAGAGTCAAAGGCCTCGTCCGAAAATTATTTTTTATTAGGCCTAGTCTAAGAAATGCACTATCTAGCCTATAGCCTATGTTCTGTTCAGTTTGAGAAGGAGAACACGAAGATGAGAAGGAGCACCGGCGATCAACTTTGATAGCTTGCTACTACTATAATAGATTTTATTTAAAACATTGTCATGATATAGGCCCATGGCATGATGTAGGCCTATTTATCAGAGTTATTTGCCTCACAATAAGCCAGATTCAAATAACTTACATTGTGGTGCACAATAAATCATAAATGGACAGCTCATGGTGCTGAAAGTAAGCAAAAATCGAGTAGGCATAATTCATTTCAACCGTCTTTATTTTAATTTACTAACAACAAGAGGGCTTTGTGTTGGAGCCTATTTCTTCCTATTTAAGAAATAAGAGGAAGGCCTACCTGTTTGACAGACGAAATTAGGCTGTAGGCTAGGCTGCTAACAGAGCTTTGGACCACAATGCTTTATGCTAGAACCAAGCTGTAAAATACCCGGGAAAGACGTGACTCCGATGCATATGGGGATATCATTGTTTCGTTTCTTGTACATTCAGAGGCTGAGCTACAACCTTCTATAGCCGAGGAGACAAATTTTTTTACTTTGCTTGGACAGTAATCTAATTCTGTCACTGTTAATTGATTAAGCTATTAACTTTCTGTACAATCGAAGATGTTTAAACCCAGACAGGTTTTAGGGAAACATTTGTGACCTTCTCTCGTTGGGTTAAGCCTGTGAGACATTCACAGTGATGGGGGCAGACGTTTTGATCAAGAGAGACCTTTCAAAAATATGCAAATGTTCTCTAACACTAAATATACAAATATGTATTTTACAGTTGTAAGAAAGGTGAAATGTTATAGTTAGTCGTTTTATAAATTGATTACATTATATTTTGAAAACATATAAGTAATTTAATGCCTTTTGTTGAATATTTCATATTTGTATCATATTTGTAATGTGTACTTGAGCTTGTGTCCTCAAAAGTGACTACACCTTGGGTGAGATTTTAACCTTTTCTTCGAGTATGCAGCATTACTAGTTATTGTTTATGGCTCACTCATAATAAAAAATTACTTTTTCGATTACATTTAGTTGCATTTAAGAGGTTTTTAAAGCTTACCTTTTTCTGTGTAGGTAGGCCTACTCTGTCTGGGGTGGAAAGGTAGGCCTAACTTTTGAAAGTACCATGCTCAGATTCCTAATGACTTCTCAGATAGTTTTGTTGCAAACAAGACACACTGATTTGGCATTGGAGAAATATGATAAGATGAACTTATCTCTGTCCATTCTTAGCCTGTAATTTCGGTAATTTGTGTGGTATTAAAAAACATTATTCTAATATGTACAATGTTGTAGAATTGCATGAAATGTTTGTAAAATGCCATATTTTTTCTCGGATCTGCAAATACGATGATAGATTCATGCAATACTTTTACTATAAAGGACATCTTTCCACCCCTACTTTTGTCCACAGTGTTCTGCAAACCCACAACCTTTTGGCCTGCAGCCCTGTGCCTTATCAAAATGTCTGCATTGCCATGTAATGCTTGCAGGATGAAGAACCGTTTCTAAAACTGCATATCTAAGGCTCTGGTCTGTCCAAGAAGTGAGGGTAAATGGTGGGTTTAGGTAAAATATATTTTGCTGAAGGGAGGGCCATCCATTTTCATTTCAGAGAGGTCCGATTTTCTCCATGTAACCCTTTTTATAAATAACGTTCACTCCCTAATGAATTGTACTTTAAAGGAGTACAAATGCTTGTCACTGTAGTGGTACCCTGTAAGGTACGTCCATTGTACCATTAGTTATAGGCACATAATTGTACCCTTGCAGTTCGTACTTTAAAATAGCCAAAAGGTAAAACTGTGCCCTTTTAAGGTACCACCACAGTGACAAAGCCATTTGTTTTTTTTAAGTGGAAAAAATGTACCTCTTCTCTACACCAAGTCCTTCACATGTACACGTATCTTCCGCCATTTCACTTCTGACGCCAATGTAGAAAATTCATGGGGTAACCTCGACTGGGAATCGAACCTGGGTCCAGTGACTATCAAGTCAACACCGTACCTCCTGACTAGGTCGCTCAGTGTTGGTTAAGGTCACTACAATATTAATTACAGCTCTTTATTGTCACATGCTCTTATGTAAGCCTTCATAAAGACTTCAGAACTGGCAGCGGACATGTTCAAACTTCAATTAACATAACCATAGATCACTTAAACTGGTACAACAGTTCCACTCAAGGTGGCCAAAAATAACTAACTTAAAGCCACGCCAAAGCCAATTATTATACATTTATATTCAAAATATTTGGTGCAAATATTTACCATTATACTAGATTATCTGCACATGTACCCAAAAAGGTACCGAACAGTACCATGTGAGATCATATGTGTACCTCTGAAGGTACATTATGTGTATTTTTATCTTTTTTACCCCAGGGAACAATACTGTACCTTAACCTTGCCCTTTTATTCTGAGAGTGTGGGTGTGGGCCTCTCTGCTCAACATTCATTGATTGACATGTGCTAACGACCATCCATCTGCATGTTTCTGCTCTGTTCCTGTTTCTGACTGAGGAAACCAGACGTCTTTGACTAGCCTGGTCCCAGATCTGTGTCTTGTCACCTCCTATGGTCATTGTCACAAACAGGCGTCTCTGACTATTAGCTCAATGTCACAGTTATCAGAAACTTTCTTACTTGTCTTTGATATAACTGCTTGACAATCACAATTTCACTCCTACAATATTTTTGTTTTAATTAAAAGTCAGTTTAGACTCTGTTTTCATCCTGTTTTTTACTGTGTAGTTTGTACCAACTGCCAGAGTAGTAGTTTGGCAGCAGATTCTCTACAACTTTCCTAAGACTTCAGGTACCCAGGCATACTGCAGATATACAGGCATGCTTCTGAGGCTGTGCACATTGTTTACTGAGATAATAAAAGCCCCCAAAACTGAGATTTATTTATTTATTATCATCATGCCAAGGAGCGTATTGATATTTTTGCTTTAGCTACCTCCCCCTAAAAACACCCTCCCTTTCCCACAAGGTCGCCAATGGACTGAATCTCATTATTGGTCCCCTTTTCAAAACAGGGGTTTACAAACACAATGACTAAATCACCCACTATCCTTCAGGATCTTCCAATGCCTGCCTACCCAGTAGATTAATTTCTCTTCCTCATCTTATTTTTTTGTCTTCGTTTCTCCATACAGAGGCTAAATGTCAAGCATGCCTGACTCCTTCTAGTAACACATTCATTCCAGCAGATAATTACCATAAGGAAATTGATGCTTTAGTGTGCAGAGGGGAATTTAATTTACTCTGACATTCCACAGCATAATGCATTCCAAAAGAAGTGTTTTTCACTTTCCAATTGACTTTTTAGATACATTTGACAATTTAACGTGATTACCGGTCTTGAACGTCTTTGACTTATTAAGGTGTTGAAACCAATTAAGGGGTACATGCTGTTCGTGCTTCCAGATTTGAAGCTGTGAATACTGCTTAAAGATCCATGAAATAAGAAACAGGCTGGATATTTTGTTAATTAGTCTGTTGGCTACATAGTGATGCTGTTATTATGAGGAAATCCAGGTAATGATATTTAAATACAGTAAAACGCTTTACAGAATGTTGAGGAACCCAAAGCAGCATAGGATTGTGTTTGGTGTATGTGGTCTGGTCTATATGATGTTCATTCCGTAATAAGTAATTACTGTATGTTTATGAAAGCCACTGTGTGAAATAAAACATTGCGATGGATCATTTGGTAAGTCTTAAAGCCTGCAAGTATAATGCTTTATAACTTGTTATAAGCATATATGAGTATGTATCATGTCTTATAATAAGGCTTATAAATATAATATATTATGTCTCTCAATGTAGGACATTTTTAACTGACATTTTTAACTAAGGGCTTTTATCCAGTCAGTATCAATATAAGATGATAATAAGACATACCCAAGCTCATTACAAGTCTTACCATGCATTATAACCTCATCATAACCCATTATACCTGTACGCTTTATTAATGTTACTGAAAGTTTCAAAAGTAGTGCTCAAGAAACAAAGCTGTGCCACCTGCTGAGAGACACATAAGTACTGTAAGCCTGATGGATTAAACCTCTTTTTAAACTAGACTGTGTCCCTGTGTCCTGGTGTAGCCCCACACGTGAGAAGATCTGCTGTGTCACTGGAATAGGGTGGTATCTCTACAGCTGGGAAAACCATGCTCCTCTGCTGGTCATGATTGGAGTGTGCATTGTGCTGAGTCACGCTTCTGCTCCAGGATTCCCTCTGTCTGGCCTCGGGTCAGGAGTTGGGCTACAGGGCCCTTAATGCCGCTATGACACACCTCTTTATATTGGCCTCGCACTCACAGTATGTTCGTTACCGGACCTGTACTGTAGCTGAAGGTACCTAGCCTTCACAGAGACTGGATCAAAATAACTATTTGGAGACTGTTGTAATCCATACTGGCATGTGGAAACAACAGACCAAAAACACACTCCTGTGAAAAGTTCCTCTTTTGCGCCATGACCAGACCAACTGCCTGTGAATGTTGTGCTACTTTTGAGATAAGGGCTGCCTTCCACTGTACAGTAGGTGATTTAGCTATCTAGAACTTGCAGCATATCCACAGATAAAACCACTCAGAAAGGTTAGAAAATAATGGGAGAATGGGAAAGACAGTCACTTTTCTCATAGCATATTGCAGCAAAGATTCACTGTACCAGAAACTTCATTTAAGATATAATGACTAAACATTGCAGAGAAATGAGCCCATTTGTTTGAATAAAATAAGAGGTATATTACTCATTATTTATTGACTATTTCTATAAATATTAATCCACAAATTGTATCGCTTTGAATAATTTGAGGCAATATCCCATTTGTGCATGCAATACTGTAATAGACCAATATTCTTAACAAGTGCGTTTTTTAAATATGCATTTACAAACTACTATGCATTTTCTGGAGAAAAAATAAAGAAAAGTTAAGTGCCCTAAAATATGTTGGCTGAAATGTTGCTAAAAATGCAATTATATAGTAGTGACATGAGTAAGAAGGTGGGGGGTTTGGCGAAGAGAGGCAGCACTTCTTCGTGCAATCCATCCACACTGCCCAATCTGCCAATGGAGGGACATGCTGAGGTACTCCTAAACAAGGAAGCAGCTGATACAAAATCAGTATAATTTAATCACTTTTACATTTAGCAGACGCTCTTATCCAGAGCGACTTACAGTAGTGAGTGCATACATTTTCGTACTGGTCCCCCGTGGGAATCGAACCCACAACTCTGGCGTTACAAGCGCCATGCTCCACCAACTGAGACACACAGGACATATACAGTATCAATGAGAGTAGCAATCAGTCAATTGGTTGCTTGTCTTTAGGAGTCTCTTAAAGTGTTATTAGGTGTTTTCACATGTTACTTTTCTTTACTTTTCTTAAAAATTTTCCAATCGCAGAGCTGCTTGGAATAAATTATTTCAAATGAGACTTCTAGACCAGAGCATTTACCTCAGTTAGCATCACCTGATCTATTTTTCTCTATTTTCAAGCAAACCACTGCCACCTCAAAGGTCTGTCCTACTGAAAAGATGGGATAACAATGTAAAAACTTGGGTGATAGCCTGTTTAATCGCATAGGCCTACTAGCCTACATTCCCGAAATGGCACTGAATTATTCATGATTCAATAATGAAATAAGTGTTCGAATAGTATAAAAGTATAGGGGCGTATATGAGATTATATTAATTTGTTGTTACAAAAGCACAAGAAAGGATGCAACTTTCCATGATGGTTGTGGTGTACCTGTCACAATATTTGTTTAAACATAATCTGAAACCAACACAGTTGTCGTTATAATTGCACTGTGACTAATATAGCATGCCAGAACAGGTGACAGACGGGGAGCTTCCCATATGCAAGTGAGGAGTCCCCATCCTTCTCTACGAAATAAATAAATAAACAATGAATCGTCCGGTCTCCTGTGCGCCTCATCCCATCTCATGCATGGCTGCCAGTAATGGTCTACTTGGTGTCAGCTTTTATTGGCACGATACAAAGCAAGTGCCAAAGGCTGCTGCCTCCACTCCCCGAGCAGACTCGACCTCTGGATAAAAGCAAGCAAAATGCCTCAGTCGAGCACAGAAACATTGAAATGTTAGGCTGGAAAGAGGAAGTACAGTGGAGAGGGGAGGGACCGAGGGCAGAGTTCCATGGGGCTGCCGCGGCGCTTCGAACTTCTGCACATGGAGCGGGGGAGAGTTGGAAGAACTTCATATTGCAAACTCAAGGAATAGCAGGTAGAGAAACTTTTACGATGCTTGTTAACTTCTAACTAATTTAAAGCGTTTATTCGTATTTCTAAATAGTAAGAAGGGGCCTTACTCTTTAAAAATGAACTATGTAGCGGATTGGAAAACGTTGTCCTGAAGTCTGGTGCAGGTGCGCGAGCGTCTGAAATCCTGTGATGCGAGTATTTGTATAGCGGCGCACGTAACTGATTTGACCAAGAAGTCAAGGGAAATTGTAATGTTTAATGAATGTTATACAATTTTGATCAGCGTTGTAGTTAATATCAAACGCACTTAGGAAAATAATGGAATAATGAAAAATGTTCCTCTTTTCCCATACTCCTTTTTGGAGATTGCAGGAATTGCTCACCATTATCTTGACCATATATAAGCATTAGACGATGTTTCTTGCCATTGATGATTAAGCCTATATGAATTATGGATAACATAAAAACAAAAATACGTTTTTGTTGTTTAAAAGTTTTACATAGACTCCTTTCACTTTTCGTACCAGATCGGCACCTGTTGCAACTGTGCGCATCCAGAATGAATATCTGATTATAACTATTTTACTTCATGTCATTCAAGCTGGAGTTCTTATTTCAGAAGTCCACTTTCCATTATTACAAATCAAACGAAGTAGGCCTAAGTTAAAATAAACGCAAAAACATTATCTTAACACTCCTCAATGAAAGCGCTGAAACTAGTTAGCTATAACTAACTACGTTGCCTACAGCATAAAACACGTAATGTGTTTCTCTGCTTTCTCAAAGTTACATGAAAAATACACTTCGAAATCCCGTTTCAAGATGCCCAAGACGTTCGCAATCATTGGTTGGTCTGAGCCGAACTTGACATGTGTGTTGATAGTATTGGTGGGCAGGACTCAAGTAACTGTTAACATGTTGTGAAACTGACATTCAACAAAAACTTGGGGAAACAAGTTCACAAAACTTACCTCACACTTTTGTGCGCTGGGACATATAATTCTACAAACTTTAACTCGTAGGTTATTCTATTCAACAATGAAAAATCTAACTTAAGTCTACAAATTAATTTGGTTAAAAATAATAAGGTATATCATTGCTGCATTGCCCAGTTTGTAGTCACAAAGCATCAAAAGCAATGTGGATATTGTTTTAACTTGATTTAATTTGTTGTTAACAATATTTCCATTTTGTTAACATTGCCTCCCACGGGGCAAAAACTGGTTGAATCAACGTGGTTTCCACACATTTCAACAACAACAAAAATGTATGTGTTGATGTTGAATCAATGTGGAAAACTGATTGGATTTTCAGAAAGTCATCAACATAATGCAATTTCGTATTTTCTTTCACCCATCTTCTAACCTAAATCAAATGTTTTGTTGATTTCACATTGAATTCACGTTAGTTGACAACTCAACCAAATGTAAATCAAAAATAGGTATTGAACTGACTACTTCTTCATTCAGTATTACAATTCACTTACACTGAGTGTACAAAACATTAGGAACACCGAATGCTGCAAATACATGCTTGTGGACACATCCACCTCCTCATTATTAGCAGACTGAGGATAGGGAAACCGAATGAAAGCCAGTTATTAAAATGATCCTCACTGAAAACCAGTGTAATGAAGTGTGTCAGATTCAATTGAAGACCCTATAAGGAAACTCCTTTCACCCCTATAATGTAGACCATCTAACCCTTACAATAGGTGCCCAAACATCAGCTCACATTTCCTTAATTGCTAATGAGAAATCACTCTATAATTTTAAAAGATGACTGTTCATTATATTATGTGGTATAGTGTAATAGGGCATGGTTCCCCAAATGTTGGGTTGGGAACCACAGGTGGGTCGCTGGTAAGGCATGAGCAAATTATGGCACAAATATTGTTTTGTTTAACACTGCAATGGATGAGGTGAGACTCAGTACTCAAAAAGTCATATAATTTTTTCCATCTCAGTATCAAAATATATTAATCAAACTGATAACATTATATTTTAGGAATAAATTAGCCACAAAAGCCACTCTTCTTAATTTATTTTCCAAATGAGTGATTGGTTTTTGTATGCCATATGTCAAAAGGAATTTTCTGGAGAAACAAATTAGTATTTTCAAGTACAGTCTTGAATCACACTTCTGATAGAAGCAGCATATACTAATAATAGTTTGGGAACAAAAACATTTCAAGAAGAATACTTGATATGATACATTTCCTGTTTTAATTTTCAACAACACAAAAAACATATGAAAAACGTAGCATGACGTTCTATATCACCACGTAGATTGTATTGATTTTCATATATGACTATTTATTCATTTGTGTTAGCCCCCATGTTATTTGCATATGTTTTTTGTTGATATTCCAACATTTAAGGATTAATATGAGTTGCTAGATTATAGTTTACATTATAAAACCCCGTCTGTCCGTTTTTACTCCTCCCAATATCCAAAGTGTGCTGGTGTAGTCCACTTTGGCTGTTTAACGGTTTGGCTGTTTCAGTCTCCATCCTGCTCCCTTTCGTGTGTTCGCACCCTCCTCTGCACAGCCCTTCCACCCCACCCTTCCATCCACCCCTCACACACACAACACACAACACACACACACACAACACACGCACACACACACACAACACACACAATCCCTTGAGTTAGGACTGAGGGTGTTGTGAACCCACAGCCCTCTTCCTGTCTCTCCTCCCCTTACTGAGCGCACTCAGACCCACTGCCATGACTCTTCCTGCCCTTTGTGAGGCGCTTTCAGAAAGCAGCTATTGCCATTAGTGCCTTGTTTTTTCAAATTGGACTTTAGAAGGTGGTGTCATTCTGAAATATTGTCTGAATGAAACCATCCACAAAACACAACATATATTGAGAATCATCAACAAGAAAAGAAAAAAAACATGATATAGCAAGATATCCAACTAATTGTCTTTTGTCACAAACGCCTGTGGTTTAAAATGACCTTAGACAGGAAATGATGATATGAAAAATGCTCCCCCCAATTTTATTTTTATTGAATCTAGCTTCAAGTAGTTATACTAAAAGTAAGAACAGTGTCACTTCAGGTGAATATACAACTTCCTGAATGTTCTCATGCACCTTGCTCTCCACATGCCTACACAACTGGGTTGTGGTTTAACATGGGAATGCATTTCTCACTTCTGTCAAAGTCCCCCACCAACACCATCAGTATTTCCCTTCACACCATCTGCCCAGAAAAAAAGGGCACATGAGATTACCACCCCCTCTCGACCTCCAAACTCCAGATGCTAAAGAATGATGACGCAGGCAGGGCCTCCTACTCCTATATCGACACACACTAGCACGCAACACTCACTGCGCTCTCTGTAGCACATCTTCTGCACTAATGACCTCTGCCCTTCCTACCCCCTCCCCAATCCCCTCCCCACCACCTCCCCCACTTGGGTCCTGGGTGTCTGTGGGTTGTGGAACCTCTGCCTCGACTCGCCTGTCCGCTGAACATTGTGCGTTGCGACAGCAGCGGGGGCTGCTTGGTGGCTTCCCACTATTTGTTCCAAATGTGTGGAGCCATCTGTCAGTAAAACAGGAAGGCCTAGGTTCCCCTTCTCCCTTGGGCTTGCTTCGCTATTTTAGGGAGCTTCACTTCTCCCTGTGTGGCTGGCTGGTCCGGGCAAGCGGCTCCACCAAGGGCCTTCTTGAAGTGGCGGAGCTGAGGCTGAGGTGGTTGTGCCCATCTGCTGCAGGCTTGAGGGGGATGCATTATTAATGGGGCCACGCGCACTGGTGACTCCTCAGATATGCAGCAGGCTCTGGCCAGGGGATGTGCTCTTCTTCACTAAATTGCCTCCTCTTGTGCGAGAGAAACTTACTTCGGGGCCCCTCGGCCTTCTCCTTCCTCTATCGATCTCTCTGTCCCTGGTTCTCTCTCTTCACTTTCGCTCTCTGGCACACTCCCTGTCTGTCTTGGTTCCCTCCCCTCTCTATCTCTGTATCTCCCCCTCTCTATCTATCTCCGTCTCGCTCTCCTTCTCTGGGTCCCTCTCTGCATCTCTCTCGGCCTGTCTTTCTCTCTCTTCCTCTCTCTCTCTTTCTTATCTTTCTCTCTCTCCTCTCTCTTTGTTTCTGATTGTGGCTCCTCTCACACATGTCTCTGCTCGGGTAGTGGCGCGCTCAGCGATGCATGCTCAGTAAATTAAAGCGAACACGAGCGCCGATAAGCTTGGCACGGGCAAACAGCCGCATCCTCAGTGACCTAGGGCCAGTTAATTTTCTGCTTAATTTTGCGGCAGTCAGTTTGCATTTGTGGATGATTACGTGGCAGGAAATTAACAATAAATAACAAATGTGGTCTGAAAGCCCCTTCCCAGCACCCCCATCACCATAGCCCATCATGCGGGGCCAAGCCACTCTCCCAGCCCGCCCTCTCTGTCAGACTTGTAATGAAAATGTCTGTAATTCTTTGTAATGTAATGTGGGGGACAGTGGTGTGTCTTTCGGTGTGACAAGAGTGATCTTGCCGGGGTGACGGAGTTGTACAGAGAGAGGTCACCCCTTTAGTCAGCTGTGGCTTTTTATAATGTTGTGTTTTTTCGGCCCTGTGGAGCCGTTGATTACATTTAAACACATCTACATCTCTGTGTCTCTCTATCCCATTAGAGTACCTGCACCGAATGGAGACGGAGGAGGCACAGGAGATGTCTCAGATACCAGGTAAGAGCTTCTGTTTTCAGAACTGGTAGGGCCATGTCTAGGTAGAAAAGAGAAGCACAACATGAGTTGCACAGAGCCCAAGCTGAGTGGCACAGTCATAGCACATGTAATGGATTATAGATTACATTTACATTTTAGTCATTTAGCAGACGCTCTTATCCAGAGCGACTTACAGTTAGTGAGTGCATAATTATTTTATTTTTTTCATACATAGATAATTATGGTTCTAACTTATGAGCAATAATGAACCATGTTCTGGTGACTAATGGGTGTTTGCTGGTGCTTCCCCATGTAGGCAGGGACAGCCCCACTCCCAATGATGTGTCTGAGGAGAACGACGAGGCCATGCCCATCCCAGAGGACCTGTCTGCTAGCTCCAATCTGCAACACAACAACAGGGGTGACAAAGAAGGCATGGGTGAGTGACAGATCATATAAGTCTGTGCCACATAAGTTTCACTGTGCTTCCCCATTGCACCACTCCCACATCAGTAGGCCTATAACCAGTTAAGTTGTTACACCTAGACCAGTATGGCCATCAAACCTCTTTACCTGTGCACCCCAAAACCTAGCAGTTTCCAGAGCACCTTCAGAAATATTTATACCCTCACAAGGACAAAAGTAGTAGCACTGTTGTTACTAATAATAATGAAAATAATGATGATTTAAAAATCATGTGAAATACATGACGAATACATTAATAATTAACAACACATGTTTGTTACACCCGCCTACACTTAATAGAAATTTCAGCACTTTTTTTACACAGTCCTCCCATTTTATGGCACCAAAGGTATTGGGACAAAATTCACTTATATGTGTATTAAAGTAGTCAAAAGTTTAGTATTTGGTCCCATATTCCGAGCACGCAATGACTACATCAAGCTTTGACTCTACACATTTGTTGGATGCATTTGCTGTTTTGTTTTGGTTGTGTTTCAGATAATTTTGTACCCAATAGAAATTAATGGTAAATAATGTATTCTGTCATTTTGGAGTCATTTTTATTGTAAATAATAATATAATATGTGTCTAACACTTCTACATTAATGTGGATGCTACCATGATTACGGATAATCCTGAATGAATCGTGAACAATGAAAAGTGAGAAAGTTACAGAGTCGTAAATATCACCCCCCCCCCTTCCCCCTCCCCAAAACAGAAAATGCTAACCTCTCACCATTACAAAAACAGGGTAGGTTAGCATTTTTTGGGCGGGTTATGATATTTATGCCTCTGTAACGTTCTCACTCTTTCCATGACATAGACTGACCAGGTAAATCCAGGTGGGGCGGCAGGTAGCTTAGTGGTTAAGAGCATTGTGCCAGTAACCGAAAGGTCACTGGTTCTAATCCCCGAGCCGACTAGGTGAAACATCTGTCGATGTGCCCTTGAGCAAGGCACTTAACCCTAATTGCTCCTGTAAGTCGCTCTGGATAAGAGTGTCTGCTAAATGACTTAAATGTTATTGAAATCCACTTCATCAGTGTAAATGAAGGGGAGGAGAGGGTGAATGGGCAAGACAAAAGATTTAAGTGCCTTTGAACGTGGTATGGTAGTAGGTGCCAGGGGCACCTGTTTGAGTGTGTCAAGAACTGCAACACTGCTGGGTTTTTTGCACTCAACAGTTTCCCTTGTGTATCAGGACATCCAGCCAACTTGACACAACTGTGGGAAGCATTGGAGTCAACATGGGCCAGCATCCCTGTGGAACGCTTTTGACACCTTGTAGAGTCCGTGCCCTGACAAATTGAAGCTGCTCTGAGGGCAAAAGTGGGTGCAACTCAATATTAGGAATGTGTTCCTAACGTTTTGTACACTCAGTGTAAGTGAATTTGTCCGAATACTTTTGGTCCCCTAAAATGGGGACTATGTACAAAAAGTGCTGTAATTTCTAAACGGTTCACCTGATATGGATTAAAATACCCAAGAAATAAAGCTGACAGACTCTACAAAAGAGCTTCACTTTAACCTCATAGTCATTGTATCATTTCAAATCCAAAGTGCTGGAGTACAGAGCCAAAACAACAACAAAATTGTCACTGTCCCAATACTTTTGGAGCTCACTGTACATATCATAAAAACAAATGTGTTAGTAACATAACTATTTTGTTAGTAACATAACATTTCGTAACGGCATCCCAACAAGTGGTTACCACATGTAACAAAAATCCCTTAGACCCACTCATTACTTGCAATCTGGCACTTAATCAAACGTAGTTCTTTTGAACATGTAATCTAAAAGTTATTGATGCATTTAGGTCATTGGCAGGAAAGGTTGGACATTTCTTTGATCTGTCTCATGATGTGCAAAACCTTAAGGAATGGCTAATGTGCCCTTGATATGAGGATGTTACTAAATTAAGCCAGGGAATATCATGGACATAATATTAGCATTAGTTGATGTACATGTTTATTTAAACTCGGGACATGACTGGGTTATTAGGGGACACCAGGCAGCATTTACCAGATGGAGTTTTGGAATTTGAATTGTTGCTTCATGAGTACATTTGTGAAAAGCCCCCCTAGTGCTGCACTACCTGTAGGGAAACCATATCATATTTTATGCCTAAAAGTACAGTAGCTCATTCAACCAATAGCTATGGTATGTTTGTGGGATGTGTCGGTGATCCATTGTGATAACTACAATACACAGTAAGTGTTACTATAAATTGTGGTGTAAAATTGGAATGTCCTTCCTTCCATATTAGCTCCAGATAGCTGTGTGGTGTAGTTTACCATGGCACTTTGAGGCGGCACTTAGTCAAAAATAACATGTCAGAGCAGAGGAAACTGAAATAGGATGTGCAAGAGTTTCCTAAGAAGAACTTGCCATCAGGCAGTTTCAACACTCCAGGAGATAAAGTCTTCAGGAGCAGAGTCAAGTTTCGGAGATCAGCACTGCACATCACAGCGCATCGCACCACCGCACTGCTAACGCACCTGCAAACACACTCACGCTTTCACTTCAACTGTCAAGCTTTTAACTCAGCAGCACACATAAGGAACTCCAACCCTCGCCAGCATGCCATAGTTTACGAGAAGGATACCCATTGTCATGCACCAGGAATGTATTGTAACTGCCATACTTACCATGAAGTACACATGTATCTTTATCAAGATTCACTTGGTCAATGTGAAAACGTCTGTCAGCATTTGTTGAGGAGCAATCATCACAAGACATTTTGAATCTTTCACCTCCAGCAGCTGCAATTCCAAGGTTTATTCATGATCCACCAACTGATTAAATTTCTGAAGCGTTACATGGACTTGACCCTATACTTCCAGATATTTTGGTAATAAATGCTCCTTTTTGGGGGGCTCTGTGCAAGTGTGCAGTTGAGCTAGAGATGGAAGAGGAGGCCATGGGAAACCCAGGCATATGCAGCTGTGGTTCACCCCCAGTCAGGCATGGCTTTCTCCATATGACTGTCTTTGTGGCTGAGCCTATGATTAGTCATTTCACTTGCCGTATTTTACATATTAGGAAAAACAGCTCAAATGACTCAAATCTTCACTGATGCACAAGGGGGACTATGATTTAGAGATCACAGTCACACAGTTTATAATTTTTACACGCGTTTCCTAAGTGAATTTAATGATTTTTGTCAATAATTTTGGGAATGTTGATACAGACATTATTCCACAGTACTTTCAACATGTTTTTGTAAATTCACATACAATGAGAGACGGTCATCAGTGATAAAAATTAGATACTGTATTGTGTTCTTTGTTGAGTCTGTTTTTTAAGGATGGGTTGTATGATTCTTCATCTCTATATCTGGCCTTATAGTATTTTGAAGAGGTCCTGAATCAGGAGAGAGGTCGGCCTAAACATAGCCAATAGTGTGTGTGTGTGTGTGTGTGTTTGTTGTATGTGTTGGTCTTTGAATGTGAGTGAGTGTAAGTGTTTGTGTATGTGGTGCTCTGCACTCCTTGAAGATCTAATCACCAGTGTGAGAGGAAGTGACTGTTATATCTATGCAGTGCATCGCTGGCTCGCTGATAAACCCCAAATGCATCAGGGAGTTATTATTATCTGTCAGGATCATGTGGTACAGAGGCTATGGGCCTGAAGTGCAGAGCGCACGCAGAACTGTGTAACTAAGACAGGGAGGCTGAAAGTATAACGGAAGCTCAAGACCTCAAAGCCAGGTTGCTTTTTGCAGTTTTCCATTTACTTTCCAAAGCCAGCATAGGTTCGTCCTACACAGCTTCTCTAGGTTCATCCTACATAGCCTCACCATATGATTCAACAAGCACAAAAAGTATTCCCCTTGTGTGAGGAGTACAAGACATATCATCACAGAAGTATGCTTTACAAGTTGCCTTATTGAATTCAATTGTTTAAAAATATATTTGGTCATTACAGTCACGCAGACAGTAAAATGACATGTCACAGTATGTCTTTCTGGTGACACAATTTCTCTTTCGGTATGAATCATTCGGGTTATTAAGTCTTCGCTACAACCGGGTCTATTTCAGACCCGAGTGCTAAGCTTTTGAGTTCCCGAAAATTCAAGGCTAGTAGAAAAGTACACTTTGTTTTTGGTGCTCCTAATCAACACTGACACACTCAAAGGAGTCACACTCCATGGCATGTACGTGGTTTTACACGCATGTGGTTGGTTCCACAGTCAAGCTAGCACACACTGGGCTATTTTCATCAGGCAGTGAGAAAAGCAGCCCATTACAGGAACCTCCAACAGGCTATTTTTACTTCCACACTAGATATCTAAACCAACACCAATGGCTTGTTATCAGTTACCTGGGTTTCCTATTATTTTGCTATACTGAACAAAAATAGATTTTACTGAGTTACAGTTCATAAAAGGAAATCAGTCAATTTAAATAAATAAATTAGGCCCTAATCTATGTATTTCACATGACTGGGCAGGGGTGCAGCCATGGGTGGGCCTGGGAGGGCATAGGCCCACCCACTTGGGAGCCAGGCCCAGCCAATCAGAATTAGTTTTTCCCCACAAAAGGGCTTTATTACAGACAGAAATAGTCCTCAGCACCCCCCCAACCCCTCTCAGACAATCCCGAAGGTGAAGAAGCCGGATGTGGAGGTCCTGGGCTGGCATGGTTACATGTGGTCTGCGGTTGTGAGGCCGGTTGGACGTACTGCCAAATTCTCTAAAACGACGTTGGAGGCAGCTTACGGTATAAATTAACATTCAATTCTCTGGCAACAGCTCTGGTGGACATTCCTGCAGTCAGCATGCCAATTGCATGCTCCCTCAAAACTTCAGACATCTGTGGCATTGTGTTGTGTGACAAAACTGCACATTTTAAAGAGGCCTTTTATTGTCCCCAGCATAAGGTGCACCTGTGTAATGATCATGCTGTTTAATCAGCTTATTGATATGCCCCACCTGTCAGGTGGATGGATTATCTTGGCAAAGGAGAAATGCTCACTAATAGTGATGTAAACTAATTTGTGCACAACATTTCAGAGAAATACGCTTTTTGTGCGTATGGAAAATGTCTGGGATTCTTTATGAAACATGGGACCAACACTTTGCATTTATATTTTTGTTCAGTGTAGCTTGTGAACTTAGAAATGTAGAGTCTCTTTTGTACCAATGTATCAAATCAATGAAGCTTACTAAGTATATGATAGCCTACAGTGTTGAAAAGTATGTGTTTAGTTCTTTAACTTCCAAGTCAAGTGAATAAGCCCATGGTTTTGCCATGGAAGGTCTCTGGAAAGATACTTGAGCTTCAGTGGTCTACACCAACCCTCATGTTGTCGCTCTGGCCCTTCTCTTACCCACTATCACATAGCTGAGGTAGACAGCACTGAACCCGGAAAAGAAGAGGGAACTACTACTGCTGTGTTGCAGCTTCTCAGAGATATCCAGTATGGGGAAGTTGTGACTAAATTGGGGATGGGAAGAAGGGCTTTTAGTTTATATCATGTTTGTCACACGGTCACACATCCTGATTTACTTGTTTTGGGAAGCAAGTGTCAAATCACACAGGGAAGGACAAACAAAGAGATAAATCTGCCTCTCAATGTCAACGGCAGACATTTAAGTCAAATTAGCAATCATTATAAACCGGGTAGTTTGGGATCTCGATGCTGATTGGCTGAAACAGCATTTCAGCTTTGTGTATATCAGACAATATACCACGCGTATGATGCAAAATACTTGTTTAGCGTTCTATTTACATTGGTAACCAGTTAATAATAACAATAAGGCACCTCAGAGTTTAACACGGCTAAGGGCTGCATCCATGCACTCCACTTCGCATCGTGCAGAAGAACACCCCTTAGCCTTATTGCTTAAATATTCCACTATGAATGATATAGAACCAAAGGTTAACAGAAAGGCTCAGTGAGATTCTAAACTCAAGAGAAACTCAAGATGTCTGCATTTACTTAGCAGATGATTAAAGAATACAGTACTATGGGCACAAAAACAAGATCTTGCCTCTGACATTTTTACTAGATGTTGATAGTTAAGTATGTTTTACCATACTCTGGAATTCTTATCTTCACATTGACAAAACATCATCATCCCTCAATAAGGTAAAGCGAAGATTGGGGGTCAGCCTGATGAACCAAACTACTCAGTAATCTCCTCCATATAGCCTAACTCACACACATTCACATACACACATGCACACACACATTTTAACAAAACACATATTTATTTATTTTGTTATTACAGATCAATTCATTTATATATTTACATGCACACACACATTTTAACAAAACACATATTTATTTATTTTGTTATTATTACAGATCAATTCATTGATATATTTATAATTAGTAGGTTTTGTTATCTGTTTTAAAAAACGTTTTTATTTTTGTACTTATGTATTGTATATTGTTTTTTGTGGTGTGGTATTCATATAAGCCCTTGGGCTTCCAACCTCACCTGCACACCGTTTTGTTTAAAATATATTTTTAAAATCTGTATTGTTGTCTATCACTTGTTTTCTTTGGTGCAAATAAATAAATAATAATTAAATAAATAAAAGGGTAATACCACTACAACAAGTGTACTTTCTGTAAGTGAAATCACGGACGAGCCCCCAAATATGTTACAAGTTTTCTGCATTACATTAACCAAACAACAAACCCATAGAGGGTAGGAACATATTTTTCTCTCATTACTGTAATCATGTAGAAGTTGGAAAATGGTTGTATTCATATTGTAGCCCACCACCCAGTCATCTTCACGTCTATTGTTCTGCCTGACATGTAGGCCTAACATGTTTGGAGACATGCAGGCCTTAATTCAGCATCTGTGGTTTGTGAGAATATGCTCTTCACAGTTATCATTGCCTCTATGCCCGGGGTGCTCTCTCTTCGTCTGTTGTATTTTGTGCCTTTCTGCTTTCATCTAGCTAGCTTCCTTTGTGTTCTCTTCATCTCAGTGGAAAGACGTAGGTTATGTGTCCACTTGCAACGTGACAACAGGGCAACAGACAAAATGTTGTAAGACGAGGGAGGAGCATTTTCTTTTTTTTACAATGCTGCCCTGGACTTACAGTACTAATTCTAACATCATTTGTTCTTTGGTCTGTCCACTATCACCAATGTGGTGTTTAATATTATTATTGGAGTAGTTAGCATAGTACTGTATACCAAATGCTGATTTTATCCAGTATCACAAGATTGGCGGTGTTAGGTTGATAATGAAGTTATATTTGAGAGCAACAGAAAGTCATTGTGTTCACACTAGTTGCCTTTCCGCTTTCACTGGATGAATCATGCATTATGGGAGCTTGTTCCCTCAAAGTGTCAGTGAAAACAAGCGTCCTGCAAAAAGACTGTTTCAGTTACACCGTTTTACAATTCCTTGTCTGTGCTTCCCTTTCTGTCACTTCTCCATAATACTTGGTATTTTGGTTAGGCCGGCCCTGTTTCTGAAGCTTCCCCTTTTTCCCCTATAGATTCCTATAATTCATTATTTCCACTTCTTCCTCTTTGGGTGTACAAACAAGGTAGACACATGAGGAAATCAGCCACCATAACATGCAAATGAGGTTGAGGGGTTTGCAAGGAGTGTTTATTCCCACTAAAACTTGTGCTTATTGTGCTTATTGAGATGATAAATGTTGATTAAAATGATTGTTACAAAGTTATTGAAAAGAATGACAGTTCTGCAGACCCGTCGCCGGGATAAAGTGACTAAGGGGGCAGTTGAAATCAGTATTATTGTTTGAATTTTTGGAGAGCTACCTACCACTGGGCACAGACGTCAGTTCAACGTCTAGTTTTGATTTACATTTGGTTGAGTTGTCAACTAAAGTGAATTCAACAGGAAATAAACAAAACATTTCACCATGTCATTGGATTTAGGTTAAAAGTTGGGTGAAAAAATACAAAATTCCCTTACTTTGATGACTTTTTAAAAATTAAATCAGTTTTCCACGTTGATTCAACATCTTCACATTGAATTTTTGTTGTTGAAATGATATAGAAACAACGTCGATTCAATCAGTTTTAGCCTAATGGGCTATGTGTTCAGATAGTGTTTTTAAGTTATTGTTTTATCCCTTACTTGTTTGGTGGGCGTGTGTGTGTGCATGTGTGTGTGTGTGCGCGCGTACGTGCATGCGTGTGTGTGTTTTTACCATAGTTTGTTGGTCTGGTTGACACCGTTGCCATCCTTAGTTTCACACGGCTTCCTGTGTCTCTGTTTCCTGTTTATCTTGCTGTCATTTTCACAGAAGAGTGATGATGAGAGATGCAGTATGAGTTTCCCCATCTCCATTAGCAAAGGTTTAAAATAAATACAGTGGGGGAAAAAAGTATTTAGTCAGCCACCAATTGTGCAAGTTCTCCCACTTAAAAAGATGAGAGCGGCCTGTAATTTTCATCATAGGTACACGTCAAATATGACAGACAAATTGAGGAAAAAAAATCAGAAAATCACATTGTAGGATTTTTTATGAATTTATTTGCAAATTATGGTGGAAAATAAGTATTTGGTCACCTACAAACAAGCAAGAATTCTGGCTCTCACAGACCTGTAACTTCTTCTTTAAGAGGCTCCTCTGTCCTCCACTCGTTACCTGTATTAATGGCACCTGTTTGAACTTGTTATCAGTATAAAAGACACCTGTCCACAACCTCAAACAGTCACACTCCAAACTCCACTATGGCCAAGACCAAAGAGCTGTCAAAGGACACAAGAAACAAAATTGTAGACCTGCACCAGGCTGGGAAGACTGAATCTGCAATAGGTAAGCAGCTTGGTTTGAATAAATCAACTGTGGGAGCAATTATTAGGAAATGGAAGACATACAAGACCACTGATAATCTCCCTCGATCTGGGGCTCCACGCAAGATCTCACCCCGTGGGGTCAAAATGATCACAAGAACGGTGAGCAAAAATCCCAGAACCACACGGGGGACCTAGTGAATGACCTGCAGAGAGCTGAGACCAAATTAACAAAGCCTACCATCAGTAACACACTACGCCGCCAGGGACTCAAATCCTGCAGTGCCAGACGTGTCCCCATTCTTAAGCCAGTACATGTCCAGGCCCGTCTGAAGTTTGCTAGAGTGCATTTGGATGATCCAGAAGAGGATTGGGAGAATGTCATATGGTCAGATGAAACCAAAATAGAACTTTTTGGTAAAAACTCAACTCGTCGTGTTTGGAGGACAAAGAATGCTGAGTTGCATCCAAAGAACACCATTCCTACTGTGAAGCATGGGGGTGGAAACATCATGCTTTGGGGCTGTTTTTCTCCAAAGGGACCAGGACGACTGATCCGTGTAAAGGAAAGAATGAATGGGGCCATGTATCGTGAGATTTTGAGTGAAAACCTCCTTCCATCAGCAAGGGCATTGAAGATGAAACGTGGCTGGGTCTTTCAGCATGACAATGATCCCAAACACACCGCCCGGGCAACGAAGGAGTGGCTTCGTAAGAAGCATTTCAAGGTCCTGGAGTGGCCTAGCCAGTCTCCAGATCTCAACCCCATAGAAAATCTTTGGAGGGAGTTGAAAGTCCGTGTTGCCAAGCGACAGCCCCAAAACAACACTGCTCTAGAGGAGATCTGCATGGAGGAATGGGCCAAAATACCAGCAACAGTGTGTGAAAACCTTGTGAAGACTTACAGAAAACGTTTGACCTGTGTCATTGCCAACAAAGGGTATATAACAAAGTATTGAGAAACTTTTGTTATTGACCAAATACTTATTTTCCACCATAATTTGCAAATAAATTCATTAAAAATCCTACAATGTGATTTTCTGGATTTTATTTTCTCATTTTGTCTGTCATAGTTGACGTGTACCTATGAAGAAAATTACAGGCCTCTCTCATCTTTTTAAGTGGGAGAACTTGCACAATTGGTGGCTGACTAAATACTTTTTTTCCCCACTGTATATATTATCCATCTGTTATGTTTGATCTGGAACACTGATCACAAGAACCCACTGCATGAGTTCAGCAAATTTGTTTCAAAGTTTATCCTAGTGTACTCAGCCAATAAAGTTGAATTGAGGATTGTTGCACAGAAAGTGCTGATTTAAATGCTCTCACTCCGTAATGAACTATTGCTATAAGTAAGTTAATTGGAGGTGAGGCATGGTCTCACAGATGTTCATAGACTTCATAGACTAAAACAACCAGTCATGTAGAGGGAGACACAAACACATGCCTTTAAACTAACAGTCACATATTGTCCCATAAAAAGTCAAAGATAGTAATATAGTAATGTACTCATATTTCTACACAGGTAGGCTATAGTCCCCCAGAAACATGTTCCTATTCTAAACAGTGGCCCACTGCCCTCTTTTCCAGCCTGTAACATTAAAGTTGAGGCTCGCAGTGACGAGGAGAATGGGCTCGCCATTGACATGATGATGAATGGCGAGGAGGAGGAGGAGTGTGCGGAAGACTTGCGCGTGCTCGATGCCTCGGGGGCCAAAGTGAACGGCTCCCATGCAGGCGGCCCCGACAGCAAGGGCCCCTTCTCCTCGGCTGGGGGTATCCGCCTGCCCAACGGGAAGCTCAAGTGTGATATCTGTGGGATAGTTTGCATTGGCCCCAATGTGCTGATGGTGCACAAGCGAAGCCACACTGGTAAGCCATCCGCGATACTCATCGCCCTTACTTTGCACCCACGCTCACTGGTAGCCTTACAGAGAGATTATGTGTATGTGGAGTGGAGAAGATGAGATTGATTCTGTCTTTATCTTCACTTGAGACACTGAGAGCAGTAGACAGAACACTGTTAGGGTTAGTCTGTGTTCTTATGTCTTATTCCAAAGTTGTCTACAGAGCATGAGTTATAGGCTTCAACACAAGTAATTGGGGTTTCACACTATATATTTAGAGTTGGCCATTTACATGGTATTTACTTGGAAATCTAAAATGATAATTACATGCTTATCACCTAATAAATATGTTTTTGTATATTTAACCACTAAGTAGGCTACCATGCGACAGTGCTAGGCATCCACCGATTGTGTTGAATTCTAAGAGATAAGCACCAGGAGCTGCTAACTGTTACTATGTAATTTCTCATTAAGTGAAGTGCAATGAAGCAGTTGAATACTTGTTTCGCAAAAGTTATTACTTAAACAACTGGAGTTAATTGATGACGGCAGAGCTTAACAGGAGTAGATTATGTGTTATTAAACACTCTATTGAGTTTTTGATGTGGATAATATAGAGCTTTCATTGGTTTGTATTAGTCAAATGAGTTTCAGAGGCATCTTTTCCCATAGTTGCTGTGCTATAGTCTATATATTGGTCTATAATACTGTAAAGGGATGTTTTAGACTGAAATATTGACGTATTAGTCAAGTATGTCATGTGTCATTTGTAGTATCTACAGTATATTCTGTATGGGTGACTGAGGAAGCCACTATACAATTTTCATTCTCTGAGTGTTCTTTTAAATTATCACATGAGAGAAGTGGCTCGTGATCTATTTGTTGTGTGATAAGATTGAAAAAGTATGATCAATATAATCCCTAAACATGCCCTTATATCACAGTTGAAAAACAGGATATCTGCAGCAATTAAATGGAATCTCCACAAAATGGCAATTACCCGAGTATTACACGTTTTTTCAAAATTCAGAATTGATATTCTATTGTAAGGAACCCAAACCAGTGGCGGGGAACATTTTTCAAAAAGGCACTTAACTGTCAAGCTTTAGAAACTAATGAAACCCAAAATGGAAGAAAGGAACACTAGACTAATGTAAATGCAAAATAACATATAATAAAATATATAATGAAGTGCCTCCTATTTAAATAGAAAATATTCTGTGGTGTCTCTGCTCCTGAAATGCATTTTTAATGAGTTTCCTTTTTTTCTACAATTTTGCTGCTTCACTGGTAACTCTTATTTTATGGGGCCTTTTGAAAAAAAAAAAGCCATATTAAAACCTTCTCACAGAATGCCACAACACTCAGAGAGGCTAGATATTGGTTTATTCCAGAACCACTGATCAGGAAGACTGGCTCTCAACACAAAGTGTTTCCTTCACTTTATTCAAATGAGCTTGAATTTGCATTGTGATGGGCTGCTCTTATTTTAGAGACGAAGAAGAGAAAAAAAAAAAAGAGATTTTCTGATCAAATTGACCCAGGCACTGGTGCATTACAGAACTGGCAGCCTGAGTCTGAAAGGCTCTTGTTCGATCAAAGTGCCATTCGGCTACGAGGTTCAGGGCCAGGGAGTGCATGGAGAAATGAAGTGTCACTCCGTTCTCAAACCCTCCTAGGCTGGTTGATTGGCCTGTGCACAGAGTTCCTCCATCATTCACTGTGTTCTAGTGCTTGGGAGTCTTGTAGTACTGTGACCCCACATTCACATCCACAGTGGCGCTATTGCTGGAGATGGTTTAGTTCTTGCATCCACATAGCAAAATTCAGACAATGGTTTTATACCTGGCTCATTATTCTCTGAAGAGAGGCTGTTCTCGTTGAGCCGAGCTGACATTGGTGTGGCTCAAAGCAAAATACAAACTCCAAATGGTTGATAAACTGATACAAATCACAAATAGGTCCATCTTATACTGTAAGATGACAAAAGAGAAAGCATGTTCATACATTCACCACACACTGTCAACACTTTGCATTAATCCTTGTTTATATAAAACATATATAATTCCATTCATATAGGCCTACTCTTACAAATAAAGTACTAATCTACAGTAATGTATATTATTGTCATTTTGTGTCAGCTCATAAAACAAGATTTTGCTGAAAATATTCCTATTTTCTACATGATAATATTTACATAACTCAAAGACACCTATACTCCAGTTATGTATTTGAGAGATTACAAAAGTGTGCATGTTAGTGAAAAATATGCAAACACTAATTTGCAATGTGCCACTTACATGTAAAGTGTTGATACATACTGTAGATGAGTGGCAGCTGCTCCTGTGTGATGGCCCTAACAGCCTGCTGTGTGGTGTTTCTGGTCCTCAGGAGAACGTCCATTCCAGTGTACCCAGTGTGGCGCTTCTTTCACCCAGAAAGGCAACCTGCTGCGTCATATCAAGCTCCACTCAGGAGAGAAGCCCTTCAAGTGTCACCTGTGCAACTATGCCTGTCGCAGGAGAGACGCCCTCAGCGGTCACCTACGTACCCACTCTGGTGAGTTAGGAGGATAGGAGTAGTGGTCAGTGTGTTGTGGACATTAGGGCATGCAACATTTTAAAAGGGTTTGCAACAGATTTTTTTTTTTTTTACCATGTAGTCCCTCCCTGTTTCATTCCGATGTCTCCCGTTTAGGGCCTAATTAACTTTCCAGGTGGTGGTACTTACCCAGTGGGAACCATCCCACTGGGCACACACTGGTTGAATCAATGTTGTTTCCACGTCATTTCAATGACATTATGTTGAACCAACGAGGAATAGACGTTGAATTGACTTCTTTGCCCAGTGGGATATCTGTCATCTGCAAATAAATTATTATAAATGTATCATGTCAATGAAACATGGGACTGGATCTATTGGAGAATGAAAAAGAATGCCATTATTATAACTCAAAATACAACATATACATGTACACCAATCACAATATGGACAGTACAATGGACATCTCACATGCTTGAAAATTGCTCTCAATTAATTGCTGTCAATACTCACTGCTGTCACTTCTTGCAGTTGGAAAACCCCACAAATGCGCCTACTGTGGGCGGAGCTACAAGCAGCGTAGCTCTCTGGAGGAACACAAGGAGCGGTGTCACAACTATCTCCAGTGCATGGGGCTGCAGAACAGCATCTATACAGGTTAGTTAGTGTCTGTCTCTCACCTCCACCCACACTGTTGACCTACTTTGAACTTGGCTACTCGTCACCACTCAGGACTCTCTCTGGTAGCAACATTAATGCACCAACAATGTTGAAATTGCAACAATACTCCAACAGGTCAGACTAGATTTTATAACATTTATCTGCAGAATAAATGTTGTTTCTCTATCAGATGCAAGGCTTCCATAATGTATTGGAGTGCTTTTTGCTGTTACTGTTGACTCATACCCAGTTATTCTAAAGGGGAAAACACTTTATTCAGTAAAGAAATGTGGTAAAAAAAGGTCTTCAAGTTGTACTACTTCATTCTGTGAATCAAAGAACCATAAATAGGAGCATGACGTACTTTTTCTGCAATCTTTTCAGTTCATGTTTTGTTAAAAATATATTGACAGTTCTGCTAAAATCTTATAATAATTTACTGAATGTGGAACATGGCTTAAAGTTAAATAAATATAGTAAGATAATGTGGCTTTTGCTCACGTAAAACTATCTCTTATACAAAGGATCCATTGAGGGTGGATGTACATGTAGCCTACTGAACTGACAACATTAGGAAGTGGGGCGAGAGTGCAGAGGTTAAGAAGAGGAAATTAGAAGAGGAAATTACGAGAAAGGTTGACCACTCTGCTTTGCTTAGTCAGTAAGGCCAATGTATACCAACTGCTGCATGTCTGTCAATAAAGGCCTCATCATCATTGTGCCCTGTATCTACTGTCAGGGAGGGATGCTTTAGCAAATTGTAGCAAGATCCTGTTATACAGTAATTATACATTTTATCAGGTCAGATTTTACTACTTTGATTCTGAAACCTACTTTTCTGTCTTGCTTTCCAGTAGTAAAGGAAGAAAGCAACCAGAATGAGCAGAGGGAAGACTTAAGCCAGATGGGATCTAACAGAGCCTTGGTGCTAGACAGACTAGCTAATAATGTAGCCAAACGTAAGAGCACTATGCCACAGAAGTTTGTAGGTAAGGGATAAAGTCTTCTTCCTTCGTATACCAACAAACATTTCTGTAATTGTAAAGCACAGGACTTAGGTTCCAATTGTCAGAATTGTGTATTTCAGTTTGATGCATTCTTATTTGCTACCTTTGCGCAGCAGAATATGCTATTTAATAAAACAGCACATATTCAGCATGATCACCCTTGTGCCTGGAATCTGCATATCTTTATAACAATGTTTGAGCTTTATTTAAGTTGAGCAAACAGAATATTTTCATTGATTTCAACTTGATTCTTACGCTTGGTGTATTATACATTTATTTGAAGATGACTCTTTCTTAAATTAACAATAAGAATATATTTACAAAATATGTTAGAAATAACAACAAATAAAACTAAGTAATCAGCCATGAGAAAAATGCAAAGAACGGAATATTCTAAATAAGGAGAATCACCTTTCAATATAAGTCAAACGTGACCAATAAATTGATCACTAGAACTACAGGTAAACATAAGTGCTTGTAATGTTTGATATCAGGAATCAGAGTTTTTTTTAAATTTGAATTGTAGGCTAACATTGGTGTTCATCTGTTTTCCCTTTCTAACCCTCAGGTGAGAAACGCCTCTCCGACATCTCCTTCGAGGGTGGCCCGGGGGAACTGATGCAGCCTCATGTCATCGACCAGGCCATCAACAGTGCCATCAGCTACCTGGGTGCAGAGTCTCTCCGACCGCTCATCCAGACCTCCCCAACCTCTTCTGACATGGGGGTCATGAGCGCCATGTTCCCCCTCCACAAGCCCCCTCCAGAGGGCCACGGCCTGTCAGCCAAGGACAGCGCAGCCGAAAATCTGTTGCTGCTCGCAAAGTCCAAGTCAGCCTCCAGCGAGAAGGACGGCTCCCCCAGCCACAGTGGCCAGGATTCCACCGACACGGAGAGCAACAATGAAGAGAGGGCAGGTGTCGGGGCCTCGGGCCTCATCTACCTGACCAACCACATCACGTCTGGGGTACGTAATGGCGTGCTGCCCCTGGTGAAGGAGGAGCAGCAGCGGCAGTACGAGGCCATGCGTGCCAGCATCGAGATTGCCTCGGAGGGGTTCAAGGTGCTGAGTGGAGAGGGGGAGCAGGTGAGGGCATATCGCTGTGAACACTGCCGCATCCTCTTCCTAGACCACGTGATGTACACCATCCACATGGGCTGCCACGGCTTCAGAGACCCCTTTGAGTGCAATCTCTGTGGCCACCGCAGTCAGGACCGCTACGAGTTTTCGTCACACATGACCCGAGGGGAGCATCGCTACAGAGTTGCCAACTGAACACACACTTACTCAAGAACATACACATGTACATGTACTAAAACACACACACACACACACACAATTTTTATACATTGTCAAGAAATTGCATGTTGAAGAACAAGTCTAATTTATGTTGATTTCACATGTTCAGGAGGAAAAATTAACTATTCCTCCATCTGCTTTTTTAGAAAACAAAAGGTGTTCAAATAACTGTTCAGTGAACAAAACAAACAACTTAAAAAATTATTGTGCCTCAGCACTAAGTATCATGTGTCACATACTGTATAGTTTTAAGTCATTGATCTACCCTTTGATGTCTGTGTACATTAAATAAATGTCTGTTTTCTGATAGCCTACCTGGACAGGAATATCTGTATATTTTATTCTAAAGAATACAATCATGCAAAAAAAAGTTGTCTTTTAAATGGCAAGGTATTGCTTGACATTTAAGTTGTCATAACATGACAATTTCATTCTTCACTATAATAATCTATTTGAATCTCCCCCAAGGAGATTTAGCTCCTTATTGTACTTAAATGTAACAGTTTGTTTTAAACTTCTTGTTTTTTTTATATGAACTTTTTATATATTATTTATGCCGTGTACACATGCATGTGTTTCTTTTGGTAATTTATTACAGTTGGTGTTTCCTGTTTGATTTGTTTAGTTCACACATTCCCTACCATTAATCAAATGTGATACATTAATTTGAGTTTAATAAATGACTGAACTAGAGTGTTTTTACTGAAAGATTTTTGTTTGATATAAAGTATGGATGGGATTCGGTTTTGTCCCAGCTTTTTACCTCGGTGGCAGAGAAAATGTTACTCTCAATTTGGACTAAACTTTCAAAGTATTTTCACTCATATATCATGCTTGCAAAATATCAATAAAGGATATTTTACATACACAAAAATAATACTGTTATTTGTTATTCTTTCATAGTAAGCTTCTGCAGGATTACATCATATACCTGTTATCCGTTTACACATAGTTGGAGGTAAAATATTTTCAAGGATATTTCAAAGGTTGCACTGTATTTTCCTACTGGACCTACAGTATGTACGTAGGAAATTGACAACTTTTCACACTATTCCATTTCTACCCCTGGATATTTGAATGGCAATCCATTGTAGTTATTTAAAGCAATTCATAATCATTAGGGTGCACCATCTGGCACATTAATACATTTAAAAGTTAATGTTAATGAACTGACAATATCCCATTGAATAGATAACTGTGTTTGCTCTGTACATTTCAGCCATCGAGAATATAGCCTAGGCAAAGCTATAAGTATAGTACATGACCCGAAACATTTGAGTGAGCAACCCTCTCAATTCTTTCATTACCAAACCATGCTGCCATGATAACCAAAGAGATAAATAAATTGATAGAAATATAGAAATGTAATTGCACTTTCTCAAGCTTTCCTAAATCGTTAAGTTCACAATATTCCAGTCATTCAAAATGTAGCTGCTAATGGTCAAGGAACAACAGAGTGAATGATTGACATGTATACTCCTGGTACAAAAATATATCTATATTTTTTAAGTAAAAAGATTGCGGCCAACTTAATTCATGATGAATAAATGAATACTTAGAGTATTTAAAAGTACACAGATACTTTTCATGGTTTTTAACTCCAATATGGGTTTGCTAAAGTGTCCTTACTATCAGGTTCAGGCAACTAAGCATTTGCATATGTGCCCAACCTACCTGTTATTTTCAGAAAGGAATATTAGGGTAGTTTAGAGATTGAAATATAAAAGTATTAATGATATAATGAAACCACATGATCACCAAGCAGTGGTACATCATGGCTTAAAGGACAGAGAAGTTGATTAAGCAATTTACTATAGTTTAAAAGATCTAGCAATAGAGCAGTAGGGCTCAAATAATTCAGGTAAAGAACCGCAGGGCACTGAACACCGGACAGCAGAGGTCCAGACCAGGGCTGTAATCATTAGTTCAAACCGTTGCAAATTCATGTAGGTCCCTCCCCGTTCCACTTCGTTTGCTTCCGTTTGGTTCTGTTTGGTTCCTAGTGAATACACCCCAGAACACAGATAACCTGAGAGAAAAGAGTGCTTACACACAAAGAACCAGACTGCCAGGACAAAGAAAACCAGGCAGCAAAGATCCACTGTCGCACACAGAAAACAGTGGGTGAATGCTAACACACAGAAGACCAGAGAGAGGATTGCCAGGCCACAGAGAAGATGTGGGTGAATGCTTCATGTCGCACACAGAGATAACCTAGAAGAGTGAATTGCCAGGAAAACACAGAGAACAAGAGAGTGGACATCTAGCTAGCTAGGACACCGAGGATGAGGCAGTGGGACATGAGGCTGGGGCCAGGGCTCAGAGGACCAGGCCTAGCTGCCTGGAGAGAGAGGCGAGGCCCGGCAGAGGAGCTCATCAGGGCTGTGCAGCGGCAGGCAGCGACAGCGGCGTCCGTCCAGATGGCTGCCATGTGATTCTGCGTAAACGGGAAGCAGCTGTGGCCAGCGCTGAGGCCCCCACCACGCTTCACTGGGACCTAACAGGGGAGGGAGGACATTTGCATAAAAGGGATAATCTGGTCAACAAACGCTCCCCCTGCCAGAATCCCAAATCTCACTTCCACTTTCGGACAGTTTGCTAAAATAGACCTACTCAACCACTTAAGAATCAGAGTGAACCATTCCATTAGGGAGGATCCTATTTGACCATGCCAGATTATGTTCAGAGTAACAGATTGGGCCTGTAACCGAAAGGTTACTAGTTGCTATCCCCGAGCCGACTAGGTGAAATCTGTCGATCTGCCCTTGAGCAAGGCACTTAACCCTAATTGCTCCAGGGTCACCGCCAATAATAGCTGATCCCTGGCCGTGACCCCACTCGCCGAGGGTGTCTCAGGGGAATGGGATATGCCAAAATCACATTTCCATTTCACACCACACACTTATACAGGTTACACACTTGTAAATGTGTGAAACAGGACAAATATAAGCACCTCCTATTTTACCTTTAAGATCAAGGAAAAAAAGCATCAGTTTAACATGCCCACAAGTCATATCTGTTAATCTTACAAATGGACAGAAAGGGGTCCATCCATGGACTGCAAATGTTAGACTGGTGTTCACAGGTTTAGATTACCTGCATGGACCGTGGGTGGCTGTGATAGCGCAAACTGGGATGAGTGTAAGGACAAAATACTGTGAAAGATGGATGTATGAGCTTATTTGACAGTCAGCAACTAAAATAATACTTAGCAAACATTTATTTAAATCAGCCATACTCAACAGGCAGACCAGATCCAGAACGGGGTCAATACGTTTTATTTTTAGGAACTCAGTCGGGTTTTCAACTTACTGCTGTTGAGGGTTGTAAACGTAGAATGCACACGGTGCAATTTTGAAATTTGGTAGCGCATGGGCAGTTTTCCTCTAGTTATGTCATTCACTGACAGACGTTAGAGAGCTATTTATAACCTGTCAGAATTGTCCAGTTGACTACTAGCTAGATAAGTAAATTAGGCTAACCAGCTACCTAAATCTTGTAGTTATCATGGCCAGATTACACGTCCAGGGGCCTTGACCCCAAAGGTGCCCCCACTGATTTTGTTGAGTCACTCAGGTATCATATGAACACACATAAGACATGGCAAAATTGCAGGAAATTAGCTTTAAAAAGGCAAAATATTTATCTCCGCCCCATGGCAAAATGTGTAGAATTGCAGGAAATGAGCTTTAAAACTGCAAAATGCTCTCCGCCAACAAGAAGGGTGTGAGGTGGGCCCTTTACTACGCTGATAAATGACAATATCCAACCGGACCTTTCCACCTAGGACATTTGTGTGACCGGACCTTCTCAAATAGTAGTCAAGCACCCCTGATTTATATAATCTTCAATAATCTTGACAGGGGTCCTTTTCCTTTGTAATGCAGCCTAGTACTGTTTAACTTAAATTCAAAGACAAAACTCAACCCAACATTCCTAGACTTATAAATTGTTAAAGATACATGATGGTAGAAAATGACATTATTCTGGGTGTCAAGTGTCTGGATCTGCCATCCCAGCACCAGAGGAATTCTGTGTATCTGTCCCAGTCCAGCTGTGGGGAGCCATTCTGACAAGCTTCCACCACCCCTCTGGCATGTGCTCACTACTTGCATTGCTGGCTGATTTTACAAAGTTTCAATACGGCAGCCAACCCCAGAACACTGAAATATTAATCAGCGACTTGACAAAAATATGAAAAATACATGAAACCCTGTTTTCATGGTCTTCCAGTTTTTCAAAGATCGGTTTATGAAAATTGTGTACACAATCTATAATTGTCTCCTTCTCGACTAGCGACAGTCTATTTACAGAAAGGCATTCAACTTAAAAGGAGATCAACTACATTCAAAATCTCTGTTGACTCCTTGTGCATCTGGAGGACTAAGACTTGGCAGAGAGTGCAAGTTTCAGCTTTAAGTTGAGGACAGACAGTCTTGTATTTCGTGAAACATGACTGAATAGCTTAGTGAGATGAGCAGAATACCAAAAGTACTTGTTTTGGGATCATTAAAATATGGATTCTTACACAAAGATTAAATTACAGTTTCCCTGTTTTGTCACATACCAGCTTAATAGCGCATGGTTACTGTGACAGGCAGAGGCAATCCAAGGCAGATCTGTGGGCAAGCCTTATCATGAGATCAGGATACTCTCAGCATTAGTCAACTTTCCCAGCCATGGTTGGCACATCAATGACTTAAGTCAATGTTTCAGGAACAGTTTATATTCTCTGTTTGAGAATGAGGTTGAATGTAAACTGTAAGGGATGAAGATATGCAAATGACAGGGAGACACTAGACCTAATTTAACAAACCTTGATAAGTTGATGATGATGATGAGTAACTGAAAGCTGATGTAGGCCTGCTTTCATCTGCTTTGGATAAACAGGTAGCTAGCTAATGGAGTGAATAGGGAATATTCTCCATAACCCGTCCTCAGAAAAACACTTTGCCACATTTCCTGTTACAAATAAAAACGTGTTTATTTATTTAAATTTATTTTTTAGTCATTTAGCAGACACTCTTATCCAGAGAAATTTACAGTTAATGAGTGCATACATTTTTTTTTTCTCCATATTGCAGTGCAATGCAATAGAAAACATTTAGCAATGTTATTAGGAACATATTACTTACACCAACATTTTATTTAGTGAATCAAAAACAAATAGCCTATATTTGGGAATAAATATACTGTGCCATGGATTAGTAAATAAAAAATCTAGTTAACATTTAGACAGAATATTAAAATAGTCTCATTTTATGGTGGAGTCTGTTGCGGGAAATCTAAAATGCAAGTTTATTTACTAAACATATCCCCAACAGTCCATACTGCTTCCCTGATCAACGACCACAACCAAAAGTCTTGTTCCACTCCTCATAGAGCTTCAGGTCTTTGGCTGAGACGCTGGGCCTCACGATTCTCAGGGCCTCCTGGAAGTCACAGTGGAGGATGGGCCGCACCTGGTCGGGGGTGATGGTGGCAATGTCACTGAGCTGGATGCTCCGGATGGGGCCTAGCGCTGCCTCCCGGCACAGCCCTGTCATATCGGCCCCGGAAAAGCCCTCCGTCCCTGTGACCACGTTCTCCAGCTCGTCCTCTCCCAGCTGGCTCTTCTCGCAGGCCATGAGGTTAGAGACTATCTGCCGTCGTGCAGCTGCCTCGGGAAGGGGGATGTAGAGGCGCTTGGCAAGGCGGCGCCTGGCTGCCTCATCTATCTCCTGAGGGCGGTTGGTGGCCCCCACCACCAGGATGCGGTCTTCGGCTGAGGTGGCCGCCCCGTCCAACTGAACCAGGAACTCCGTCTTTATCCGTCGGGATGAGTCGTGCTCCCCATCCGTACGCTGGGACAGCAGAGAGTCGATCTCGTCGATGAAGATGACTGCTGGCTGGTGGCAGCGGGCGATGGCAAAGAGTGCTCTCACCATTTTCTCTCCCTCCCCCACCCACTTTGAGGTGAGAGATGAGGCACTGATGCTGAAGAAGGTGGCGCCTGACTGGCAAGCGATGCACTTCCCAATCAGAGTTTTTCCTGTCCCCGGGGGCCCAAATAGGAGGATGCCTTTGGGTGGACCACGGAGGCCAGTGAAGATGTCAGGCCGGAGCATAGGCCACACCACAATCTCCTTGATGGTGGCTTTGGCAAACTCCAGGCCAGCAATGTCGTCCCAGGCTACGGGCGGCCCGTGGTCCATAATTTCACTCATGATCAGCTCGATGATCTTGGGCTCAAAGTTTTTCAGACGCTCGTCCACTGGCTGAGTCTCCTGGGCATTGTTGCTACCGACCCCACCCTCCTCGTCCTCCTGCCTTGGCATGGGGGACACAAATTTGGAAAATGTCCCCCGTGGCCTGTTGGCCCCCAGTGACTTCTTAGTGGCACTCCCCATGGCAGCCGCCATCCCAGGGGGCTGCTGAGCTCTCTGGGGCTGGTGGGAGTGCTTTTTCTGCTGATCAACAATAAACTGCTCCCTTGCTGTTTTGAAGTTAGTGCCACCACCACGTGGATCTTGCCCTGCCTGGCCTCCAGATGCCCCCACTCTGCCATTCTCTCCACAGGAGTTGTAGAATGTCTTCCTCTTGGATGGGTTAGAGTTGAAGAAGACAGACTGGTTACCTTCAGGCCCTGGGTTTGGTTGTGGTGGAGCTGAGGAGTGCTGGCCAAACAGAGACTGAGCCCTTGCTGAAAGGCCAGCAGAGGAATGGGGGTGGCTGGGGACTCCCTCAGGGACTCTTGGTCTCTCTGCAGTAACACTCCGTAAATTGCTGAAAGTGCTGTTGCCCGCAGCCTTGGGCCATGATGTGGGTCCCGAGGGTTTGAATGGAGGCTCTGCAGCTCTGAGTCCAGTGGAGGGAACAACAGGCATGGAGCTGCCTCTGCTCTCTTGTCCAACAGAGATATTAACATCTGCAGGTGCCACCAGGGACTTTCCACCCCCTGTCCCAGCCTGAATCATCTTCTGCACGCACGGCAGCTCCAGCACACTCGCAGTTGTCAGGGACGACTCCCATTTGTCGCTGTGGTTCCTCTGACTGCGGGCCAGGTGCAGCGCGCTCTCTGCATAGTTGTTAAGCCCCGTGCGAGGGTCGTCCGAGTCCAGCACTGCGGCATAGCGCTCCGAGTAAGTCCTGAGCAGGCTGGCCGTGCCGGCCTGAGAGAGCTGGGAGCTCGCCCATGCATATTGAATGGCGAGGATGTGCGCCCGATAGGCGTCTGCCGTCTGCTCAGGTGCGCAGGTGCCAGATGAAATGTCAAAGGACCTCCTCTGCCACTCGCCCAGGTGTGCACCACTCATGCCTGGCGTGCTCCAGCCTGTTTGAGAAATGGGGGACAGGAGTCATTAAAAATGCATGACCCAAGAAGCAGCCAGGCAAACAACAATACACACACACTCAGAAGACACACTCATTTTATAAATTCCATGAGCCTCAGTAAGTTGTGTTGACAGCCTTGTCTCATAGACTAGACTTAACATAGTAAATCCGGGACACTCAAATGAGTATGATATGTTATGTTTGGTATGGTTACATTAAGACAGAAGGTTACTTAAGGCAAAAACGAAAGGAGGGTGGTTGGTCAGGGTGGGTGTATAACGCGAACGTCTAGCAACCCAAAGTTTCCGTGTTCAAATCTCATCACTGACAACTTTAGCAACTTATTACTTTTCAGCTACTTTGTAACTACTTAGCATGTTAGTTAACCCTTCCCCTAACCTTAACCCTTTAACCAAACTCCTAACCTTAACCCCTAACCTAGCTAACATTAGCCATCTAGCTAACATTAGTATTAGCCACCAAACCACAAATTGGACTTCGTAACATATTGTACGAACTGCAATTCGTAACATATCATACGAAATGGATGATGGACATCCACAAATGAATACATACTCGTCATAAGACGGCATTCCCCTCGACCACTCCCACAAATTGGGGAAAACAAACATTATTTTCCATCGACTCCCATTGTAAAAGAGCCAACTTTGTCATCGATTTTTATTTGTACAGAAATAACAAAACATGCCGAAAAGCTGCTGCGTTGTTCAATGTACAAATCCTGACATAAGGTTCGCAATGCTCCCAGGTAGGGAAATAGAGCATGTGAGAAGAGCCCTGTGACTTCAGATTATTCAGCGTGGTGTCTAAGTAGGCTACACGTAGCTGGTGTCCAAGTAGGCTACACGTAGCTATATGTGTGGAAAACATTCCATCAAAGGTAAGATACAGGGGTTAAAGCAACAATAACAAAAAACATGACTGATCTCAAATCGATTGTCTGGGACCAAGTTAACCTCCCCTTTCATGTAAGAAAGTCATGACCATAATGCTTTTAGGGAAAGAGGATCATTTTGTACATGTATTAAACTGTGAGTCTGACCAATTCCAGTCCCCTTGCTTAGGGGGTCCGGGCTCCTTCCCAGGATAATCTTTATGTAGAAGGACTGAGTAGCTCAGTTCTGGTGACTTTATAAAAAGACATTCTACTCCAAAATGTATGAAAATAAAATGATGCTGACACCATCTAAAATATAATTTCCACCTCCTGAAATGGGCCCAATAACTTATTAGTAAACATTATGTTAACATTATTTGAGCATATTGGACCATGGTCTATATTTTCAGATGTGCTATTAGCAATAAGCATTATCACCTGTAGCCAACTGCTGAAGCATAGTGGCTATAAAATGCACATAGGCTGAAGCATGGGATTTGTCCATCTGCATTTACCCCTTTGGACAGAACATCCTGATTGTTATTATTTTTTATATATATATATATATATATATATATATATATGAATATTTTACGTTTTTAGTCATTATTATTCACTCAAAATTCAATTGCGTTTTGTTTCTATTACAATGTACAGTGCCTTCATAAAGTATTCACACCCATTTAATCTTTCCACATTTTGTTGTGTTACAGCCTGAAAAATGGATTAAATTGAGATTTTCTTTCTTCCTCACTGGCCTACACAAGTGGAATTATGTTTTTCGAAATGTTTACAAATTCATTAAATGAAAAGCTGAAATGTCTTGAGTCAATAAGTATTCAACCCCTTTCTTATAGCAAGCCTAAATAAGTTCAGGAATAAAAAATAGCTTAACAAGTCACATAATAAGTTGCAAGGACTCAATAGTGTTTAACATGATTTTTTAATGACTACCTCATCTCTGTACCCACACATATCTGTAAGGTCCCTCAGTCGAGCAGTGAATTTCAAACACAGATTCAACCACAAAGACCAGGGAGGTTTTCCAATGCCTCGCAAAGAAGGGCAACTATTGGTAGATGGTTAAACATTTAAAAAGCAGACATTGAATATCCTTTGAGCATGGTGACGTTATGAATTACACTTTGGATGGAGTACCAATACACCCAGTCACTACAAAGATACAGGTGTCCTTCCTAACTCAGTTGACAGAGAGGAAGGAAACCGCCCAGAGATTTCACCATGAGGCCAATTGTGCCTTTAAAACAGTTACAGAGTTCAATGGCTGTGATAGGAGAACACCGAGGATGGATCAACAACATTGTAGTTACTCCACAATACTAACCTAATTGACAGAGGGAAAAGAAGGAAGCCTTTTCAGAATTTAAAAAAAATCCAAAACATGCAACTTTTTGTCCTGAATACAAAGTTTTATGTTTGGGGCAAATCCAATACAACACATTACTGAGTACCACTCTTCATATTTTCAAGCATAGTGGTGGCTGCATCATGTTATGGGTATGCTTGTAATAGTTAAGGACTGGGGAGTTTTTCAGCATAAAAAAGAAACGTAATTAAGCTAAGCACAGGCAGAATCCTAGAGGAAAAGCTGGTTCAGTCTGTTTTCCACCAGACAGTGGGAGATGAATTCACCTTGCAGCAGGACAATAACCTAAAACACAAGGCCAAATCTACACTGGAGTTGCTTACAAAGAAGACAGTGAATGTTCCAGAGTGGCCGAGTTACAGTTTTGACTTAAATCTGCTTGACAATCTATGGCAAGACTTGAAAATTGTTGTCTAGCAATGATCAACAACCAATTGGACTGAGATTGAAGAATTTTGAAAATAATAATGGGCAAATATTGTACAATCCAGCTGTGCAAAGCTCTTAGAGACTTACCGAGAAAGACTCACAGCTGTAGTTGCTGCCAAAGGTGATTCTAACATGTATTGACTCAGGGGTGTGAATACTTGTGTAAATTACATATTTCTGTATTTCATTTTCAATAAATTGGCAAAAATGTCTAAAAATATGTTTTCACTTTGTCATTATGGGGTATTGTGTGTAGATGTGTGAGAAAAAAATTGATACAATACATTTTGAATTCAGGCTGTAACAACAAAATGTGGAATAAGTCAAGGGGTATGATTACTTTCTGAAGGCACTGTATGTCATTGCCATTTTAAGACGTCATTGCCCCTTTAAGAGCTCTGTTGCAGCTGCGCCTAAGAGCAAATGTATGCTTGATCCGAAAATGTGGTCGGTGTCGCCGTATGGATGGAGTGACGCAATTGCGAAGCCTCCGGAGGAACGCAGAGGCCAAATTGTGTTCCGTACCGTATCACTGTGTGCCTTTCACATTTTTTTACAATGCGGAGGGCTCTGTATAGCTCCGCATTGACATGATTGGTTGACGGTAGGTGAGGGCGGGAGGTCCGGTATAAACACAAACTCACTTCCTTGACAACTTCCTTCACAACAGCTCTGCGCTGCTTGGCAAAGCGCAATAAGTATGAACGCCCTGACTTCTGCAGAGGCCATATCACCGTAAATGCTGCATGGCCAATGCAGATGTTGGAATAACCATGCAGCTCCTTTAAAAAAGGGGTCTACAGACAATAGCAAACAGGGCCAATGGAGCGTAGCGCAGTGTTGCAATGTCTTTTTTCGTCACAAAAGGGACGGCTCCTTGTAATATGCTCTGTCATTCGTTGCAGTTTTTACCTGCCTGGAAATTGAGACCCGACGTATCATTCCTTGCGAATACTGGGGGGCAGTATTGAGTAAGTTTTGCAACGGAAGTCCCGCCCCTGTGTCTACATCACATCTTTCCCAGCATCCTTTCTGGTATAAACACAGAAGAGATGGACGTTCTGCTACTTCGCTTCTACTACTCACAAGCTTCCTTTTTTGTGGTTTTTATTTTGAGATTTGCTAAATGCAATTATGTCTATGTCCAGTTTAGAGGAGCGTCTGTGCAAGCAGGTGAGACAATACGAGAACGTTTACAACTCTTCGATGCAGTTGTATTCGGACAAGCAAGGAAAAGACAACAACTAGAGGGAGATATCACGAAATTTGAACACTGAAACTGATATCAAAGAAACATTGAAAAATACTTGGGACCGGTATGTTCGCATTCTGAAAAGGGTGAAGGAGATGAGGAGTGGGGCTGCCGGTGTGTGTCCCACCGATTGTCAGACAACTGGATTGGCTTAGTGTTCACGTGAAACATCGTCAGACAGACACCAATATGCCAGATACGGTATGTACTCGTCATGCAGCTCTTTTCTGGTTGGGAGAAAATATGAGTGGGAAATATGTGGTGTCTGTGTTACCATAAGATTAGCAGGGCTAGTTCAAACATCAGAAAACAGACAGTGTGTTGTGTGTGTGTTAATTAGATTGAGATGTTTATGAAATCAGTTCTTTTGAGTAAACATTTTAACTCAAAAGGAGCCCATGGAGGGGTTTTAAGATGGCGAATACAATGCAAGCAATCTGCTTGTAGGTGTTGGAGGGGGGTGGTGTTTTGGACAGTCCAGTGATGGAGCTGAGCCCTAAGGGCCCATCTACAGGTGGTTCATCGCCCCTTGATTCATCATCTCTCTGGCCTGGTTCATCACCTCTCCGGCCCCTCTCCCCAACGCCCCTTCTCACCAACACCCAACCCACCGTCCAGGTGCACCTGTGCTCTATGCCCTGCAACTCCATCAACCTCCACCCCATCTCCCCTACTCAGCTCCAATGGTTGGAAGAGGAAGACAGCTGAACAGTGGCGAGACGTCATTCAGGGCAGCTGGGGCAGCACCTGTTTTGAGCCCCACCTGTTTAGCTAAAGAATATACACTGCTCAAAAAAATTAAGGGAACACTAAAATAACACATCCTAGATCTGAATGAATGAAATAATCTTATTAAATACTTTTTTCTTTACATAGTTGAATGTGCTGACAACAAAATCACACAAACATTTTCAATGGAAATCAAATTTATTAACCCATGGAGGTCTGGATTTGGAGTCACCCTCAAAATTAAAGTGGAAAACCACACTACAGGCTGATCCAACTTTGATGTAATGTCCTTAAAACAAGTCAAAATGAGGCTCAGTAGTGTGTGTGGCCTCCACGTGCCTGTATGACCTCCCTACAACGCCTGGGCATGCTCCTGATGAGGTGGCGGATGGTCTCCTGAGGGATATCCTCCCAGACCTGGACTAGAGCATCCGCCAACTCCTGGACAGTCTGTGGTGCAACGTGGCATTGGTGGATGGAGCGAGACATGATGTCCCAGATGTGCTCAATTGGATTCAGGTCTGGGGAACGGGCGGGCCAGTCCATAGCATCAATGCCTTCCTCTTGCAGGAACTGCTGACACACTCCAGCCACATGAGGTTTAGCATTGTCTTGCATTAGGAGGAACCCAGGGCCAACCGCACCAGCATATGTTCTCACAAGGGGTCTGAGGATCTCATCTCGGTACCTAATGGCAGTCAGGCTACCTCCGGCGAGCACATGGAGGGCTGTGCGGCCCCCCAAAGAAATGCCACCCCACACCATGACTGACCCACCGCCAAACCGGTCATGCTGGAGGATGTTGCAGGCAGCAGAACGTTCTCCACGGCGTCTCCAGACTCTGTCACGTCTGTCACGTGCTCAGTGTGAACCTGCTTTCATCTGTGAAGAGCACAGGGCGCCAGTGGCGAATTTGCCAATCTTGGTGTTCTCTGGCAAATGCCAAATGTCCTGCACGATGTTGGGCTGTAAGAACAACCCCCACCTGTGGACGTCGGGCCCTCATACCACCCTCATGGAGTCTGTTTCTGACTGTTTGAGCAGACACATGCACATTTGTGGCCTGCTGGAGGTCATTTTGCAGGGCTCTGGCAGTGCTCCTCCTGCTCCTCCTTGCACAAAGGCGGAGGTAGCGGTCCTGCTGCTGGGTTGTTGCCCTCCTACGGCCTCCTCCACGTCTCCTGATGTACTGGCCTGTCTCCTGGTAGCGCCTCCATGCTCTGGACACTACGCTGACAGACACAGCAAACATTCTTGCCACAGCTCGCATTGATGTGCCATCCTGGATGAGCTGCACTACCTGAGCCACTTGTGTGGGTTGTAGACTCCGTCTCATGCTACCACTAGAGTGAAAGCACCGCCAGCATTCAAAAGTGACCAAAACATCAGCCAGGAAGCATAGGAACTGAGAAGTGGTCTGTGGTCACCACTTGCAAAACCAGTCCTTTATTGGGGGTGTCTTGCTAATTGCCTATAATTTCCACCTGTTGTCTATTCCATTTGCACAACAGCATGTGACATTTATTGTCAATCAGTGTTGCTTCCTAAGTGGACAGTTTGATTTCACAGAAGTGTGATTGACTTGGAGTTACATTGTGTTGTTTAAGTGTTCCCTTTATTTTTTTTGAGCAGTGTATATACAGCACCAGTCAAATGTTTGGACACACCTACTCATTCAAGGGTTATTCTTTATTTTTACTATTTTCTACATTGTAGAATAATAGTGAAGACATCAAAACTTTGAAATAACTCATATGGAATCATGTAGTAACCAAAACAGTGTTAACTAAATCAAAATATATTTTATATTTATGATTCTTCAAAGTAGCCACCATTTGCCTTGATGACAGCTTTGCACACTCTTGGCATTCTCTCAACCAGATTCATGAGGTAGTCACCTGGAATGCATTTCAATTAACAGGTGTGCCTTCTTAAAAGTTAATTTGTGGAATTGCTTTCCTTAATGCGTTTGAGCCAATCAGTTTTGTTATGACAAGGTAGGGTTTGTATACAGAAGATAGCCCTATTTGGTAAAATACCTATTCCATATTATGGCAAGAACAGCTCAAATAAGCAAAGAGAAACAACAGTCCATCATTACTTTAAGACATGAGTTTCTTCAAGTGCAGTCGCAAAAACCATCAAGCGCTATGATGAAACAGGCTCTCATGAGGACCACCACAGGAAAGGAAGACCCAGAGTTACCTCTGCTGCAGAGGATAAGTTCAATAGAGTTAACTGCACCTCAGACTGCAGCCCAAAGAAATTCAAGTTCAAGTAACAGACACATCTCAACATCAACTGTTCAGAGGAGACTGCGTGACTCAGGCCTTCATGGTCGAATTGCTGCAAAGAAACCACAACTAAAGGACACCAATACGAAGAAGAGACTTGCTTGGGACAAGAAACACGAGCAATGGACATTATACTGGTGGAAATATGTCCTTTGGTCTGATGAGTCCAAATTTGAGATCTTTGGTTCCAACCGCTGTGTCTTTGTGAGACGCAGAGTAGGTGAACAGATGATCTCCGCATGTGTGGTTCCCACCGTGAAGCATGGAGGAGGTGGTGTGATGGTGTGGGGGTGCTTTGCTGGTGACACTGTCAGTGATTTATTTAGAATTCAAGGCACACTTAACCAGCATGGCTACCACAGCATTCTGCAGCGATACGCCATCCCATCTGGTTTGCGCTTAGTGGGAATATCATTTGTTTTTCAACAGGACAATGACCCAAAACACACCTCCAGGCTGTGAAAGGGCTATTTGACCAAGAAGGAGAGTGAATTACTTCGACTAACCGGTGCCCCCGCACATTGACTCGGTACCGGTACCCCCTGTATTTAGCCTCACTATTGTTACTTTTACTGCTGCTCTTTAATTATTTGTTACTTTTAGGATTATTTAATATTTTTTAAATATTTTTGGGGGGTATTCTTTTTAAAACTGCATTGTTGGTTAAGGGCTTGTAAGTAAGCATTTCACTGTAAGGTCTACACCTGTTGTATTCGGCGCATGTGACAAATACAATTTGATTTGATTTGATTTGTATCAGATGACCTGGCCTCCACAATCACTCGACCTCAACCCAATGGAGATGGTTTGGGATGAGTTGGACCGCAGAGTGAAGGAAAAGCAGCCAACAAGTGCTCAGCATATGTGGGAACTCCTTCAAGACTGTTGGAAAAGCATTCCTCATGAAGCTGGTTGAGAGAATGCCAAGTGTGTGCAATGCTGTCATCAAGGCAAAGGGTGGCTACTTTGAAGAATCTAAAATCTCAAATATATTTTGATTTGTTTAACACTTTTTTTGGTTACTACATGACTCCTTATGTGTTATTTCATAGTTTTGATGTCTTCACTATTACTCTACAATGTAGAAAATAGTAAAAATAAAGAAAAACCCTTGAATGAGTAGGTGTGTCCAAACTTTTGACTGATACTGTATATGTTTATTTAATTTTTTTTGCCTGTTTTGTATGTTATGTTGGCATTAATACATGTCATATCAGTTTGCAAACAATATAAAAAAAAGAGTCCTTGGCTTAATAAAGCCGCATACAAACATGGTCTCTTTTTTGCTTTCTTGAGTAAGGCAGCTCCAAAATGCAGGTGTTTCAGCCTAGCTCAGTGATTTCTGTGATGGTGGGGCAGCCAGCGGAAAATACATAGCGTAGGGGTTAGTAATGTTCTCTAGTTGCGCTTTGATTGGCTCAGTGTTCTGTCACTCATGGGGACACTACGTCCCCGCAAAATCTACGGGAGAGCTCGTAAATTCAAGCCCCTTGGGTGCTGCCATAGAGTTACATTAGAAGTGCCCATCCAAGAAGGCTCAAGGTCATTGGCCACAGATAAAATGACGTCAAATCACATTATATCTACCATAGCTTTGATTGGACTGATCATGTCAACATGATACTTTCAAAATCTTAGCTAGCAAGGTAGACAAGCAGTCATCATCATGAATCAAGTCGACAATCTACTGGCAAATCCTTTTCAATCTTTGACATATGAATAAAAATTATTGATAAAACGTATCGGTGCTCATCGGCCATTGGACATAAACATTACACAACAAGTTGGAAATAGCAAATTCAACAATGAGTGGTTGGAAGGAATCAGTGGCTAACCGCAAGCTTTGCAAAGCAATCACTAGCCTGCTATTCAGTGGAGAGGGTGTGTAGTCCAAGTCTGGGTTTAAGGTTCTCTTTTCCAAGGATAAACATTCACTCGCAACACACCATGGGCCAGAAAAGGTTGAATACATTGGCCATGCTATCAATCCAGCATGACTTCTGTCGTGTTCAAAACAACTGGAAACTCGGAACTGGGAAATCTCAGACTTCAGTGAGTTCAAGACAACTGGGAACTTGGGGAAGAAACGAGCTCCGACTGGGAAAATACGTTTTGAACAGTCATCCAACTCGGAATTCCAACTCGGGCCTCTTTCTAGAGCTCCAACCTGAAGATCACTGACGTCATGATTCGACCTTGTTCCCAGTTGTCTTGAAAGCACCATAAATCCAGAGAATGCCAGACTTTGATGACAATGTTTGATGACAAAATTTGCCCGCGAGAAGGACCGCCGCACCACCACCTTCCTGTTCAAGTGAGCACAGCACAACCCAAGGTCCAAAAATGTATTGTATGCTGCTGCATAAATAATGTAATACAGTGCCTTGCAAAAGTATTCATCCCCCTTGGCGTTTTTCCTATTCTGTTGCATTACAACCTGTAATTTAAATGGATTTATATTTGGATTTAATGTAATGGACATACACAAAATAGTCAAAATTGGTGGTGAAAAAAATTACTTGTTTCAAAAAATGCTAAAAAATGAATAACGGAAAAGTGGTGCGTGCATATGTATTCACCCCCTTTGCTATGAAGACCCTAAATAAGATCTGGTGCAACCAATTACCTTCAGAAGTCACATAATTAGTTAAATAAAGTCCACCTGTGTGCTATCTAAGTGTAACATGATCTGTCACATGATCTCAGTATATATACACACCTGTTCTGAAAGGCCCCAGAGTCTGCAACACCACTAAGCAAGGGGCACCACCAAGCAAGCGGCACTATGAAGACCAAGGAGCTATCCAAACAGGTCAGGGACAAAGTTGTGGAGAAGTACAGATCAGGGTTGGGTTATAAAAAAATATCAGAAACTTTGAACATCCCAGGAAGCACCATTAAATCCATTATTAAAAAATGGAAAGAATATGGCCAAACCTGCCAAGAGAGGGCAGCCCACCAAAACTTATGGACCAGGCAAGGAGGGCATTAATCAGAGGCAACAAAGAGACCAAAGATAACCCTGAAGGAGCTGCAAAGCTCCACAGCAGAGATTGGAGTATCTGTCCATAGGACCACTTTAAGCTGTACACTCCACAGAGCTGGGCTTTACGGAAGAGTGGCCAGAAAAAAGCCATTGCTTAAAGAAAAAAATAAGCAAACCTGTTTGGTGTTCGCCAAAAGGCATGTGGGAGACTCCCCGAAAACATATGGAAGAAGGTACTCTGGTCAGATGAGACTAAAATTGAGCTTTTTGGCCATCAAGGAAAACGCTATGTCTGGTGCAAACTAGGGGTGTAACGATCCATCTACTACAACGATGTATCGATTTATATTCCTATGATCCAACTACATCGATCTGTGCTCGGCGAGTTGGCCTTTTGGACAACATATATCAATCTAACATCGTTTTAAAATGTAATAAATCGATTGTATCGATACTAGGAAATAACCCATTGGATTTAAGCACGTCAGACTTTATATGGATGTTTTTTCTTAGCACTTTTAATGATAAAGGCTTTAAACATTACTCGATTCAGTCTGCCTATCCGTGACGTCATCGCCCCGCGCCAGCAGCAGCGCAAAGGCGCAAAGACAACAAAACATAGCATGGCGGACGACAGAGGAGAAGCCGACGAGCGAGAAATTATCAAGCCACCATTGCGGTCCTTACAAGAAAGAGGAATCTAGGAAACTTCACCTGCACTGTCCAGTATCCAGGTATTTATTTCAGTCACACTGGTTGAATTTTTGGCTAAAAGGTTACTGAATCGATTTCAAGTCACTGAATCGTTTCGGATCGTTCTAAATGAACCGATATCGTCCTTGAATCGTATCGACAACCACGAATCGTGATACAAATCGAATCGTTGTTAAAACGAATCGTTACACCCCTAGTGCAAACCCAACACCTCTCATCACCCCGAGAACACCATCTCCACAGTGAAGTGTGGTGGTGGCAGCATCATGCTGTGGGAATGTTTTTCCATCGGCAGGGACTGGGAAACTGGTCAGAATTGAAGGAATGATGGATGGCGCTAAATACAGGGAAATTCTTGAGGGAAACCTGTTTCAGTCTTCCAGAGATTTGAGACTGGGACGGCTGTTCACCTTCCAGCAGGACAATGACCCTAAGCATACTGCTAAAGCAGCACTCGAATGGTTTAAGGGGAAACATTGAAATGTCTTGGAATGGACTAGTCAAAGCCCAGACCTCAATCCAATTGAGAATCTGTGGTATGACTTAAAGATTCCTGTACACCAGCGGAACCCATCCAACTTGAAGGAGCTGAAGCAGTTTTGCCTTGAAGAATGGGCAAAAATCCCAGTGGCTAAATGTGCCAAGCTAATAGAAACATACCCCAAGAGACTTGCAGCTGTAATTGCTGCAAAAGGTGGCTCTACAAAGTATTGACTTTGGCGGGGGTGAATAATTATGCACGCTCAAGTTCAGTTTTTTGGTCTTATTTCTTGTTTGTTTCACAAGAAAAAATATTTTGCATCTTCAAGGTGGTAGGCATGTTGTGTAAATCAAACGATACAAACCCCCCAAAAATCCATTTAAATTCCAGGTTGTAAGGCAACAAAATTGCCAAGGGGGGTGAATACTTTCGCAAGCCACTGTATGCCAGGGAGATATGTATACTGTAGCTAAGAAAGCAATACTAAGTGTATGTTGTGTAGTAAGCTGTTAGTAGCCCATGTAGCCTATAGCCTGTTTTAGAGAAATGTAATCATCAAATATTGTAAACGCTTTCATTGTCTGCTTATATGCCTCCTTTATTTATCCTACGGTTCTGACTTGTTGTACAGGGAGAATACTGTAAGAATGGCCCATGTTCTGAATTCTGTCGCTGTACATTTCAAAAGTGCTGAACTAAGTTATAGACTACGTCCGTCCTAGCTCGCTCACTAATGTCTTAATCGAAATTACGGCTTGCCTCTTATCCGCACGTCGTTCCCTTATGCCAGAGTTTGTACATCTCAATTGCCAGTAGAAACCACATTTGTTTAGGCAAGTCAGCTATGTTAGTTTTTTTTAAGACAGAAAATGAGGCTGAATTAACTGTTTTGCTACCAGACAAGGCTCTGCTTTATGTAGGCTTTACTTTGTTTTTTTCCCCCTTTCATCACAGTTTTCACCTGTGTTTTACATTGCACTATTTTCCTTGTGATAGTAAATAAATATCTAAAAGGTCTGCAAATGTATTTGTCTGGATATTTGTACTTGTGGCTGAAAATATTACGGTTTTGAATCAGTCACTCAGTAAACTTGTACTGCTTTGTACATGAGCTATGTAGATGAGGTTAATGTCTTGGGGGTCTAGCCTTATTGTCTACAGCTGGACAGTCATTCTCACCCATTTAACATAGCAGGAAAGTTCTCATTGAAAGGCCACGACACGACAAGATCAGGTAAATATCTTGAGGGTCTAGCCTCCCAAAAAATATATGAAAAACTAAAACAAGGATGAAGTGACTCATTATAGTACTCTTTATTGTGATTTGTAAAGTGTGAATAATAAAAACAACTCAATCCAAACAGCAAAATCAAGTGTGTAGCTCACAACATGACACAAACAGTCATCAACCAGAAGAAGAGAATGTATGTGTGCACATGTTTTCCACATCACACTCCAACATTTACTGTAGGGTGCCACCTGTGATAGCAGCATCCTGGAAAGACACTTGACCAGCTGGTGTGAGGATGTAGTCCTTTGTGTTGTTGCATACGTCTATTGCAACTCTGGTTACCCTGTCTGCCGAAATGTTTCTTGGGTCCAGGAAGCTGGTGTACCCTTGTACCACCTGTCTCCACTCCTCTGGAAGTAGATCCCCAGTGGGTGTGGAGTGGTCAACAAATGTGGGGTTGATGTACCTTGTTGATGAATCTGTGTTGTCAGTGTCTGTGGTGCAAAGGTAGTTGTGGAGGGCCACGCAGGCCTTCACAATGGTCTCAGCTTTCTCTGGGGCAACCTCAAGGGCTCATCCCAGGATCCTCCATCTTGCAGCAAGGATCCCAAAGAAGTTCTCTGAAATCCTTCTGGCTCTTGAGTGGCGGTAGTTGTAGATCTTCTTGGCGTCATCAAGGCCTGAAGAACCTTTGAATAAAAGCGTTCCCATTAGTATTGAACAGGAACATGAAAGCTTTCAATTGTGTACTGTCATAACTGTGTAGCCTATACTTTGGAAAAAGGCCCCCCATCCTCTTATTGGGTTGCCATATCACTTTTGTGAGGCATATCATTACAATGTCTATATTGGTATAATGTTCACATCATATGTATGTAGTCACATGTATTTAGCGTATCTTTCCTGGATATGGTCGGTACCTTGCATTGCAGACTGCCATCAGGACCATTGAGAAAAATCCCTTGTAGTTGCAGAAATCGCTGCCAGAGTTTGCCTGATCTCGGATCCGAACATGTTGTCTGTAGACAGCTCATGCACAAAACGGATAATTTCAAGAATCCCCCAAATCTCTGGCGATTTCTGCCCATTGTGCCACAGAGGGATAAGGAACAAAATCTTCCTTCAGGACATGACAGATAGCGTGGGACACTTCCATGACGATGGCACAACTGTCGAGATTCCTAACTTATAAATTATACCTCGCAGCGATACTTTGCTGTGTGCTGCCACTCGCTAAAACACCGAAGGGTCACGGACATCCTTTCTGCAGCACTTATGGGCAAGCTGTGAGTAAAGTCGTCAAATCTGGCAACCGACATCCGAAAGTATTGAACATGTATTTCCACGTCAATGCTTCGCAGAGGTTGGACAAGATTCTCCATCGCATCGTCCCCTCTAAGTGTTCAGTGGATGAACTTGACATTTTCTCTCGCTTCCCCCCCCCCCTTCTCCTGAGTAGTAATAGTAGTTCAAGCTCTAGCAATTCAAATAGAGACATGTTTGCTTCTAAAAAGTTGTGTCGTAAAGCATAGAACACCAGACTAGCCTGACATGTAACTAGCATTTGTAAACAGGCATATAATACCGGATCCGGAAGTTCAAACGCCATCGCTAGCTAGAGTCAAAAAGAGTGACACCGCCCCTCTTGCTTGGTAAACTACGTTGGCTCCCCAAGCCCCCAGTGGATATACACTACACAAGGCATACTTCCTCTCTGGGTGGAACGCAACGAAAAAAGTCCGCTGTCCCAAAAAACCCGACTCCACCCACATACATAGATCAACCGAGTGGCGCTTGTAGCCGCCTTAAACCATTCTTCAAACTCCGGTTGTAAAACGATCGATGCCACACGCGCAATTGAAGGAGTATATAAATAAACGTGGTAGCAATGTAAAACTGGGATCCCCCTCTTTTTTTAAACAAAGGCCAAAACTGCTTTCAAACGTGTTTGCCTGGTGTTTGCATTAAGAATAGTTGTGCATTGACTCTAGCAACTTGAATGCGTCTCGAGATAAATATTTATCTCGCATAGAACACACAACAAGCCGACAAGGTAAATAGGTAAACTATTCTACTATGGAGTTGTCTGATTTTGTTTTAATAATAACAGTACATGGCAAAAAATAGGTGCACTGTAAAGTTACATCCTGAGTGATAAAGTATAGGCTTTTAATTACTTTGCCAGCAGCTACAGTAGGCTACACACCGCTGTCTGAGTTGAACTCTGCTGTAGAGCGCATTATTAAAGACTATTTAAGTCCCTTCATCGGAACATTGGAGTGTCAACAATCATGCGGAGAAAATAAAATATTTGAGAATATATTTATTTGGAATATATTTCGTAGAACAGACATGCTTCTGCCTGTATTTGGAAGTGTCATTTCCAAACCAGCAGACAAGAAAATGGTGTTTGAAAAAGGTCAAGTTTTTGCTGTGAGCCAAGGTAACCATGGCATGGGTTGTTTTCCCCCCAAGGCGGACGGGGCGGAGACGTTCTGTCTAATATCTGACTGAGTATACCAAACATAACATATCATATTAATTTGAGTGTCCTGGATTTTGTTGTTGTTGAGTGTGCTGGACCTACCCCTGAGTCTAGTTGGTGTTGAAGAGATCATCACATAACTTCTCTTATTCAATGTCAGTCATGTCAAGTAGCGAAATTTACATATTCTTAGCCATATGGCACATTACCAACTCCAGTTGGGATTATGAATATAACGTCCGAAAGTGGAAGATAATGTTTTAGGAAAATATTTACCCCCTGGACAATGTCCCCTACATTACTGTTGTCATTTGTGTTCAATGTTGTCTTTTTTTTACTCGTTCTGAGCATATTTTCATAACACCTGGCTGGATAACTAAGTGCAACGCGACTGAAACAAGACGACCTGGAACACAAATGACAACTGTAAATATTGCGGCCACATTTTGCAGGCAACCGGCCTAGGAAAATGGACAGCTTTATCAAAAATAACTGCTTGTTCTGTTAACATAGTGACTAGCAGTATTTCAATCTTCTCGATGGAGAAGTGTGGCATATCCCATCCCTGCAATGAGGTACGTTTTCCGAACAATATCTCGCGCCGGCTCCACGGTGTCTTAATGTAACAATGATTGCGTTCCGACCCAGTGCACCTAGTAAACAATCGCAGTAGGGTCGGTATCTTCTGGCAAGTTAGCTAGCTAGTTGGCTTAGCTAGCTAAGTTACCAACCTAACTGGCGTGTTAGACAGATCTCGACTTACCACAGATAAGTAACAAACAGTTGTAGCTGGAAAAATAGAGAAAATAACTTTTTGCACAATGGAAAAGTGGTTATATCCCATTCACAGGCACAACTGGCAGCACAAAAATGCTTCCCGCCGCGCCAAATCAGAATTGTTCTTCTTCTTCTGTGGATTTTATATGGCGGTTGGCAACCAACTTTAATGCGCATTACCGCCACCACCTGGACTGGAGTGTGGTCCAGAGACAGTGAAGATCTAAATACTACCCAATAATCTCGTCTCCCTAAGGAAACGAAATACATAATTAAATACTACATCCCCTGAAGATTTCCCCAGCAGTTCCCTTAATCCTGGCTCTTCGACCCCATTACTCCTCAAATCTAATAACAATCACTCCCTTTCTCTCACATATTTCTGGCACTGAAATAGAACATGTTCCACTGTCTCCATCTCCTCCTGACAATGATCACACCTCCCAGTCGGATGTTTCCCCACCACTTTCAATGTACTATTTAGTCTTGTGTGTCCCGGTCTCAGCCTTGTGACTACACTTTGCTCCCTTCTCTCTCGGCCTGAGGACCTCCCTGCCTCCACCTTTTCCTGGATCTTATACAGGGTTCTTCCCTTACTCTCCCTGTTCCACAACTCTTGCCACTTATTTTTAACCACTGTTCTTATTAATCCATTGGCTTCTGCTTTGCTGATTGACAATTCCATCTCAACATTAGGATGTTTAAGAACCTGCTTGGCAATAATATCCACTTCCTCATTCCCCTCTACTCCCACATGAGCTGGTACCCAGAGGAACATCACAAATACCCCCATCTGTTTCACCCTATACAAACACTGCAAAACCTCATACAATACATCCTGTCTGCTCTGAGACACACATGCATTTAAGCTCATCAATGCTGCACTGGAGTCAGAGCAGATGACTACTCTGTCTGGCCTCACCTCCTCCACCCACTCTGCAGCCAATAGTATGGCCAACAACTCCATTGTGTAAACAGATAAATGATCTGTTGCTCTTTTCGTCACTGCCACCTTAAACTCAGGAACACTAAAAGCTGCTCCTGTCCTCCCTGTTTTAGGGTCCTTAGATCCAGCTGTGAATATATTCAAGAAAGCATAGTATTGTGTTCTTAAATGTTCACTTACAACTGAATCTACTCCTTCCTCAACATCTCTTACCCTCTCAAGCAACCCTAGATATATCACTGGTTGTGGGAGAAACCAAGGTGGGATAGCAGGAAGAACCACAGAGGGGGTAAACTCCCTCCCAAACAACCCCATCTCTCTCGCCATGCCATTGCCTATCCACCCAAAGCTTGTATTCAGATTCCATTCATGTTCCCAGCACTCTAGGATAACCTTTTTTGTAGGATGTGTATCCTTATGTCCTTGTAGATTTACCCAATGTGTCATGGTTAGCTGTTGTCTTCTTAACTTTAACAGCATCTCTCCCAACTCTACCTGCATCGCTGCCACCGGGGAGGTCCTGAGTGCTCCACAACATATTCTTAGGGCTTGGGCCTAGATTACATCTAGCTTTTTAAAAGATGTCTGAGCTGCTGATCCATATGCTATACTTCCATAATCCAGTGATGGCCTTAACGGCGCTATATATATAATTTTCAACGCCATTCTATCTGCCCCCCACTCCATTCCTGACAAGCAACACATCACATTAAATATTTTCTTTCCTTTGACAACTACTCTGTTAATATGCTCTGCCCATGTCATGCGAGTGTCAAACCAGACCCCCAGGAACCTAAACCCTCCCACCCTCTCCTTATTCCTTCCATAGAACTTCAAGTATATTTCTTCCCCAACCTTCCTTCTAGAAAAAAACACAGTCTGTGTTTTCTCAACTGAAAACTTGAAGCTCCACCTGAGGGACCACTGCTCTACTTCACTAATCGCTTCTTGAACTCTTCTGGCTGTATGGGTAATATTTCTCCCTCTCTTCCACAGTGCTCCATCATCTGCAAACAATGACCTCCCAATATCAGGTACTCAAGGCACAGTACAGGATCCATTGTTCCCCTGCCTTTCCTGAACCCACTTTGATCTGGTGACATTAGTCCTCTACTCTCCAGAAAGTAAGTCAGCCTTTCCTTTATCATCCTTTCCATACGTTTACATACATGAGATGTCAACGTTATATCGGCTTATAGCTTGAAGGACTAGTAGGGTCTTTCCCTGGTTTCTGTATTGGCACCACTACTGCCTGCTTCCAACTTCCAGGCAGTTTCCCTTCCTACCACACCTTAATGTAAAGGCCCAATACTTTCTCCATTGCAGTGTCACTGAGATGAGCCATCATGATGTAACACATCTCATCCTTCCCAGGAGATGTTACCCCAGCTTTAGCTAATGCTCTCTTCATCTCAGCCAACGTAAAAGGGCTTTTCAATGTATCCCCCACCATCTCTCTCTGATCTAGGACCCCCGGATGTTCTCCTCTGACCCTCTTCTGTCAGATTATTTGAGCTGTGCACCTTCACAAATGCCTGGGCTAACATCTCTGCCTTCTCCATATCTCTCACTGCAACAATCTCCCCACTTTTCAGCACAGGGAGATCCCAATCTCTTCGGACCCCACTCATCCACTTAATCATCCCCCATACCTCTCCCACAGGAGTGGTCCTGCCTATGTTTCCACAGAACCGGCGCCAATACTCCCCCTTAGCTGTCCTAATGATCCTCCTTACTACTGCTTGTGCTTGTTTATACTGAATCAGCAAATCAGCATTGACAAGCATCCAGGTGCAATATTATGGGCGCTGAGTCCGTCCATAGAGGAAGAGGCTAAGCATGAGGTTTTACTCCACCCAAAATCTGTCCACGAAAATAAGCCCACGATGTGACAACATTTTGTATGGAGGTCAATGAGTGTCGAATTTGCTCAACAATAAAATATATTGCTAATTTCCTACATTAGGTTTATTTGATCGAATAGAAGTTTCGTAATGGTTAGGTTGTTAAGAATGCACTGATATAAATGGACGCACGTGGCATTTTTGCAACTTTGGGGAAAAAAACGACTTTCTAGCCTGTTGTCATAGCAATAGATAGAGGACTCATCATGGCTATAACCCCTTTTAGCATGGACATTGACATTGAGGGCTTCCACCATTTTAAAGTAGTCAACTGGGTGGGGATTCCTATGAGTTGGGAGCAATCAGCCAATAAAGAAGAAGAAAATTGGCTACTTTTAATTTGAGAAAGCCTCAATGGCGCTGCCCATGCTGTAACAGATGCTATAATGGCACAGATACAAAGATGAGTCCTCTATCTCTATGGCCTGTTGTTCACACACTTATCTGCCCTCTCATTGGCTAGAATGGTCCCACTGATATCGCCTCCTCCCACTTGCCTTCCATCTTTGAGGACATGTATTTCCATTGTTAGAGCGGTCACTTTACTACCTTGTCAATATAATAGGGAATCTTTGGGCCGCCTGGTCTGCGAACCTCAAAGCGCATGTGTGTGCGTCTCAGATTGTATTTTTGCTTCTCAGATGGTATGTTCGCGCAACCTGTAGACGTGTGTTGGTCACGTGTATCGCCAGAGTCAGTAGCTTTGTTCCAGGATATCAGTGCACTACACGCATACCAGTCGGTACACTGGTCCAGGGCGTTATGTTAACCACTGTTGCTTTTGCAGCTAGCTAGCAAGTATACATGAGCTAGTACACACTAGCTAGCTAGGTTGCATTGTCGCCACCTAGTGTTTGTTGTTGGAAGAGAGGCTCACAATGGTTCCTCCTCGGACTGCCAGGACACGCAGACAGGAAGGTTGCATTTGGCTTCTGGTTAAGAGCTAGGCCATTCCCAGGTTGGTGGAGAAGGAGCGGATTGGGGGAAGGTTGTTACGTTGGAGAGTCGGAAATGGCGGCGAGTAGTGCGGACAAAAAGGAAGAAAAGTTGGTGAAGTAACAGCTGTGCTGGAATGCGAACAATACGGGTGTCAGTTCTGATGGTATGGAGTGGGAGGATGAGGGTCAAGGACCGGAATGGTCGGTAGTGGAAAGACATAGGAAGAAGCGAGACCATGATACAGAAAGCAGTGGAGCGTTTACATTTACATTTACATTTACGTCATTTAGCAGACGCTCTTATCCAGAGCGACTTACAAATTGGTGCATTCACCTTATAGCCAGTGGGATAACCACTTTACAATTATTATTATTATTTATTTTTTTGTGGGGGTGTGGGGTGGGGTAAGGGGGTGGTTAGAAGGATTACTTTATCCTAACCCAGGTGTTCCTTAAAGAGGTGGGGTTTCAAATGTCTCCGGAAGGTGGTGAGTGACTCTGCTGTCCTGGCGTCGTGAGGGAGCTTGTTCCACCATTGGGGTGCCAGAGCAGCGAACAGTTTTGACTGGGCTGAGCGGGAACTGTGCTTCAGCAGAGGTAGGGGAGCCAGCAGGCCAGAGGTGGATGAACGCAATGCCCTCGTTTGGGTGTAGGGACTGATCAGAGCCTGAAGGTACGGAGGTGCCGTTCCCCTCACAGCTCCGTAGGCAAGCACCATGGTCTTGTAGCAGATGCGAGCTTCAACTGGAAGCCAGTGTAGTGTGCGGAGGAGCGGGGTGACGTGAGAGAACTTGGGAAGGTTGAACACTAGACGGGCTGCGGCATTCTGGATGAGTTGTAGGGGTTTAATGGCACAGGCAGGGATCCCAGCCATAGTTTAGTTAAGAAAGCATAAAGAGGGCCAAGGTAGGAAGCAAGAGTAATAATGTGTTGACGTGGAAAGTGGTGATGGTGTTCGATGAGACCACAGGGCCTCATTTACACCCTATCCAACTAACTAATGCCGTAGAGAAATAAGTATTTGAAGTCAAATTAGCTCGGTTCAATGGAAATGGTAGATAGTTAATATTTTGTGGTAGCCAGGCTCAGCAATTGAAGATTCTGAAAATGGAAAAGTTTAATGGGAAGAATATTACAAGCCATGTCCCTGGTGCTTATGCTAGATTCAGGGGAGTCATCACTGGGGTCTCAATATCTATGTCCACAGATGATATTAAAGAAAATGTTAAGGGAGGAAGCGCAATTGAGGCCAAAAGGTTGATCAGTAGGAAAGAGGGTCAAAGATGTGAAGCATATTAGTGCTGCTGAAGTTTGAGATTGTTTGCCTGGAAAAGTACAGATATAATTCCTTAGTTTTAATGTCAGAGAATTTGTCCCATCCACATTGCAGTGTTTTAAATGCCAAAGAATGGGACATGTAGCTGTTCAATGTAAATGAAGGAAAAGATGTGCCAAGTGTGGAGGGGAACATGATTACGGTGAATGTGGGAACAATGTGAAGGTTACGTGTTGTATTTGTGGAGGGGAACATAGTGCAGAGAGAGGCTATGGAGGCTCATAGATATATTAATTAGTAATGATGTGTTGTATGCAGAGGCTGTAAAACAGATTGGTGGAACTACAGCGTGGAATGATGGAGATTCCATGGCTGCTCCTGTACTAAGTGGACCTAATGTCGGGGCTGGTGTTTCTGCTGGTCCTGGCATGGTTTTGAGGCCTGTTCAGAATCTTGCACTCATGAATGTGTGATGTCAAAGGACACTTTGATAATGAATAAAGTTGACTTCATAGCTTAATATTGGTAAGGTTATCAATACGACTTGGGTTGTGGAAAGCAGAAATGCCAGGTTGAAGGTTATTGTGGAGACTGCAAAAGAGAGTTTGGGGTAACAGATGTTACTGCTGAAATGGTTGTTGACATGCTGAACAATCCTAAGGGTAGAGTGTTTCAGCATGATATAGATCAAGTTTAATGGGGTAAGAGGGTTGGGGTTGGGGTTGGGGAGGGGGTTTGGGGGGGGGGTGGATGTAGAACTTAGTAGGGATTGATTTGGTTTTTATTTTATTTTCATGGATGTACAGATTTGGGCAGATCATGATTGGTCGTACATTCCAGCACAGTAGGTGGCAAAATGCACTTAAATGATTGTTTGCAGACCGCCATGATATCAGAGAAGAAGATGCTCACTAGCTAGCTAGTTAGCAAGCTGGTACACCACTAGCTAGTTAGCTAGCTGGTACACACTTGCCAGCTAGCTAGTACACACAGGGCGTGTTTGAGTGGCAAGGCTAAAGCAACCGACTGTAGACGGAAGTCGGACACTAATGCGGTTTTCTAACAGCAAGGCTCAGATCAACATGGCGGTATTGCCATTGTTTATAAAAGTTATTTTTCTATAATGTCGAAATAAATATGTATCTAACCTCCATATCACATACACAAACGGAAATCATAATACAATACTATTGTCAAATATACATTTATTGGTATATATTCACTGTACACATAAATCACGGCTCCTGTTTCAAATCAAATCGAATGTTATTTGTCACATTCTTCATAAACAATAGGTTTAGACTAACAGTGAAATGGTTACGGGTCCTTTTTCAACAATGCAGAGTTAAAGATAATGCAAAAAAATAATAAAAAATAAATAAATATATATATATATATATATTAGCAGTGAAAAGTTTGGACACACCTACTCATTCAAGGGTTTTTCTTTATTTTTACTATTTTCTACATTGTAGAATAATAGTGACAACATTAAAACTATGAAATAACACATATGGAAACATGTAGTAACCAAAAAAGTGTTAAACAAATCAAAATATATTTTCTATTTGAGATTCTTCAAATAGCCACCCTTTGCCTTGATGACAGCTTTGCACACTCTTGGCATTTTCTCAACCAGCTTCACCTGGAATGCTTTTCCAACAGTCTTGAAGGAGTTCCCACATATGCTGAGCACTTGTTGGCTGCTTTTCCTTCACTCTGCGGTCCAACTCATCCCAAACCATCTCAATTGGGTTGAGGTCGGGTGATTGTGGAGGCCAGGTCATCTGATGCAGCACTCCATCACTCTCCTTCTTGATAAAATAGCGCTTACAGATCCTGGAGGTGTTGGGTCATTGTCCTGTTGAAAAACAAATGATAGTCCCACTAAGCCCAAACCAGATGGGATGGCGTATCGCTGCAGAATGCTGTGGTAGCCATGCTGGTTAAGTGTGCCTGGAATTCTAAATAAATCACAGACAGTGTCACCAGCAAAGCACCCCCACACCATAACACCTCCTCCTCCTTCCTTTATGGTGGGAAATACACATGCGGAGATCATCCCTTCACCCACACCGCGTCTCACAAAGACATGGCGGATCGAACCAAAAATCTCAAATTTGGACTCCAGACCAAAGGACACATTTCCACAGGTCTAATATCCATTGATCGTGTTTCTTGGCCCAAGCAAGTCTCTTCTTCTTATTGGTGTGCTTTCGTAGTAGTTTCTTTGCAGCAATTCGACCATGAAGGCCTGATTCATGCAGTCTCGTCTGAATAGTTGATGTTGAGATGTGTCTGTTACTTGAACTCTGTGAAGCATTTATTTGGGCTGCAATTTCTGAGGCTGGTAACTCTAGTGAACTTATCCTCTGCAGCAGAGGTAACTCTGGGTCTTCCATTCCTGTGGCGGTCTTCATGAGCCAGTTTCATCAAAGCGCTTGATGGTTTTTGCGACTGCACTTGAAGAAACTTTCAAAGTTCTTGAAATGTTCTGTATTGACTGACCTTCATGTCTTAAAGTACTGATGGACTGTCGTTTCCCTTTGCTTATTTGAGCTGTTCTTGCCATAATATGGACTTGGTCTTTTACCAAATAGGGCTATCTTCTGTATATCCCCCCTACCTTGTCATAACACAACTGATTGGCTCAAACGCATTAAGACATTTCCACAAATTAACTTTTAAGAAGGCACACCTGTTAATTGAAATGCATTCAATACCTCTTGAAGCTGGTTGAGAGAATGTCAAGAGTGTGCAAAGCTGTCATCAAGGCAAAGGGTGGCTATTTGAAGAATCTCAAAGAGAAAATATATTTTGATTTGTTTAACACTTTTTTGGTTACTACATGATTCCATATACAGTGGGGGAAAAAAAGTATTTAGTCAGCCACCAATTGTGCAAGTTCTCCCACTTAAAAAGATGAGAGAGGCCTGTAATTTTCATCATAGGTACACGTCAACTATGACAGACAAATTGAGGGAAAAAAATCCAGAAAATCACATTGTAGGATTTGTAATGAATTTATTTGCAAATTATGGTGGAAAATAAGTATTTGGTCACCTACAAACAAGCAAGATTTCTGGCTCTCACAGACCTGTAACTTCTTCTTTAAGAGGCTCCTCTGTCCTCCACTCGTTACCTGTATTAATGGCACCTGTTTGAACTTTTTATCAGTATAAAAGACACCTGTCCACAACCTCAAACAGTCACACTCCAAACTCCACTATGGCCAAGACCAAAGAGCTGCCAAAGGACACCAGAAACAAAATTGTAGACCTGCACCAGGCTGGGAAGACTGAATCTGCAATAGGTAAGCAGCTTGGTTTGAAGAAATCAACTGTGGGAGCAATTATTAGGAAATGGAAGACATACAAGACCACTGATAATCTCCCTCGATCTGGGGCTCCATGCAAGATCTCACCCCGTGGGGTCAAAATGATCAAAAGAACGGTGAGCAAAAATCCCAGAACCACACGGGGGGACCTAGTGAATGACCTGCAGAGAGCTGGGACAAAAGTAACAAAGCCTACCATCAGTAACACACTACGCCGCCAGGGACTCAAATCCTGCAGTGCCAGACGTGTCCCCCTGCTTAAGCCAGTACATGTCCAGGCCCATCTGAAGTTTGCTAGAGTGCATTTGGATGATCCAGAAGAGGATTGAGAGAATGTCATATGGTCAGATGAAACCAAAATAGAACTTTTTGGTAAAAACTCAACTCGTCGTGTTTGGAGGACAAAGAATGCTGAGTTGCATCCAAAGAACACCATACCTACTGTGAAGTATGGGGGTGGAAACATCATGCTTTGGGGCTGTTTTTCTGCAAAGGGACCAGGACGACTGATCCGTGTAAAGGAAAGAATGAATGGGGCCATGTATCGTGAGATTTTGAGTGAAAACCTCCTTCCATCAGCAAGGGCATTGAAGATGAAACGTGGCTGGGTCTTTCAGCATGACAATGATCCCAAACACACCGCCCAGGCAACGAAGGAGTGGCTTCGTAAGAAGCATTTCAAGGTCCTGGAGTGGCCTAGCCAGTCTCCAGATCTCAACCCCATAGAAAATCTTTGGAGGGAGTTGAAAGTCCATGTTGCCCAGCGACAGCCCCAAAACATCACTGCTCTAGAGGAGATCTGCATGGAGGAATGGGCCAAAATACCAGCAACAGTGTGTGAAAACCTTGTGAAGACTTACAGAAAACGTTTGACCTGTGTCATTGCCAACAAAGGGTATATAACAAAGTATTGAGAAACTTTTGTTATTGACCAAATACTTATTTTCCACCATAATTTGCAAATGAATTCATTAAAAATCCTACAATGTGATTTTCTGGAGAAAAATATTCTCATTTTGTCTGTCATAGTTGACGTGTACCTATGATGAAAATTACAGGCCTCTCTCATCTTTTTAAGTGGGAGAACTTGCACAATTGGTGGCTAACTAAATACTTTTTTCCCCCACTGTATATATTGTCAAAGAAGTGTGGATCATCATTATTTGGTTCGTAAAGGTTAATGAGCCATATCTGTTTATGGTCCAATAACGTATTTAAAATCATCCATCTACCTTGCGGATCTGTTTGGACAATTTGCACATTTGGATCGAAATTTCTGTTAATTAATATCATCACCCCTTTTGAGTTTCTTTGCCCATGGGAGAAGTATATTTTGCCCCCCCAGTCCTTTTTCCATACAACGTCATCTAGAATTGTTGAATGAGTTTCCTGTAAACAATATATATTATATTCCTTCTCTTTGAGCCATGTAAATATTGTTCTTCTTTTGTTATTGTCTGCTAAGCCATTACAATTATAACTGGCTATACTTATTTCACCACTTACCATAATGAGATACAAGTTTCAAATCTATTTATCATAATATATGTTTGTAAATTTACCTATAGAAAATACCATAGTGATTGAGTGTCCACACATTTTGCCATGACTTATGCCATGTTAATGAAACAGTGAGGGAAAAAAGTATTTGATCCCCTGCTGATTTTGTACGTTTGCCCACTGACAAAGTAATGATCAGTCTATAATTTTAATGGTAGGTTTATTTGAACAGTGAGAGACAGAATAACAACAAAAAAATCCAGAAAAACGCATGTCAAAAATGTTATAAATTGATTTGCATTTTAATGAGGGAAATAAGTATTTGACCCCCTCTCAATCAGAAAGATTTCTGGCTCCCAGGTGTCCCAGGGCTCCCGGCCCGGCCTGTTCCTTCCCCTCGCACCAAGTCAGTGGTGCGCGTCGCCAGCCCGGTCCGGCCTGTTCCTGTCCCACGCACCAAGCCAGTGGTGCGCGTCGCAAGCCGGCCCGGCCTGTTCCTGCTTCTCGCACCAAGCCAGTGGTGCATGTCGCCAGTCCGGCCCGGCCTGTTCCTTCCCCTCGCACCAAGTCAGTGGTGCGCGTCGCCAGCCCGGTCCGGCCTGTTCCTGTCCCACGCACCAAGCCAGTGGTGCGCGTCGCAAGCCGGCCCGGCCTGTTCCTGCTTCTCGCACCAAGCCAGTGGTGCGTGTCGCCAGTCCGGCCCGGCCTGTTCCTGCTTCTCGCACCAAGCCAGTGGTGCGTGTCGCCAGTCCGGCCCGGCCTGTTCCTGCTCCTCGCACCAAGCCAGTGGTGAGTGTGTCCAGTCCGGCACGGCCCGTGTCCGCTCCACCAGTGCCTGATCCAGCTCCGGTAAGCTGCTCCACTCCGGAGCCAGAGCAGTCCGCTCCACCGGGGTCCAGTCCAGATCCGGTCAGCGGCTCCACTCCGGAGCCAGAGCAGTCCACTCCACCGGTGCCCGGTCCAGCTCCGGTCAGCGGCTCCAGTCCGGAGCCTGAGCAGTCCGCTCCAACGGTGCCCGGTCCAGCTCCGGTCAGTGGCTCCAGTCCAGACCCAGACGTCAGCCCCTCTCCAGGTTCGGGGTCTCCCACACCAGTGCCTGATCCAGCTCCAGTAAGCTGCTCCACTCCGGAGCCAGAGCAGTCCGCTCCACCGGGGTCCAGTCCAGATCCGGTCAGCGGCTCCACTCCGGAGCCAGAGCAGTCCACTCCACCGGTGCCCGGTCCAGCTCCGGTCAGCGGCACCAGTCCGGAGCCTGAGCAGTCCGCTCCAACGGTGCCCGGTCCAGCTCCGGTCAGCGGCTCCAGTCCAGACCCAGACGTCAGCCCCTCTCCAGGTTCGGGGTCTCCCACACCAGGGTCCAGACAGGGCTTGCAGTATAGTGGGAGGAAGGAGAGGGGAAGCAGCGCGCCGAGGTCCAGACCAGACCAGGGGCGCAACAAGGAGGCAGAGAATAGGTGGTGGTCGCACCCGGAGCCGGATCCGCCTCCGATGCGGAATGCCCACCCGGCCCCTACCCTGTTAAGTAAAGGTTGTACGGTCGGAGTCTGTAGCTCGTTGTCTCTGATTGGGGACCATACTTAGGCAGCCTATTGGCACTAGTGGGTTGTGGGATCTTGTTCCGTGTTAGGTATGTTGTTTGTGTACCTTGGACTTCACGTTTCGTTTGTTGTTTTGTCATTGTTTATTCGGTTCAAATAAACATGTATGCATATCACGCTGTGCCTTGGTCTGACCCGTTCCTTAATGAACGTGACAGGAATGGGCTACAAGACCATCGCCAAGCAGCTTGGTGAGAAGGTGACAACAGTTGGTGCGATTATTCGCAAATGGAAGAAACACAAAATAACTGTCAATCTCCCTCGGCCTGGGGCTCCATGCAAGATCTCACCTCGTGGAGTTGCAATGATCATGAGAACGGTGAGGAATCAGCCCAGAACTACACGGGAGGATCTTGTCAATGATCTCAAGGCAGCTGGGACCATAGTCACCAAGAAAACAATTGGTAACACACTACGCCGTAAAGGACTGAAATCCTGCAGCACCCGCAAGGTCCCCCTGCTCAAGAAAGAACATATACATGCCCGTCTGAAGTTTGCCAATGAACATCTGAATGATTCAGAGGAGAACTGGGTGAAAGTGTTGTGGTCAGATGAGACCAAAATGGAGCTCTTTGGCATCAACTCAACTCGCTGTGTTTGGAGGAGGAGGAATGCTGCCTATGACCCCAAGAACACCATCCCCACCGTCAAACATGGAGGTGGAAACATTATGCTTTGGGGGTGTTTTTCTGCTAAGGGGACAGGACAACTTCACCGCATCAAAGGGACGATGGACGGGGCCATGTACCGTCAAATCTTGTGTGAAAACCTCCTTCCCTCAGCCAGGGCATTGAAAATGGGTTGTGGATGGGTATTCCAGCATGACAATGACCCAAAACACACGGCCAAAGCAACAAAGGAGTGGCTCAAGAAGAAGCACATTAAGGTCCTGGAGTGGCCTAGCCAGTCTCCAGACCTTAATCCCATAGAAAATCTGTGGAGGGAGCTGAAGGTTCGAGTTGCCAAACGTCAGCCTCGAAACCTTAATGACTTGGAGAAGATCTGCAAAGAGGAGTGGGACAAAATCCCTCCTGAGATGTGTGCAAACCTGGTGGCCAACTACAAGAAACGTCTGACCTCTGTGATTGCCAACAAGGGTTTTGCCACCAAGTACTAAGTCATGTTTTGCAGAGGGGTCAAATACTTATTTCCCTCATTAAAATGCAAATCAATTTATAACATTTTTGACGTGTTTTTCTGGATTTTGTTGTTGTTATTCTGTCTCTCACTGTTCAAATAAACCTACCATTAAAATTATAGACTGATCATTTCTTTGTCAGTGGGCAAACGTACAAAATCAGCAGGGGATCAAATACTTTATTCCCTCACTGTATCTGAGTGAGAGTGACTAACAAAATCAATAGGGGCCCCCTGGAGGTCAGGGCCCCTGGGCAAGTGCCATGCGTGACCGGTCGGTATTCGGCCATGATTACTACAAGTTTAGATAGCTGGCTAGACTAATTTACAACAAAAAAAAAATGTTAGCTGACATGGCTAATTGGGTGACTGTCATTGACTGACATAACCAAATTTCGAACTTGCACCTTGTGTATTCTACTATTCCGCTTAAGTTGCTTATGCCTGGAGCCAGCCCTGACTGTATGGGGTGGTGAACAAGATTGTTTTTGTGTCATTAATTTATTGTGGCCACCGGTTTGCAGTGTTAAAGCAATTTACAAACCATAGCACCAAATTTGAAGAAGATGACAATGCTCTGATCATTGGCTGATTGCTCCCAACCCATAGAAATCCTCACCCAGTTGACTACTTTAAAATGGTGGACGCCCTCAATGGCAATGTCCATGCTAAAACGGGTTACATAGAGGTTGAGTCCTCTATCCATCTCTATGGTTTCTTCTTCGTCTTCTTCTTTGATATAATGGCGTTCGCAACAATTGGAATGTGCATGCCGCTACCTACTGTGCGGGAGTGTGTAGTCCACAGGTTGGTGGCACCTTAATTGGGGAGGACGGGCTCGTGGTAATGGCTGAAGCAGAGTTAGTGGAACGGTATCAAATACATCAAAAACATGGTTTCCAGGTATTTGATGCCATTCCGTTCGTTCCATTCCAGACATTATTATGAACCGTCCTCCCCTCAGCAGCCTCCACTGGTGTAGTCGATCACGTTACACATACTTTGTGATACAAAAAACAGAGTGCTGGCTGTGGTGAAAAGGGAAATTACTAACCCTGCACCTATATCCCACTATCCTATAAAAACATAACGCTAAGAAGCCAACCTTACTGAATCACATATTATTCGGATCACTTTGTATCGGCCTACTACTCACAGGGAGCTGATTCCTTATCCTTGGCCCATCATCCTCTACTCTCTTCCATGCCTCAGCATACGACACCTTCTGCACTATGACCCTGACAACCTCGACCTGTCTCTCTTGCACCTGACACTTCTGATCCCCAGGGAACCCCCACAGTTGACACACAGCTTTTTCCAATGATTCTACACACTCCTTTGTCTCATGCCCTCCTGACCTGCACACTTCTTACATCAAGGAATCAGTCCTTCCTACACACTGCTGCAACATGCCCATAAGCTTGGCATACGTCAGGTCCTCACGACTCTCGTCCCTCAATGAAGCAGTGATTTGTAGATCTATGTAGCTATGCGGAGGGCTAGATGGGACTTCTGTTTAACACTTGTGTAGGATAGGTGTAAAGCACTATACTCAAATTGGGCCTAATCATTAGCCCTCCCCTCTTACAGAGCTCAATGCAAGTCCATGGTGCCATCTGGTGGTGAAGATATAGCTAATACCAGAAAATTGCTAGTGTACTGTGGAAATTCAAATATATTCCGTTTAAGACAACTGGGAACCACCAATACATTCGGGAACAAGAATTGGCAACATCATTAAAGTTCACAACATTGAGAAACGACAAAAGTTTGGACAAAAGGGTAAGTTGTCTTTTCTTTTTTAGATAACTAATATACTAGTTATAGCTAACTTGCAACTCTCATCTAAAATGAGCTAGCTAACTAGCATGGATTCCATTCCAACCACAGAGTTATTCTATTTGATAGAGCAACGTTGTTAGTTTCCCTAAAATCCTTTCATTCTAATAGTAATATAGCCTATCATATACTTTTCTTTATTTTTACTATTTTTTTACATTTTAGAATAACAGTGAAAACATCAAAACTATGAAATAACACATATGGAATCATGTAGGAACCAAAAAAGTGTTAAACAAATCAAAATATATTTTATATTTGAGATTCTTCAAAGTAGCCACCCTTTGCCTTGATGACAGCTTTGCACACTCTTGGCATTCTATCAACCAGCTTCACCTGGAATGCTTTTCCAACATTCTTGAAGGAGTTCCCACATATGCTGAGCACTTGTTGGCTGCTTTTCTTCACTCTGCAGTCCAACTCATCCCAAACCATCTCAATTGGGTTGAGGTCGGGTGATTGTGGAGGCCAGGTCATCTGATGCAGCACTCCATCACTCTCCATCTTGGTCAAATAGCCCTTACACAGCCTGGAGGTGTGTTGGGTCATTGTCCTGTTGAAAAACAAATGATAGTCCCACTAAGCGCAAACCAGATGGGATGGTGTAACGCTGCAGAATGCTGTGGTAGCCATGCTGGTTAAGTGTGCCTTGAATTCTAAATAAATCACTGACAGTGTCACCAGCAAAGCACCCCCACACCATCACACCTCCTCCTCCATGCTTCATGGTGGGAACCACACATGCGGAGATCATCTGTTCACCTACTCTGCGTCTCACAAAGACACATCGGTTGGAACCAAAAATCTCAAATTTGGACTCATCAGTCCAAAGGACAGATTTCCACACATCTAATGTCCATTGCTTGTGTTTCTAGGCTGAAGCAAGTCTCTTCTTATTGGTGTCCTTTAGTAGTGGTTTCTTTGCAGCAATTCGACCATGAAGGGTTGATTTACGCAGTCTCCTCTGAACAGTTGATGTTGAGATGTGTCTGTTACTTGAACTCTGTGAAGCATTTCTTTGGGCTGGTAACTCTATTGAACTTATCCTCTGCAGCAGACATAACTCTGGGTCTTCCATTCCTGTGGCGGTCCTCATGAGAGCCAGTTTCATCATAGCGCTTGATGGTTTTTGCGACTGCACTTGAAGAAACTTTAAAAGTTCTTGAAATGTTCCGTATTGACTGACCTTCATCTCTTAATGTAATGATGGACTGTCGTTTCTCTTTGCTTATTTGAGCTGTTCTTGCCATAATATGGACTTGGTCTTTTACCAAATAAGGCTATCTTCTGCATATCATACCCATCATCATACCCATAAAACCTAACGGCCAAACACGGAAATGTTTCCAATTGTCTTTCCACCATTCATTTTTTACATAGTGATTTTTAGAAACATTTCAAATTATGTACAGTATGTGCTTGGTGTAATTCTCTCTCGGACATGGTGAGTTTTATCAATATATTCGCCTCAATTTACCCTCAAAAGTTTGAAAAGCTAATTAGCAACAGAGAAGACCTCAGCAAGACTACAAATTCCTGCAGGAAGCTCCTGCATGTCATCTCTAGCCGACACTGTCAGCTACCGTTCACCAGTGCGATCAGAGACCTGTGCCTAATCCATGTTGAATCCATGTGCTGTATTGAAATGAATACTTTTAGATTTGTGTGTATTGTTGTGAATTGTTATACTACTGCACTGTTGGAGCTAGGAACACAAGCATTTCGCTACATGTAGCATTTCGGTACCTGCAGTAACATCTGCTACATATGTGTATGTGACCAATACAATTTGATTTGATTTGATTACATCCCCTTTCTCTGTCTTGGCTAGCCACTGACTACACTTTAACTAGTTAGCAGAGCAGTAGATAAAAAAAATAATTTTGTATTACTTAGCCTAGATAATTGTTTGTAGAGTATGTTGACTTTGTCTATTTCAGACCTTATGGCATTTTTCAAGGATGAGCATAAGAGCATTAAAAGTGGAGAAGACCACTAAAAGTGCAGCTATAGTGAGGGGCAATTTACCGGTTTGGTCAGGACCAGCATGAGGGATACATTTATCCTGTGTCGGTGAGTGCAACTATTAAGTTAAGCTTGAGCATCTTAGCAATACAATGTGTTCTATACAGCTGTCAACATTCTACAAGGAAAGAGCCACTTAAACCTACAGTATTTTGGGTTAAGACAAGTTACTATGAGTAAGGGCAAACATCATGATAAACTTGCAAGCTAAGTTTGAATAAGACATCGATTATCACTTTGCATTTAGAATGGTTGGTTTTATTATAGCTAACAAATAACAAAATCATTGATGGATCACTAGATACAAGAAATGCATCTCTCGTCTGCCCCTGCAAGCCGGTTGGTTGAATTTGTGGCTGTGGTAACTAGTGACGACTGCTTTTGTACTAGTCGGAACTAGGAAGCTCTGAAATGTTCGACTTGCTAACTGCTTGTAGTTATACACGTTCAACGAATCAGCAAGTCGGACATTTCAGAGTTTCCTAGTTCAGCTAGAACAATGAGACAGATATTTCACCGGATGTATAAATGTGAAGCATCCGCTTGGCATTTCCACTCACTACCAAATATGAGGAAGCCCACTGGCGGAGTGGGAGAAGATGGAACGATATGGATTTTGGCCGATATTCTGCAAACTTTGTCATCGATGAAACATTTGATCTCAATACAGTTTTCTGTTCCTAAAATGTGAATATGTTATGAACAGAGTGGACAAAGTTTTGCAGACTTTACCCTTTGCAAAAGTTTTTAAAAATCGCGTTGTTTTTTAGGCGAATTTAGTTATTGCACACGCGCACTTCTGAGTAGGCGTTCCCTAACGGAAATATGCAGATGTCTGCTAAAACCCGCCAATAGGATCTCGCTAGCTCGTGGTTTGCTCTGCCCACCTCCTTGCTTGTTCTGCCCAATATGACTAATTTGTTCCCGTTGGAAACGACAGGCTGTGGTCTATCTTGGTTTAGTTAGAAAAAAATATTTGGCATTAGCTAGCAAACGTTGCCATGACACCGGCCGTGTTCGAGAGGATCAAAACTGCAAAGTATCATGGGTAAACTGTGACTGATACTGATCTACAAATAATAATGAGTCGTTATTAGTCCCGTGTAGCTCAGTTGGTAGAGCATGGCGCTTGCAACGCCAGGGTTGTGCGTTCGATTCCCACGGGGGGCCAGTATGAAGAAGAAAAAAATGATGCACTAACTGTAAGTCGCTCTGGATAAGAGCGTCTGCTAAATGACTAAAAATTATTCGTGAAAGTATGCCTTAACTTCTTTGAAGAACTAGTAAAATGATTTAGTCAGACAGCTCTGCAGCTATCCTAGCTGAATAGGATGATTAAAGACAGAACAGTATGGGGAGTACAGAGATAACGTTGTCTGGCTTTTTGGCTGCTAGCCTTAGCAGAGATGAGATGATCAAAACTACTGTATAATAACTCTAGCTCTTAAATGGTTTTCCTAAAAATTCTATTTTTTACAATCACATTTTAATATTTCAATTTCCATCATGAAAAATGTATTGTAATGTTTCAAGTGTTCTGTATTCTATTTCTGTCAAGTAAATCTTTTAAATGAGTGTTTTGCAATTATTAGTAATGTAAATTCAGCATTTCTTCAGTTTTATCTGTGAGCAAGAATAAATAAACTCAAACTAATATACACAACTGAAATATTTTATTATTTCATAGTAATGTCCTATTTTTCTATTGATTTTTACCCAATGTGGACCTGACAGAGACAATGGAATATTTTCAATGTTTTGGCAATTGAATGTTCACTATTTTTGGCTTTGGAATTTCCATTATAAAGGAGAAAAAAAAATATGTTAATGTCATTCTTTCATAATGCATTTAACATTTTTAAAAATTATCAAAATCGAAAACCGTGATTATTTTTGAATAATCGAACCAAAACCGAACAACCTAGAAAAACACTAATCGCTCAGCATTATTTACAAAAATTTAACGTTAGACGTTAATGCCGTAGTTGTACATTTATGTGAAAATCACTTCAATAAATGTGCTTTAGCTGTCAACCTGGCCTGGCTAAACTATCTAGCTACTTCCCTCTCTTTACTGCGGCAAGCGGAGCGAAGGACACTGTGCCCAGTGTTGTTGTGTTGCCGGCTTGCAGCGCAAACTCTCCCAATTGAGCGGTGTAGACTGTATCACGTGACATCCATATGGTTACTACCAATATTAGCCTACAAGTTATTTCTCGTGTAGACTGCAATTGGAGATGGTGACCAAATCCAGATGGTGAACATCACTTTATTTTACAGGTTTTAACTAGCACCATATTGTTGTTGTGGCCAGCATATAAACTAACTGGGAAGGGCTCATCAGGACACTGCTGGTGTGGGACTCCATGGAACGGAATCAAACACATGGTTTCCATATGTTTCATGTGTTTGATACGGTTCAATTGATTCCATTCCAGCCATTACAATGAGCCTGTCCTCCTATTGCTTTTTCAATAAACATTGATTGTTGTCAACAATCTAAGCCAACCCTGTCTGTTTTGCCCCATAGTTGCGCACACGTCGGTTTTGTTGTTTAACAACCCCACGGGGGGTCAGTATGAAAAATGTATGCACTCACTCATTGTAAGTCGCTCTGGATAAGAGCGTCTGTTAAATGACTAAAATGTCAAAAACCTGTCTATAGCTCAGTGGTCTCACTCTCCACACTGGACTCTCAGCTGCGCGACACATCAACAATTTGGGCAGGGCTGTCCATATAGATACTGAGCGCGAGGACCCTTTTAAGAAGGGGGGTCCGCACCGGGATATCGGGGATATGCAGGATATCAACATTTCCGTTATACCGAAATTGCCGTTGTTATGAATTGCTATGCCATTACGATGAGGAAATATACCGTTGAAATAAAAAAATTAACATTTAACTGTTGCTTTTTACTCTTAAGAAGGTATTTCATTTGATCACCTTAAGTGAGGTACCAGAATATAAAGACTACAATAACCACAACTGGGAACTCGGAAGTCTCCAATTTACTCCAGCGCGTTCAAGACCACTGGGAACTCCGGGGGAAAAAACGAGCTCCGTCTGGGAACAATCGTTTTGAACCGTCATCGAAGTCGGATTTCCAATTTAAAAAATCGGGCATCTTTCTAGAGCTCCTTATTTCCGACCTGAACATCACTGACGTCATGATTTTAGCTCTTATTTTTCGAGTTCCGAGTTGTCATGAAAGCTCCTTAACATAACCGTTACAGGAACATTTTAATTTCTTATCATTGGTCGTTTTTTCCCCACCCAAGTTAAACAACAAATATCTTAGGAAAGTAGCAGTTTACATAGATAACCAATTAAACAACAATTAAGAAATATATTCAGCTACCAGTAAACGACAGCAAGTTAGCTAGCAACGTAACATTAGCTAGCAAGCCAGAGAGGACAAGCCTGAGGATCTCAGCCAGACGTGGGACCAAGTAACGTTACGTTAGTCAGTCACACCCTAATCCGGCACCCATGGCTGAAATGTAACGTTAGACCAGAGTCATGCAACATGAAGTAGTTAGGACTTTTGTGATCATGAAAGACATTCACTAGCAGCAAGAACACGCGAAGCACTTTTTTTTAGAACCTGGATATGACTGTCTCATCATCATGCCACAGACACAGCCGTCCGCGAGATAGCGCTTGCCAGCCAGTCTGCTAAATTCACTAGCTACACCTGCGCTAGCTAGCTAATAATTCGTTTTGTTGTGTGCTTTTGCACATATAATATTGTTGTAATATGAATGCACCGATGTATACATTTGTCGCAAGAGACGACAACAGCACCATATATGCTGAAGTTTCCAAAATTCTCGTCGCAACTGGACAATGGAAGAGACTGAAAAGGGATAATCCCCGATTCAATTTGATGTTCGGCGAACGGAACAGACTGCCATTTGGACGGCTTGGTAAGAGTAGCACTTTTGGCATACTCAGTAAATGGTCTTGCTTGCTTTGAATACCTTTTGTTGGAGTATCAATATTCTTGTTCTCACCCTCAAGTTGAACCCATGAATTGTGTCGCATGAAACAGCTTATGTAGAGCTATGATGGAGGCCCATAGTTGATACACACACTCCACCAGTGCTATTATGGCACTCACTGCATCGATCCCAGCCTCCTTCTTGGGAGTCTAAGGTGGACAGCTGCATTTTCTGCATTATGCAATGTATAAGAAAGTTACTCCCTTATACCACTGATAATGTTCCTTAATTATTGATTCGTGGCCCACCCCTGTTTCACTTTATGATTCATATTTTGGGCTTGACTATCCTGGAGCCTATAGTCTAGACTCTATTGGCTACTTCGTTTACAACATTTAAACCTTATGCTGGTGACATCACTGTATCCACATGAATCCTTGGTCACTGAATCACATCCTCTGCGGATGAGTAAGAGGATGCCACAAGTAGGCCCTATTGGACACGTTGAAGTTTGACCACAGAGAGGGAAAAGGACCAGACACGTGCAAAATGCTTTCCTGTGTTTACTCCACCCTATTGTCATCACTTTTTTTTGCATGTGTTTGTTTATCCTCCATAGGTCATGAGCCAGGACTGATGCAATTAGTGAATTATTACAGAGGAGCAGACAAGTTGTGCCGCAAAGCATCTTTAGTCAAGTAGGTATTTGAACTTTGGTATTGAAAAGGTTTGTGTAATAATGTTCACTCTGATACTGTACTTTTCACTGTAATTCACACTGATGCTGTAAATATCATCAATATTGTCTTTCTTTACATTGTGCAGGTTAATCAAGACTAGCCCAGAGCTTCCAGACCCCAGCAACTGGTTGCCTGAATCCTACATCATCTATCCTACTAACCTCAACACCCCCGTCGCTCCTGCAAAGAATGGCATCAGCCACCTGAAAAGTAACCCCAAGACAGATGAAAGAGAAGTTTTCCTGGCCTCTTATCACTCAAGGAAGGAAAGTGGAGAGGGAACAGTGTGGATCGCCAAGTCATCTTCTGGAGCAAAAGGTACATCCCAATCATCACGTCTGAAGGCTTGGGTTTCTATTGACAGCTGGTACTGCTAGATACTGTTTTACTGTAGTCATTGGGCACTATGGGGGAAATATGATAGCATTGTTGCCTAAAGAATCTCAATTTTTAAGCTAATGGTTGCCTCATGTTTTTGGAAGTTTCCTTGGACTACCCAGGGAGTTACAAACTCTTTGTTGGCAAAATATGTTTACCAAGGATTGTATACAAATATGAGGCTTGGCTTGGTTTTCTTGTTCCAGGTGCTGGAATTTTGATATCCCACGATGCAAATCAATTGCTGGAGTTCATTGATAATCAAGGGCAGGTTCATGTCATTCAGAAGTACCTAGAAAGACCACTACTGCTGCAACCTGGCAACCGTAAATTTGACATCAGGTAAGCAGCTGATACTAATCTTTTTGTGAGTGATTGCACATCTAGTGTGTTTATTACATATTTCTTACCAACAAAATAACATATAGCCTTATAATACACAATTCAGGAATAGTAACAGAAGCAATGTTATCGCTGGTGTTTTGCCCAGTAGTCTCTGACTCTGCGGGTTTGCTGTTGTTCTTAGGAGCTGGGTGCTCGTGGACCATCAGTACAACATCTACCTTTACCGGGAGGGTGTGCTGCGGACGGCGTCAGAGCCCTACAACAGCTCCAACTTCCAGGACATGACCAGCCACCTGACTAACCACTGCATCCAGAAAGAGCACTCACAGAACTACGGCCGCTACGAGGAGGGCAACGAGATGTTCTTCGACGAGTTCCGGCAGTACCTGCTGAGCACCCACAACGTAGCACTGGAGACCAGCGTTTTACCTCAGATCAAGCAGATCATAAGGTAGCTACTTCTTTTCCTGTCCTATGCTGTGATGTTTGTGTTTACTTAATTGAAGATGGAAAGATACCCTTTTTTGTCAGATGACCTTGCAAATATGACCTTTCCCTAACATACATAGTTCTACAAATAGCTATGTACAGGGATTTGCTACACAACTACTCTACTTAGACTCCTGACAATGGTGGTTCTGTCTGGTCTCCTAGGAGCTGTTTGACATGCATTGAGCCAGCCATCAGCACTAGGCACTTGTCCTATCAGAGCTTCCAGCTCTTTGGATTTGACTTCATGGTGGACGAGAGCTTCAAGGTGTGGCTGATCGAGATCAATGGAGCTCCGGCCTGCGCACAGTCAGTACTATTTTATGTCCTTCTCCTCCTAGTGGTCATATACATATACAGTGCATTTGGAAAGTTTTCAGACCCCTTCCCTTTTTCCACATTTTGTTACGTTACAGCCTTATTCTAAAATTGATAAAATGTTTTTTTCCCTCCTCAATCTACACACGCCCATAACGACAAAGCGAAAACAGGTTGTTAGACATTTTTGCAAATGTATTACAAATAAACAACAGAAATACCTTATTTACATAAGTATTCGGACCATTTGCTATGAGACTCGAAATTGAGCTCAGGTGCATCCTGTTTCCATTGATCATCCTTAGATGTTTCTACAACTTGATTGGAGTCCACCTGTGGTAAATTCAATTGATTGGACATGATTTGGAAAGGCACACACCTGTCTATATAAGGTCCCACAGTGCATGTCAGAGCAAAAACCAAGCCATGAGGTCGAAGGAATTGTCCGTAGAGCTCCGAGGGAGGATTGTGTCGAGGCACAGATCTGGGGAAGGGCACCAAAAAATGTCTGCAGCATTGAAGGTCCCCAGGAACACAGTGGCCTCCATCATTCTTAAATGGAAGAAGTTTGGAACCACCAAGACTCTTCCTACAGCTGGCCGCCCGGCCAAACTGAGCAATCAGGGGAGAAGGGCCTTGGTCAGGGAGGTGACCAAGAACCCGATGTCACTCTGACAGAGCTCCAGATTTGCTCTGTGGAGATGGGAGAACCTTCCAGAAGGACAACCATCTCTGCAGCACTCCAGCAATCAGGCCTTTATGGTAGAGTGGCCAGACGGAAGCCACTCCTCAGTAAAAGGCATATGACAGCCCGCTTGGAATTTGCCAAAAGGCACCTAAAGGACTCTCAGACCATGAGAAACAATATTATCTGGTCTGATGAAACAAAGATTGAACTCTTTGGCCTGAATGCCAAGCGTCACGTCTGGAGGAAACTCTGACCATCCCTACGGTGAAGCACGGTGGTGGCAGCATAATGCTGTGGGGATTATCTTCAGCGGCAGGGACTGGGAGACTAGTCAGGATCGAGGGAAAGATCAACGGAGCAAAGTACAGAGAGATCCTTGATGAAAACCTGCTCCAGAGCGCTCAGGACCTCAGACTCTGGCAAAGGTTCACCTTCCAACATGACAACGACGCTAAGCACACAGCCAAGACAACGCAGGAGTAGCTTCGGGACAAGTCTCTGAATGTCCTTGAGTGGCCCAGCCAGAGCCCGGACTTGAACACGATCGAACATCTCTGCAGAGACCTGAAAATAGCTGTGCAGCGACGCTCCCCATCCAACCTGACAGAGCTTGAGAGGATCTGCAGAGAAGAATGGGAGAAACTCCCCAAATACAGGTTTGCCAAGCTTGTAGCATCATACCCAAGAAGACTTCAGGCTGTATTCGCTGCCAAAGGTTCTTCAACAAAGTACTGAGTAAAGGGTCTGAATACTATCTAAATGTGATATTTCAGATTTTTATTTAAAATAAATGTACAACAAATTATAAAAACCTGTTTTTGCTTCGTCATTATGGGGTATTGTGTGTAGATTGATGAGGGGGAAAAAACGATTTAATCCATTTTAGAATAAGGCTGTAACGTAACAAAATGTGGAAAAAATCAAGGGGTCTGAACAATTTGCGAATGTACTGTATTTATAGCCTATTTCTACCTGCTGTCTCTATCTTCCTCTTCATCATCTTCCTCTTGCCTGCACTCAGTTGGTTCATCCTCTCTTTACGTCTGTTATACTGTTGCAGGTTTTTCATGACATTTTATTCATACCATTTTTGTTCAACTCTTATTTTCACAAAAGGGCCTACACCTTACTTCCCCTTTTATTATTTTTCCATTACATTTTGCATTCAGAGTAAAGGGCCTCACTCCCAAATTAAAGTGTGAGACAATGTGATTTAATTATTTGCCATTTATCTCAAATGAGCCCTGAGTCCTGTGCATGGCGTGTGCTCTGTTCTACTCAGACCGACCGGCAGTTATTTATTTGTTAGTTCACGCTAGTTTAAGTTATTTTGAAAATGTTTGTTTCATTGTCCAAAGCTGAGAGGGCTATGATAACCTCCCATGTTAGGCTTAATTAATGTTTTGTCTTTGGATCGCTGACTTCCTGGTGAACCTAAATGTGCTTGTAAAATTGTCCTTTGAATCATTCATTCTTCCCGGTATAATCTAAGCCTGATTTAAGGGGCATCTTATTAATTGCACTGTTATCTCTCCTTCCTCTAGGAAACTCTACCCGGAGCTATGCCAAGGGATCGTGGACGTAGCCATCTCCAGTGTCTTCCCACTGAACAATGATTCCGAACCACGATCATCTTCCTCCTCCCCTGCTCCTTACTCCTCCCCCTCCTTTTCCACTCTTACCTCATCCTGTTCCTCTCCGAAACTGAGAGGACCCCTCCACGTGGGCCCATTCACCCGATTGTAAGTCCCTCCTCCTCTGCTTCAAAAGTTCCAACCTCCGCCCTCTGCTCCTCACTCCTACGCTTTTCCCGAGATGTCCCACAGGCCAGGAAGCTTTGCCATCTCATTGGTTCTTGCATGGCAAGTTTTGTCTCGAAGGGGATTACCCTTGTGATTGACTGAAGATTGTGTTACTTTCTCGTATGTGCTACCACAGTCTTCTCTCCCATACCCCACAGCGGAAGTGCATTTCAGAGGAAAGCCTGAACAGGCATGCAGTATATGAATGTGTGGAGACTTGGTGAATGTTCGGATGGTGATGATGATTAAGATAAATGGGCGACAGACTGACTGATGACGTATTTGGGGGTCCCAGAACAAGAATAGATGCCCTTGTGATCCCGTGCTGCCACTGAGGCGCCCCTAGACTGTGTATGGACGACCTCTGAAGATGGAGGGGACGCTTCACTTATTATACAGACTTTAGTGCCTTACATCTCCACCCATACCCCCTTAAAGGTGCAACCTGTCGATTTAGCATAGCGCCTCTGCTACTGTGTGTGTTATGTGAGCCTGTGTATTGTCGGTCAGGCAAGTGTGTATGTCTGTGTGGGCTAGTTTTTTTCTCTGGGTTTGGAGATTTTTGGATTTTATCCACAAAAGTTAGCATTGTGAGGGGAAAAAACGTTGATTATAGGCATACTTCATATCATGGTTATTCACAAAGCCCCAGAGAGTTTTGTACTGTAATTTAAAAGAGGATTAAATCAGAAATTAGGCTACATTTTATTGCTACTGAAATTGTATTATAGCTATTTGATAGCTATTATTCCATGCACGCTGTGTAGTGTTAGGTCTTCAATTTTTGACAGACTTTTATTCAAGTTCATTTAGTCAGTGTTGTTTAAGTCTGTTGTTCATTCACACTGTATAAGAAAAGATTCCTAGACAGATGACTCCTTTTTCTCTGTCAACAAAGAGCATTTGTGGAATGACTAGAGATAAACCTCCCCTGTTAATTTGAGACTAGCTTTGCAACTTCAGAACATTTCAACCCATTTGAACCTTCTAAAGGTTACGCATGGGGATCTCCACTACAGCTGTAGATCCATTTTTGTTTGTGATTTTAAGAGAGATTGCATGTTGGTGTGGAAGCATGTTACAGTGTCTGTTGTGTGTCCTAATGCAAGTAGGCCCACTCTCCCCTTTTGCCTCTAATACTGAGAGTTCTTAGCCAAGAGCTGCCTTTAAAATGGTCTGTTTCATAGAAAGTGAATGTCTTGTTAGTTTTTGCTTGCTTCCTTAAAACCTGTAGTAAATGTAGTAGCTTCAACCCCACAAACTACTTTGTCAATGTAAGTTTTTATTTTTATTTTAAAAGTATTTTTAGACTACTAATGCTGTCGGTTATGGTGTTGCACAGCTTCCATGATATTACGTGGAGTTGTGATACCTGCATGCTAAAAAGTAGTTTTCCCTGCCCTTGTCTGTTTGTGTTAAACTGTAATATTCAGTGTTGACCACCTGACCACATTCAGTTTACAGAGGCTTTGTAGCATTATCACCCACAGTTAACTCTTAGATTAAGTTACTTTGGCATATGTTAAACTTTGTTTTAAGTATTAGTTAGTCCTTTAAAGGGGCAATCCGCAGTTGAAACAATAACAAAGCGCTTCTGTTTCAGTAAAAAGCTAAGGGATGGGGCTGGAAAAATGTAACTACTCTCAAATTCATAGACAGAGCTATGGATGCAAGGACTGACCATCCATGATATCAACATTATAGTTTTTACCATGTTTTGAGGCTATATAGGCTAGTGTTTGTTTACATTTACTTTGTTTACAAATATTGGAGTAAACCAAGCTTATACACTACATGACCAAAAGTATGTGGACACCTGCTCGTCAAACATCTCATTCCAAAATCATGGCCATTAATATGGAGTTGGTCCCGCCTTTGCTGCTATAACAGCCTCCACTCTTGTGGGAAGGCTTTCCACTAGATGTTGGAACATTGCTGCTGGGACTTGCTTCCATTCAGCCACAAGAGCATTAGTGTGGTCAGGCACTGATGTTGGGAAATTAGTCGGTGTACCAATTCATCCCAAAGGTGTGCGATGGGGTTGATGTCAGGGCTCTGTGCAGGCCAGTCAAGTTCTTTCACACCGATCTCGACAAAACATTTCTGTATGAACCTTGCTTTGTGCACAGGGGCATTGTCATGCTGAAACAGGAAAGGGCCTTCCCCAAACCATTGCCACAAAGTTGGAAGCACAGAATTGTCAAGAATGTAATTGTATGCTGTAGCATTAAGATTTCCCTTCACTGGAACTATGGGGCCTAGCCTGAACTATGAAAAACTGCCCCAGACCATTATTCCTCGTCCACCAAACTTTACAGTTGGCATTATGCATTTGGGCAGGTAGCGTTCTCCTGGCATCCGCCAAACCCAGATTCGTCTGTTGGACTGCCAGATGGTGAAGCGTGATTTTTCACTCCAGAGAACACGTTTCCACTGCTCCAGAGTCCAATGGCGGCGAGCTTTACACCACTCCAGCCAACGCTTGGCATTGCGCATGGTGATCTTAGGCTTGTGTACGGCTGCTCTGCCATGGAAACCCATTTCATGAAGCTCCCAATGAACAGTTATTGTGCTGACGTTGCTTCCAGAGGCAGTTTGGAACTCGGTAGTATGTGTTGCATCCGAGGTACAGACGATTTTTACACGCTTCAGCATTCGGCGGGCCCGTTCTGTGTGCTTGTGTGGCCTACCACTTCAAGGCTGAGGCATTGTTGCTCTTAGACGTTTCCACTTCACAATAACAGCACTTACAGTTGACCGGGGCAGCTCTAGCAGGGCAGACATTTTACGAACTGACTTATTGGAAAGGTGGCATGCTATGACGGTGCCACGTTGAAAGTCACTGAGCTCTTCAGTAAGGCCATTCTACTGCCAATGTTTGTCTATGGAGATTGCATGGCTGTGTGCTCAATTTTATACACCTGTCAGCAACGAATGTGGCTGAAATAGCAAAGTCCACTAATTTGAAGGGGTGTACACATACTTCTGTATATATAGTGTATTTTGGGTTCTGATGGGGTACGGCAGTTGAGCTAAGCTCATGAGGCATGTACAAGTTATATTATTCAAGAATCAATGGGTACAACTGCAGATTGCCCCTTTAACCACTACCTCTTCTCTTCATTATCACACATTTTCAAATATTGTAGTTGAGGTTATGCTTCAACATGTTTTGAGTGAAACACCACTTAAGGGACAACATTGGCACATATATTTTAATCACTATCTTATGTTTACAAGATTGTTATGGGGAATGAAGTACGGACAAGTGAAAAACTGCTAAAATATAATCTATTTGATATACAAATGGTCAAAGCATACAATGGCTATTCATTATATTATAAAGTATTTGCGGTTGATTGTTCGGTTAGATTGTATATCAGAGGGGCATAAAAAGGGGTTTGTTTCTAGATTATTATTTTTGTATTTTTTTAAAGAGCTAAACTGTATTATTCAACACATTGGAAATCATCCAATGACAATTATCAGTATTATTATCAAAATTAGGGAAATGTCTTTCAATCAAAGGGAAGGGGTGCCTTAGTGGGAATTGCCTCTTGATGTTTGGAAGAAGCAATAGACCTGCATATAAATGCACCTTTCATTTGTTTGATTGTAAAGAGATACATTTGGCTATTGCTATCTGGTCTGTGTGACTGTTTGAACAATCACAAAAGATTGAACAATTAACAATCTTTTGTAACATCTGGTTCTCCTCAGTTTATTTGCAATTAACTTTTCCCATTTTTATTTACCTGATTCTTCATCATTGTATTTTATGAATTCCTATTTCTTACCAAAGAAAACTTGCTTGTATGTCTAAAATCAATGTCATTCTTTTCCCCCTTAGTAATACTTCTCTAGCTATGAATATGTGGGTTTTAGGTATTTCAAAGCCTTTAAAGAGCTATCTGTAACTTCCTTTGAGTGTACCACCATTGCCATGGGAGACAATGAAGTTGCAGATTGCAACTTAAATCGGTCATTATCAAACATTTTCACAAACCAAGGCAGCCAAGAAGAAAGAAATCCATATAAGACATAACAGCAACATTGGCACATTTGAAATGTTAAGTTCTCCTCCAGTCAACAAGATTTTACTGAACTGTATGTAGTCAGAGGAATGCCTATGTTGTGTTTTCTTTAGCTAATGTTTCTCAAACTCTTGCATGAAAACTTGTTTGTATAAAATAATATCATGTAGAATAAAATGTATCGTTGATGTGAATCTCCTGACATCGCTTGTGGTGTAAACTGATATAAGACCCAGGGATGTACACTAGATATAACATGAAAGAAAATCATATAGAAATTGTAGCATAATTTTTTTGTACATAATTGCCAACATTGACTTAACCAACTGAATGACAGTCATGCTGACTCAGCAATAGCCCACTGACACAAAGGGTGTGTTCCACATTGCAGCCGACTTTAAAGGCTAGTCGAGACTGACTGATCTACAAATCATCTCGCATAAATAACGATTCAATATTATCAATGTCAGTCACAATTTACCCATAATACATCACAGTTGTGATGCTCTCGAACTTGGCCAAAATCAATACATAGAGCCACTGAGATCTGATATATATAGAACTCTAGCTATTTGGTTACAGGTGTAAATGATCTTTGATACTGGTCATTCAATTTCTCTCAACATATTTCTCACTTCTATGAATAGTCAACCAAACTAATACCATCACTTTCAAAAAGACAGTTTGGATTTTGTTTGATAGCTCACTCACTGATTTATCAGAAAATTGCAAGCTGCCACTTTAAATTACTTGACCTTTCAGTCACTTCCTGTTACGACGAGTGTACTTCCTCGGTCACTATGCGCATGTGGTAAACAAGAAAAAGCATGGATTTTGCGGCGAAGTGGAGTGGTTTACCAACAAGTCCAAGCCTTAAAAATGTAACAGAACCAGGTTTTGGCATACCTAAGGAAAAACGACATGCCGCTGTTCAGGACCTAACGAAGGCTCATATTGAGTCGTTTGACCAAGCAGTTTCAGATGGTCTGTGTCGTGCTGTGCAGGTAACGTTAGGTGCAGTGGGAACTCACGTGGGAAAGTCAGTGCTGTGTAAGCCATGCCACAATGTTTTAAGTAGCTAACGTTAGCGGTTAACTAATACAATAGTTAGGCCTACTGATATGAGTGTCCTGAAGCACCAACGTAAGAAAACAAAATGTTGGTTTTGTTCGAGGAAGTCACTGATATGTATTTGCGAGAGTGACCTAGTTAATGTTACCTAGCTGATTGTCTTTAATTTAATACTTTTTTAGGACTTCCATTCAACTTGCTGTCATTCTTTCCAGTACACCACAAAATCTGCCACAATTACTGTTCACTTCCGTCTTTGAGCTGTTGTTCAATGTGTTCTAGTTTGCTTAGTTACATCACTGCAGGAACTTTGTTAAAGTTCGTGTCTGTCATACAAAACCATGGGGTTAGATGTTGAGTTAATGTGAAATGTTTGTGTTCCATTTTCCTTTTCAGGCCATCCCTCCCTTGGAGTTTATGTTTAGAAATGACCGCATCAGCTTGGCGTTTGTGGAGGCCACCATCTATAAACCAGTGGTGGTCAAAGGGCGCATCTGCCCGGACCTGAGGGTGTTCCCAGCAGAGGGAGACGCTGCTCCTACCGCGGAAAGCTTGTGGTAAGATTGCCTGCAGACCCAACCACCAGAGGTGGGTAGAGTAGCCAAAAATTGTACTCAAGTAAAATTACTGTTACTTCAGAATAATATGACTCAAGTAAAAGTAAAAAGTAGTCATCCAAATAATTACTTGAGTAAGAGTAAAAAAGTACTTGGTGAAAAAACTACTCAAGTACTGAGTAACTGTTGAGTAACGTCTGATTTATTTTTTAACACAAGACAACGATCAGACAGACAAAAATACAAAATAATCATCTTTAGGCAAATTATAGTTCATCCAATCAATAAAATAAATTAAAATTAATTACAAAATAGCTTAAATTAAAATAATTCAGGTAAATTCAAGTACTTAAAAAATAAAATAAATAAAATAATAAAAAATAAATAAGCACAAGTAACACAAATTTCCAAACCTTTATACTTTTTTACCAGGCAGAACTAGAACGAGGCAGCCCATAAACTCTCATAAACTGTGTGTGTGTGTCTCCACAGTGTCTCCACAGTGACAGAACAACAGAAGGAAACACACAAACATTTCATACCAGGCATGCTAAACAGAAAACTGCACACCAGAAGGAAGCGGTCAACGTAAAATAATCAATAGGTGTTGATTAGGCCTACTCAGTACCTTTGTATTGCATGGCAAGCAACAGCCCTTTTTCCGTGTGCCTATAAATTAATACTCTGATCTGTGATTAGGCCACACTGCACATCTCACTGAGCAGAGGAAAAGAGCAGCAGTACACATCAACTGAAAAAGCACCAGTCCATGATAGATGGCCAAATAAAACAATATTGCAGGCCTAGTATCCCAGAACACAAATTAAGCTGAATGCATGTTCTCTAAAAGGCATCAGAGGAGAGTGATGTAGTTGTAGATGGGGCATTATGTTTACTTCCAGTTCCAATATCTAACAAAAAAAGTCCCCCCCCCCCCTACAAAAAAAAAGCATGTATGATGTGTCTTTACAATGGAGTTATACATTCATAGCTCTGCGCTCTCTAGCACAGCCATTACACAGTTAAGGGGATTAAACGCTTTGCTCAAAGCACCTCAAAAGCAGCTGAGAGAGGAGCAGCTTCCCCAATCTAGACTCCCACAGACAGACAACAGATTTGGCAATATTCTAACCTTTAGGCTGACACTGGCCCTTTGACTGGTTGACTGGAGTCAACACTCCAGGAACTCTTTGGCACAGTAACATGAAAACCCTTTTATATTGAAGGCCCCACTGGGAGTGTGTGTGTGTCTGTGTGTGTCAAAACATGCAGAAAGAAACTATTTCACCAAATAATCACTCAGTGATGTCACTATTAAGCTTCAACAGTAGCTGGCTCTCAAGGTTCTTGCTGTGAAGCTGTGATTGTTTAGCAGTGAACAGGAGTCCTGCATGACTGAAAAGTCTCTCACAGGCTGCAGATGCAGGAAGACCTGTGTTGACTTTGAGTGACAGCTTCTTGATGCGAGGAAAGGTGTGGAGTAGATCCATACCTGCAGGGGACAGACATGAACGGTACCTCTCCAGCTCTCCTACTTGTGATTTTCCCAACTCCATGGATGCAAAGAAGTCGTCTTCATCAGAGAGGCCGCTGTTTGCGCTGGTGACATCATCCAAGTCGGTGTCTAGGTGATTTCTGATGTAGTCAAGGCCTGTGGGTTTTAGGGCAAGATAAATCGTTTTTCAAACGAATTAAGTCTGCACATTATTCTTACCCTTCTACTGTATAGGCTGTCAAGCTGCTGATGTTTGACATTAAAAGCTACCTGAGCTTCTAACTATATTGCCTATAACTGGGGAGGAATTGTAGTTCTTCAACTGGAGGAACACAGTGTATGGATCTGTGCAAAACTGCAACAGTATTTTTTATTTGAAATATTATTTCTTGCTGATATGTAAGATAAGGGACATATCAGCATAGGTTTCAAAAACTGTTTTGCAAGCGATGATTATTGACGTTTCTAAACGTTAAAACACAACGTCGGAATTGTACTTCACACTCAGCCAACTGTGGTCGACGCTAACCGCTGAAAACCCTACAGATAATAAGAAGGGTTTTCGAGAGCTAATCCGGATTGTACTGTATATGACTGTCAAGACAAGGTCTATCTACAATCTCAACACTTGCACATTGTGATGAATTAAAGTTTAGTGCTTTGATTCTTCACAGACAGACATCAGCTGGTCCGTGAATGGGATTCCCAAAGGCATCATCAAGCAGTCCCTGGGCCAGGTGCCCATCATGGTGAAGTCTAGGCTGCGTAACCTGCATGGGCTCCCTCCCAAAGAGCTCATTGAGCACCACGAGGAGGCTGTGGTAGGAGAATGGCATGCTTCCTACCCCACAGCACATCTGTGGGAACTAGTCAATCTGATAATTTGTGCTTCAAAGCAGATATTAAGGCACATTTTATGTCTAACTTTACATGCTTCTTTACATTTCAATATCTCTCCTTTTCTCTACCGCTCTCTCTATCCTCATTGAAACAGGAAATGGGTGGTTATTTTATTGGAATGGGATCGAGAAGGTTATTCACATGCTGATCATGCCAAGGAGGAACTACCCTATTGCTATGTCAAGACCCAAGTGGAAGAACAGAGGCCAGGGATACACTCAGTATGGCAAGTAAGGCAGTTAATGTACAGTATGTGGAGGGTGTTTATGTACGAGCTGAACACTGCAGTGTTGGAGTAGTTAAGACACATAGCCTACTGTAAGTAGTCTTAACATTGATTTTACATTTACATTTGAGTCATTTAGCAGACGCTCTTATCCAGAGCGACTTACAGGAGTAATTGGGGCTAAGCGCCTTGATCAAGGGCACATCGACAGACTTCACCTAGTCGGCTCTGGGATTCGAACCAGCGACATTTCGGTTACTGGCCCAACACTCTTAACCGCTAGGCTACCTGCCACCCTCATTATCACAATTCTATCACCTTGATCCTCTGTAGCTCAATTGGTAGAGCACGGCGCTTGTAACGCCAGGGTAGTGGGTTCGATCCCCAGGACCACCCATATGTAAAAATGTATGCACACATGACTGTAAGTCGCTTTGGATAAAAGCGTCTGCTAAATGGCATATTATAAAGCTATGTCTCCCCAGGTACAGTGCCTTGAAAAAGGATTAATCCCCATGGTGTTTTTCCTATTTTGTTGCATTACAACCTGTAATTTAAATTGATTTTTATTTGGATTTAATGTAATGGACATACACAAAATAGTCAAAATTGGTGAAGTGAAATGAAAAAAAAAACTCGTTTCAAAAAATTATACAAAATAAATAACGGAAAAGTGGTGCGTCCATATGTATTCACCCTATTTGCTATGAAGACCCTAAATAAGATCTGGTGCAACCAATTACCTTCAGAAGTCACATAATTAGTTAGATTGCACACAGGTAGACTTTATTTAAGTGTCACATGATCTCAGTATATATACACCTGTTCTGAATGGCCCCAGAGTCTGCAACACCACTAAGAAAGGGGCACCACCAAGCAAGCAGCACCATGAAGACCAAGGAGCTCTCCAAACAGGTCAGGGACAAAGTTGTGGAGAAGTACAGATCAGGGTTGGGTTATAAAAAAATATCCAAAACTTTGAACATCCCATGGAGCACCATTTTAAAATCCTTTATTAAAAAATTGAAAGAATATTGCACCACAACAAACCTGCCAAGAGAGGGCCGCCCACCAAAACTCACGGACCAGGCAAGGAGGGCATTAATCAGAGGCAACCAAGAGACCAAAGATAACCCTGAAGGAGCTGCAAAGCTCCACAGCGGAGATTGGAGTATCTGTCAATAGGACCACTTTAAGCCGTACACTCCACAGAGCTGGGCTTTACGGAAGAGTGTCCAGAAGAAAGCCATTGCTTAAAGAAAAAAATAAGTTAACACGTTTGGTGTTCGCCAAAAGGCATGTGGGAGACTCCCCAAACATATGGAAGAAGGTACTCTGGTCAGATGAGATTAAATTGAACTTTTTGGCCATCAAGGAAAACGCTATGTCTGGCGCAAACCCAACACCCCGAGATAACCATCCCCACAGTGAAGCATGGGGGTGGCAGCATCATGCGGTGGGGATGTTTTTCATCGGCAGGGACTGGAAAACTGGTCAGAATTGAAGGAATGATGGATGGCGCTAAATACAGGGAAATTCTTGAGGGAAACCTGTTTGTCTTCCAGAGATTTGAGACTGGGACGGAGGTTCACCTTCCAGCAGGACCCTAAGCATACTGCTAAAGCAACACTAGGGGAAAGGGGAAACATTTAAATGTCTTGGAATGGCCTAGTCAAAGCCCAGACCTCAATTCAATTGAGAATCTGTGGTATGACTTAAAGATTGCTGTACACCAGCGGAACCCATCCAACTTGAAGGAGCTGAAGCAGTTTTGCCTTGAAGAATGGGCAAAAATCCCAGTGGTTAGATGTGCCAAGCTTATAGAGACATACCCCAAGAGACTTGCAGCTGTAATTGCTGCAAAAGGTGGCTCTACAAAGTATTGACTTTGTAGAGCCATTATGCACACAAGTATTTTTTTTGTCTTATTTCTTGTTTGTTTCACGATAACAAATATTTAGCATCTTCAAAGTGGTAGGCATGTTGTGTAAATTCAATGATACAAACCCCCCAAAAATCAATTTTAATTCCAGGTTGTAAGGCAACATAATAGGAGGGGTGAATATTTCGCAAGCCACTGTATCTCCATGCATTGTGTGAAGGAGGAGCACACAGCTATCAATATGAACCTGCATTACCTGGACAACGGGACTGTGATGCTCAACTTCATCTACCAGATAGAGCTCTTCTTCCTGCCCGTAGGCTTTGCACTGAAGGTGAAATGAAGCAGTGATATTTGGAACAGGAACGTACATGTGACTAGGACAGGGCGATGTATCAGATTAATTCAAATTAGTTTTTGCACGATATTCCACATGCCTGTATTGCAATAATTTAGTTTTCATGAGCGTTTATGTCCACTTGTTCTCATGTCTTTTTGGTCTCATCTCTTTCGCTCCTTCTGTGCTGTGTGCACCTTTTCTATTTACATCAGAGATCTGAATATAATGACGAGATGCTCATGTCGCTGCCCTAACAATGGGAGTCGTAGTCCCAAATGGCGGGAAGGCAGGCGACAAGCTTCGGTAAAAAATAAGCCTGTAGAAACGCATTGGGCTTATTTTGGACAGATTTTGGCGAGAGTGAAACCTCGCACTTCTCCTCTTCCTCTGCTTACACACACACCAATCCCCTCCCCTGCCACTCACACCAACAAAGTTGAGAGATCACTTCTTCCTCTCTGACAAGCGGTTTCAACTCACTATTTGCATTTGAGGTTTGGTTCAACAGAATCGGTCATATGGACACAAACACATTGAGACATTATTTTACTCTAATAGAGAAGTTAACCTGTCTAACAAAATCCTTTTTATCTCTCAACTACTCAAATTGCATGCAGAGCAGACACTACTAAAACAGGAGTATCAATGAACATTGATTCAGGAAAATTAATGCTCAGTTTGTTGCGCGCAGCATTGCGGTACTGCGTACCGCTACCAGCATTTTAGCCAAAGACTGTTCTACTTGCTGTCTAGTCTGTATTTTATAAATGTGCAAAAAGCATAAAACACAATTATAGAAGGAATTGACAAGTCATTGTCATTCTGAGAAATAAGGTAGGCCACTTGATTTCAACATCTGAACAAAGTGGAAAGGCTAGCATGCTGTTCAAACAGTTGGAGACAGACAGAAGGGTGTGTTCATAACAATTCAACTGTTCTCCCTTGTTAGCTAACAAATACACTACCGTTCAAAAGTTTGGGGTCACTTAGAAATGTCCTTGTTTTCCAAGAAAACATACATGAAATGAGTTTGAATAGGAAATATAGCAAAATGAATAGGCAATGTAGTCATTGACAAGGTTAGAAATAATGATTGTGTCCTTCAAACTTTGCTTTCGTCAAAGAATCCTCCATTTGCAGCAATTACAGCCTTGCAGACCTTTGGCATTCTAGTTGTCAATTTGTTGAGGTAATCTGAAGAGATTTCACCCCATGCTTCCTGAAGCACCTCCCACAAGTTGGATTGGCTTGATGGGCACTTCTTACATACCATACGGTCAAGCTGCTCCCACAACAGCTCAATAGGGTTGAGATCCGGTGACTGTGCTGGCCACTCCATTATAGACAGAATACCAGCTGACTGCTTCTTCCCTAAATAGTTCTTGCATAGTTTGGAGCTGTGCTTTGGGTCATTGTCCTGTTGTAGGAGGAAATTGGCTCCAATCAAGCGCCGCCACAGGGAATGGCATGGCGTTGCAAAATGGAGTGATAGCCTTCCTTCTTCAAGATCCCTTTTACCCTGTACAAATCTCCCACTTTACCACCACCAAAGCACCCCCAGACCATCACATTGCCTCCACCATGCTTGACAGATGGCATCAGGCATTCCTCCAGCATCTTTTCATTTGGTCTGCGTCTCACAAATGTTCTTCTTTGTGATCCGAACACCTCAAACTTCAATTCCTCTGTCCAGTGTCTGTGTTATTTTGCCCATCTTAATCTTTTCTTTTTATTGGCCAGTCTGAGATATGGCTTTTTCTTTGCAACTCTGCCTAGAAGGTCAGCATCCCGGAATCGCCTCTTCACTGTTGACGTTGAGACTGGTGTTTTGCGGGTACTATTTAATGAAGCTGCCAGTTGAGGACCTGTGAGGCGTCTGTTTCTCAAACTAGACACTACTGTATTTGTCCTCTTGCTCAGTTGTGCACCGGGGCCTCCCACGCGTTCTATTCTGGTTAGAGCCAGTTTGCGCTGTTCTGTGAAGGGAGTAGTACACAGCGTTGTACGAGATCTTCAGTTTCTTGGCAATTTCTCGCATGGAATAGCCTTCATTTCTCAGAACAAGAATAGACTGACGAGTTTCAGAAGGAAGTTATTTGTTTATGGCCATTTTGAGCCTGTAATCGAACCCACAATTGCTGATGCTCCAGATACTCAACTAGTCTCAAGAAGGCCAGTTTTATTGCTTCTTTAATCAGCACAACAGTTTTCAGCTGTGCTAACATAATTGCAAAAGGGTTTTCTAATGATCAATTAGCCTTTTTATAATGATAAACTTGGATTAGCAAACACAACGTGCCATTGGGACACAAGACTGATGGTTGCTGATAATGGGCCTCTGTACGACTATGTAGATATTCCATAAAAAATCAGCAGTTTCCAGCTACAATAGCCATTTACAACATTAACAATGTCTACACTGTATTTCTGATCAATTTGATGTTATTTTAAATGGACAAAAAATTGCGAAAACAAGGACATTTCTAAGTGACCCCAAACTTTTGAACGGTAGTGTACATAGAAGTTGGCTAAACTTGAAATATAAAGATTAGCTGGCTACTCATTAGCATGTGGGCTTGTGCTTGAAAGATTGTTTGAGACCTGTGTTAATTTTCTATAATGCCTGCTACAAGAAGTTAGTTATTATTAGTGAATTTGCATTATGCATAGTTCTGGTATTTTATTTATTTTTACAAAAAGGGCATTTTCATATACAGACTTGAAAGCCAGATCAGTGATTATTGCAAAAAAGCAAGATAAAATAATTACATTATTAGTGGGGCTTATATTTAGCCTAATTACACACGCCCTGAATTCATTAGATTATTGCTGACTGGGTACCATTACATTTCTGCAGCATTAAAGGTCCCCAAGACAACAGTGGCCTCCATCATTCTTAAATGGAATAAGTTTGGAACCACCAATACTCTTCCTAGAGCTGGCCGACTGGCCAAACTGAGCAATCTGGGGAGAAGGACCTTGGTCAGGGAGGTGACCAAGAACCTGATGGTCACTCTGACAGAGCTCCAGAGTTCCTCTGTGGAGATGGGCGAATCCTCCAGAAGGACAACCATCTCTGCAGCACTCCACCAATCAGGCCTTTATGGTAGAGTTGCCAGACAGAAGCCACTCTTCAGTAAAAGGTACATGACAGCCCGCTTGGAGTTTACCAAAAGGCACCTAAAGACTCTCAGACCATGAGAAACAAGATTCTCTGGTCTGATGAAACCAAGATGGAACTCTTTGGCCTGAATGCCAAGCGTTACGTCTGGAGGAAACCAGGCACCGCTCATCACCTGGCCAATACCATCCCTACGTGAAGCATGGTGGTGGCAGCAGCATGCTGTGGGGATGTTTATCAGGAGGCAGGGACTGGGTGACTAGTCAAGATCAAGGGAAAGATGAACGGAGCAAAGTACAGAGATGAAAATCTGCTCCAGAGCACTCAGGACCTCAGACTGGGGCGAAGGTTCACCTTCCAACAGGACAACGACCCTAAGGACACTGCCAAGACAGCGCAGGAGTCGTTTCGGGACAAGTTTCTGAATGTCCTTGAGTGGCCCAGCCAGAACACTGACTTGAACTCAATCGAACATCTCTGGAGAGACCTGAAAATACCTATGCAGCGACGCTCCCCATTCAACCTGACAGAGCTTCTTGGGGACCTTCGATGCTGCAGAAATATATTGGTACCCTTCCCCAGATCTGTGCCTCGACACAATCCTTTCTCTGAGTTCTACGGACAATTCCTTCGACTTAATGGCTTTCTTTTTGCTCTAACATGCACTGTCAACTGTGGGACCTTATATAGACAGGTGTGTGCCTTTCCAGATCATGTCCAATCAATTGAATTTACCACATGTTGAATCCAATCAAGTTGTAGAAACATCTCAAGGATGATCAATGGAAACATGATGCACCTGAGCTCAATTTCGAGTCTCATAGCAAAGGGTCTGAATATTTGTGTAAATAAGGTAATTCTGTTTATTTCTTTATAAATTTGCCAAAAAATCTAAAAACCTGTATTTTCTTTGTCATTATGGGGTATTGTGTGTAGATTGATGAGGACAAAAATGTATTTTATAAATTTTAGAATAAGGCTGTAACGTAACAAAAGGGAAGAGGTCTGAATACTGTCCGAATGCACTGTATATTATAAATGAATGTGTTCTATTTAATTCTGTGTTTGCATGTTTAGAAGGAATGTGTAGATGAATGCTCATTGTTTCAGTCTTTTCCTACCAGATCCTGAACAAGTCATCATGGGAGAGGGGCTTTGGTCACGGCTGTGTTTACAAGACAGAGGTGGTGGACCTGGCTGAGAAGAAGGGCGAGGACAACCTGGTGTTTGGGGTCAAACCCGGTGATCCCAAGGTAATGGACAAACTGGACACTGTTGGTCTGCCCCCCATCGGAGCCGTGCTACAGTACGGAGACCCCTTCTACAGCTACATCAACACCGGACAGAGCTTTGTCAACTTCTAGAAGTGAGTTAACTTACTATGTTCTTTCCATTGTCATACCATAGTTTTGAGCCTTTCTCTGCTCTATGATAATGAGTTGGCCAGATGCAGCTGCTAATGCAATTTATAACGTGCTGTTTTCTCTCGCTTGCGTAGGAGTCAAGAAAGCTGTGTGGTAGACAACATCAAGGTGTGCAGCAACGACGCTGGCTCGGGCCGGTTCAAGCAGTGCGAGTGCCCCGTAACCCCACCATTGGGGACAAGTTTGCCAGCCGCCACGGGCAGAAGGGCATCCTGAGCCGCCTGTGGCCTGCACAGGACACGCCCTTCACGGAGAGCGGCATGACCCCCGACATCATGTTCAACCCCCACGGCCTCCTGCATGACCATCGGCATGCTCATCGAGAGCATGGCCGGCAAGTCGGGCGCCCTCCACGGCCTGTGCCGTGACGCCACGCCCTTCACCTTTTCCGGCGCTGGAGCATTTCGGCGACATGCTACGCGCCGCCGGCTACAACCACTACGGCACCGAGCGCCTCTACAGCGGCCTGGAGCTGGAGGCGGACATCTTACTCAGCGGTGGGCGGGAGGAACATCCAGGGTGGCATCCGCTTTGGGGAGATGGAGCGCGACGCCCTGCTGGCGCACAGGACCTCCTTCCTGCTTCACGACCGCCTCTTCAACTGCTCTGACCGCTCGGTGGCCCAGGTGTGTGTGGACTGTGGTAGCCTACTGTCCCCTCTACTGGAGAAACCACCACCCTACTGGTCAGCCACACGCCACCGCAAGACTGTCTGCACCCTGTGCGGCAAAAGTGACTCCATTGACACGGTGTCTGTGGTGTATGTCTTCCGCTACTTTGTTGCAGAGCTGTCAGCGATGAACATCAAATTGGACGTGAAGTTTGTTCAGTCTACCCACCCTGTATGCACAGCCACAGACAGTGGTGCTATATTGTGCACAGAAATTGTCTTCCCCCATGTGTGAATGGAAGTGGTCAATTTGTACAAATATTAGACCTTGTTATGTTGCATTGAATGAAGGGCTTCCTCTCCAAATGGATCTTTCAGTGTTTGTCACATATGTAAAAGTAATGATATTTGTTATGATTGCAAGAACTTACTATAGTTTACACAATTACCTAAAATCCAAAGCCATAATGATCATCAGAATGGCCAAGTGCCTGAGAGGATTCCCCTCTTGTTGTCCAGAATGGTCTCTAACCGATTTATAAATAATGGTTGAGTTAAGAGACTTGAGTCAAAGGATAGTTGGAATCTTCCAAAAATGTTAAAGATATTGCACAGTAACGGTTGAATGATATTTTTTTACATTAGTCATTTAGCAGACGCTCTATACAGAGCGACTTACAATTAGTGCATTCATCTTAAGGTGGCTAGGTGAGACAACACATCACAATTGTATCAAGTACATTTTCCCTCAAAGTATTTATCAGCATAAAACATATTGTTTAGTAAATCAGTCTATTTAGGTTGAAATTCTGTAAGAAAATACACTTTGATGGTGGGGGGGGGGGTAGGTATTACATATAGTTTACTCGAAATAAGAAGCAGAAGCCCTGTGCACAGCAGTGTCTTGTTCAAGGTGCTGGTTATGTCAGAAACAACTGATCAACTTGAATGCGTCTTGATTGTCATTCCGACTTCTAGTTAAGTCTAAATGTCAAAACTCATTTTCCCTACTGGTCACATTAATCAACTTTGTCTAATGTACACCCAACAGATAACATAAAATATGACAGAATTATTATAAATGTCTGCATTAGAGAGTAGAGAAACAATTAAACATAATTTGGTAGGTAAGAAAATAATGTTTGTTGCTGTTAAGTAATTTGTCTTTCATCCAGATCAAATATGAAAGAAAATAAGCTGATTTTGATTTTTACAATCCCTTTTACAAGAAACCCCTGTTTTCATTAACTCAGGCCTTTGGAAACAATCTTCATGTGATTGGTTTAGACATTGTTCCCTGTAGTTTCATTTCAACTTGGCCAGCACCTCAGGTAAGTCCAGCACAGAGGGAATGGTGTAGTCTGGTTTGACAGATCCCTCAGGTGGACACACCCCTCCGTTATTAATCCACACCGTGGCTCTAACCCCTGCATTAAACCCCCCAACAATGTCTGTGTCCAGGGAGTCACCCACCATAACACAGTCGTGAGCCTGCACCCCCAGCAGGCCAAAACAATGGGTGAAGATGGAGCGGGCTGGCTTCTCTTCTGCATGCTCTCCCCCCATCACCACAGCATCAAACAGCCCCTGACACCCCAACGCCACTATCTTCTCCCTCTGTGTCTGGGTCTCTCCATTGGTCAGCAGCAGCAGTTTGTGGCTGGTCCTCAGCTGCTTCAGCAGGGTAAGTACAGGAGGTGTTATGGTTAGAAGCTCCAGGCGAGTGTTCTTCCACTGGTAGTAGCACTCACTGGCAAGGGTGGGGTTGGAGCTGGGCCTCCCACCCATAACCTCCTGGATGCTCTCCTCCCAGTGACCGATCCGCACCTCATCTATTGTCCTACCACCAGCTGGGTCAAAGGTCTCGTGAGAGAGCTTGTGCTTAAATCTGTCACAAATGTCAATGATGTGTTCATGGCCTAATGTCTTCAAGAGCTCCGTGACCTGGGAAATAAGGAAATCAATGCTGGTTGTAATATGTGTACCAAAAAACCCAGGGAATGTTTTGAACAAACCAAAGGACTATTTTATCAAGTATCTGTATGCCTACGTTAATCGACAATAAAAAATAAAAAAATAAAGTAATGTCATGAAACGGCCGGACAACTCACTTTTTGAATGGCAACTCCACCGGCACCCGCTGTGTCAATGAGCGTGTTGTCCAAGTCAAGCAATATCGCCTTAATACCTTTACTGTTCATTGCAGCTACCTTTATCAACAGGTTACACAGAAATGTAATGTTAGTAAAGCTTTTATAAGGCGAAACAAGTTACTAGCTAGCTACTCTACATGCATGCCGTCAATGCGGAAATGTTGTTGGCAATAAAGAAATGCATTATGGGAGCTGTAGGTTTTCAGAGAAATATATTTCTCGTTTTGTCCACTAGAGAGCGTCAATTTATCACATAAAACAATGTATACGTTCCAGACAAATGCAAGCCATTTCAATTTCAAGGACATCGTATACCTCCTCTAATAGCCTTTAAAGCTACAATATGTAACTTTTTGGGTGACCCGACCAAAGTCACATAGAAATGTGAGTTATGGATCTGGGATTCTCTTTGAAAGTAACTCTGAGAAGCTGTAGACTATGTGCGCTATTTCTATCCTTTCCCGTTCAATTTCGTTTTTGTTTCTTTTACTTTATATTTTGTACACCAGCTTCAAACACCTGAAAATACAATTTTTGGTTATGGAAAATATTTTTCACAGCGGTTTAGATGGTAGAATGATTCTCTACACTATACTTGCTTGGTTTGTCACAAACTGAAATTATGCAAACTATTTCAATCTTAGACACCAGGAAATGGCAGAGCGATTTCTGTATAGTGCATCTTTAACCTCCTCCTAGATGTGGTCTGAGTTCTATAATGATTAAAATAGGCTACATGTTCGAAATGATTGCACAATGTTAGCCTAATTATGATCCACTAATGCTAGCGACCCTGAGGAACAACTACATAGAACGGAATGTAATGATGCAAAATGTAAGCTACAAATTGAAGAAAACAAACACTAAAGTAACAGTTATAAATGTAAAAGTAATTAAAAGCATATACTTCATCACTCAGGATGTTACTTTCTAGTGCTACTATTTTTGCCATTTAATATGATTAAAACAAAATCAGACAACCCCATAGTAGAATAGTTTACCTATTAGCCTAGTCGTCTGCTTTTTGTTGTGTGTTCTATGCGAGATAAACATTCCTCTCGAGATTCATTCAAGTTGGGAGAGCCATAGGAGGGAACATGTATTCTGACAAGCAGTCAAATAACAACTATTCTTAATGCAATCAGCAGGAAAACACTTTTGAAAGCAGTTTTGGCCTTTGTTTATAAAAGAGGGGGATCCTAGTTTTACATTGCTACCAAATGTATTTCTCTACTCCTTTGAAGTGTTTGAAGCATGGTTTAAGTGAAGCTGCAACAGAGCGCTTAAAGGGGCAATGTCTTCTTAAAAGGGCAATGACATACAGTGCCTTCAGAAAATATTAATTGACTGATACCCCTTGACTTATTCCACATTTTGTTGTGTTACAGCCTGAATTCAAAATGGATTAAATAGATTTTTACAATACACCATAATGACAAAGTGAAAACATGTTTTTAGAAATGTTTGCAAATGTATTGAAAATTAAGCACATCAATATCTCATTTACAGTTGAAGTTGGAAGTTTACATACACCTTAGCCAAATACATTTAAACTCAGTTTTTCACAATTCCTGACATTTAATCCTAGTAAAAATTCTGTCTTAGGTCAGTTAGGATCACCACTTTATTTTAAGAATGTGAAATGTCAGAAAAATAGTAGAGAGAATGATGTATTTCAGCTTTTATTTATTTCATCACATTCCCAGTGGGAATTAGTATTTGGTAGCATTGCCTTTAAATTGTTTAACTTGGGTCAAACGTTTCGGGTAGCCTTCCACAAGCTTCCCACAATAAGTTGGGTGAATTTTGGCCCATTCCTCCTGACAGAGCTGGTGTAACTGAGTCAGGTTTGTAGGCCTCCTTACTCCAATACCTTGACTTTGTTGTCCTTAAGCCATTTTGCCACAACTTTGGAAGTATGCTTGGGGTCATTGTCCATTTGGAAGACCCATTTGCGACCAAGCTTTAACTTCCTGACTGATGTCTTGATAGGTTGCTTCAATATATCCACATAATTTTCCTTCCTCATGATGCCATCTATTTTGTGAAGTGCACCAGTCCCTCCTGCAGCAAAGCACCCCCACAGCATGATGCTGCCACCCCCGTGCTTCACGGTTGGGATGGTGTTCTTCGGCTTGCAAGCTCCCTCTTTTTCCTCCAAACATAACGATGGTCATTATGGCCAAACAGTTCTATTTTTGTTTCATCAGACCAGAGGACATTTCTCCAAAAAGTACGATCTTTGTCCCCATGTGCAGTTGCAAACCGTAATCTGTCTTTTTTATGGCAGTTTTGGAGCAGTGGCTTCTTCCTTGCTGAGCGGCCTTTCAGGTTATGTTGATATAGGACTCGTTTTACTGTGGATATACAGTGAGGGGAAAAAAGTATTTGATCCCCTGCTGATTTTGTACGTTTGCCCACTGACAAAGACATGATCAGTCTATAATTTTAATGGTAGGTTTATTTGAACAGTGAGAGACAGAATAACAACAAAAATCCAGAAAAACGCATGTCAAAAATATTATACATTGATTTGCATTCTAATGAGGGAAATAAGTATTTGACCCCTCTGCAAAACATGACTTAGTACTTGGTGGCAAAACCCTTGTTGGCAATCACAGAGGTGAGACGTTTCTTGTAGTTGGCCACCAGGTTTGCACACATCTCAGGAGGGATTTTGTTCCACTCCTCTTTGCAGATCTTCTCCAAGTCATTAAGGTTTCGAGGCTGACATTTGGCAACTCGAACCTTCAGCTCCCTCCACAGATTTTCTATGGGATTAAGGTCTGGAGACTGGCTAGGCCACTCCAGGACCTTAATGTGCTTCTTCTTGAGCCACTCCTTTGTTGCCTTGGCCGTGTGTTTTGGGTCATTGTCATGCTGGAATACCCATCCACGACCCATTTTCAATGCCCTGGCTGAGGGAAGGAGGTTCTCACTCAAGATTTGACGGTATATGGCCCCATCCATCGTCCCTTTTGATGCGGTGAAGTTGTCCTGTCCCCTTAGCAGAAAAACACCCCCAAAGCATGTTGTTTCCACCTCCATGTTTGACGGTTGGGATGGTGTTCTTGGGGTCATAGGCAGCATTCCTCCTTCTCCAAACACGGCGAGTTGAGTTACATTTACATTTGAGTCATTTAGCAGATGTTCTTATCCAGAGTGACTTACAGGAGCAATTAGGGTTAAGTGCCTTGCTCAAGGGCACATCGACAGATTTTTCACCTAGTCGGCTCGGGGATTAGAACCAGCGACCTTTCGGTTACTGGCACAACACTCTTAACCACTAAGTTACCTGCCGCCCCAGTTGATGCCAAAGAGCTCGATTTTGGTCTCATCTCACCACAACACTTTCACCCAGTTCTCCTCTGAATCATTCAGATGTTAATTGGCAAACTTCAGACGGCCCTGTATATGTGCTTTCTTGAGCAGGGGACATTGCGGGCGCTGCAGGATTTCAGTCCTTCACGGCATAGTGTGTTACCAATTGTTTTCTTGGTGACTATGGTCCCAGCTGCCTTGAGATCATTAACAAGATCCTCCCGTGTAGTTCTGGGCTGATTCCTCACCGTTCTCATGATCATTGCAACTCCACGAGGTGAGATCTTGCATGGAGCCCCAGGCCGAGGAAGATTGACAGTTATTTTGTGTTTCTTCCATTTGCGAATAATCGCACCAACTGTTGTCACCTTCTCAACAAGCTGCTTGGCGATGGTCTTGTAGCCCATTCCAGCCTTGTGTAGGTCTACAATCTTGTCCCTGACATCCTTGGAGAGCTCTTTGGTCTTGGCCATGGTGGAGAGTTTGGAATCTGATTGATTGATTGCTTCTGTGGACAGGTGTCTTTTATACAGGTAACAAGCTGAGATTAGGAGAACTCCCTTTAAGAGTGTGCTCCTAATCTCAGCTCGTTACCTGTATAAAAGACACCTGGGAGCCAGAAATCTTTCTGATTGAGAGGGGGTCAAATACTTATTTCCCTCATTAAAATGCAAATCAATTTATAACATTTTTGACATGCGTTTTTCTGGATTTTTTTGTTGTTATTCTGTCTCTCACTGTTCAAATAAACCTACCATTAAAATTATAGACTGATCATTTCTTTGTCAGTGGGCAAACATACAAAATCAGCAGGGGATCAAATACTTTTTTCCCTCACTGTAGATACTTTTGTACCATTTCCTCCAGCATCTTCACAAGGTCCTTTGCTGTTGTTCTGGGATTGATTTGCACTTTTCGCACTAAAGTCTCATCTCTAGGAGACAGAACGCCGTCTCCTTCCTGAGCGGTATGACGGCTGCGTGGTCCCATGGTGTTTATACTTGCGTACTATTGTTTGTACAGATGAACATGGTCCCTTCAGGCGTTTGGAAATTGCTCCCAAGGATGAACCAGACTTGTGGAGGTCTACACATTTCTTTTCTGAGGTTTTGGCTGATTTCTTTTGATTTTCCCATGATGTCAAGCAAAGAGGCACTGAGTTTGAAGGTAGGCCTTGAAATACACAGGTTCACCTCCAATTGACTCAAATGATGTCAATTAGCCTATCAGAAGCTTCTAAAGCCATGACATTATTTTCTGGAATTTTCCAAGCTGTTTAAAGGCACAGTTAACTTAGTGTATGTAAACTTCTGACCCACTGGAATTGTGATACAGTGAATTATAAGTGAAATAATCTGTCTGTAAACAATTGTTGGAAAAATTACTTGTGTCATGCACAAAGTAGATGTCCTAACCGACTTGCCAAAACTATAGTTTGTTAACAAGAAATTTGTGGAGTGGTTGAAAAACGAGTTTTAATGACTCCAACCTAAGTGTATGTAAACTTCCGACTTCAACTGTACATAAGAATTCATACTCTTGAGTCAATACATGTTAGAATCACCTTTGGCAGTGATTACAGACCCATGGGGCGGCGCACAATTGGCCCAGCGTCGTCCAGGGTAGGGGAGGGAATGGCCGGCAGGGATGTAGCTCAGTTGGTAGAGCATGGCGTTTGCAACGCCAGGGTTGTGGGTTTGATTCCCACGGGGGGCCAGTATGTAAAAAAAATGTATGCACTCACTAACTGTAAGTCGCTCTGGATAAGAGCGTCTGCTAAATGACTAAAATGTAATGTAAATGTAAATCTTTCTGGGTACATCTCTAAGAGCTTTGCACACCTGGATTGTACAATATTTGCACATCACTCTTTAAAAATGTTTTGATCATTGCTAGACAGCCATTTTCAAGTCTTACCATAGATTTTCAAGCAGATTTAAGTCAAAACTGTAATTAGACCACTCAGGAACATTCAATGTAATCTTGGTAAGCAGTCCAGTGTATATTTGGCCTTGTGTTTTAGGTTATTGTCCTGCTGAAAGTTGAATTTGTCTTCCAGTGTCTGTTGGAAAGCAGACTGAACCAGGTTTTCCTCTAGGATGTTTCCTGTCCTTAGCTCTTTTCAGTTTCTTTGTATCCTAAAAAACTCCCTAGTCCTTGCCGATGACAAGCATACCCATAACATGATGCAGCCAACACCATGCTTGAAAATATAAAGAGTGGTACTCAGTGATGTGTTGTGTTGGATTTGCCTTAAATATAATGCTTTGTATTCAGGACATAAAGTTAATTTCTTTGCCACATTTGTTTTGTAGTTTTACTTTAGTGCCTTATTGCAAACAGGAAGCATGTTTTGGAATATTTTATTCTGTACAGTCTTCCTTCTTTTCACTCTGTCATTTAGGTTAGTATTGTGCTGTAATTACAATGTTGTTGATCCTTCCTCAGTTTTCTCCTATCACAGCCATTAAACTATGTAACTGTTTTAAAGTCACCAATGGCCTCATGGTGAAATCCCTGAGTGGTTTCTTTCCTCTCCGGCAACTGAGTTAGGAAGGACGCCTGTATCTTTGTAGTGACTGGGTGTATTGATACACCATCCAAAGTGTAATTAATAACTTCACCATGCTCAAAGGGATATTCAATGTCTGCTTTTTAAATGTTTTACCCATCTACCAATAGGTGCCCTTCTATGCAAGGCATTGGAAAATGTATTTGGTATTTGTGGTTGAATCTGTGTTTGAAATTCACTGCTCGACTGAGGGACCTTACAGATAATTGTATGTGTTGGGTACAGAGATGAAGTAGTCATTCAAAAATCATTATAAACACTATTATTGCACACAGAGTGAGTCCATGCAACATATTGTGATTGAATACTTATTGACTCAAGACATTTCAGCTTTTCATTTTTTTATGAATTTCAAAAAATGTCTAAAAGCATAATTCCACTTTGACATTATGGGGTATTGTGTGTAGGCCAGTTAAACAAAATCTCAATTTAATCCATTTAAAATTCAGGCTGTAACACAATAAAATGTGGAAAAAGTCAAGGGGTGTGAATACTTTCTGAAGGCACTGTATTACTGACGGTGGCTCCCGATAGTGGCTAATATTTAACATAATACAAATTGTAAAATAAAACGGAGAAAAGCCTGGGTATATAATTAAACATTCTAAAGCGCATACATCAACTGGGCAGGTTCAGCCCTACAGAAGACTATAGCTTAGGTCTCTAAATTTCATCCACGCAAATAATGAGGGCACACAATAAAAATTCTGAATAACGGCACAGCTTTTTATAGCCATTGACTGGCTTATGACACACACATTAAACATAAATGGAGAAGTGGTGGAGGAAGTTCAGGAATTCGTCTTCCTAGGCAGCAAGGTCACTGATGATGGAGATTCAGAAACGGATGTCAACACCCGTATCATCAAAGCAATCTACAGTTTTGGCATGTTTAAAACCATATGGAAATCAAAACGACTCAACATCAAAACCAAACTCCGACTGTTCAATAGTAATGTGCGCTCAGTCTGCTTCTGTACTGCTCTGAATGATGGAAGGTAACATCCAGACTGTCTAGAAAACTAGAGACTCAAAACAAATGTTTCCGGAAGATACTGGGCATTTACTGGCCAAACACAATATCGAATGAAGAACTACACTAAAAGACAAACATCACAATAACCCAAACAAACAAAAGACGGAGATGTCATGTATGCCGAATGAATGAGTCTGCACTCCCAAAGACGGCCCTTCACTGGACAGCAGATGGGAAAAGGAAGCGTGGCCGCCCAAAAGAAAACCTGCCAAAGAACCGTGGAGAAGGAGATGAAGGACAGTGGCCTGTCATGGAAAACCATTCCCAAAAAGGCAGAAGATCGGCAGCAGTAGCGCTCTCTTGTGGAAGCCTTATGTTCTACATAGGAACTAATAAGTATTTATAGCCTACTTCACTGTTTAAAAGGGGCCACAATACATGTTGATATGATTTTCAGTTTGCTGCCATATGAATGGTTGCACATTCATCTTCAGGGATCATAAGGAAAAATCATCGAAAACAATTGCTATGTGCATTTACAATCCCCCTCTCCAAACGGACTACTCATTTACCTAACTCAGGGATGAACAACTTTGATGGGGGCAAGGGCCACAAAAAATCTGAACTCATCATGAGGAGCCGCAGTTGCTCGTGGGTCTGCGTACCCACATCCATAACTAATTTCATGCAATTCTACACATTTTGCCATAGGCTGGAGAGAAATGTTTGCAGTTTTTAATATAATATCTGAGTGAGACTGACTAACAAAATCAATGGGTGCCCCCCAGCCAGTAATTCGACCATGATAACAAGTTTCGATAGCTGGCCGCTAAACTTACTTATCAATCTAAAAAATGTTAGCTGACATGGGCTAACTGACTGACTATCATTGACTGACATAAGAGAAAAACTGCTGATGCACAACCAAATTTCAAAATTGCACCTTGTGTATTCTACTATTCTAACAGTAAGTTGAGACCCCGACTGAGTTCCTAAAATACCAGGGCCTTCAAAAGGAACCTAGCTCTTATCAATAGCGCTTATCAATTCATAAATTACAGTGCATGGAGAATGCTGTTATTTCTATCTGAGAAAAGAAAAGTAGACTTGGCACAGGCAGGTTCGCTCGACCTTATTCATGGTTTCCTTGCGTGTAAAGGTGGTGGAATTATGAGGGAATAAAGTAAAGGTCAGAATACGGCGTATCTGTAGACACACCTCCACCACACCTTCATTTCTTAGATCTCCACCCCGAAATGAATAGCGGGCGAATAGGATGCTATTCTCAGGCTTAATTTCAAGGTCAGAATAGGCATAGAGAGAAAAGTTCACATAAAGGGAATTACTTTCCAATTTCCTCTAGATGAAGCCAGAGGAGGATGAAGTTATCGCTAGATGCAGGTCTCAGGTCAGTTTTGTTTTCTATCCCACCAATGGTTAAGGATAGGATTTAGTATTGTGTGTAGATTGATGAGGGGAAAAAACTAATTAAATCAATTTTAGAATAAGGCTGTAACGTAACAAAATGTGGAAAAAGTCAAGGGGTCTGAATACTTTCCGAATGCACTGTATGAAGTGGGTTAAACAGTATGTAAACATTTTTAAAGTGACCAACGTTCAATTTGTTGTAGAAACATCTTAAGGATACACACAATACCCCATTATGACAAAGCGAAAACAGGTTTATAGAAATTTTTGCAAATGTATAAAAAAACAAAACAGAAATAGCTTATTTACATAAGTATTCAGACCCTTTGCTATGAGACTCGAAATTGAGCTCAGGTGCATCCTGTTTCCAGTGGTCCTCTGTAGCTCAGCTGGTAGAGCACGGCGCTTGTAACGCCAAGGTAGTGGGTTCGATCCCCGGGACCACCCATACACAAAAATGTATGCACGCATGACTGTAAGTCGCTTTGGATAAAAGCGTCTGCTAAATGGCATATTAGTAGGGTTAAGCTGATGCTAGATCTGTGAAATCTACCTATGACAGTAGCAGATTTCCACTCTAAACAAGAAATGTGTTGTAACTGTGTACCAGCAGTAGATCAAAAAGAAGTGCATTAATGGAATTTTGTCTCACCCCTTTTCCTGGAGGGTGAATGATAATAAAAGCTATGGTTTATAGTTATGGTATTAAGATGAATTTATAGCATTGGATTTATAGCATTCATATGTGGTATTTGTTTTGGCAGGGTTGATCGTTTTATAGTAGCATGATTCAAGCTGTCAATGTGCTCTGCTAGGTAAAATATGAAGGTGCATCGGATTTGCGTCACGCACGCACACAGAGAGAGACAAACATACCTAACACAGCTCAATTCCTGCTCATTCTGTTACCAGTTCCTCTCTGCTTTGCATGCTCTTACACCTGGACAGGTGCCAAAGGTTCACACGCAAAAATGTGCAGTGCATACTCTTCCCATACCAAACCCAATCAGAAATCACCACACTCATTTATCATCTATACGAATTCTGGTCATAGCTTACGTTTGGCTCTCTGTAACAATTCCACTTATGTCAATTACCTTGGGCTAAAGCACAAAGGAATATAAACTAATACTAGCTTACTTTCATTTTAGCAGTACAAACAACATCTGCAGGTTGCATGCGAAAGGGGGATATGGTTATATAAATGACAGACATCTCGCAAATTAACTCCAAGCTGTTATTGTTACCCTATGGAAGTAACAGGAATATTACAAGTGGATACAGGGTTCTCCAGAGGGTGGTTCAGCCGAACGCATCACTGGGGGCACACTGCCTGCCCTCCAGGACAACTACAGAACCCTGTGCAACAGGAAGGCCAAGAAGATCATCAAGGACCTCAGCCACCCGAACAACAGCCTGTTCACCCCGCTACCATCTAGAAGGCAGAGACAGTACAGGTGCATCAACCGCTTCTATCTCCAGGCCATCAGACAGTTAAATAGTCACCAATAGCCGGCCTCTGCCCAGTACCCTGCCCTGAACTTTAGTCACTGATACTAGCCGGCTACCACCCGGTACTCAACCCTGCACCTTACTGCCCTATGTACATAGTCATTGAACGTTGGTCACTTTAAAAATGTTTACATACTGTTTAACCCACTTCATACAGTGCATTCGGAAAGTATTCAGACCCCTTGACTTTTTCCACATTTTGTTACGTTACAGCCTTATTCTAAAATTGATTAAATTAGTTTTTTCCCCTCATCAATCTACACACAATACCCCATTATGACAAAGCGAAAACAGGTTTATAGACATTTTTGCAAATGTATAAAAAAACAAAACAGAAATAGCTTATTTACATAAGTATTCAGACCCTTTGCTATGAGACTCGAAATTGAGCTCAGGTGCATCCTGTTTCCATTGATCATCCTTAAGATGTTTCTACAACTTCATTGGAGTCCACCTGCGGTAAATTTAATTGATTGGACATTTGGAAAGGCACACACCTGTTTACATAAGGTCCCACAGGTGCAGTGCAGGTCAGAGTAAAAACCAAGCCATGAGGTCAAAGGAATTGTCCGTAGTGTGTCGAGGCACAGATCTGGGGAAGGGTACCCGTCATTTTTTTATTATTATAAAGGAACCTTCTCCGTGGTGCTACTCACCCTTGTGGATTCCAAATGCCGCTTCAAAGCTATTCAAGTGGGGAATTTTGGGAGAAACAGCGACGGCGGAGTCTGTGCCAACTCCCCACTTGGAAGGGGAATGGCGTCAAAAACCCTGCAGGTGCCCCAAGATGCCTTTCTGCCTGGGGGTGAAGATTTTGGAAAGATACCATACACAATGGTGGGGGACACTGCCTTCCCACTAAAGCCCGACCTGATGAGGCCATATGCCGGGCAGAACATCAGCTATGAGAAAGAAATCTTCAACTATCGTCTCTGTTGAGCTAGAATGACAGTGGAGAAGGCATTTGGGATCTTTGCGGCCAGATGGAGGATCCTCTACAAGAAAATCAACCTACTGCCAAGCAAGCTTGATACCCTTGTGGTTGCAATGTGCATCCTCCATAACTTCCTCACAAAGCCTTGTGATGTGGAGATGTGGCTACAGCAGAGTGGGGCAGGGATGAGGCATGAGAGGCATAGCCATCCAGGCCAACAGAGCAGGTCAGGAGGCAGTTTCTGTCAGGGAAAAGTTGACTAAGTATTTCACCTCTGTGGCAGGTAGAATTGACTTCCAGGACAGAATGGTTGTAGCTAGGCCTACTTAGATGCACTATGTGTGAGTGTGTGTGTGTAGTTAAAAAATAATTCTACCTGATTGTCAACATGGGACAGTATGTTCACCTTTGACAACATCTTCATTTGTTTTGTGTATTCATTCTACACTTTACAACTATTGTACCATTCCACCTTTATTTCAACAATGAACAAAAAAACAATGACATTTAAAAAATGGAAATACTAGCAATTTTCCACCTAATTTTCTCACATGACACTTGACTCTGAGGATTTCAGAAAAAAAAGCATACAGCACACATGTCATTCACATTCAGCTAGCTACTTAGTTTTATACTGGGGGAGGAACATTGGCTTGTTACACTTTACGTGAAATGTGTATGGTCTTTGCTATTCCTCTCCAGACCGCATCTTTTTTAGCTCGATCCTTGTAGAATTTTGAAGACGGGTCATATAAAAGTGTGTACTTCTCTACTTCCACGATAAATCTCTCTACATCCATCTTTCAAGCACCCACGTTGGCTGTTGTTTACAGGAAGTACGGAAGTATGTTCGTTGTGAGAACCAATGAATTGATGGGAGAGGCGGGACTTGCAGAAAGCTGCCATTGTGCGCATGTTGATTTTGTCCATCAACACCAGACTCGATCAGGACACGCAGGTTGAAATATCAAAATGAACTCTGAACCAACTATATTCACTTGGGGACAGCTAGCTTGCTGTTGCTAGCTAATTTGTCCTGGGATATAAACATTGGGTTGTTATTTTACCTGAAATGCACAAGGTCCTTTTTTTCTGGATCTTTGTAGAATTTGTACACATTTTGAGTCACACAAAATCGTGTGTTCTCTAGTCTGACAATAATATACAGATAAAAGGGAAAACCTAGTTAGTTTCTAGTAATCTCTCCTCCTTCAGTCTTCTTTTTTTTCTGTGGACTTTATATGGCAATTGGCAACCAACTTTAAGGCGCATTATCGCCACCAACTGGACTGGAGTGTGGACCTCAGTTCACCTTTCAATCACCCACGTGGGTATATGCTCCTAAAAAACAATGATGAGATGGGAGGCAGGACTTGCAGCGAGTCACACGTCTATTTTAGCGCCTGGCTACGCAGACGCTCGCGAGCAGTTTGGATGAAATGACTGAATAACATGTGTACATGTGTACAACGCGGGCGGTGTGGTCAGCATGTAATGCTGATGACACTAACCAACTGTATACAAACCCCAAGATTAGGGTTCACTCCCCACTCTCAATCCTCAGGTCTTGCCTTTCCTAATTAACGTACCATCTCCCCCTTTTGTTCCTCTCTGTGATAAAACAAAAATAATGCTCAAATATGATAGAAACTCAATATAACCTGCAGTGCTACAGAAAAACATACTTTTCACTAGTCGCAGGGATGACGTTTTGTTTGTTAGCTGATATTGAAACTGTGAGGGAAAATGTTTGTCTGAAGAGATAGCATTGAATTGTACACATCATCTCCTCTCCCTCTATCTTGGTTTGTGCAGGTGACTGTGACCTCGTCCTCAGACCAATTGGCAGTACGCCCAGAAAATTGTTCTGGGAATCAAAAGGAGTATCTCAGTTTCAAGGTCCCGGCTTTGAGAGGAGAATCCTTGTGAGGTGTTAGTCAGTCACGTGCAGGAACCAACGTTAATGATGAATAATGAATAATGTAAATCATGCTTATATGACTTGTTTGGATAGCTGTATATAAGAGAACTAACGGGACTGCCCCGGCAGAGCTCCCGACCGACGTGTACTATGGTGCATTAAGTTTGTTGGAACCTCTCCAGCTTGCTGATAATAAATAAATATTCATTTAAATTTGACTTTGAGTCCCTGGTGGTAATATCCACAACAAACCTTTGTCTTTTTTTGTTTATTTTAGTAAAACAGGGGTAGGGCGTGCAACAGAAGCTCTTGGGTATTTGGTCTGCTGGGTGTCAGAGAGGAGAGAAGACGACCACTTCTGAGGATTGTGAAGCGCCGTTCTGCCAGACACCTTGTGCCCATTGTTTGAAAGTACATCCGACGAGGGAGCACCATGATTTCTGATGGATGGAGAGCTTACTAACGTATCAGGAATGCGGAGCAGATGCACACTAAACCAAAGTGACTCATAGTAATGCATTTTTCTATGTCTCTGTCTTTTCTATGGTATTAGCAAGGTTGAAAAATTACATGTTCATCTTTGCCTCGGTCCTGACTAGTATCCCAGTCCCTGCCGCTGAAAAACATCCCCACAGCATGATGCTGCCACCACCATGCTTCACCGTAGGGATGGTGCCATGTTTCCTCCAGAAATGATGCTTGGCATTCAGGCCAAAGAGTTCAATCTTGGTTTCATCAGACCAGAGAATCTTGTTTCTCAAGGTTTGAGAGTCTTTAGGTGCCTTTTGGCAAACTCCAAGCGGGCTGTCATGTGCCTTTTACTGAGGAGTGGCTTCCATCTGGCCACTCTACCATAAATGCCTGATTGGTGGAGTGCTGCAGAGATGGTTGTCCTTCTGGAAGATTCTCCCATCTCCACAGAGGAACTCTAGAGCTCTGTCGGAGTGACCATCAGGTTCTTCGTCACCTCCCTGACCAAGGCCCTTCTCCCCCGATTGCTCAGTTTGGCCGGGCAGCCAGCTCTAGGAAGAGTCTTGGTGGTTCCAAACTTCTTCCATTTAAGAATGATGGAGGCCACTATGTTCTTGGGGACCTACAATGCTGCAGAAATGTTTTGGTACCCTTCCCCAGATCTGTGCCTCGACACAATCCTGTCTCGGAGCTCTACGGATAATTCCTTCAACCTCATGGCTTGGTTTTTGCTCTGACATGCACTGTCAACTGTGGGACCTTATATAGACAGGTGTGTGCCTTTCCAAATCATGTCCAATCAATTGAATTTACCACAGGTGGACTCCAATCAAGTTGTAGAAACATCAAGGATGATCAATGGAAACAGGATGCACCTGAGCTCAATTTCAAGTTTCATACCAAAGGGTCTGAATACTACTTGTAAATAAGGTATCTGTTTTTTATTTGTAATACATTTGCAAAAAAATCTAAAAACCTGTTTTTGCTTTGTCATTATGGGGTAGTGTGTGTAGATTGCTGAGGAAAACAAATATTTAATCCATTTTAGAATAAGGCTGTAACATAACAAAATTTGGAAAATGTCAGGAGTCTGAATACTTTCCGAAGGCACTGCAAACAAACATGGATTGGTTATGAGCAAAATCACACTTTAGAATGGGGAACCTTGATTTTAGTATTCTTAGTGGATTCTGCCCTTATCAGTCCCTTATTAAGACTGCATATACAGAGTCTATTGCATGTGTAATTTGCACCCTACTAACTATTGATAAGCTTTGATTGTGGCAAATAAGGAAGTAACTATTGAAAAACTAGTAATACATTAGTGTGAGAATAGGAAAACACTGAATAAAGACCTTATAAATGTGGTCCTCTGTAGCTCAATTGGTAGAGCATGGCGCTTGTAACGCCAGGGTAGTGGGTTCGATCCCCGGGACCACCCATACGTAAAAATGTATGCGCACATGACTGTAAGTCGCTTTGGATAAAAGCGTCTGCTAAATGGCATATTATAAATGACAGATAATACCTAATAACGACTTTATAAGCTACTTACACACACACACACACACACACACACTTATAAGCTACAAATTAGTGCATAATATGTGTACCTTAAAATAAAGTACTCCTGAAAATACATAGGCCCTTAAGTTATGTGTCCTCAAATGTTATGTAATCTAAAAATCTCACATTAGCGGGTAGAACTGATTAAATAAATCATAGAGGTCTTATAACTTATTCCATTCTACAGGTACTTTTATTTTGGCTCGTGTCTCTTTATATTCATATAGCTTAGGAGCTATGTAGCTTCTTATCTGTCATGTTTGGAGTTGTGTTGCTCTGTTATGCGTACACTTCAATAGTTTTTCTTTACAGTTGAGTTGCCCTGGTTGTGTCAGTATACAGTAACTTTAGAGCTACTGCTCCTAAAAAACAATTTCTCATTTAGAAAACAGTCTAATTGGCATCGATATGAGTCAGAAACATGTATTCTACTGTTAAAATTTACAACAAAGTGTAAATAGGATCATTTTGGTCATAAAGTCTGTCTCGTCCAAAAACTGAGTTTTGTGAGACTTGTAGTCCTGACTGCATCACAACATAAATGAAGGTGGGGTTTATTTCAATCCTGCCCACAGCTGGCAGCACGAAAGTAAACAATTCGGAATGCAGCTGCAGGTGACCTGATCGTAATGTCTGTGGTAAATAGGGACAATCAGTAAATTACACAATGTACATGGGGAAAATATGTTAAAATTCCAATAGCTCCAAATTTCAATGACTTAAAAACCTCAAACCAACAAAAAATTGTAGAAATTAATGTACAAATATTGAAAGCATTTAACGAGACAACTAAAAGATGTGCAACATGAAAATATTGTCCCATTTACCTTGTGTAATTTATTGACGGCCCCTAACTAACCACAGAGATAGGCTATCCAAAGTCAGGTCACACACCAGCCAGCTGAAGCTAATTGACTAAATAATTTGGCAAACTCTTCCCACCTGCGAACACACACACATACAAGACACCCACATCAAACCACACCCCGAAACCAACTCAAGTTTGAATTCAGTCATGGCCGCTAGCATTTCTTAAGGAATCAAATCTAAAACGAGGCCAAATCAGGAAGTGCAGTCGCCCTTTAAAACGAACTAATGACATGTTGTACCTCTATCTTGCTACCTTGCAGATGATCCAAGGAGGAGGACAGATGAGAACAACAGGCAGTAGAGCACTTAGAACAGCAGCAGCCAGGAGCAACTAGTAGAGAAGACGATGATTTAGGTGACCCAGACACAGGCACAATACAAGTTAAGCTACGTCAGTATCCCCTTGACCGTTTTGGATTGCAAAACTAAGAGACACACCAGACGACACAGAAATGGCAGCAGAAGAGTAGATGATGGAGAGAGACACCAGACAAGACACAGAGACAGCAACAGAAGAACAGGATATGATGGAGAGAGACAACAGACAAGCCACAGAGATAGCAACAGAAGAACAGGATATGATGGAGAGAGACACCAGACAAGACACAGAGACAGCAACAGAAGAACAGGATATGATGGAGAGAGACACCAGAAGAACAGAACAGACCATAACAGAAGAAGATAGGAAAGGAGACAGTAACAATCAAGACCATGAGACAGCAACAGACAAGACCGATAAAGTGACAGAAGAGATGGAGAGAGAACAGAAGTGGGTTGAGCACACATTAGACTATCACTTCAAGCTGCTCTTTTTTTATTTGCACAAATTATAACAGGTGAAATACAGACAGTGAAAAAGTAAAACACTGTCGACAAAGAAATTACTATTAAAACAATTGTTTACTTTTACAACCAGGACAGGATGAGAGAGGAGGGTAGACAAAAGAGACAGCAACAGAGAAGACTAAGAGACAGCAACAGAGAAGACTAAGAGACAGCAACAGAGAAGACTAAGAGACAGCAACAGAGAAGACTAAGAGACAGCAACAGAAGAGAGCATTTTCCAGCTATCAATAGCAAGTGCAGAAGTCCAAACTGATGTTTAAAGGCACATATCTTTCTGTAACCATGAACAAAGCCACTGTCCAATATAGGCTTGAATACGAAGGACTCTTTAGGCTACTTTTAGATTCACACTTTATTTCTTTATAAAGCTTTTCATGCATTTTCATAATTTGACCACACGCCTTACTATAGGTTATCACATTGAGGTTCAGTTAGCGAATTATCACTGATCAATGATTTGGAGGAAACTAAACTGGTCGTTCTCCCAGCATGTAGCTTTTTTCCCCCTTTGGTACTGTTAGGGCCTATACTAAAGGTTATTTACATTACAAGATTGCAATCATATAAAGACAACGTATGTAAACATCCATGTGTAAACAACAACAGCCTACTCTGTTTTTACTGTGTGCATTAAGGCCTAAGTGTTGTTTTTATTTATACTGTGCATAATTGCATTTTGTACACACATCCAGATACTCAGCTCATTTGTCTAGGGACTTTTTTAGGGATGGGAGAGAATCTCAGAATATGTATTTGTAGCCTACAGATGTGGATAGGTCGAGGTTATCGGGACAGGAGCCTATTAAGCTCAGTCTTAAATCGTTGGATAACAAAAGTAGGCTGTAATGATGAGAGTATAAAAGTGTGCTGTTTTCTTTCAATTTATTCAGGTTGTGTCATAATGAGAGGTCCAAGGCAGGTTGGATTAATATGCATACAAGGAATGACCAGGAAATCTGGTCACAATACGGACAAAGTGGGCAGATAAGAGACACATTTTATTACGCAACAAATCTCGATCAGATAGTGATTGGATCATCTCGATCGGATGATGACAACCACATGTTAATGCAAGGTGTAAGCATGGTTAATGTTTGCAGATCCTGAATGTGATGAGAGAGGAGAAAAGAGGAGCAGATTAGGAGTTTTGGGTGATTGGGAACATCCATTTTCTACATTTTTCATTTCAATAATTAACAGCAGCTCCATGTCCAATCAGAGCACTAAAACTTGTAAGGGGCTAAACCAATCAGAACTGGGAGTGGTGAGGTCATCCAATATGAGATGACTCCATTACATTACTGTAAAGCAAGATCTAGCCTGAGGTACCATAAGGTGTATGAGTGTTTGTTGAAATGGTTTTCGGCTTGGGTAAAATTTTCCATGAGTCAGGATGACAATGGTGACTAACCCTGTAATGATGTGTTGGATTCTGCTCACAGGTACAGTATGCAGGTGAGCTAATGATGATCCACATCTTAGAGGAAGATTTCCAGGATACAAATTATGTGAGTGACTCAATTAGGGTCATAGATGGAAACAGTGTGTTTGAGGCACAGGTAATTGCTGGGTCTACTCTAGTCACCCCCCGCTGCATATTCTTTATGAAATATTGACTCCTGGAAGACTTGCTGAGTCCTCCACATCAGTAAAGTACTCAGAAAGCCCTGAGTCCAAATAAATGAGAGTTTTGAATAGTGACTCACTGTAAGTATAATAAAAACAATATGCATGAATCTCAAGCCACTTCCTCTCAAATGAAAGCAAGAATTCCTATAGAGGAAGTTTGATAAATATCTCTTTTTTAATTATCCTATTTTTAGGGCCATGTCTACCAATGTCTGCTGTGCATATGTGCCCCAGAGAAGAGAGAACAATTAAATGAGGCAAGTGGGCAAATAGAAACGCAATGGATCTCCTTGTCTACTGTGAGTTTCACCTCATTGCTGCTCTTAATGACTAACAGTCAATAATAATCATAAATGTATTACATTTGTAAAGTGCTTTTCATTATAAAATAATAATCTCAAAGTGCATAGAATAAGATAGAAAATAGAAAAATACAAAACAAATCTATAACCATATCATAACAGCAACAGTCAGGTGTCTAGGAAGGGTAGGCCAGCCGATATGTCACAGTTCCCTTTTAGCAGATTAAGGGACAAATACTTTCTCTACAGAAACAACAACTGCCAGATTTCCTGTTTATGTCCTATTTGTGGACAATCGTCATGCTCTATGCTAGGGGTCCCCAATTACATTTAGTCGTGGGGCCGATTTGTCCATCAGTGAATGGTTGGGGGGCTGGAACATACTTATAAATAATTTGTACACTGCAAATTGAGTGCAATAATCTCAAACAGATATAGTATCTGACAAAAACAGAATCATTTCAAACCTTGATTACATTGGGATATGATCACATATGCCTCTCTATTTATGCGTGGGAATACTTGGAAATAGATTTTCTAAATTGAAATCACTTTGAGCTGATTTCCTGGTGAATTTACAGTCTATTTCCAACAACAAAAATACATTTAATCAGAAGACTTGGGGGGGGGGGCAAATAAAATCACTAATTTGGCCCGCAGGTCGCCTATTGGGGAACCATTCTCTACGCAGTAGCTCTGAAGAGGCATGCATTCTAGTCTATTAATAGGAAAACTGAAATCAGTCTTTTTAGTCAAGGTAAAATGTGTATTTGTTTATTTGGATCCCCATGAGTTTTTGCAGAAGCAGCAGCCACTTTACCTGGGGTCCACAAAAAACACAAAACATGACAAGTAACAAAACACTGATACACAAGGAAAGTCACAAATGTAAAATACAACGATATACAAACAATGCAACAAAAAAATTATACAAACGATACAACTAAAAAATAGTGTGTGTTTGTGTGTGTACCCATCACAGTCCCTGCGGTCAATTAGTTGTTTGTTAAACTGTTTAAGGTAATTTAGCTGTTTCCTTGAGTAATTGGAGATGGAAGGGAGTTCCATGTGAATTCATTTTGGACTTGGGGACTCTGAAGAGACCTCTGGTGGCATGTCTTGTGGGGTATGTATGGGTGTCTGAGCTGAATGTTATTTGATTATGCAGACAATCTGGAATTTTTGTCACAGTAATATTTCTCATAAAAACTAGAAGAGAAGCAATTAATCTCTCGTCAACCCTCAACCAGGAAACTGCCATGCATGTTGTTGATGTTAGTTCTGTATGTGCAGTTAAGGGCAAGGCGTGCTGCTCTGTTTTGAGCCAGCTGCAGCTTTGCTAGGTCTTTCTTTGCTGCACTTTACCATATTACCGGACTGTAATAAAGATGGGACAAGACCAGAGCATGAACAACTAGTTCAGTTAATGTGTCAAAAACGCAGAACATCTTTTTATAAAACAGACATACCCCATCTTCACAACAACTTTGTCAATATGACTTGACCATGATAATTGACCATCCAATGTTATACCTAGGAGTTTAGCTTCCTCAACTTGCTCAATGGTCACACCCTTTATGTACAACTCCAGTTGAAGTTTAGGTCTTAGAGAATGTTTTGAACCTAATAGAATGCTTTTAGTTTTAGATGTATTTAAGACCAGTTTATTATTAATCACCCATTCTGATACTGAGTGTAACAATTTCAGTGAGCTCACTGGCTTTGGGTGCTGACATGAAGAGTGTGGAATCATCCGCATACATACAGTGCATAGGAAATTATTCAGAACTCTTGACTTTTTCCACATTTTGTTACATTACAGCCTTATTCTAAAATGGATTTAAAAAATAAAAAATAACATAAATCTACACACAATACCCAATAATGACAAAGCAAAAACAGGTTATAATTATTTTCAAATGTATTCAAAATAAAAAACAGAAATATCACATTTACATAAGTATTCAGACCCTGTACCTTTGGCAGCGATTACAGCCTCAAGTCTTACATTGACATTTTAGTAGACGCTCTTATCCAGAGCGACTTACAGGAGCAATTAGGGTTAAGTGCCTTGCTCAAGGGCACATCGACAGATTATTCACCTAGTCTGCTCGGGGATTAGAACCAGCGACCTTTCGGTTACAGGCACAACGCTCTTAACCACTAAGCTACCTGCCGCCCCTCTTCTTGGGTATGACGCTACAAGCTTGGCACACCTGTATTTGGGGAGTTTCTCCCATTCTTCTCTGCAGATCCTCTCAAGCTCGGTCAGGATGGATGGGGAGCGAAGCTGCACAGCTATTTTCAGGTCTCTCCAGAGATGTTCGATCGGGTTCAAGTACGGGCTTTGGCTGGGCCACTCAAGGACATTCAAGCCACTCCTGCGCTGTCTTGGCTGTGTGCTTAGGGTCGTTGTCCTGTTGGAAGGTGAACCTTTGTCCCAGTCTGAGGTCCTGAGCACCCTGGAGTAGGTTTTCATCAAGGATCTCTGTACTTTGCTCCGTTCATCTTTCCTTCAATCCTGACTAGTGTCCCAGTCCCTGCCGCTGAAAAACATCCCCACAGCATGGTGGTGCCAGGTTTCCTCCAGACGTGACACTTGGCATTCAGGCCAAAGAGTTCAATCTTGGTTTCATCAGACCAGAGAATCTTGTTTCTCATTGTCCGAGAGTCCTTTAGGTGCCTTTTGGAAAACTCCAAGCGGGCTGTCATGTGCCTTTTACTGAGGAGTGGCTTCCGTCTGGCCACTCTACCATAAAGGCCTGATTGGTGGAGTGGTGCAGAGATGGTTGTCCTTCTGGAAGGTTCTCCCATCTCCACAGAGGAACTCTAGAGCTCTGTCAGAGTGACCATCGGGTCCTTGGTCACCTCCCTGACCAAGGCCCTTCTCCCCAGATTGCTCACTTTGGCCGGTGCGGCCAGCTCTGGGAAGAGTCTTTGTGGTTCCAAACTTCTTCCATTTAAGAATGATGGAGGCCACTGTGTTCTTGGGGAACTTCAATGCTTCAGAAATGTTTTGGTACCTTTCCCCAGATCTGTGCCTCGACACAATCCTGTCTTGGAGGTCTACGGACAATTCATTTGACCTCATGACTTTTTTTGCTCTAACATACACTGTCAACTGTGGAACCTTATAGAGCCAGGTGTGTGCCTTTCCAAATCATGTCCAATCAATTGAATTTACCACAGGTGGACTCCAATCAAGTTGTAGAAACATCTCAAGGATGATCAATGGAAACAGGATACACCTGAGCTCAATTTCGAGTCTTGGTCTGAATACTTACAGTACCAGTCAAAAGTTTGGACACACCTACTCATTCAAAGGTTTTTCTTTATTTTTACTATTTTCTACATTGTAGAATAATAGTGAAGACATCAAAACTATGAAATAACACATGGAATCATGCAGTAACCAAATAAGTGTTAAACAAATCAAAATATATTTTATATGATGACAGCTTTGCACACTCCTGGCATTCTTTCAACCAGCTTCATGAGGAATGCTTTTCCAACAGTCTTGAAGGAGTTCCCACATATGCGGAGCACTTGTTGGCTGCTTTTCCTTCACTCTGCGGTCCGACTCATCCCAAACCATCTCAATTGGTTTGAGGTCAGGTAATTGTGGAGGCCAGGTCATCTGATGCAGCACTCCATCACTCTACTTGGTCAAATAGCCCTTACACAGCCTGGAGGTGTGTTTTGGGTCATTGTCCTGTTGAAAAACAAATGATAGTCCCACTAAGCGCAAACCAGATGGGATGGTGTATCGTTGCAGAATGCTGTGGTAGCCATGCTGGTTAAGTGTGCCTTGAATTCTAAATAAATGACAGACAGTGTCACCAGCAAAGCACCCCCACACCATCACACCTCCTCGTTCATGCTTCACGGTGGGAAACATACCCGCGGAGATCATCCGTTCACCTACTCTGCATCTCACAAAGACACGGCGGTTGGAACCAAAAATCTCAAATTTGGACTCATCAGACCAAAGGACAGATTTCCACCGGTCTAATGTCCATTGCTCGTGTTTCTTGGCCCAAGGAAGTCTCTTCTTCTTATTGGTGTCCTTTAGTAGTGGTTTCTTTGCAGCAATTTGACCATGAGGGCCTGATTCACGCAGTCTCCTCTGAACAGTTGATGTTGAGATATGTCTGTTACTTGAACTCTGTGAAGCATTTATTTGGGCTGCAATCTGAGGTTCAGTTAACTCTAATGAACGTATCCTCTGCAGCAGAGGTAGCTCTGGGTCTTCCTTTCCTGTGGCGGTCCTCATGAGAGTCAGTTTCATCATTGCGCTTGATGGTTTTTGCGACTGCACTGTGGTCCTCTGTAGCTCAATTGGTAGAGCATGGCGCTTGTAACGCCAGGGTATTGGGTTCGATCCCTGGGACCACCCATACATAAAAATGTATGCACACATGACTGTAAGTCGCTTTGGATAAAAGCGTCTGCTAAATTGCATATTATTATTATAATAAACTTTCAAAGTTCTTGACATTTTCCGGATTGACTGACCTTCATGTCTTAAAGTAATGATGAACTGTCGTTTCTCTTTGCTTATTTCAGCTGTTCTTGCCATAATATGGACTTGGTCTTTTACCAAATACGGCTATCTTCTGTATACCTCCCCCCACCTTGTCACAATACAACTGATTGGCTGAAACTCATTAAGAAGGAAAGAAATTCCACAAATTAACTTTTAAGAAGGCACACCTGTTAATTGAAATGCATTCCCGGTGACTACCTCATGAAGCTGGTTGAGAGAATGCCAAGAGTGTGCAAAGCTGTCGTCAAGGCAAAGATTTGTTTAACACGTTTTTGGTTACTACATTATTTCATATGTGTTATTTCATAGTTTTTATGTTTTCACTATTATTCTACAATGTAGAAAATAGTAAAAATAACCTGGAATGAGTAGGTGTGTCCAAACTTTTGACTGGTACTGTATGTACATTTGGTATGTTTGTTATTTGTAATACATTTGCTAAAAATTTATAAAAACCTGTTTTCGCTTTGTCATTATGGGGTATTGTGTGTATTTTATTTAATCCATTTTAGAATAAGGCTGTAACGTAACAAAATGTGTAAAAAGGAAGGGGGTCGGAATACTTTCCGAATATACTGAAGTCACTCTAGCTTCATGTAAGACCAGTGGAAAATCATTTGTAAAAATAGAGAAGAGTAACGGCCCAAGGCAACTTCCCTGAGATACACTGCACTGTACATATCTGATTTTAGAGAAGCTTCCATTGAAGAACCCACTCTGGGTTTCTATTGGATGTGATTGCATGTGATGTAAAGCCATAGCCAGTTAGTTTTTTCAATAACAACTTATGATCAATAACAAAGGCTGCACTGAAATCTAACAATACAGCTCCAACTATCATTGTATTATCCATTTATTTTAACCAATCATCAGTCATCTGAGTCAGTGCAGTAAGGGTTGAGTGCCCTTTTCTATATGCATGCTGAAAGTCAGTAGTTAACTTGTTCTCTGAAAAATAGCATTATATTTGGACAAACACAATCCTCTCCATCAATTTACTAATAACAGGCAGCAGACTGATTAGGTGGCTGTTAGAGACAGAAAAGGGTGCTTTACTTTTTTGGGGTATTGGAATTACTTTATCTTCCTTCCATGTCCGTGGATACACACACTCTTTTAGGCTTTGGTTAAAGATATAGCAAATAGGGGTGGCAATACAGTCTGCTACCATTCTTAATAGTTTCCCATCAAGGTTGGTCTATACCTGGTGGTTGATCATTATTTATGGGTAACAATCGTTTTTCCACTTCTCCCACACTAACTTGACCAAATTAAAATCCTTCTCTTTCATTCAAATATGATGGTTCACTATTCAATGTTGTCATTTCACGTCTGAGTTTTTCCACTTTACTAGTGAAATAGTCATTGAAATGATTGGCCATATCGAAAGGTTTTGTTATAAATTACAATGAATAATGAAGATGAATTGGGTATTTTGCCAAAGATATCATTTAAGATACTCCAAAGTATTTTTCCATTGTGTTTTATGTCATTTATCTTTGTTTGGTAATATAATTAATTATTCTTTTTGTAAAAAAAATGTTTTACAGTATGTCAACCAATCAGCTGAGCAGCGTGACTGGTTTGCAACCTCCTTTGCATCATTTATTTGAATCATACAATTTTTCAATTCATCATCAATCCAGTGGGCTCTAACAGTTCTCACAGTTAGTTTCTTAATAATAATATGCCATTTAGCAGACGCTTTTATCCAAAGCCACTTACAGTCATGTGTGCATACATTTTTACATATGGGTGGTCCCGGGGATCGAACCCACTACCCTGGCGTTACAAGTGCCATGCTCTAGCAATTGAGCTACAGAGCACCACAAACATTTACATTTTAAGTCATTTAGCAGACGCTCTTATCCAGAGCGACTTACAGTTAGTGAGTGCATACATTATTTCCCCCTTTTTTTTTTTTCATACTGGTCCCCGGTGGGAATCAAACCCACAACCCTGGCATTGCAAGCACCATGCTCTACCAACTGAGCTACACGTTTAGCAGGTGCGTGCTTGTCAACAATTGTCATGAATCATTTTACAAATACTTAGAATGCTGCATCTGGATTCACTTCCGAATACACATCAGACCATCATACATTTTTTACATCTTCAACAAAAGAATCCTGAGAAAACATTTTGTATGATCTCTTATAAATTACTTTAGGCCCAACCTTTGGCACTTTGGCTTTCCTTGTTATTGCCAGAATGTTATGGTCACTACAGCCAATGGAAACTGATATTGGAGCAAAGCTATGCAGCATTAGTGAAGATATGATCAATACACGGGGGGCCAGTATGGAAAAAAAAAATTATAATTAAAAAATGATAATGTATGCACTCACTAATTGTAAGTCGCTCTGGATAAGAGCGTCTGTTAAATGACTAAAAATGTCAAATGTAAATGTAAGTAGATGTCACAGATCCAACACTATTGGTATGCACTCTAGTTGGTTAAGTGATAACCTGGGTCATTTTACAGGCATTAGTCACAGTTAGAAGCTTCCTCTTGAGAGGACAGCTAATTGCTAACCAGTTAGTGTTCAGGTCACCCAGAAAATAGACCTCTCTGTTAACATCACACATATTATCCAAAGACTGACTGTTAGCACTTGGTGTCCTATAGCAACACCCCAAAATAAGAGGCTTTAGATGAGGCAGGTGAACTTGCAACCACAACACTTCAACAACATTTGACATGAGATCCTCTCTAAGCTTTTTTTTCACACAGCTAAACCAAATACCAGGAAGTTGTAAATCATTTGATGAAAGGGACAGACAAAATGGCACCAGTGTTCTTTACCTGCCTAGATGGCTGGTCATGTTTTTTTAAAACTCTGTCCCAAACACTAAGGCAACAAAAACAAAACAAGCACTCCCAGCTCTCTCCCATTACAAAGGGCTCTATTCAATCTGTAAAGATTCCATGATAGAAATGTAAAGGTAATACAGTGTTGACCGTGAATGCAATCTCTGCTAAAGTGGGAACATTGCCTCTAAATTTCAATCATGCTGTAAAGCTAAACTTATGCTATGCGGATTGAATAGAGCCCTTAAAGCTTACTACAAGCTCTACGCAGACACAAGATTCGGAGTGTTGCAATGTCGTTTTTTGACACAAAAGGGGCGGCTCCTTGTAATACGCTCCGGCATTCAACATACTTTTTTACTACCTGAAAATGGAGACACGCCTTATCCTTATTCCTTCCGCAGCCATGGGGACAGTGTTGTCTCTTGGTTCCTTGATCTGATCTGTAGGCTACATAGGCTATTCATCAAAGTAGTATATTTTGCATTTATAACCAAATACAATCTCAGTGACTGTTCAAACAGTAAACTAAACAACAACAATCCAACCCCAAAATAATTTTGTTTAGAAGTAATAACTAATGATTAAAGGCTATTGAGAAATGGTAGAACCTGCTGTTGCCAACTAGCTAGCCATGGGCTTTCTTTCTCCGTGACCAAAACATTGACTTTTTTAAAGAGAAGGTTACAGACGAACAAATATCATACCCCAAGACATGCTAACCTCTCACCATTACAATAACAGGGGAGGTTAGCATTTTTTGGGGGGGGGTATGATATTTATGCCTCTAACTTTCTAATTTATCATTATTCACGATTCATTCAGGATTATCCGTAATCATGGTAGCATCCACATTAATGTAGAAGTGTTTTGAAACATATTTTCTATTTTTATTTACAATAAAAGTGACTCCATAATGACACAATACATTATTTACCATTCATTTTTATTGGGCACAAAATAATCTGAAACACAACCAAAACAAACAGCAAATGCATCCAACAAGTTTGTAGAGTCACAAGCTTGATGTAATCATTGCGTGCTAGGAATATGTGAACAAATACTAAACTTTTGACTACTTTAATACACATAAGTGAATTTGTCCCAATACTTTTGGTCCCCTAAAATGGGGGGACTATGTACAAAAGGTGCTGTAATTTTTAAATGGTTCACCCGATATGGATGAAAAGCCCCTCAAATTAAAGCTAAAGGTCTGCACTTTAACAGCATAGTCATTGTATCATTTCAAATCGAAAGTGCTGGTGTAGAGACAAAAAATTTATCACTGGTCCAATACCTTTGGAGCCCACTACATATCTGCAAAAATGTCAGATAGAAACTTATAGTCCCAAAGTCTTGATTTGTAGTTGAACAAGTCATTGAATGTATCCATTTTTTTTTTTACTTGACTTGAGACTTGAAAAAAACTTGACTCGACTCGACTTACTCTTAGAATGCATGACTTGGACTTGACTCAAGACTCGACCCGTTCTACTTGGGACTCGACTTGAGACTCGGACCATGTGACTTGAGACATGCTTGTGAGTCGAATAATCCCTCTCTCCCTCCTTTCCTCCTCTCTCCCTCTATATTCTCTAATCCCCCTCTCTCCATCTCTCTCTTCTCCCTCCCTCCCTCTATTTGCCTCACTCTCTCTCTCCCTCCTCTTTATCCCCCTTCTCTTCCCTCTCCCTCCCCCTTGTTTACCCCTCCCGCTATCTCTCTCTCTCTTCTATTGATTATTTCTCTCCCTCTCTCTCTTCTATTGATTATTTAGCTCTCTCTCTCTCTCTTCTATTGATTATCTCTCTCTTTCTCACCTCCACAGACTCAATACTTAGAACTCAATACATTGCTTTCAATGATCCCTTATTGATGTGAAGTCCAAATCCCTATCTCCATCCATGGCTAATTTAGGAAAGGGACGATTTTAGATTTTAGCTAGCTAGCTAGCTAGCCACCGGAGGACAACGACACAACAAGATGCAACAATTCAAGTTCTGTCAATGACGTTTGACTTTTAATGTGATGTGATTGATGTGAAGCCAAATCCAAACTGGCTTCCCTTGACACTTTTATTTGGTGCGCCAGGACCATTCACAGCTAAACTCACTCAGTTTAGCTCAACGCTGATTGGCTCTTTTTTAAAATTATGTTTTTATCAAGGGAGGCCAAATGCTCGCTGACTTCCCTTGCATTCAATGCTACAGGCTGCAACAATGTCATACTCTTTTTGACCAGACAGCATGGATGCGCTACACATACAGAGACAGAGGGGCGCTGTTTCGTTCGTTTGGATACTTTCTCCGGTGAGATACATTCAGCTTCTTGCGAATTTAAGAACATTTATGAAACACAGAGACAAAAGATTTAAAAAGAACGTGACGCTTGGCTTCTCTTGGCATCCATGAATACACACCACTGTGCAACACCTTGCCAGGGACTGGAAGCACTGCCGGAAAATGTTCAAAACACTTTTATGGTGTTTCAATTCCTGTCTAGTGCAGAATTAGATAACTTCTTCTGGAGTATTTTAATGTTTAACATTGATATATATACTAAACAAAAATATGAACTCAACATGCAACAATTTCGAAGAGTTACAGTTCATATAAGGAAATCAGTCAATTGAAATGAATTCATTTGGCCCTAATCTATGGATTTCACATGACTGGGAATACAGATATGCATCTGTTGGTCACAGATACACGAAATATACACACAAACGTATGTTGACACCCCTTCAAATTAGTGGATTCGGCTATTTCAGCCACACCCGTTGCTGACAGGTGTATAAAATCAAGCACACAGCTATGCAATCTCCATAGACAAACATTGACAGTAGAATGGCCTTACTGAAGAGCTCAGTGACTTTCAATGTGGCACCGTCATAGGATGCCACCTTTTCAACAAGTCAGTTGGTCAAATTTCTGCCTTGCTAGAGCTGCCCCAGTCAACTATAAGTGCTGATATTGTGAAGTGGAAACATCTAGGAGCAACGGCCGCGAGGTGGTAGAGCACACAAGCTCACAGAATGGGACCGGCGAGTGCTGAAGCGCGTAGCGCGTAAAAATAATCTGTCCTCGGTTGCAACACTCACTACAGAGTTCCAAACTGCCTCTGGAAGCAACGTCAGCACAATAACTGTTCGTCAGGAACTTCATGAAATGGGTTTCCATGGCCGAGCAGCCACACACAAGCCTAAGATCGCCATGCGCAATGCCAAGCGTTGGCTGGAGTGGTGTATGTGTTGATAATGGCACCGGAGAGGATGGCTGGCGTTTTACGGGCTCCTAACCAATTGTGCTATTTTGTGTGTTTTTTCACATTGTTTGTAACTCATTTTGTACATAATGGTTCTGCTACCGTCTCTTATGACCGAAAAGAGCTTCTGGATATCAGAACAGCGATTACTGACCTCGAACTGAATGAAGATTTTTTCTTGAATGAGTCTTACGCGAATGACATACTGTTTCTCCCGACACCAGGCCCAATTCCCCGTCATTCGCATGAAGAAAAGACAGAGATACAGGGGGTGCAGATCCGGGTGCCTTGTGAGAATTCATCGGCGAGTGGGTAACCCGCCTCTACCATCCGTTCTATTGGCCAACGTGCAATCACCGGAGAATAAACTGGATGAGTTCCATTCGAGACTATCCTACCAACGGGACATTAAAAACTGTAATATCTTATGTTTCACCGAGTCGTGGCTGAACGACGACATGGAGAATATACAGTTGGCTGAGTTTTTCGTGCATCGGCAGGACAGAACAGCTACGTCCGGTAAGACGAAGGGTGGTGGTGTGTGTCTATTTGTCAATAACAGCTGGTGCGCAATGTCTAATATTAAGGAAGTCTCAAGGTAGAGTACCTCAAGATAAGCTGTAGACCACACTATCTACCAAGAGAGTTTTCATCTATATTTTTTGTAGCAGTCTATTTACCACCACAAACCGATGCTGGCACTAAGACCGCACTCAACAAGCTGTATAAGGCCATAAGCAAACAAGAAAATGGTCATCCAAAAGCGGCGCTCCTAGTGGTCAGGGACTTTAATGCAGGCTAACTTAAATCAGTTTTTACTTAATTTCTACCAGCATGTCACATGTGCAACCAGAGGGAAAAAAAATTGACCACCTTTACTCCACACACAGAGATGCATACAAAGCTCTCCCTCGCCCTCCATTTGGCAAATCTGACCAAAATTCTATCCTCCTGATTCCTGCTTACAAGCAAAACCTAAAGCAGGAAGTACCAGTGACTCGCTCAATATGGAAGTGGTCAGATGACGCAGATGCTACGCTACAGGACGGTTTTGTCTAACAGTTTTGATCCGTTCATCATGATCCATTACACCTCATGGCACAAAAAGTTGCTTGATACTAATATGCATAGAACATTGTGTAAAATAAGAATAAAATCTAACAATGTTGAATTACCCACAATCCTCTAAAAACTGAGCCACATGGCAAGATAGGAAGTGCAAGGAGAGTAAAACCAAAGTACCAATGCGTTCAATCACTCAAATGTTCTTGATCTTTGGATATCCTCATAATTTTTTAAAAATAAAAACGACTTGCATTGAATTTGTATTAAGTATGTTTTTTTTTTTTCTTCAATTTCAATTCACCCCAGCATAAAAAAAATTACAGTGTGTCTGTGTGTTGACTGTGTAAAATTACAATTAAATGTACCATCTTACTGCCCCAGAAGTCGGGGGTTCAATTCCCGCTTCTGCCTGTACCACTTTCACTACTTCTCTGTCTCCTCCCTTTTCTAATCTGTCTAAATAAAGCATTCAAAAAATGAAGGTGGAATTCCACAAAAAATATTCTCCACAGGCCCTTATCAATCAATCAATATATAAACTATAAATGATTAGCATTTCGTAATCATTTGAATATATGAGAGATACAGTCTGCAAAAAATAATTGTGGGTGTTTTAATTCTGCCTTTTACATGCACTGTACCCCCAAAAAGTGTTTTGACAACACTTTCTTAAAAACACCAATATTCAGATTTAATAACAACTTTAGGTGTTTCAGAGTACTTCTATTCTATTTTAAAACACGTTCTGTGTATCATAACACTTACATTGGGTTTACATTCAATCAGCCTCCAAACACCAGATCTCAGGTTAGGTGCACTACTTTTCATGGTTTCATTACACAAATCATGGAGTCTTTCTATTTTTATGGTGTAGTATTTTCCCAGGGTGGGACACACAGTGCAGTGAATGCACCCAGTATGCATACATCTGTAAATAGAACCTGTTATTTTTTCTGTCCATGATGATTACATCACTCTCAGAGGCGCAGTCACACGATGTAGAGATTCACACAAACAAGCTGTTAGGTAATGTAGCGATTTTAGTGAAAAGGGGGTTAAATGCTTTTCAAAACAAAAGTTTTATTCAAATGTGTGCGGATCTGTAAAGCAGAGGTAAGATCCCATGCCTGTCCTATAAAAGTGAACCCTATACTGTATTTTGTTGTTGGTGGCCTCTGGTCATGGGTACTAAAATGTAATGAAACGCTCTCACAGTCATAAAAATAACAGTAAAATGGGGTGGAAATTCACAGATGAATGTAGGATATTGACATCAATTAGCAACGAACTAACAAATGAAAACAGTGGTCTGTCACCAAGTCCTGTTCGAAAGTGTTAAATTCAGCACACTCCTCCGAAAGTGAGGAAGGAATGGTCGGAGCTTACGCATCACAATGTGAAAGCTGTCAATGCCACTTTCAGCAAGCCAGTAATTAATGAATGCCTTAGTCAGACTTCCAACCCCGTTGGGAGGAGGATCTCTGAGTCTCAGTGAAAAAGCTAGATCCAAAAAGATTACAGATGATAAAACTCAATATAACAGCACAAACTAAGTTTTAGAGAAATGCCTTTGACAGGATTACGGTCAGCTGTGATCCAAACACAATGTGACATGGGAGAGTGAACAAAGTTTAGCACATGAAAAGCTCAGCTTGTAAGGGAAAGTATTGGAAGTGAATGGAATATTCTGCATAGCCTCTTTACAGTCAGGTGTTCCTGTCTTGTGTTGTGGTAACCAGCCACTGTTTGTACTGCTGCACAGTTATTTCTCCACACATTTCCATGAACGCACATCACAGGGAAGGAAGAAGATTCACTGACTCCTAATAGGTTCTAAACAATTTCCTCCATTAATCAGAGGGTTTGGTTTAGATGTTTTGGCTCTTATAACACTATTGTACTATGTATTTGTAAAGCAGGTCCCATACAGAAGTTATAGAACAGCCAACAGGCATCAATGTTGAAGTGACATATTAGTCAGACCTTCAGAATTTAGGACAATTTGGCCAGTAGGCAAGTGTCCTAGGAAGACGAGGGACAGGTAGGATACCCAGTGACCCAGCTGGCCATCTCAAAAACTGCTCAACTCTATGTCTATACAATTACAAAGCAATTACTAAACTAATTATTATTGTTTTTATGATGATAAAACAAATGTTCTTACTGTTGTAATGACAGTGTTATTACACAGGCATATGAGCAATTTAAGTCTTAACACTGTTCCTGTGCAGTACTTGCTGAACTAGTCACACCACTTGAAAAATATTTAAAGGTGAAAGCACTGCTTACATTCTGTCATCATAAAGATTAAGCCACAACTTTGCTTTATTTTATTTTATTTTATTTAAGCCTTATTTAACCAGGTTAAAGCTCAGACACACCGGTAGGATTGTCAAATGTTTTCCCACTGACATTACTTAGCACCTCTAAACAGTGTCGGCAGTCAATCTCTTTTGTGTTCACACAGCAAAGACCTTGAAGTCGTCAGCCACTCAGCCTTGTTAAAATAATCCAAACCAGAAGGTGGCAGTAGCGTTGTTTGGCAATGCATGTCCATGTGTGTTGCTTAGTTTATGGTCTAGATTCCAATGTTAACTAGCTGGCTGAACTAATGTTGTTATTTTGTAGAAAGCCCTTGTTGATACTAGCCAGATGGCCACAACTAGATAAGTGTCTAGCAAGATGACAAAGAAACAATTTAAATCACTCTCCATAATCCCATACTGCCAGTGCCAGCCCATAGCCAAATGTTTAGCTAGCTAGCTAACGCTAGCATATTCACTAACTAGTACAACATTGTATCAGTACCAATGGTATCTAAAGATGAGCACGTCCCTGCTTGGCTTCCAGCATGCCTGGAAATGACCCAGAGGATCTTTGACCAGTTTGATAGAAGTTTGGGGGAGACCATCGATAGGATCTTGGACCGGTCGAATTTTGATTTAATTTTTTTAGCAAAATCTGTTAAATCAAAAACATTCTATTGAGGCCTGTCTGTGCCTCTGCAACAACTACTCATCTATTTGTCCTTTGAACTCCTCTAGGGACACCAGGTCCTGGAGTTTTAGTTTGGCTTGGAGGGAATTCCAAGACCAGGGGGCTGAGTAATGAAAATACTTTTTTCCATGCGCTGTTCTAATATTCGGGACTGTTAGCATAAAACAGGATTAGGATCTGAGCCTGTATGTGTTTATGTCGTGCTAGAAAAGAGGATAGATACAATGGGAGTTTTCCTAAAATTGCCTTAGAAATAAAAAATGTACCAGTGTTTGAGTCTGTGTGTCGCTAGCAATGTCCACCTGACAGCACTGTAGAAATCACAGCGGTGAGTTAGACGTCTTTGGTTAGTGACAAAAAAAAGGGCTGCATGATATACAGAGTCAAGAGCCTTCAGTGTAGAGCTTAAGGCTTGCACATAAATAGTATCACCATAGTCTAACACAAAGAAAAATACAATGAATCAACTCCTTTCTGGCAGCAAAGGAAAAACAAGCTACAGTATCTGCCGGTAATAAAACTCAACATGCAGCTTGAGTGTCCTGACAAGATTCTCTACATGGTTGGTAAAGCTCTACTTCTCATCAACCTAAACTCCCAGATATTTGTATGCTTTGACTTGCTCTATGGAATGATCTCTAAGGTAGTAATGACATGGTTTTTAGTGTTTCATTTTGGAAAATACCATGCATTGGCATAGGACAGAAAAAAAGCTCTGAAGTCGACACTTGTGTGCTGCTTGTTTACAGCACAGCTACCTCCATGAGGGATGAACTATGAAAAGATATCCTGTCCTAGGTCTAACAAGAATTACTGCTGGTTAGTCTTCAGATTACATGCATTTGTTTTCATTTGTTTTTCATAATGAGCATACAGTCATTTAGCTGTGACAAAGGCCCCAGACATGGAGAAGAAGTCAACATTCAGGGACAATTGTTACATTAAAAATGTTTATCACAATCTAAACTGCAATTAGGAATATTACAGTTTGACTTGTTATACTTTTATGTGATATGCTGTCAGAGGCAATGAAATCTCGTCGCCAGCCCAAATTAAACTCATGCTCTGTCAAACTCAGTTCCCTATACAATGCAGAAATTCAGTATACACACACACACCGGTATCTTAATAAGAGTGAAATATTTCACTACATACAGTACAACAAATGATGTGTAATCATTGAAAGTGAAGAAAGAAAATACTGAATAGGCTATGATAGGACCCCATATACATAACAGTTTCCTTTACAGCTGTAATAAATGGATTCAGATCATATTTCTGTGGGACTGAACAAATAACTGTAGAGGTTGTGCGAGTTCTCCTTCTAGTAAAACTGTCTGACTTCCTTAAACTGTCCATGGCAGGCTGAAGAAAGTATCATGTTGATGAAGATGTCAGATTAGAGTTTGATGAGTTCTTAGAAAAGGACAAAAGAAAGTTATAACGTTATACATTCCATGTCATATTTCAGAGCATGAGAGATCCTTCTCTACACGTCCTGCTCAGCTTTTCCTTGAGCGCGTTGTCCCCTCCCTCTCTGTAGGTGTTCGTGAGAAGACGTTGCAACAGAAAGTTGTCAGGACAGAGCTGCCACACGTGATACCATTCTGTAACAATAACACTATGGCAGCTCCTCTTACCTCTGTAAACCATCATGTCTGACAGACAGAGAAACATGCAGCCAAGAGGCACACATTCAAACACAACAACATATCACAGTATTCTATGACATAGTGAACAGAGCATACAGACATTATAATTTGACACATTTACTTTAGCTTTTTCCCTAATGCTATTTCCCCCCCACTAAAATATGCAACACAAAAAATGCTTCATTTTGAATCACTTTATATGTTGATACATAAAGAGACGTAACATCAAATCAAATTGTATTTGTCACATGCGCCGAATACAACAGGTGTAGACCTTACAATGAAATGCTTACTTACAAGCCCTTAACCAACAATGCAGTTTTAAGAAAAATAAGTGTTAAGTAAAAAATAGATATCTAAAAAATAACAGTAGCGAGGCTATATACAGGGGGTACCCGTACAGGGTCAATGTGCGGGGGCACAGGTTAGTCGAGGTAATTGTGGTAATATGTACATGTAGGTGGAGTTAAGGTGACTATGCATAGATAATAAACAGAGTAGCAGCAGCGTAAAAGAGGGTGTGGGGGGAACAATAGTCCGGAAAGCCATTTGATTAGCTGTTCATGAGTCTTATGGCTTGGGTGTGCAAGCTGTTAAGACTTTTGGACCTAGACTTGGTGCTCTGGCACTTCTTGCCGTGCGGTAGCAGAGAGAACAGTCTATGACTAGGGTGGCTGGAGTCTGACAATTTGTAGGGCCTTCCTCTGACACCGCCTGGTATAGAGGTCCTGGATGATAGGAAGCTTGGCCCCAGTGATGTACTGGGCCGTACGCACTACCCTCTGTAGTGCGTTGCGGTCGGAGGCTGAGCAGTTGCCATACCAGGCTGTGATGAAACCAGTCAGGATGCTCTCGATGGTGCAGCTGTAGAACTTAGAGGATCTGAGGACCCATGCCAAATCTTTTCAGTCTCCTGAGGGGGAATAGGCTTTGTCGTGCCTTCTTCACGACTGTCTTGGTGTGTTTGGACCATGATAGTTTGTTGGTGATGTGGACACCAAGGAACTTGAAGCTCTCAACCAGCTCCGTCGATGAGAATGGGGGCGTGCTCTGTCCTCTTTTTCTTGTAGTCCACAATCATCTCCTTTGTCTTGATCACGTTGAGGGAGAGGTTGTTATCTTGGCACCACACGGCCAGGTCACTGACCTCCTGCCTATAGGCTGTCTCATCATTGTCAGTGATCAGGCCGACCACTGTTGTGTCGTCTGCAAATTTAATGATGGTGTTGGAGTCGTGCTCGGCCATGAAGTCATGGGTGAACAGGGAGTACAGGAAGGGACTAAGCACGCACCCCTTAGGGGCCCCCGTGTTGAGGATCAGCGTGATCGGCAGTGTGGAGTGTAATAGAGATTGCATCATCTGTGGATCTGTTGGGGCAGTATGCAAATTGGAGTGAGTCTAGGGTTTCTGGGATGATGGTGTTGATGCGAGCACTTAATGACTACAGACGTGAGTGCCATGGGTCGGTAGTCATTTAAGCAGGTTACCTTAGTGTTCTTGGAGACAGGGACTATGGTGGTCTGCTTGAAACGTTGGTATTACAGACTCAGTCAAGGACAGGTTGAAAATGTCAGTGAAGACACTTGCCAGTTGGTCAGCGCATGCTCGGAGTACACGCCCTGGTAATCCGTCTGGCACTGTGGCCTTGTGAATGTTGACCTGTTTAAAGGTCTTACTCACGTCGGCTACGGAGAGCGTGATCACACAGTCGTCCGGAACAGCTGATGCTCATGCGTGCTTCAGTGTTGCTTGCCGCAAGCATAGAAGTAATTTAGCTCGTCTGGTAGGCTCGTGTCACTGGGCAGCTCGCGGCTGTGCTTCCCTTTGTAGTCTGTAATAGTTTGCAAGCCCTGCCACATCCGACGAGAGTCAGAGCCAGTGTAGTACGATTCAATCTTAGTCCTGTATTGACGCTTTGCCTGTTGATGGTTCGTCAGAGGGCATAGCGGGATTTCTTATAAGCATCCGGGTTAGAGTCCCGCTCCTTGAAAGAGGCAGCTCTACCCTTTAGCTCAGAGCGGATGTTGCCTGTAATCCATGGCTTCTGGTTGGGGTATGTACGTACGGTCACTGTGGGGACGGCGTCATCAATGCACTTATTGATGAAGCCAGTGACTGAGGTGGTATACTCAATGCCATCGGAAGAATCCCGGAACATATTCCAGTCTGTGCTAGCAAAACAGTCCTGTAGCTTAGCATCTGCGTCATCTGACCACTTCTTTATTGACCGAGTCACTGGTGCTTCCTGCTTTAGTTTTTGCTTGTAAGCAGGAATCAGGAGGATAGAGTCATGGTCAGATTTGCCAAATGGAGGGCGAGGGAGAGCTTTTTATGCATCTCTGTGTGTGGAGTAAAGGTGGTCTAGAGTTTTTTTCCCCTCTGGTTGCACATTTAACATGCTGGTAGAAATTTGGTAAAACGGACTTAAGTTTCCCTGCATTAAACATATTATAAGCCTTATGAGACATTATAAAGGCTCATACAGTACATGCTTATAATAGGTTGCAATGCTTTCAAGAAAGTGATACCTATACTCCTAATGGCCAAGTATTTCTTAAGTCTATTCCTGTCTTTTGAACTGAACATAAGAGTGCAGGTCTGGTTCTGTTGTAAGGGGTGTGTTTGTAAATGTGTATGTGTTAGCGTGCGAGAGTCGGGAGATTACAGAGCCCTCGCGTGTATATCCCGCTGCAACCTTGCCAATCCAGTTTGCCAAGCTCTATTCAGCTTGACACATATTCCATTACCTGGTTACATAAACGAATGTAAACCACAAGGAATGTAATGAGCCCTCCTGTAAAAAAAGGCACTGTCATATTCTATAGAGCACAATACTTTTATCAATGGAAACACAAGGGGGTGAAAATGTCACACCATTCATAAATCCACCATATGTACACAACTTCTAGGTAATGTATTCCTGAGCAAACATAGGCCCCTTCAAAAGCTGGATATAGTGTGATGAAATCACTTAGCTCTCAGTCATAGTGCCAACATGTGCTGCTGCACAATCAATGATAGACTTATCAATAAACTTTTGCAATAAGTGCATATAGACCAAAATGTAATTGGAAAAAATTCACATACAAAAAAACAAGCTCACAAACACACACAGTTTTGTATTGCTATTCTTGTGGGGACCAAATAATTGATTCCCATCCAAAATCCACTAACCCTAACCTTAAAATAGCATTTTTCCATGTGGGGACCGGCAAAATGTCCCCACCAGTGGAGGCTCCTCAGAGGAGGAAGAAGAGGACCATCCTCCTCAGTGAACTTTATAAAAATATAAATAGTGAACCATTTAAAAAGTTATTATTTTTAGATCAAACTATACTAAATATATTCACATCACCAAATCATTTACAGGTCTACAGTAGTCTCAACAGCACTCTGTAGGGTAGCACCATGGTGTAGCCGGAGGACATCTAGCTTCTGTCCTCCTCTGGGTACATTGACTTCAATACAAAACCTAGGAGGCTCATGGTTCTCATCCCCCTTCCATAGACTTACACAGTAATTATGACAACTTCCAGAGGATGTCCTCCAACCTGACAGAGCTCTTGCAGCATGAACTGACATGTTGTCCACCCAATCAAAGGATCAGAGAATGAATCTAGTTCTGAAAGCATAAGCTACAGCTAGCTAGCACTGCAGTGCATAACATGTGTTGAGTAGTTGACTCAGAGAGAGAAAGACAATAGTTGAACAGTTTTGATCAAATTAATTTCTTAAAATTATGAAAGTGATCTGTGTTTACGTATGATCAGGGGTGTATTCAGTTCGTCGATTCTGTTGAAAAACTTTTCTTAAACAGAAGCAAACGTAACAAAACAGGGATAAACATTCCTGCATTTGTCCAATAGAAACTCTCGTTTGGAGTAACGATTACACCCTAGATGCAGGCAAGACTGTGCAAGGCGGTATTGAATGTGTGACCTCAATTTTCTCACGCCCTGTGTGTGCCTACGTTGTAAGCGTGCATTCATAGGCTAGGTTGTAGCAACCTCATGATGGGTATAGGGAAAATTTGAGTATCATGTAGTAGCCTAAATCTATCAATGTTATATTGAACTGGGTGAATGGAATATGTGTCACACCCTGGCTCTGGGACTCTATTTGTTGAGCCAGGGTGTGTTTATTCTATGTGTTATATTTCTATGTTGGGGGTTCTAGTTTGTCATTTTCTATGTTGGCCTGAGTGACTCCCAATCAGAGGCAACGAGTGTCAGCTGTTTGCTGGTTGTCTCTGATTGGGAGCCATATTTAAACTGTCGGTTTTCCTTTGTGTTTTGTGGGTTCTTGTTTCGAGTTGGTTGTGTTTTACCGTGTACTGTCACGTTACCGTCTTTTGTTGTTTTGATCACGTTTCGCTAATAAATGAGTATGTTTGCCTGCAACGCTGCGCCTTAGTCTACTCCTTACCCTGACGATCGTGACAATATGAATAGAAATAATAATAATAATCGTCCTTCCTCATCTTAAACTGCACCGACCGCCACTGGTCCCCACTTTTCATTGTTTTACTATCCTTGTGACACACACAGCTATGTCTTACTATACTTGAGGACTTTTTGTGGACCAACAATTAATAAATAATAAAATTAGCTAAAGTAAGAAAAAAAAAATATATAACAACAGCGAGACTATATACAGGGGGTACCGGTACCGAGTCAATGTGCGGGGGTACAGGTTAGTCGAGGTAATATGTACATGTAGGTAGGGAATAAGTGACTATGCATAGATAATAAACAGCGAGTAGCAGCAGCGTAGAAAACTGTTTAGCAGTCTTATGGCTTGGGGATAGAAGCTGTGAAGGAGCCTTTTGGAACTAGATGTACTGGGCCGTACGCACTACCCTCTGTAGCGCCTTGCAGTCGGATGCCGAGCAGTTGCCATACCAAGTGGTGATGCAACAAGTCAGGATGCTCTCGATGGTGCAGCTGTATAACTTTTTGAGGATCTGAGGACCTGTGCTCGGCCCTCCTTCTCCTATAGTCCATGATCAGCTCGTCTTGGTCACGTTGAGGGAGAGGTTGTTGTACTGGCACAACACTGCCAGGTCTCTGACCTCCTCCCGATAGGCTGTCTCATCATTGTCAGTGATCAGGCCTACCCCCATTGTGTCATCGGCAAACTTAATGGTTTTGGAGTCGTGCGTGGCCACGCAGTCGTGGGTGAACAGGGAGTACAGGAGGGGACTAAGCACGCACCCCTGAGGGGCCCCCATGTTGAGGATCAGCGTGGCAGATGTGTTGTTGCCTACCCTTACCACCTGGGGGCGGCCCGTCAGGAAGTCCAGGATCCAGTTGCAGAGGAAGGTGTTTATTCCCAGGGTCCTTGGCTTAGTGATGAGCTTTGAAGGCACTGTGGTGTTGAATGCTGAGCTGTAGTCAACGAACAGCATTCTCACATAGGTGTTCCTTTTGTCCAGGTGGGAAAGGGCAGTGTGGAGTACAATATAGATTGTGTCATCTGTGGATCTGTTGGGGTGGTATGCGAATTGTAGTGAGTCTAGGGTTTCTGGGATGATGGTGTTGATGTGAGCTATGACCAGCCTTTCAAAGCACTTCATGGCTACAGATGAGTGCTACAGGGCGGTAGTCATTTAGGCAGTTTACCTTGGCGTTCTTGGGCACAGGGACTATGGTGGTCTGCTTGAAACATGTAGGTATTACAGACTCAGTCAGGGAGAGGTTGAAAATGTCAGTGAAGACAGTTGGTCAGCGCATGCTCTGAGTACGAGTCCTGGTAATCCGTCTGGCCCTGCGGCCTTGTGAATGTTTACCTGTTTAAAAGGTCTTACTCACATCGGCTACGGAGAGCGTGATCACAGTCATAAGTATATGAACTGGAAGGATTGCCATGCCAAATTTGACTTGGTATACGCCCGTTTTCTTGTCATGAGAGTATTTAAGATTTCCTTTGACGTATACTATTACATCTTAACAGCACAACTGGGCTGAACGTTGCACACAACAAATTACATCACGGCTACGGATGAAAGCTTGCTGTGGCCTTCCTGAAATTGTTTAACATATGCACCCTAATTACCTCAAGTCGTGACATATTCATCAGGAGTCAGCTTGGACAACATACAGGTAACTGACAAAATAATGGAAACACCAACATAAAGTGTCTTAATTGGGTAGACCACGAACTGCCAGAACAGCTTCAATGCACCTTGGCATAGATACTACAAGTGTCTGGAACTCTATTGGAGGGATACGACACCATTCTTACACGAGAAATTCCATAATTTGGTGTTTTGTTGATGGTGGTGGAAAACACTGTCTCAGGCACCACTCCAGTATGTCCCATAAGTGTTCAATTGGGGTTTCACCATAGGGTGACGGTGATCACTCAGAATGGCTGTGTATTTATTGCCATTTACCTTGCCGTCTTAGGGGTTGAGTGGATCTAAACCATGCCAGGAAAATGCACCCTACACCATAACAGAGCCGCCAGAACCCTCATTTACTCAATTGTTTCCATTATTTCGGCAGTTGGCTGTATATTGGGATGTGATAAAACATTTCAGATAGAGAAAATGGTATTTTAGTAAATGTTTGTTCCTGGAAAATGTATTATTCAAATAAACTTAGAGTTTTGCATTGTAAATCTGTTACCAGCTTATATACACCTCCAGTAATATTTATATTGGCAGAGCACAAATGGCCTGTATGATAAACTTGTATTTGTTGTCTTCATGGATCTTTTGCTTATAGCTACAATGTGTCAACTAACTCATTTAGAAAAAACGGAGGGAACTACAGGCCTAGAGCTTGTATTATGTTCTAACATTTTACAAATTTAGCATTTCTGAATTTCAACTTAAAATGAAAAGTCCCCTCCTATTAGGTTAGAAAAGTTTCCCAAGTTTCCTTTGTACACACTGGAAAGGTGACCAAAACAGCTAATCAATAGACATTTAGAGAAGGTTCATCTTCCCACCACCTCCCACTCGTGCCCTTTATCCATGTACCTCATTTTAAGGAACTGTGACATTCTACTGATGTTGTGGCAGCATTGTGAGAATGTTACACTTGAGGAGTCACTCAGTGTCTCACTGTCCTTTTGGCTTTTCTGTGTGTAAGATTGACAGTTGAATGAGTTCAAACGTAACACCATAAGAAACTTTACAGATAAGTTCTCGCCATTTTCCTCTCCTCTTTGGTTGAACATTAACACAAACTGTTTGATGTTCACATGGACACTTTTACCCGTTTTTTTGCATTGGCTGTAGCGCAATCCACCGCTTTAAGTCATTCGCCTATTCGGTGGACAGGTGCTCCACAAAGTCGGTTGTCAGACATGAGAGAATGCCAAAATGTAAATTCATGAAAGAGTCTTTAAAGTCTAAACAGTTTGAGCTAGAAACTATTTGGACTCCAGTATCGAAAGCTGAAACTCTCACGAACACAAAAGTTTTCGCCGTTCTGCTCCCGTGTCTAGGTGCTAATAGCAGTAATGCCCCAAAAATGTTCATACCTACAGTGGTCCTAAAATTCAAAATCAAGGCTTTCTCTCCCTTCTTCCTGGGGTCCAAAGGCATGCAAGTTGACTTCACATACAACCACCAAACTCATGTGAGCAATGAATGATTCTGAAAGTCAGGGATCAGACTAGAACATTAATAAGCGCTGTTCTTTTCCCTTTTGCTTCTGGTCCTTTGGACACTAAGGATGTATTTTGGCAATGATGACATCAAGGTTGAATGCAAAAGCAGTACTGTTCGCCTCCCGAGTGGCGCAGCGGTCTAAGGCACCGCATCGCAGTGCTTGAGGCGTCACTACAGCCCCGGGTTTGATCCCAATTGGATATCATGAAATTGGGGTGGAAAAAGGGGTAAAAAGTACAACAAAAAACAGCATTGTTATCTCTGACTTAACTGATGCCAAAGATTAGAAAATATCAGAACAATCCATGCAACCATAAATAGCCTACATATTGGAAACCTTCCTGCCAAAACCTTTACAATGCAAAAACTATTTGGACTTAAACATTTCACACAGGATTCAAAACAATAATTCCAAAACATGTTTAAGCAGGAAGAGTCCGAATATTAGTAATGACAAAGTCAGTGGTCTAAGGCACTGCATCGCAGTGCTAGCTGTGCCACTAGAGATCCTGGTTCGAATCCAGGCTCTGTCGTAGCCGGCCGCGACCGGGAGACCCACGGGGCGGCGCACAATTGGCCTAGCGTCGTCCAGGGTAGGGGAGGGAATGGCCGGCAGGGATGTAGCTCAGTTGGTAGAGCATGGCGTTTGCAAAAAATTATGTATGCACTCACTAACTGTAAATCGCTCTGGATAAGAGCGTCTGCTAAATGACTAAAATGTAAATGTAAAATGTAAAGTCCTGATTGTCAAAGGTCCTCAGTCAGTTGATGCATTCTCCGCAACCAGTATGACCAGAGGATTAACAATGAAAGTCAACTCTGATCTTTCATTTAATATGGACCGAAATTCTCCAATCCCAAAAAAGTCAGTTAACAGCTGAGACAGATATCAGATCATGTATTTTTCCAGGGTCGTCACCTGTATTTTTTCTGAGAAGTTGGATAAAGTTCTCTTAAATGTTCTGAGAACATGACTTTAAATAGAACCATTAAACCTGCAGAAAACATTATGCTGAAGTACTGAAATTCCCACAGAAGAACGTTGTTTTTTAACGCTCTCGGAACAATGAGACCATTACTTTAAATAGAACCATGAGCAAACGTTATTACATTTACATTTTAGTCATTTAGCAGACGCTCTTATCCAGAGCGACTTACAGGAGCAATTAGGGTTAAGTGCCTTGCTTAAGGGCACATCGACAGATTTTTCACCTAGTCGGCTCGGGGATTAGAACCAGCGACCTTTCGGTTACTGGCACAACGCTCTTACCCACTAAGCTACCTGCCGCCCTATGCTAAAGTACTGAAATTCCCACCTCAGAAACATATGGTTCTCAGAACGTTGTGGGAAGGTTGTTTGCAAAATAACCATAGGACCCTCAAACACAACTCAGTTTTTTCTATTGTTCCCCTCTAATCAGGGACTGATTTAGACCCGGGACACTAGATGGGTGCAATTAATTATCAGGTAGAACAGAAAACCAGCAGGCTCCGGACCTCGTAGGGTAAGAGTTGAATACCCCTGCCATAGGACAACCACGATCTCACTAAGCTCTAAGAAGCATATGGTTCTCAGAACTTTATGTGCTAGCTGGGATACGACTCATCTCGAGAACACTGCAGATTGTACCACAATACCTTGCATGTCTGTGGCCAATCGGCCAATTGTGCGTGACTCTGTCATCATTACCTGCTTGTAAAAACACCAAAGATGGGCCCAGGTAGAGGGGAGGCTTCCCTTTGTAGTGATTCTTCACCTCTGACCTCTCACATGGGGGAGACAGATAAACAGAAGGGGGAGACAGCTAAGCTACAATGACAGACTCTGTTATGGTTAGAATAGCATCACCGTCTCCATGCAGAGGCTAGATAAGATTAGGGCTCATCAGGCATGGTAACAAGCCTCTGTTGCTGCATAACTATTTTCTCTGTGTGCAGAAATGTTAACATTTTACTGCAGTGGGCTAAATCAGGGCCACACAGAGTGATTCTTAGTAGCCTTAAATCAACTTCGAAACAAAAGTATACACCTCACACACGGTTATGGGTTTAAAAAAAGAAGACACCTGTACCATGTCAAATATAGAGTTGAAATGTATTCCATTTTGAGTTTGCATCCCAATATTACACTTCATATACACATCACAGAAGACTGAAATATAACATAACCGTTTGACATAGAAATACCAGATTTTCAGATTTTTCATAATTAATAAATTGGCCAAAGAGGGTGCTCATGGTCATTGACTGCAGGAAAGGCCTACAGAGTAACCTGCTATCAGATAGAAAGTCTGAGATTCCACTTCAAATGGAGGCAGGGGATAAACTTTCAGAACAGATCTACTGAAAACAGCCAAGGGCCAAACTAAGATACATTTGGCTTGTAAGTGCTTTGTGGTGTATTAACATTATGACTGTTTCATGAAGAAATGGAATGTTGTTTATGTTAGTATCAAAAGGGAATGTTTTAGGTGTAACGCCACATACAACCGACAGGAAGTGTGTTGTAGACAGGGGAGACTGGTGATTGGCCAGAAGAGGGAGCATCATTGTTTATAAATAGGGGGGAAAACAAAGGAGAGGGCAGAACGAGCAGCCATTCTGAGGCGTCGCTCTCCGGGTGTCATGTCACCTGTAACTTATGCTGTAACCTCGTGATTTTAATAAAAGCCTCTAACACGATGCAGCATAAACGGACTCTTTGTTGACAGCAATAATATGCCACCATTCACCCGATACGACATAATGGCGCCCAACGTGGGGCTGGTCTGCGCCTCTTCTTTGTTTCAGTCAACCGCCAGGCTAACTCGCTTTGAAGCATGGCCAAACAAGGGTGAGTTTTCCTTACCGCTTTGGAGTTTGTTAGATTGGATACGACTTGTGTACACTGGAGAGATGTACCATTACGACCTTGCCTCGGGTGGCGTTATTGCTGATGACTAGAGTCTGCTAAAATGTTATTCCATTGAAACGGCAGATAATTGGAATGTAGAGCATAAAACGGTAGGAATTAAGTATTGAAGGTGTACAATTAAGGCAGATATGCGCATTCATTAGGGCACTGTACCGCTTTAAGACCCCGGGGGGGCCATTTTAGATAATGGGCCGGCAAATCCGCGTGCACGATAGAATGTGCATTCGGTGAGTTTTTGAAGAGAACTCGGTTTGATGGGCTTTATCTGATTGTAATTATGACTCGACTCTCGTCCGACGGGATGTCTGATTGGGTTTGATTTCTCGGTGTAATGGTCATTAAGTCACGGCAACAAAAACGGTAGGAGAAATAGGTTCAAAATAACTAGGGCAGTGCAGGATATTTATTTGTATGGTAGGCCGCAGTTAGCTAAAGGCTAAGGCTAATTCTAAATGCTTGATTATGTGTCAGGCCACGTGGTACATCGTGGCTAAGGCTAATTCTAAATGCTGAAGTGTGGGTTATGCTACATTCTACATAGCTGCTAAGGCTAAATGCTAATGCTAAATGCTAATTGTGTTGCGTGCTACATGCTAATGGATATCCTTAGAGACCCCATTGCGATGGATTAAAGTCTCTTAAACTTGTCTCTGTGTGTAAGTCAGGTTATATGTTTTGTGAGCGCTGTTAAATGTTGTTTGACTATAAGGGGGAAACGGGAGGTACAGCTGGACTGTTATTCTGTCTGTTTGGGGAGGGAGTAGAAAATCTTCCTTCCACGGTGAAAAGGTATTTTTGAATGGCTGTGCGCATGTGCATGATTTTGCGACACTACACTACAGAAAGGGGGAGTTTATGACACGAGATTAGGACACGTTTTGGTTTACGGCACTAAAACTACGACATGCGGTTGTGCTAAGCCTACAAAACACTGCATTATGGGTAAAGGTCATAGGTCCCATCTGGGGGCTGCAGGGGGAGACAGAGAAATGGACACAGACAAAGAGGAGAGATTTTAACACGAGTATTCTAGTTTAAACTGCGGATGGTTAAAGATGAAACTTGTTTTGTGACCTATTGAATTTATAAATTAAATATATGTTGGCGAAGTATAATGAATTTAATTAAATGACGGATTAAAATTAAATAAAAATGTTTTTGAGCGATCGATAATTATTCCTAAGTTAATTCTTAGAGCGAATGTAGAACGAACGAATATTGAATATGGTTGAAATAACTCAGTGATTGCATTAACTACTAAAAGCTGTTTCTGTGTCTTTGTTTCCTTGTCATGAGAGACAGGAGAGAGAGAGAGGAGATACAGGAAGTGCTGACGTGACAAGGTGTGACGCGGCAGAGGATCAGATATCAGGCTAGTTCACAAAATCATCCCTAACAAAATATGTGATGTTATGACAATTTTACATAGGCTTGGCAAATGATTCATTAAAAATTGCATTTTGGAGGCTCTGTGCATCACTGGGGTTTGATTGGAGTTGTGTTGGGAATCAAGGACTGACATTATTCTGTAAATTTAAGATACTTGGGTGCATATTAAACAATGGAGTTTATGGTTACATTTACTTTCCTGATGGATTGTGGTAAGATAGCCATTAAATTGATAAATGGGTAAGTTAGGATATAGAAATAAAGAATTGGTTTTAAATTATTCATAATTTTTAATTGCTTTTTTGATTGATTTTTTATTTTAATTAGAATTGGTTTTTGAATAAAACATTTAATTGAATTTTTTTATATTCATATTTTAATTGATTTATTTAAAAAAAATAAAGTTGTTAGGGTTATATTAATAATTACAGGGGGGAAGCCATAGGCTATACAGTCTAAAATAAAATAATTCACGATAAAGGAATATAAAAGGGTTGTTACAATGGGGAGAAAGGACAGCAAGGCTAGATGAAGGTGATTACACCGATTGATATAGGGAAAAAATAGTAATCCTTTAACTAAAGTAGTGTTAGAAAGTAGTGTTAGAAAAATTAATGGCAGAAGTTAGTACACCTTTCTCACATACGGATTCAGCAAAAAGACACCCACCTTACGAGAAGGGAGTACAGCTTAGGGATGTTTATCCTCAGCTTCCGGTGATCATCCAGGAGGGTGATTGTTGCATCAGAGATGAAGATGAATAATAGATAGAGGGCAAGCAGAAACGACGATGAAGATGAATCAAAACTCCAGAAGGAAGAAAATGAGATGTCTGGAAGAGAAGATTGAGGTCAAGGAAAGGCCACTAGTAAGAAGATGATGGAAGATGATATTTCGAGGACAGAACTTAGAGTATAAGCTGTTGAAGAATACTGATATGTCAACGGCGAGAAGGAACAGGACCAAGAAACTCTCTGAAAACTCAATCAAATACAACTTACAACTGGAGAAGAAGGAGAAGAGAAGCTTTGGTTATGAAGAATCAGAGTGAACCAAATCAACAATCACTGTTACAGCTTCAACTGAACAATATCAAATGCAATTGTACCAGCCAAGGGGGTACCAGATGTTCCATATCCACAGCCAGTTTCTGGACAGACACAGAATTGGAGAGGAAGAGGACGAGAAGACTTAGAAGAAGGAGGAAGATTTCAGCTACACTTCCAGCAACTTTCAGAAGACTGTTATAATTGTGGACAGATTGGGTACGTTACCTGTGAGTGCAACAAGTCAGGAGGGAAAACAGAGAACATTTTTAAGGAAGATACAGGGGCAATTCAAGATCACCTGTTCTCCAGGTGAACCCTAAAGATTCTAGAGTGCCTAGAAGATCCGGAAGGGGGGTGCCAGTTGATAGCATCGATTAGAGAAGAAGAGAAAATAGCTAACAATTGAAGTAAAACCGACCATTAGAAGTGATAGTGAATAGTGTAAAAACTTATCTGTGTTCAGCCTAAAGAGGTTAAACATCTCACTATGTAAACTTGACTAATTAGGATAGGGATTTGAGGTAGTAAAACAGTTAATTACTCTTAAGATACTAATATTAGAAGATACTGTTATTGCAGTGTTGGGAAAAGATGCATTGTTAAACGGCTGTCTGGTAGAAGATTTTAAAACGTAGGGTTTTTTGGGAATCATATTTGCTTAAAAAGATCATATCATAGGAAGGATGATAATCTATTAGACAATCTGTCTGGAAAATAAAGTTAAAAAGGGGTGACTGTTATTCTGGGTTACATTCTTACACCAAGGGATTTCAGGCTAGGCTAAAAGGTGTTTAGTTTGCCAAGTCTGTGTGTGAAGAAGTCAAAGGCAGGTGGGGACTTTCCCAATCACATCTTCTAAAATTTGGTGGTAAAGGGATTTTGTGAATAAATCAGTGGAAAAAGTTTTAAAGGTTATGAGAGAAAAGATTAGATTAAAATAAGTTAGGAGAACTAGGGTTGAAGGAACTCTAAGACAGTAAGCTAAGTTTCAAAGTTAGTAGTAAGAGAGAGAACAATGGTGAAGGACACTTTAGAGCAGGGAGATCAAGGTAATTATGGGTGTATTTTTTATAATCAAAAGTTTGAAAGTCAGGGATTAGAGATAGGACTGAGAGTGGGAAAAAGTGACACTAGTGGTGATAGATGTAAGTACAAGCAAAGACAACTTTTCTTTGGGGAAAACTAGAAGTAACTAAGGACATTAACACTTCAGTCTATTATAACAACAGTGAGAAGCAATTTAACTCTTTCAACATTGATAGTTATTAAAGTCATAAATATATCGCATTTGATTATAAGGGAACCAATACAGCACCAATTTTAGGGAAAAAATACTTATTAGGGTTAGGATGGGGACGTTCCTCCCATATGGAGAGATAATTATGGAGAATAAGTATTGTTATCAGGACCAGATGTAGAAGCGGTGTCCCCTAGTCAAAGGAGGGATAGTTTGTACAGCGATATGAAGTGGAAGAGGTTAGGAGTGACTGTTCACTTATTTGGCGTAATGTTACAGAGAAAGGTCAGGGAGAATATATGTGTACTTATCTAGTGCAAGCATTAGAATTTGTTCCGGTTAAGAATTATTGGTTAAAAGGATATGTAATTCGTAAAGTGACGCTTATAATGGAAGATTGGAAATCTGTTGAAGTTCCACAGTCACCAAAGGAGTTCAGGAGGAGTAGATTACAGTAGCCACTCCAACAGTGAATAATACACATAGGATATCGGTAGCTTTCCTACTAGAAAGAATTAAGGTTAATACATCAACTACTTTAATGGTAACTTTGGAAGGGATTAATGATACGATGGCAATAGCAAATGTAGGAGTATGACACCGACAACAACTTTTCTGAAATTAAAGGGGTAGTAAGAAGGACTCATGGGTTATGTTACGGATGGAGAGTGCTGTCAATTATAGTACCAATAGGGTTAAAATAGGAGAACAGATAGTAGTAGAGAGAATATAGATTCATCATGGAGGTACAGGATGAGGTCTTTGATTTTAATGACAGACAAGGAGAGGTATCTGATCAGTACCGCTCGTTAGGGAAGAGAGAAACTAAAGGGAGTGGTTTGATTCTTCTGTTGTGAAAATTAGAGATAGATGGGCAGGTTCCAGCAGCTCATTCTGTAAGATCAGGGAGGAATCTTGAGGGTCCATGTCTGTTGAGAATTTAGAGACGGTCGCTCGACCTCTATCAAGTATGTGTCAATCTTATGCGTTGTCATGACTGTGGTATCAGCAACAGTCAGTAACAGATAAAATAATGTCGTTGTCAAAACATTTGTTTAAGCCTAGGGTTAGGTGTTATTGGATTAAGTGAATTAACTTGTGTGAATTTGTTAGATGTAAAGAAAAATCAGGTAACAGCGTAACTGATGCATTTGAGGTGTAACCATGGAGGGCTAAAAGTTGTTTTTGTTCTAATAAAACATATGAGGTAAGGGGTATGTTTATGGGAATATCAGATTGTGATGATTATATGATGACTTTGGATAAGCATGAACATAAGGTTAGAGAGGACAAATATAATGTAATTTTTATGTACCAGGTAGTAAGAACAGCAGGACTTTGATGGTTAAAATATTAGCTTTTGCCTGACAATGTGACTATGGGGAATTTTAGAGATATTTAGAGGGTTTGTGGTGATAAAGCATATATATTCTTACACTATGGATAGACATGTCAATGTTGAAGCTTCCATATGAGGTTTTTACCATTATAAGAGGGATAGCACCGGACACAGCTAAATCTAGGGTTAAAAGGGTGACATGGCTACATGTCATAGTCTTCAAGCCTATCATTGAAGGATAAATCTAAGGGAGAAGGGGGGATTTTTTTCCATGGTATGGTGTAACATTTGGGAAGATCCTATTGATGATAATAGTTATACTTTGAGTCCAGATAGTTCAGATAGTTATATATGCATTGAAGAATATAAGGGATGTGTTTGGGAGATCTGAGAAGATATGGTTGCAAGATCAGTTAGGCCCAGTAGGGGCAGTGATGGGTCAGATTTTAGTTTCAGCTTTGATAACACTGTGTGATGTTTGTAATTTGTTACTGATCTTTGAGAAAGCTATGATATTGAGATAGGTTGGAGAGTGATGCCTGGAGACAACACTCAGATGCCGGTGATGACTGTTCCTGATCTGGATAAAGATGGACAAGTGGAACTGATGGATAAATATCATTTTTGATTATTTGATCATTTTTCAAAAATTTTTCAATATTAGGGTGATGTTGGTATGATTTATGAATCAAAGGGGGGAATGGGTTTATGTGATTCATACATCATTTATATATCATTTCTATATTCTTAGTTGATATTGATGTTCAATTTGAAAGTGTTTGTTTTGCAAAAGATACTGTTTGGTTTTTTCTTTTCTTCCAGAAGCATTTGGGGGAACATGTGGAGATTGAAATACTCAAAACAGGGACAATATGAAGGGACAATATGACTGGAGGAGATGAAACAAGGAGGGTGTGGCCGATTCCATCATCAACAGTCCATTGGAAGATGAGACTACGGGGAGATGAAGTGTAGTGGACTACATTCCAGTGTCTGCAATGAAATATAGACATGTGTAATACATAATTGTGTCATATTCTTAGGGATTAATTTTTGTAGAATGATGTTTGATGTTATTGAATACATGTGAGGATCTTAGATGTTTTTGTTTATTTCGGTGATGTTTAGGGACAGGAAAGTCTAGGCAGGGAGAGGTTCACTGTACGGTCCAATGGGTTGACCAGCCTTACAAGTGGATGTTTTTGGATAGGATTTTGTTTGCAGGGGCTTACATGTGTATTTAATTGCATCATAGTTTCAAATGCATTTACATGGTTAATGAATTTATCTGGAGTACCGAAGGTGGTTGCCTGGGGCAGAGGGACCGTGAGAGAATTTTACTGTCTTGATTGATGGATGGAAGGTTGCCGGACAGTTTTTCGCTCTTACACTCCATAGAGATTTGTTCATATTTCATAGTAATGTATTCACACTTCATAAACAGTTATTGCATAGAAAGGTATTTACACTCTAGAGAAGAATGTTTTTGGTTTAATGTTAAAGATACTCAATAAGATAAATTGTTACTAGTCATAATCCTATTCTGTTTGTTTTCGAGACGTTTAGTTCGTCTCGAAGGGGGGAAATGTGGTGTATTAACATTATGACTGTTTCATGAAGAAATGGATTGTTGTTTATGTTAGTATCAAAAGGGAATGTTTTAGGTGTAACGCCACATACAACCGACAGGAAGTGTGTTGTAGACAGGGGAGACTGGTGATTGGCCAGAAGAGGGAGCATCATTGTTTATAAATAGGGGGGAAAACGAAGGAGAGGGCAGAACGAGCAGCCATTCTGAGGCGTCGCTCTCCGGGTGTCATGTCACCTGTAACTTATGCTGTAACCTCGTGATTTTAATAAAAGCCTCTAACACGATGCAGCATAAACGGACTCTTTGTTGACAGCAATAATATGCCACCATTCACCCGATACGACAGCTTCCTGAAGGAAGCAACCATTTGAAAAACAAAAAACTTTCCTTACTGATTGTTTTGTGCAAATAAAGTAGTGCCAATCCTCCATTCTTCATTCAAATGTCATTTTTCTGACTTGGCAACCGGTATACAAGTCAAGCTTCAGTCTAGAGGGATTGCTCAAAACAGAAACAATCTACAGTAATTTACCTTTATATAACCTGTATGATAAGCACTAAATTTGTGACTGAGACCAGGCTAAAATGATCAATCTTGCTAAATTGTCTCAGACTGTTTTATACTTAGCCTAAATATTTATTTTCGTAGTCAGTTCACAACGTACATTTCCAAAACAAAGTAGTTCTGGCCTCATTATGAGCCTCTTCCATTAATTTCTCTACATAGGTCTTGTCAGTGTTTTCTATTAGGACAATGACCAGTGGCCACAGCGAAAGAAGGACAAGCGATGACAGTTTTCTTAGCTGACTTGGTTTCGAAAGTGCAGTCACGCGGTAGAACACGTCTATATGGCTGGTCTCCCATTCTTCCAAAAGTACTATGTGTTCAGCCGGCTTCCACAGACTTGTGATAATGTTTCTGCTAGTAAAAAAAAAAAAAAAGACATACACGCCGATTCATAATTCAGTGGGAAAATGCCCTTTTAGTGTGAGGATGGAGGGAGAGCCCTTCACGGGCTGCTGACTACACTTTGGCAAGGGCCTCAAGAACAGTTGACCAGACAAAAAAAGACCACGCAGATAGAAGTACCTCAATGAGCACTCAGTTAGTATGCAAGGCCATTAGGATACTTCAAACACTCATTAGCATAGTTCTCTTTTCATGAACTTTAGCATTTTTTTCAGCCTTGGGTAAAACAGGATTTTTAGTCTTCTGGGAAGCTTTGAGGCCGGGCAGGGGTGTTGTGGGGAAGTTTGACATTTGGAGTCACAGGCGTCATTCAAACAGTCAGCCAATGAGAATTCAGAATCAATCATTCAATTGGCAATGGAAGAAGCATGCATGATCAGTAATTGAGGCTCTTGTCACACCTGTCTGACACATTCACCAAGGAGGACATCAGTTGGGGAGAGCCTCAGGGGCATCCATAGCCTATTATTCAGGAGCCATGACATGGTCTAGCAAGACTAATGTATCCAGTCAGCATTATGTACATTAAAATCATTATTACACATCTAGGCTATAACATCATACGCACACCAACACCAACTACATACATTTGTAGCCATACATATGTTTCCCTTATGGTATATACAGTATTTTTTTATGTTTCACCACTAAATATTGATTGTATGACATAAGGCTATGTACCCCATGCGCATATTTCAACTTGTCTACAGTGCGGGATTTTTCAATTGCTGAGTGTCGGGCCTACACTATATTTTATCATAACCAATCTATTCAACGTAAGCACTCAAAATGATACAATGACATTGTATTAACCCCTGACAACCACATAAAAGTGTGTTTAGGGAGGTTGTCAGGGGCTTTTCCCTTTCATAAGTCACCCCCATGATGAAGTGCATGATCAGCTCCGCACATTTAGAATGGCCCGAGGCTATCCCCTATGTTCTTCAGTTTCCCCCAGAAGTTCACTGCATCAATTGGGAGGTGAAAATAAGCCTGCTTTTTTATTTAACTAGGCAAGTCAGTTAAGAACAAATTCTTATTTACAATGACGGCCTACACCGGCCAAACCCAGACGACGCTGGGCCAATTGTGCACCGCCCTATGATACTCCCAATCACAGCCTGGAATCGAACCAGGGGGTCTGTAGTGACGCCTCAAGCACTGAGATGCAGTGCCTTAGACCGCTGCGCCACTCGAGAGCCCTTTAAGCACGGTGAAAGTGCACACCTCTATTCCTATAGGGTGTGTGTACACGTCCACCAATTACTCACATAATTCAATGTAATGGCCCTTTTATGTCTTTGATCATGTACAGTATCTCTTGCTCTCTGACGCAAGATATATAGGTTAGATCAACAGCAAAACAGATTTTTTTCACATAAGTGACATAAGCCTATAATTAACAAAAGCCATAACTATATACACTACCGTTCAAAAGTTTGGGGTCACTTAGAAATGTCCTTGTTTTCGAAAGAAAAACAATTTTTTTGTCCATTAAAATAACATCAAATTGATCAGAAACACAGTGTAGACATTGTTAATGTTGTAAATGGCTATTGTAGCTGGAAACGGCTGATTTTTTATGGAATATTTACATAGGCGTACAGAGGCCCATTATCAGCAACCATCAGTCCTGTGTTCCAATGGCACGTTGTGTTTGCTAATCCAAGTTTATCATTATAAAAGGCTAATTGATCATTAGAAAACCCTTTTGCAATTATGTTAGCACAGCTGAAAAATGTTGTGCTGATTAAAGAAGAAATAAAACTGGCCTTCTTGAGACTAGTTGAGTATCTGGAGCATCAGCAATTGTGGGTTCGATTACAGGCTCAAAATGGCCAGAAACAAATAACTTTCTTCTGAAACTTGTCAGTCTATTCTTGTTCTGAGAAATGAAGGCTATTCCATGCGAGACATTGCCAAGAAACTGAAGATCTCATACAACGCTGTATACTACTCCCTTCACAGAACAGCGCAAACTGGCTCTAACCAGAATAGAAAGAGGAGTGGGAGGCCCCGGTGCACAACTGAGCAAGAGGACAAATACATTAGAGTGTCAAGTTTGAGAAACAGACGCCTCACAGGTCCTCAACTGGCAGCTTCATTAAATAGTACCCACAAAACACCAGTCTCAACGTCAACAGTGAAGAGGCGACTCCGGGATGCTGACCTTCTAGGCAGAGTTGCAAAGAAAAAGCCATATCTCAGACTGCCCCTTAATCTTTTCTTTTTATTGGCCTATTTGTTGAGTTTATTGAGTTTTAGTCATCGAGTTTATTCAGTTAAAGGTCAATAAGATCAGGATTCTGGGTTGTTGTATTGTGCCTTGTGTATAGATTCCACTTCATCTCATGCAGCCCTCTCATAAGCTCCAGTTTTGTACCCCTCTCACCAATTACACAGAATAACCCCAAATATACCAACCCTGTTAGAACACTCATACTGTTTGTCATGACCAGGGAAGTTCAGGATCACCAGTTTGACCGTTGACTGGGAATTGATTGACCATTGAAAGTCAATTTAATATGGAAAATTATGTTTCATATTATTTTATCATAATTTAATAACGAATGTTGGCATTCTGGTAGGGAGCCAATTTTGAGAGTAAAAGGATGTAGGCTTGTTAAATAGAATAATATTTTCTTGACAGAATAGTGAATTCATACTTTTGCATTGTATTACAACTGAAAGGGGTGGTATTTCGAAAACACTGGCTCATTGGGTTCTGACTAACAATTATGAGAATTAAATGAAATTACCCACTTCCGTTTTCGATTCCAAACTTAAAAGCATTATATAATTTAAACATTAGCTGTATGATAAATTGTGGATGTTGTTATTCTAAGTCAGTTTCGATAAAAAAATGTTTATAGTTATAGACCTTAGTTGTTACCCATCGGGTTGAGCAAACATTCAATAACTTCAATCCAGGTCACTGACTGTGATATCTATTAGTCCATGTTGGTCTTCTGCAGGATAGATGAGAAATATATGTAATATGCAAACAAAAATCAAGCACAGTTGTTGGCTGCAAATAACCTATGGCAAAGGGATAAGATATGTTGCAAATGAACACGAGGTTATCTGCTATAGGCGCTGTCCATGTGACTGAAATCTTAAAACTAGCCATGTAAAGGGACCGCAGGTCCAGCATCGATTCATCGACAGCATGAAGCAACAGACAAGGCCAGCAACTTCATGTCAACAACATGTTTTCCTCCAACACAAACAAATAAATAAAACGAATAAACAAACGCATAAATAAACAAACAGATAGGACAATGAGTGACAAATTTCCCCGCTCAGACTAACACATTTTCCACATTCTTGTGCTGTGTTAATGGTGCTGTGAGATGCTCAACAGTGAGTAGAACAGACATATTTACATCCACAGATGCAGTGATCAGTCTCATGCACCTAAGGTGATAAAAAACAACAATAGTCATAGCCTCTGTGCCTTTAGCTCAATCATGCTTATTTCGATTTTTGTGAGGACCAACTTGTAAACTATTATTCCAATGACTTGTATTCCAAGATATTCATTAAAGGTCCAATGCAGCTACTTTTATCTCAATATCAAATCGTTTCTGGGTAACAATTAAGTACCTTACTGTGATTGTTTTAAATTAAAATGGTAAAAAAATTAACAAAAATAGCTTCTTAGCAAAGAGCAGTTTCTCAAGCACCAATTTGTTAGGACTGTCTGGGAGTGGTCTGAGTGGGGAGGGTGAAACCCAAAACGAGCTGTTTTTTGGTCTATTAACTAATGTACCGACTGGTGATGTCACCAAAACTCCATCCCACCAAAACAGGCTGACATTTCAGGTGGTCTTTTCAAACAGCTCTTACACTATATTATCATAATTTTCACAATTTCACAGTATTATTCCAACCAATGTACAAAACATTAATGTGGATGCTACCGTGATTATGGGTAATCCTGAATTAATCCTGAATAATGATGAGTGAGAGAGTCATTATTCACAATTCATTCAGGATTAACAGTAATCATGATAGCGTCGACATGAATGTAGAACCGTTTAGAAACATATTCTATTCTTATTTACAATAAAAGTGACTCCAAAATGACACAATACATTATTTACCATTCATTTCTATTGGGCACAAAATAATCTGAAACACAACCAAAATAAACAGCAAATGCATCCAACAAGGAAATAAGTATTTGACCCCTCTGCAAAACATGACTTAGTACTTGGTGGCAAAACCCTTGTTGGCAATCACAGAGGTCAGACGTTTCTTGTAGTTGGCCACCAGGTTTGCACACATCTCAGGAGGGATTTTGTCCCACTCCTCTTTGCAGATCTTCTCCAAGTCATTAAGGTTTCGAGGCTGACATTTGGCAACTCAAACCTTGAGCTTCCTCCACAGATTTTCTATGGGATTAAGGTCTGGAGACTGGCTAGGCCACTCCAGGACCTTAATGTGCTTCTTCTTGAGCCACTCCTTTGTTGCCTTGGCCGTGTGTTTTGGGTCATTGTCATGCTGGAATACCCATCCACGACCCATTTTCAATGCCCTGGCTGAGGGAATGAGGTTCTGACCCAAGATTTGACGGTACATGGCCCGTCCATCGTCCCTTTGATACGGTGAAGTTGTCCTGTCCCCTTAGCAGAAAAATACCCCCAAAGCATAATGTTTCCACCTCCATGTTTGACGGTGGGGATGGTGTTCTTGGGGTCATAGGCAGCATTCCTCCTCCTCCAAATACGGCGAGTTACTTTCGGTTACTGGCACAACGCTCTTAACCACTAAGCTGCCTGCCGCCCCAGTTGATGCCAAAGAGCTCCATTTTGGTCTCATCTGACCACAACACTTTCACCCAGTTCTCCTCTGAATCATTCAGATGTTCATTGGCAAACTTCAGACGGGCCTGTATATGTGCTTTCTTGAGCAGGGGGACCTTGCGGGTGCTGCAGGATTTCAGGCCTTCACGGCGTAGTGTATTACCAATTGTTTTCTTGGTGACTATGATCCCAGCTGCCTTGAGATCATTGACAAGATCCTCCCGTGTAGTTCTGGGCTGATTCCTCACCATTCTCATGATCACGAGGTGAGATCTTGCATGGAGCCCCAGGCCGAGGGAGATTGACAGTCTTTTGTGTTTCTTTCATTTGCGAATAATCGCAGCAACTGTTGTCACCTTCTCACCAAGCTGCTTGGCGATGGTCTTGTAGCCCATTCCAGCCTTGTGTAGGTCTACAATCTTGTCCCTGACATCCTTGGAGAGCTCTTTGGTCTTGGCCATGGTGGAAAGTTTGGAATCTGATTGATTGATTGCTTCTGTGGACAGGTGTCTTTTATACAGGTAACAAACTGAGATTAGGAGCACTCCCTTTAAGAGTGTGCTCCTAATCTCAGCTTGTTACCTGTATAAAAGACAACTGGGAGCCAGAAATCTTTCTGATTGAGAGGGGGTCAAATACTTATTTCCCTCATTAAAATGCAAATCAATGTATAACATTTTTTTGTTGTTATTCTGTCTCTCACTGTTCAAATAAACCTACCATTAAAATTATAGACTCATCATTTTTTTGTCAGTGGGCAAACGTACAAAATCAGCAAGGGATCAAATACTTTTTTCCCTCACTGTAAGTGAATTTGTCCCAAAACATTTGGTCCCCTAAAATGGGAGGACTATGTACAGAAAGTGCTGTAATTTCTAAACGGTTCACCCGATATGGATGAAGATACCCTCAAATTAAATCTGACAGTCTGCACTTTAACCTCATAGTCATTGTATCATTTCAAATCCAAAGTGCTGGAGTACAGAACCAAAACAACAAAAGATGTGTCACTGTCCCAATACTTTTGGAACTCAGTGTATTTTCCTGTATTTACCCCCCCCCCCCCCCCCCAAAAAAAAAAAAAATGAAATTCTAATTAGCTGCTAATGTGGCTATCATATAGAACTAGAAATGCCTGTCTCAAGCTTCACATCACTTACCAGGGTCATGATGATCTGGACGAGACTGGAATCGAGGCAACGGTAAGAATCTCTGGATTAACTATCTAATGATAGCTAAATTTAGCAATGAATACATTTCCAAAAGTTGTTTAAATGGACAATTCTGTGAACTGTCTTTGGCAAAAAAAATGTTTACACAATAACTGTTGTCTAGCTAGTTAGCAGCATTAGCCTGGCTAGATGGCTACACAATTTATCTATCCATTTAAATGCATGAGAAATTAATACACTGCTCAAAAAAGAAAGGGAACACTTAAACAACACAATGTAACTCCAAGTCAATCACACTTCTGTGAAATCAAACTGTCCACTTAGGAAGCAACACTGATTGACAATACATTTCACATGCTGTTGTGCAAATGGAATAGACAACAGGTGGAAATTATAGGCAATTAGCAAGACACCCCCAATAAAGGACTGGTTTTGCAGGTGGTGACCACAGACCACTTCTCAGTTCCTATGCTTCCTGGCTGATGTTTTGGTCACTTTTGAATGCTGGCGGTGCTTTCACTCTAGTAGTAGCATGAGACGGAGTCTACAACCCACACAAGTGGCTCAGGTAGTGCAGCTCATCCAGGATGGCACATCAATGCGAGCTGTGGCAAGAAGGTTTGCTGTGTCTGTCAGCGTAGTGTCCAGAGCATGGAGGCGCTACCAGGAGACAGGCCAGTACATCCGGAGATGTGGAGGAGGCCGTAGGAGGGCAACAACCCAGCAGCAGGACTGCTACCTCCGCCTTTGTGCAAGGAGGAGCAGGAGGAGCACTGCCAGAGCCCTGCAAAATGACCTCCAGCAGGCCACAAATGTGCATGTGTCTGCTCAAACGGTCAGAAACAGACTCCATGAGGGTGGTATGAGGGCCCGACGTCCACAGGTGGGGGTTGTGCTTACAGCCCAACACCGTGCAGGACGTTTGGCATTTGCCAGAGAACACCAAGATTGGCAAATTCGCCACTGGCGCCCTGTGCTCTTCACAGATGAAAGCAGGTTCACACTGAGCACGTGACAGACGTGACAGAGTCTGGAGACGCCGTGGAGAACATTCTGCTGCCTGCAACATCCTCCAGCATGACCGGTTTGGCGGTGGGTCAGTCATGGTGTGGGGTGCCATTTCTTTGGGGGGCCCCACAGCCCTCCATGTGCTCGCCAGAGGTAGCCTGACTGCCATTAGGTACCGAGATGAGATCCTCAGACTCCTTGTGAGACCATATGCTGGTGCGGTTGGCTCTGGGTTCCTCCTAATGCAAGACAATGCTAGACCTCATGTGGCTGGAGTGTGTCAGCAGTTCCTGCAAGAGGAAGGCATTGATGCTATGGACTGGCCCGCCCGTTCCCCAGACCTGAATCCAATTGAGCACATCTGGGACATCATGTCTCGCTCCATCCACCAACGCCACGTTGCACCACAGTTGGCGGATGCTTTAGTCCAGGAGTTGGCGGATGCTTTAGTCCAGGTCTGGGAGGAGATCCCTCAGGAGACCATCCGCCACCTCATCAGGAGCATGCCCAGGCATTGTAGAGAGGTCATACAGGCACGTGGAGGCCACACACACTACTGAGCCTCATTTTGACTTGTTTTAAGGACATTACATCAAAGTTGGATCAGCCTGTAGTGTGGTTTTCCACTTTAATTTTGAGGGTGACTCCAAATCCAGACCTCCATGGGTTGATACATTTGATTTCCATTGAACATTTGTGTGTGATTTTGTTGTCAGCACATTCAACTATGTAAAGAAAAAAGTATTTAATAAGATTATTTCATTCATTCAGATCTAGGATGTGTTATTTTAGTGTTCCCTTTATTTTTTTGAGCAGTGTAAAAATTGATTTTATAAACCAACAGTCTAGCTTACTAGTTAACTATCTATTAGTGCTGCGCGATTAGTGCTTTTGAGGTCGGTTCGGTTTCTGTTAGATTATTAAAAAATATTCATGTTTTTTTATTTCGGTTTCAACAATTTTTTGGACATTAAATGCACTATGTATTACGTGGGATGAATCATGTAACAACACAGAATAAAACAATTAATAAAAAATCCATGATGGTAGTGACTGCCCATTACTGCTTATCACTTATTAACCGGACATCATTTATTCACATGACTTTACTTTAATAAAATAGTTCAGTTGTTGTGTATATTGCATTTGTTTTATTTGATGACGTTATTATTGCATTCCAAGTCATCATCTAATCTCTATAGAGCTGCTGCCTATCCTGTCTGACAAAATCACAATTGTAGTAGTTCTTCAAAGTCAATAAGGCATACTTTTATGACTGCTGAATACCAACTATGACTTAGATCATGCAGTATTATTTCACTTTCCATCTCCTTTGTCTTTCCACTTTCATCAAGCTGTAATCATAGACATTTTAGAAAATTCAACATCTACTATCTTCACAGCTTCCCAGGCAACCACTGCAGCAGGAATGCTGTGATACAAGGCAAAGACAGACCCAACATACTGTATGTCATAGTTATTTATTTTAAATCTGCATCAATTGAGAATTTCAGGCACACAAAATTCAAAATACAAACACTGAAAAGTTTCACAAAAAAGTGCACAACCAAATGTTGCATATTTCAAATTGAGTGTTTAAAAAACTTCAGAAAACACAATGTAGAATGAGTATATCACTACATCAATGAATTGATAGCATCATAACTTAGAACAGTAAATAAAAGGAAAGTAAATTCACTAACCCTTTAGAACATCTTTCATTTTTCAAAAACATTACAGGCTACATAGACAGGCGGCTCCTGTGTCTCCTCTTCAACGAGGTCACCCTTGATCCAGCGCCGTATGTGGGGAAGCTGTACGAGCTGTCCATCCCAGGACCCCTGTCTGCCAAGTGTGAGAGGCTTGACAAGGAGGAGGCCATAGCTGGATTTTTCTCCCGCTTCAATCTTGGGGGTGACTGAAGCCAAGTGGTTGACTGAAGCCTGCTTGATTGAAGCGAGGTATATGGGTCCCCCTCCTCTCCCGCTCCCGCTCCCGCTCCCCTCCACATCAATCTCTGTAGTTGGTTGCATTTCCTAAAGCCTAAGTAAAGCACTTTTACGTGATATGATATCACATTCGGACGGGAGATTAGTGTTACAAATTGAGCGAATCAAATCAAATCTTATTCGCCACATGCTTCGTAAACAACAGGTGTAGACTAACAGTGAAATACTTATTTACGGGCCCTTCCCTACAATGCAGAGAGAAAGAAAATAGAGAAATAATAGAAAAGTAATAACACGTAATAATAAAAGTCATAATAAATACACAATGAGTAATAATAACTTGGCTATATACACGGGGTACCAGTACTGAGCCGATGTGCAGGGGTACGAGGTAATTGAGGTAGATATGTACATATAGGTAGGGATAAAGTGACTAGGCAACAGGATAGATAATAAACAGTAGCAGCAGCGTATGTGATGAGTCAAAAAATGTTAGTACAAAAAGTGTCAATGCAGATAGTTTGGGTAGCTATTGGTTAACTATTTAACTAACTATTTAGTAGTCTTATGGCTTGGGGGTAGAAGCTGTTCAGGGTCCTGTTGGTTCCAGCATCGGTACCGCTTGCCGTGCGGTAGCAAAGAGAACAATCTATGACTTGAGTGGCTGGAGTCTTTGACATTTGTTTGGGCCTTCCTCTGACACTGCCAGGTATAGAGTTCCTGGATGGCAGGGAGCTCGGCCCCAGTGATGTACTGGGCCATACGCACTACCCTCCTCTGTAGCGCCTTGCTCCTGTAAGTCGCTCTGGTTAAGAGCGTCTGCTAAATGACTAAAATGTAAAATGTAAAATGTAGATGCCAAGCAATTGCCATACCAGGCGGTGATGCAGCCAGTCAAGATGCTCTCAATGGTGCAGCTGTATAACTTTTTGAGGATCTGAGTGCCCATGCCAAATCTTTTCAGCCTCCTTAAAGTGACTCTTTAATCAATGAGCAGAAATATGGGATTGGCGACCTCATGTATTGCCTTACCTCCATAACTTACTACATTTGCAAACACTGTATATAGATTTTCTATTGTGTTATTAACTGTATGTTTTTGTTTATCCCATGTTTAACTCTGTGTTGTTGTTTTTATCACATTGCTTTGCTTTATCTTGGCCAGATCGCAGTTGTAAATGAGAACTTGTTCTCAACTGGCCTAGCTCTGTTGACCATGAGAGCATTTTGCAGAGCAAATGGGTTGAGGCATACTTTTAGGCTCTGAATGACATGTGGCCCATTGTTTACCTTGTTACCTGGCAATGACCACAAGGGCGTTTCAAAGAGCTGTCAGTCAAGGCGAGCTCATGAATATAAGCTCCCCACCCACTCAGCCCATTCTTTCAGGCTCCCTGATAGTTAGTGATGAGAGAAAATGTACAATTTCCTTCAAATCTGAGCATTTTAATAGCATAGAAATATTGTGTGATGTTTTGGTCATTCAAAGGATATTTTTCCATGGAAATAAGATGACTGTGCGGGATCAACAGTTACAAAGTTATTGCATGGATGCTTGAAATCCGGTTCTGTTGAAACCCGGTCTCTGTCATGTAGGCCTATATCATCAGGCCTCAATAAGGGAATAAAACAATAGACTTATAATGATTCATAATAATGTCTGGTTATTATTAATAATTATTACCATTATAATTGTTGTATAGCCTAATTAATAATAAAATATAATAATAATAATAAATGAATACTGACATATTTTACTTGTTGAAAATTGTAGGCTATTTGCCTGTATAATAAGAAAGAAAACTACAAGAAAAACCCAGTCAGTCTACAAAAATGTTGATTTCTATTAATGTGTATGATCCGCTGTAGCCTATGTAGGCTAAACACATTAGGACCCTTTTTTATTTATAGCACATGAAAAATACTTGTTAGATCCATTTGTAATTTGTCCCCTGAATTTAGCTCAACTGCAAATTACAGAAATTCGTATAACATCCTTAAGAAATTAAAATATCAGATCATTTGAAAGAATGGATGAGTAGGCCCCTACACCCAAGCATTATTTGCGTAAATTGAACACCGTTCAAATTAAATAAGTCCTCTCTCCATTGCTGCATGATAAGATATTGAATGCTATTGAATTTGAATAAACAATAGATTTCATCAGACACTAATCATCACTTTTACAAATAATTTGTAGACTGCAATTTCACCGCAATAATCCCAAAGAGATATCACATTTGACTAAAACATAATAGTTTCAAACCTTGCTTACATTTGTATATGATCACATATTTCTCTCTAGTTTGTGTGGGAATACTTGAGAACAGATTTCCTAAATTAAAATCACTTGGAGCTGAGACAAAATGAGGTGGACAAAATGAGGTGGAAACTGAGCTGCACTTCCTAACCTCCTAACTTCCTATGACCATATTAGAGACACATATTTCCCTCAGATTACAGCGATCCACAAAGAATTCGAAAACAAACCCAATTTTGATAAACTCCCTTATCTACTGGGTGAAAAACCACAGTGTGCCATCACAGCTGCAAGATTTGTGACCTGTTGCCACAAGAAAAGGGCAACCAGTGAAGAACAAACACCATTGTAAATACAACCCAAATTTATGTTAATTTATTTTCCCATTTGTACTTTAACTATTTGCACATTGTTACAACACTGTATATATACATAATATGACATTTGAAATATCTTTATTCTTTTGGAACTTCTGAGTGTAATGTTTACTGTTAATATTTATTGTTTATTTCACTTTTGTTTATTATCTACTTCACTTGCTTTGGCAATGTTAACATACGTTTCCCAGCCAATAAAGCCCTTAAATTGAATGTAATTGGAGAGAGAGAGAGAGAGAGAGAGAGAGAGAGAGAGAGAGAGAGAGAGAGAGAGAGAGAGAGAGAGAGAGAGAGAGAGAGAGAGAGAGGGGGGGAGGGGAGCAGACACCCCTACAACAAACCACGACTCAGACGCTGACGAGCTATGATGCTATTTGACACTTCTGTTTATGATAAATCATAACTTGGGACAACAGAAGGCTATTCACATGTGGAGAGTGGAAGGTCTGGAACTGCACGATAATAGAAATGAAGTTACTGGACATAATAACTGCATTTATTTTATGTCTATTGCGCAGGTTATGAGGATTTCATTCTTCAATAATTCTTACTTTCAAGCTGGATCCGCTATATAAATAAGTGAGCCCTAATTAGCGCGCTTCTTGCGTTTACATTAAAACGTAGCCTTACAATCGGCATCGACGGGACAGGAGCTTATTCATCAAAATATTAGTAACAGACAGACTACAATTAACATCAGGCTGTTCTTTCCTTAGAAGAAGCAACAAATTAACTGCAAGGTGGTGCTTATTCATTCACAGTATTTGACTCATTACATTTTGTGCCATATTTTGTTCTGTAATAATATTTCCACTAGCCTATATTTCTGTCTCAAAATAATGATTATTGAATTTACTTGTATTTTGCCCTATAATCAATTAATTATTTTTATAGAACTAACTTATTGCTTTCTCTAGGCTCCATAATGGACTTGCCAACGCCACCGAGTGGCCTATTATTGGCGTCTTTGACTTTTCTCTTTGCCATGCTTCTGTGGCGCAGGATCAGGCGGAACTGGGACGTGCACAGCCCGCCTGGACCGTTCGCTTGGCCGGTCATTGGGAACGCAGTAGAGCTTGGCAACACTCCTCACCTCTATTTTTCTCGCATGTCACGGAAATATGGGGATGTCTTTCAAATCAAACTCGGCTGCCGGGACGTTGTGGTACTGAATGGTGACGCAATTAGGCAGGCGCTCATCAAAAAGGGATTTGATTTCGCAGGCAGACCGGACTTTGCCTCGTTTCAATACGTTTCCAATGGCGATGGCATTGCTTTTGGTACATTTAGCGAATGGTGGAAAGTGCACCGAAAAGTGGCCCAATCTACTGTTCGGATGTTTTCCACCCGCAACATGCACACCAAAAAGGCCTTCGAAAACCACGTTGTCTGCGAAGTTAGGGAGCTGCTCCATCTTTTCCTGGTAAAAACTAAAGAGCACCAATATTTCCAGCCGATGACATACTTGGTGGTATCAACCGCTAACGTAATGACAGCCGTGTGCTTTGGAAAGAGGTATTCATACGACGACGCTGAGTTTGCGCAAGTGGTGGGACGAAATTATCAATTCACCCAAACAGTGGGGGCTGGAAGCATCGTGGATGTGATGCCTTGGCTCCAGTATTTCCCCAACCCAATAAAAAACATATTTGAAAACTTTAAAGCGCTCAATCAGGAGTTCAGTAAATTTATCGTTAGTAAAGTTGTCGAGCATCGAAAGACCATTCAGTCAAGCACCATCCGGGACATGACAGATGCTTTCATCATGGCATTAGACCATTCTCAGGACAGCTCGCCAAGGGTCTCACCAGGCAAAGATTATGTACCACCCACCATCGGTGATATTTTTGGAGCAAGCCAAGACACACTGTCTACTGCACTCCAGTGGATCATTCTGATACTTGTGAGGTAATACATATTAATTTTGAATCAGCTAAAGTGAAATTAAAGTAGTATTTTTCCCATATGATATGTTCTGTTAACAATTGCCTATGCGTAAAATTGAGAAAGCCTGTGCGTAAAGTTAATCAATTATATGCGGAAAGTGGAGAAAACCTATGCCTAAAGTGGGGAAAGCTATTCTCTTTTTGGAAAATTACCTAATCTCCTAGTATGCAACCATCTCACAATCAACATTAAAAAAACGAAAGAGCACGTATGCTCTGCTCTTTCATTGTTGGTAGGGTACTGTACTTGATCTTGTGTTCGGCACTTCAGTAGCAGAACTATGATGTTGCGTAATAGTATTAAATAGCAGAAGCGCCCAGGCAGGTATTGGCAGCCTAATATGAGGGCTCCGCTGTTTTTTCCTAAAATATCGCTTCAGGAAAATGACGTCATCTGAGCAGTAGAACATGCTGTGTGTTGCCAGTAGGATAACAGTAGGCATACTGTAGCTTGTTCGCGCAGGAAAAATAAAATAGTTTAGATACCTAGTAATGAATGCAATTTTTCTAAAACTGATTGAGGACCTTATTAGTGATGAATGTGTTTTGTTTTATTTATATTTTGATGTGTGTATTTTCTGTAATTTCTGTAATTCAGGGCTCATCTGTAAAAGAGACCTTGGTCTCAGTATGACTCCCATATAAAGTAAAGGATAAATACAAAATAAATAAAAGTGATAATGCCCTCGAAGCCGGTGTTTGGAGGATACACCAGCTTTTCGGGCATTATCACTTAATTATACAAGGGGTGGGTCTAATCCTGAATGCTGATTTGTTAAAAGCGCATTCCAGCCGGTGTCTATTCCACAAGTTAACACCAGCTAAATCTATGATGTTAAAATGCCTATTTACTCAGTTCCATCTGACTGCGCTGTCTCATCAGCTCAGACAAGCAATTTATGAACTTGATCTCCACTAAAAAAAGCATCTGGATATCATCTCACATTTCTTTTAGACTAACATTTTCAACAGCCGAGGTTTGTATAAACCTTGCTGTCTGTCTCTCCGACATTTGCAACATTGTTTCAATATTCAAATTCGATCTCCAGTTTACCCATAGTAATGAATGTGTTCGGAGTCGGGAGGAGACAGACAGGCAGGCAGCATTTCTCAACCAGTCGAAACCATGAATAATTTTTATGGATATATACAAAGAAATGTAATTTGAAAAAAGGTAAAATGAAACGAAGTGCAGCTAGTTTGCAGTCTTTCCAGCTTCAGTCTGAAGTGATTGTGTTAGCTGTGTTGTTGGCTAGCTCCTCTGAACAACAGTGTCCTGATGAGAGAGCACATTTTCTATGCCAGGCGAAATCGCGCCTCATTAGCTCATTGTTATGGGTGTATCCAAATAAATGTCTCTAGAAAACAGTTTAAACAAAAGCAAATGCTGCTACTTTGCTGTTATTCTGGCTGCACTTTTTGACTTGACTGTAAATTAGCCGTAGTTGGCTAGCTAGCAAGCAAGGGATAAGAACGTTGCCAGCCATTATGGTAATGACATTTAGTAAGAACAACTGATACAGAACAAAAAGACTGAACAACTGGGTCGCTTCTCTGGCAATCGAACCAATACAACAAATGACCTGCCGGCTTGGGTAGCAACCCTAGATTTGTGTTGGGACTATATATCATGGAAGGATGAAATAGTATGAATAAATTCACCAAAATAACGTTTTTAATGGAAATATGTAAATCATTATTTGAATATCACATTTCTTTTAGAGTAACCTCTTGTTTAAAAGTGATAATGCCCTCGAAGGCGGTCTTTGGAGGATATATTGGCACAGTTTGCCAGCTCTCGACTTCGTCTTGGGCCTAACAACAGTCTTGCCAATATATCCTCAAAACACAGGCTTCTCTGGAATTACAGTGCATTCTGAAAGTATTCAAACCCCTTGACTTTTCCCACATTTTGTTACGTTACAGCCTTATTCTAAAATTGCTTAAATAGTTTTTTTTCTCTCTCTCATCAATCTACACACAATACCCCATAATGTCAAAGACCAACAAAAAAAAACACGGAAATATGACATTTACATAATTATTCAGACCCTTTACTCAGTACTTTGTGAATCAGGCCTTGGTCGAGAGAATGCCAAGAGTGTGCAAAGATGTCATCAAGGCAAAGGTATATATATATATACATTTTTAAAATATATTTTCCTTTATTATTTTCCCCTAACCCTACCACCACTCTGCTAATTGGAGTAAACTAATGGATAACAATACTTAGGCTTCTACTTCCATCTTATACATACTATATACATGTTACGGACACAATGTATTTGACAATAGTTATCTTTTGTTTGTTTTTAATCCCATCCTTCAGCTACCATCAACCCCTCCCATCTATCTCTGAAGCCCATCCAGTTTGATTTCTATTTTGCCATATATTTTTAACTGTGATGTTTCAAAAAAGTTCTGAACCTATATATATTTTACGGACACAGTATATTTTACATTAGTTACATCTTGTTGTTTTTAATTCCACCCTTCAGCTCCACTCAACCCCTCCCATCTATCTCTTAACACCATCCATTTTTATTTGTTTTTGACATATATTTTTCAACTGTGCTATGATGTTTCACAAAAGTTCTGAACCTTTCTATTCTCGTAGTTTGTACAGATTATAAATTAAAGATAAACATTTTTGCTAAAGTATTATTATTTTATTGATAGATTGACTATGACTTTTCAAATCACCCAGTAGTGCTATCTGCAGAGTTAGCTCCAGGTATATGTTGCACTTTTTCAACCATTCCTGGACCTGCGACCAAAAACAAGCTACATACGGACAGTACAAAACAAATGATCTAATGATTCTGTCTCTTCGCAGCAAAATCTGCAGAGCTGGGATGGTTGTATCCCCCATATATAAATTATATAACAAGAATTTAGTATAATAATTTACATTGAAAAATTCAAAGTTTTGAATCCGCCGTTGTTTTGCGTATCAGTTCATCAACCATGTGCCATGGAATCGGTACATCGAAAATCTCTTCCCAACTATTTTGCAATCTATGTGGCACCTCTGTCAATTTTTTATTTATCACAATTTTCTTTAATCAAATTTGTTATTTAATGCAGGACCAACAGACAAGTTCCTTACTTTTTCCCCCTTCCACTTGCCTCTTCCATTTTTGCAGTACTGCTGCAATTAGTTGGTTGTAATTTTGGGTAGAGCAGACATTTACATATATTTTTGTTAGCTGCATGTGTGACATAACTCCACCAGTCCTATTTGTGATATAATTTACAAAGATTATACCTTTTTGAAATATGTTTTCGAAAAAGGTTTTTTAATTAATTAGTTTAACCTCTACGGGATCGGTGTCCCATATACGGGACGGTTGAGCTAACGTGCGCCCAATGTGATTAGCATGACTATTGTAAGTAGCAGCAAACTTTCCAGGACATAGACATGTCTTATATGGGCAGAAAGCTTAAATTAGTAGCTATTACAGTGAAAAAATACCATGCTATTGTTTGAGGAGAGTGCACAACAACAAAAAACGTATCACGGCAACTGGTTTGATACATTCACCTCTGAAGGTAAGAATGTACTTTCATTCAGTAATCTTGCTCTGATTTGTCATCCTGAGAGTCCCAGAGATAAAATATAGCATAGTTTTGTTTGATAAAATCAATTTTTTAATTCAAATGTAGGAACTGGATTCTACAGTTTGAGCCCTTGCTGTCTCTGGCTCCACACCCACCCCACCCGGCCATCTAGATGTGTGAAAGTTAGTGTATAAGCTAATGATCCATCATGTATGACATTCCTGGGAGTGTGTAAACTTACATTTTGTATTACCATATCATTTTTGTATGTTCTCTATAGTTATGTACTTGAAAATATATAAATTGACCAATTCGGCACATTTGGGCAGACTTGATACAAAATAGTCCAGTATTGCAATGCTTCACTGGATCAATCTGAAACTTTGCACAAACACTGCTGCCATCTAGTGGTTAAAAAATCTAAATTGCAATATTATATTGTGGCCTTTCTATTGCATTTCAAAGTTGATGAAAGAAACAACTAAAAGAAAACTGCATGTTTTTTTGTTTGTATTATCTTTTACCAGATCTAATGTGTTATATTCTCCTACATTAAGGAGAACATTCTCCTACATCCACAAACTTCAAAGCGTTTCCTTTCAAATGGTATCAATAATATGCATATCCTTGCTTCAAGTCCTGAGCTACAGGCAGTTAGATTTGGGTATGTCATTTTCGGCAAAAATTGTTTAATCCTTAAGAGGTTAACCGCAATATTTGTTGTTCTGTCTTTTCTGGTGGATTAAACTGAAATTGCAACCAACTTTCTATGGCTTGTTTTAAAAATAGCAATATTTTGGAGATGATTTCATTTTCAAATAACCGAAAGTGAGAGGTTGTAATCTGAATAAAGTGAAAAAGGCCATTCTTGAACATGGGGTGTGTAACGTAGATGCAGGGAGTCAGGAAGCAAGTGCAGTTAGTGAGTTTAATAATGAAGAACATGAACGATACAAAACAAGAAACAAGTTTAACATGTTGCCTGGTGGGTGATATAAAGGGGAGGTAATCAGGGAGGTGATGAAGTCCAGGTGTGCCTAATGAGGCTCAGGTGTACGTAATGAAGGTTGCAAGGTGTGCGTAATGATGGGTTTCCAGGACCGGTGGTTAATAGACCGGGGAGAGGGGTAGCCGGAGGGGACGTTACAGTACCGACCCCCAAGACATCTGGAGTGCAGGAGGGACCTGACAGCATAGGCGGGACTACCCTCGATGTCCAGGGGAGGCAGAGGGGTGTCGTGGGGGACGGCATCAGCCAGGGGACCAGGAACCACCAGCCTGAGGAGGGAAATGTGAAAAGAGGGTGAGATCTGGTAGTCATTGGGAAGCTGTAATCGATAAGTTACCTCATTGACCCTCGGGAGGACTTTGAATGGCCCCACAAACCGGGGGCTCAGCTTCCGGCAGGGCAGGCGAAGCAGGAGGTTCCTTAAGGAGAGCCAGACGCGATCACCAGGATGGAAAACGGGTGCCTAACTGCAGTGGCGGTCCGACTGCTCCTTCTGGCACTGGACGGCGCATTGGAGCCTCACGTGGGCAGCTTCCCAAACCTCCCCTGCGTGCCGGAACCACTCATCCACCGCAGGGGCTTCGATCTGGCTCATGGTCCACAGAGCCAGGGCCGGTTGGTACCCCAGGATGCACTGGAAGGGAGACAACCCGGTGGAGGAATGACGAAGTGAGTTCAGGCCATACTTCGCCCAGGGAAGATACCGGGCCCACTACCTCTGCCGGTCCTGACTCCTCAGGAACCTCCCCATCTCCTGGATGGTCCTTTCCACCTGCCTGTTGGACTGAGGCCGGTACCCAGATGTGAGGCTGACCATGACCTCCAGCTTCTCAATGAAGGCTCTCCATACACGTGACGTGAATTGGGGACCATGGTCGAAGACGATATCCTCTGGAAGGCCATAGTGCCGGAAGACCTGCTGAAACAGTGCCTCAGCGACCTGGAGAGCAGTAGGGAGACCAGAGAGAGGGATAAAACGGCAGGATTTTGAGAATCTGTCCACAACAACCATAACAGTGGTGAAACCATCAGACAGGGGAAGATCAGTGACAAACTGTATCGACAGATGGGTCCAAGGCCGCTGAGGCACGGGGAGGGGAAGGAGTTTCCCTGCTGGTGCGTTCTGGGGAGACTTGGTTTGGGCACATACGGAGCAGGAGTTGATGTAGCGGGAGACGTCCTGCGCCAAGGTGGGCCACCAGTACTTAATGGAGATGGATTGAGTGGTGCGGGTGATACCTGGGTGTCCAGCGGCAACGGATGTGTGCGCCCAGGTCAAAAGCCGATCCCTTACCTCCGTGGGAACGTAGGTGTGCTCCGGAGGACAGGTAGCTGGTACGGGTTCCCTCTCCATAGCCTGCCGGATGTCCACGTCTATGGCCCAGAGCATGGGGGCAACGATTCGAGAGGGCAGTATGATGGGACCACTCAGGATAGGAACCTCTCCTGAATCGTGGAGTCGGGACAGGGCATCGGCTTTGATGTTCTTTGAACCTGTGCGGTATGACAAGGTGAAGTTGAATCTACAGTGAGGGAAAAAAGTATTTGATCCCCTGCTGATTTTGTACGTTTGCCCACTGACAAAGAAATGATCAGTCTGTAATTTTAATGGTAGGTTTATTTGAACAGTGAGAGCCAGAATAAAATAAATCCAGAAAAACGCATGTCAAAAATGTTATAAATTGATTTGCATTTTAATGAGGGAAATAAGTATTTGACCCCCTCTCAATCAGAAAGATTTCTGGCTCCCAGGTGTCTTTTATACAGGTAACGAGCTGAGATTAGGAGCACACTCTTAAAGTGAGTGCTCCTAATCTCAGCTTGTTACTTGTATAAAAGACACCTGTCCACAGAAGCAGATTCCAAACTCTCCACCATGGCCAAGACCAAAGAGCTCTCCAAGGATGTCAGGGACAAGATTGTAGACCTACACAAGGCTGGAATGGGCTACAAGACCATCGCCAAGCAGCTTGGTGAGAAGGTGACAACAGTTGGTGCGATTATTCGCAAATGGAAGAAACACAAAAGACTGTCAATCTCCCTCGGCCTGGGGCTCCATGCAAGATCTCACCTCGTGGAGTTGCAATGATCATGAGAACGGTGAGGAATCAGCCCAGAACTAAACGGGAGGACCTTGTCAATGATCTCAAGGCAGCTGGGATCATAGTCACCAAGAAAACAATTGGTAACACACTACGCCGCGAAGGACTGAAATCCTGCAGCGCCCGCAAGGTCCCCCTGCTCAAAAAAGCACATATACATGCCCGTTTGAAGTTTGCCAATGAACATCTGAATGATTCAGAGGAGAACTGGGTGAAAGTGTTGTGGTCAGATGAGACCAAAATGGAGCTCTTTGGCATTCTCTCAACTCGCCGTGTTTGGAGGAGGAAGAATGCTGCCTATGACCCCAAGAACACCATCCCCACCGTCAAACATGGAGGTGGAAACATTATGCTTTGGGGGTGTTTTTCTGCTAAGGGGACAGGACAACTTCACCGCATCAAAGGGACGATGGACGGGGCCATGTACCGTCAAATCTTGGGTGAGAACCTCCTTCCCTCAGCCAGGGCATTGAAAATGGGTCGTGGATGGGTATTCCAGTATGACAATGACCCAAAACACACAGCCAAGGCAACAAAGGAGTGGCTCAAGAAGAGGCACATTAAGGTCCTGGAGTGGCCTAGCCAGACTCCAGACCTTAATCCCATAGAAAATCTGTGGAGGGAGCTGAAGGTTCGAGTTGCCAAACGTCAGCCTCGAAACCTTAATGACTTGGAGAAGATCTGCAAAGAGGAGTGGAACAAAATCCCTCCTGAGATGTGTGCAAACCTGGTGGCCAACTACAAGAAACGTCTGACCTCTGTGATTGCCAACAAGGGTTTTTCCACCAAGTACTAAGTCATGTTTTGCAGAGGGGTCAAATACTTATTTCCCTAATTAAAATGCAAATCAATTTATAACATTTTTGACATGTGTTTTTCTGGATTTTGTTGTTGTTATTCTATCTCTCACTGTTCAAATAAACCTACCATTAAAATTATAGACTGATCATTTCTTTGTCAGTAAGGCAAACGTACAAAATCAGCAGGGGATCAAATACTTTTTTCCCTCACTGTAGTAAAGAAAAGGGCCCACCTTGCTTGGCGGGGGTTCAGCCGCCTCGCTGTCCATATGTATTCCAAGTTCCGATGGTCGGTGAGGATGAGAAACGGGTCCGTGGCGCCCTCCAGCCAGTGTCTCCACTCCTGTAATGCCAACTTCACTGCTAGGAGCTCCTGATCACCGACGTCATAGTTCCTTGCTGCAGGGGACAGTTTTTTTAGAGGTATGCACATGGATACAGTTTTTGTGGATTACCTTGACGTTGTGACAGAAAGGCCCCCACGCCCACTTCTGAGGCGTCCACCTCCACCATGAAGGGCAGCGTAGGGTCTGGGTGTTTCAGCAACGTGGCAGAGGTGAAACTCCCCTTCAGCAGGCGGAAGGCCTCATCAGCTGCAGGATTCCACGCCAAACTTACAGAGACCACCTTTGAGGAGCGAGGTGAGGCGATGGAGCTGAAGTTCCTGATGAAGTGGCAGTAAAAGTTGGCAAACCCCAAAAACCGTTGCGAGCCCTTTATGGGGTTTGGGACTGGCCATGACCTGACCACATCTACCTTCCTTTCCTCCACAACCACTCCCTGCGGGCTGATCCGATATCCCTAGAAGGAGACCTGATGGAACTGGCAGTTCTCCGCTTTCACGTACAGATGGTTCTCCAGGAGGCGTCCCAGGACTATCCGGACGTGGGCGATGTGCTCCTCCAAGGTGGCCGAGTAGATCAGGAAGTTGTCAATATACACAACCACCTGGTGCCCAAGCATGTCCCGAAACATCTCGTTCACGAATGCCTGGAACACCGACGGCTCTATGGTTAAACCATAAGGCATCACCAAGTACTCATAGTGGCCAGACACTGTGCAGAAGGCCATCTTCCATTCTCCCATGGGAGACCGAGGACGACTTTGTGTACGGGTGCCTGGATCATGAGGTAGGGGAGGCTTTCTTGGTGCAGGGGTCCCACGGTGATGGTGAGTGGTGCTGTGATGTGTTTGACTGTGCCAGATCCCAGTGGTCGGTTATCCAGTGCGGAAACGGAGAGGAGAGCGGGTATGATGTTATGTTCAGGGAGGAGGCAAGGGCCTGGTCAATAAAATTCCCTGTGACTCCGGAGTCCACTAGAGCTGTGGAAACAACACATGAGGGAGAGCCAGCTAGTGAAATCGGTACTAAGAAGGGTTTGGTGGAGAGTGAAGATGATGGAATGCTCACACCTACACCAGGAGACTGGACCGTCCCTCTGCTCTAGTGACTCTCGGGTTAGGACGTAGCGGACACCATTGAAGCTGGTGTCCCTCCTGGCCACAATAGGGACAGAGCCCCAGTTGTCTCCGATGGTGTTGTTCAGCCGCGGGGAGGCGTGTGACCCCTACCTCCATGGGTTCAGGCTCTGACTCAGATCGGTCAATGAAGGAGGGAGAAAGGCGATGGGAGTGCCAACGCTCCCGAAGGAGGTTATCCAGATGGATGGCCATCGCGATGAGTGCATCCAATGAGAGGGTTTCATCTCGGCATGCCAGCTCCGTCTGGACCTCCTCACGCAATCCTCTTCTGAATAAGTTGCGGAGCGCTCATTCCATCTGCTGGATGCTGCCACTGTACGAAAGGTGAGGGCATACTCCACAGTGGTCTGGTCCTCCTGCCGTGGTTGGAGTAGGCGCTCACCCCCCTCTCTGCCCTCTGGTGGATGATCGAAAACTCTCCTGAACAGAGCCATGAACCTCCCATAGGAACACAGCTCCTCCTCTCATCTCTCCCAGATGGCCGTAGCCCATTCCAACGCCCGCCCGGGCAACAAGGAAATAACCTTGGCAACCTTGGACCTCTCCTGGTGGGGGCTTCCGCTTGATGAGCAAAATAGAGGGAGCACTCGAGGAGGAAGCCACGGCATTTGGATGGTATCCTGTCGTATTTCTCTGGAAGAGACAAACGGGCATCGCTGACCTGGGCAGACTTCTGAATGGGCTGGGGTGCTGGCTTGCTGGGTCGACTCATGGTAGAGGATCCTCCGCTCATTGGGGGTGAAGCCCCTTGGGGAAGATCTAGACGTTGAAGAACGCAGAGGACCTCATCCATCGCCATCCCCAGTTGCGCCAGCTGATCGTGGTGTTGGCGCAGTAGGTCTCCCTGTTCGCCGACCATCTGGGAGATGTCTCGGTTGGCTGCTGCTTCCATTCTGTGAGACAATATTCTGTAACGTAGATGTAAGGAATCAGGAAGCAAGTGCAGTTAGTGAGTTTAAATAATGAAAAACATGAACAATACAAAACAAGAAAAGCATCTAAACATGAACAATATTGCCTGGTGAGTGATAACAACGGAGTGCTATATAAAGGGGAAGTAATCAGGGAGGTGATGAAGTCCAGGTGTGCCTAATGAGGCGCAGGTGTGCGTAATGAAGGTTGCCAGGTGTGCATAAGGATGGGTTGCCAGGACCGGTAGTTAGTAGACCGGCGACGTCAAGCGCCGGAGAGGGGTAGCGGGAGTGGACGTGACAGGGTGAGACATTCTTACTAATCTGCTAGAGAACCAGTTCGGATTTAAATATAACTTTTGTATGACTGACGCCTTTAGTGAGAGGTCTAATGTTTTAATATTTAATAATTTCTGCCCTCCGAATTCATATTCATTAAATAAATAGGCCAGTTTAATTTTGTCTGGCTTGCCGTTCCAAATCAAATTGAATATTTTTTAGCATATAATTTAAAAAACAGGTCGCTAGGTGTAGGCAAGACCAAAAGCAAATAGGTAAACTGGGATATGACTAAAGAGTTAATCAGGGTGATTTTTCCACAATTTTCCATTCCATGGTAGCAAAATCGTATCTATTTTTTGCTAACTTTCTAATAAAATATATTGTAGTAAGACCATTTATTTATTTTGGGATATGTATACCGAGTATGTCCACATCACCATCAGACCATTCTATTGGTAAACTACACGGTAATGTACACGTTTTTTTGTGATCCAATACGTAATATAGTACACTTATCATAATTTGGTTGTAATCCAGAGAGGTTAGAAAAAGTATCTAGATCCTCTATGAGGCTGTGGAGGGATCCAAATTGTGGATTTAAAAGAAAGCATGAATCATCAGTGTACAATGACACCTTTGTTTTTAAGCCCTTGATTTCTAACCTCTTGATATTATTGTTGGATCTGATTTTAATAGCTAACATATCGATGGCCATAATAAATAGATATGCCGATAGTGGACAACCTTGTTTTACTCCTCTTGACAGTTTAATACTTTCAGGGAAGTAGTCATTATTTACTATTTTACACCTAGGGTTACTATACATACAGTGGGGAAAAAAAATATTTAGTCAGCCACCAATTGTGCAAGTTCTCCCACTTAAAAAGATGAGAGAGGCCTGTAATTTTCATCATAGGTACACGTCAACTATGACAGACAAAATGAGAAAAAAAATTCCAGAAAATCACATTGTAGGATTTTTAATGAATTTATTAGCAAATTATGGTGGAAAATAAGTATTTGGTCAATAACAAAAGTTTCTCAATACTTTGTTATATACCCTTTGTTGGCAATGACACAGGTCAAACGTTTTCTGTACCAAAAAGTTATATTTTGGTTTAATCTGACCATATGACATTCTCCCAATCCTCTTCTGGATCATCCAAATGCACTCTAGCAAACTTCAGACGGGCCTGGACATGTACTGGCTTGAGCAGGGGGACACGTCTTGCACTGCAGGATTTGAGTCCCTGGCGGCGTAGTGTGTTACTGATGGTAGGCTTTGTTACTTTGGTCCCAGCTCTCTGCAGGTCATTCACTAGGTCCCCCCGTGTGGTTCTGGGATTTTTGCTCACCGTTCTTGTGATCATTTTGACCCCACGGGGTGAGATCTTGCGTGGAGCCCCAGATCGAGGGAGATTATCAGTGGTCTTGTATGTCTTCCATTTCCTAATAATTGCTCCCACAGTTGATTTCTTCAAACCAAGCTGCTTACATATTGCAGATTCAGTCTTCCCAGCCTGGTGCAGGTCTACCATTTTGTTTCTGGTGTCCTTTGACAGCTTTTTGGTCTTGGCCATAGTGGAGTTTGGAGTGTGACTGTTTGAGGTTGTGGACAGGTGTCTTTTATACTGATAACAAGTTCAAACAGGTGCCATTAATACAGGTAACGAGTGGAGGACAGAGGAGCCTCTTAAAGAAGAAGTTACAGGTCTGTGAGAGCCAGAAATCTTGCTTGTTTGTAGGTGACCAAATACTTATTTTCCACCATAATTTGCAAATAAATTCATTCAAAATCCTACAATGTGATTTTCTGGATTTGTTTTCTCAATTTGTCTGTCATAGTTGACGTGTACCTATGATGAAAATTACAGGCCTCTCTCATCTTTTTAAGTGGGAGCTTGCACAATTGGTGGTGAATATTTGCATCACAACACTGAAGTGTAAGGGGCCTCCAATTTTCTTAATTGACCGGATCTTTATATTTACCACTTGGATCCTGTTTCAGTAATAATGAAATCAGACGTTCTTGTTGAGTATCTGACAATCTACAATTTTTTTAGGCTTTGATAAAATTTCCAATATCTTCGCCAACATGGAAATTCTGTAGGAGTAATATATATGCCAATTATTTGATGGTCCGACTGCATTCTGTCCCCTATCAACACTTTTTAATCTTTAGGTGCCAGCGAGAATGACATAAGAAAGTAGTCAAGACGACAAGCTTTATTGAGCCTCCGCCATGTATATCTCACTAGGTCAAGATATTTAAGCCTCCATATATCCACTAGTTCCAATATATCCATGACATTTGTGATTTCCTTAAGTGCATGAGGGTGATTGTAGTTTGTAGTGTGATTTCCTTTATGGTCCATTGAGGTATTTAAAAACGTATTATAATCTCCCACCATAATAATAGAGTCTTGTATTGCTTGTAGGTTTTTAAAAATTATTTTTTAATTTCACCTTTATTTAACCAGGTAAGCCAGTTGAGAACAAGTTCTCATTTACAACTGCGACCTGGCCAAGATAAAGCAAAGCAGTGCGATAAAAAACAACAACACAGAGTTACATATGGGGTAAACAATACAATAGAAAATATATATACAGTGTGTGCAAATGTAGCAAGTTATGGAGGTAAGGCAATAAATAGGCCATAGTGCAAAATAATTACAATTTAATATTAACACTGGAATGATAGATGTGCAAGAGATGATGTGCAAATAGAGATACTGGGGTGCAAATGAGCAAAATACATAACAATATGGGGATGAGGTAGTTGGGTGGGCTAATTTAAGATGGGCTGTGTACAGGTGCAGTGATCGGTAAGGTGCTCTGACAACTGATGCTTAAAGTTAGTGAGGGAGATAAGAGTCTCCAGCTTCAGAGATTTTTGCAGTTCGTTCCAGTCATTGGCAGCAGAGAACTGGAAGGAATAGCGGCCAAAGGAGGTGTTGGCTTTGGGGATGACCAGTGAGATATACCTGCTGGAGCGCATACTACGGGTGGGTGTTGCTATGGTGACCAATGAGCTAAGATAAGGCGAGGATTTGCCTAGCACTGATTTATAGATGACCTGGAGCCAGTGGGTTTGGCGATGAATATGTAGTGAGGACCAGCCAACAAGAGCGTACAGGTCACAGTGGTGGGTAGTATATGGGGCTTTGGTGACAAAACGGATGGCACTGTGATAGACTACATCCAATTTGCTGAGTAGAGTGTTGGAGGCTATTTTGTAAATGACATCGCCAAAGTCAAGGATCGGTAGGATAGTCCGTTTAACGAGGGCATGTTTGGTAGCATGAGTGAAGGAGGCTTTGTTTGCGAAATAGGAAGCCGATTCTAGATTTAACTTTGGATTGGAGATGCTTAATGTGAGTCTGGAAGGAGAGTTACAGTCTAACCAGACACCTAGGTATTTGTAGTTGTCCACATACTCTAGGTCAGACCCGCTGAGAGTAGTGATTCTAGTCGGGTGGGCGGGTGCCAGCAGCATTCGATTGAAGAGCATGCATTTAGTTTTACTAGTGTTTAAGAGCAGTTGGAGGCTACGGAAGGAGTGTTGTATGGTATTGAGGCTTGTTTGGAGGTTTGTTAACACAGTGTCCAATGAAGGGCCAGATGTATACAAAATGGTTTCGTCTGCGTAGAGGTGGATCTGAGAGTCACCAGCAGCAAGAGCGACATCATTGATATACACAGAGAAAAGAGTCGGCCTGAGAATTGAACCCTGTGGCACCCCCATAGAGACTGCCATAGGTTCAGACAACAGGCCCTCCGATTTGACACATTGAACTCTATCTGAGAAGTAGTTGGTGAACCAGGCGAGGCAGTCATTTGAGAAACCAAGGCTATTTAGTCTGCCAATAAGAATGCGGTGGTTGACAGAGTCGAAAGCCTTGGCCAGGTCGATGAAGACGGCTGCACAGTACTGTCTATTATCGATCGCGGTTATAATATCGTTTAGGACCTTGAGCGTGGCTGAGATGCACCCATGACCAGCTCGGAAATCGGATTGCATAGCGGAGAAGGTACGGTGGGATTCAAAATGGTCAGTGATCTGTTTGTTAACTTGGCTTTCAAAAACCTTCGAAAGGCAGGGCAGGATGGATATAGGGCTGTAACAGTTTGGATCTAGAGTGTCACCCCCTTTGAAGAGGGGGATGACCGCGGCAGCGTTCCAATCTCTGGGGATCTCAGACGTTACAAAAGAGAGTTTGAACAGGCTAGTAATAGGGTTGCGACAATTTCGGCTGCTAATTTGAGAAAGAAAGGGTCCAGATTGTATAGCCCAGATGATTTGTAGGGGTCCAGATTTTGCAGCTCTTTCAGAACATCAGCTGTCTGAATTTGTGTGAAGGAGAAGCGGAGGGGGCATGGGCAAGTTGCAGCGGAGGGTGCAGAGCTGGTGGCCGGGGTAGTGGTAGCCAGGTGGAAAGCATGGCCAGCCGTAGCAAAATGCTTGTTGAAATTCTCGATTATTGCAGATTTATCGGTGGTGATAGTGTTTCCTAGCCTCAGTGCAGTGGGCACACTTTACAGTGTCCCAAAACCTTTTGGAGTTAGTGCTACAGGATGCAAATTTCCGTTTGAAAAAGCTAGCCTTTGCTTTCCTAACTGCTTGTGTATATTGGTTCCTAACTTCCCTGAAAAGTTGCATATCGCAGGGGCTAATGCAGTACGCCACAGATGTTTTTGTGCTGGTCAAGTCTGAGGAGAACCAGGGGCTATATCTGTTCTTAGTTCTGAATTCTTTGAACGGGGCATGCTTATTTAAGATTGAGAGGAAAGCACTTTTAAAGAACAACCAGGCATCCTCTACTGAAGGAATGAGATCGATATCCATCCAGGATACCTGGACCAGGTCAATTAGGAAGGCCTGCTCGCCAAAGTGTTTTAGGGAGAGTTTGACAGTGATGAGGGGTGGTCGTTTGACCGCGGACCCGTTACGGACGCAGGCAATAAGGCAGTGATCGCTGAGATCCTGGTTGAAGATAGCAGAGGTGAATTTAGAGGGTAAGTTAGTCAGGATGATATCTATGAGGGTGCCCATGTTTACGGATTTAGGGTTGTACCTGGTAGGTTCCTTGATAATTTGTGTGAGATTGAGGGCATCTAGTTTGGATTGTAGGATGGCCGGGGTGTTAAGCATATCCCAATTTAGGTCACCAAGCAGTACGAACTCTGAGGATAGATGGGGGCAATCAATTCACATATGGTGTCCAGGGCACAGCTGGGGGCTGAGGGGGGTCTGTAGCAAGCGGCAACAGTGAGAGACTTATTTCTGGAAAGGTGGATTTTTAGTAGTAGGAGCTCAAACTGTTTGGCCACAGACCTGGATAGTATGATAGAGCTCTGCAGGCTATCTCTACAGTAGATTGCAACTCCACCCCCTTTGGCAGTTCTATCCAGACGGAAAATGTTGTAGCTGGGGATGGACATTTCTGAATTTTTGTGGCCTTCCTAAGCCAGGATTCAGACACTGCTAGAACATCAGGGTTGGTGGAGTGTGCTAATGCAGTGAGTAACTCAAACTTAGGAAGGAGGCTTCTGATGTTAACATGCAAAAAGCCAAGGCTTTTACGGTTACAGAAGTCAACAAATGATAGCGCCTGGGGAGTAGGAGTGATACTGGGGGCTGCAGGGCCTGGGTTAACCTCTACATCACAAGAGGAACAGAGGAGGACTAGAATAAGGATACGGCTTAAGGATTTAAGAACTGGTCTTCTAGTGCGTTGGGTACAGAGAATAAAGGGGGCAGATTTCCGGGCGTTGTAGAATAGATTCAGGCCATTATGTACAGACAAGGATATGGAAGGATATGAGTACAGTGGAGGTAAACCTAAGCGTTGGGTAACAATGAAAGAGATAGCATCACTGGAGGCACCGATTGAGCCGGTCTCCGCGTGTATGGGGGGTGGAACAAGGAGCTATTTGAGGCAGTTTGAGAGGGACTTGGGGCTCTACAGTGAAATTGTATAATAAGAACAAACTGGAACAGCAATAGGCAAGGCATATTGACATGGGAGAGAGGTATAAAGCAATCACAGGTGTTATTCGAGAGAGCTAAGACAACTGGTTAATTGGTGATGAAAGTTTGGGCTGAGGCTAAACAGATAAAACAGGACAGGGTACCGTGTAAAGGAACAGTCCAGCAGGCATCAGCTGTGCAGCTGAGTGATCATAAGGTCCAGTGAACAGCAATGTGAGTCCGAGAGCAGTTCGAATTGGGGCTACAGCACAGGCGATCAGGAAGCACGGCTGTTGTTTGCGTGTGCTAGCGGGCCGGGGCTAGCAGATGGATCTTCGTGGTCGTCGCAACGGGAAGCCTGTTGAAACCACAGACGATTACGTCGGCAGACCAGTCATGATGGATCGGCGGGGCTCCGTGTCAACACTAGGAGGTCCCGTCCGGTTGACAAAGAGGTAGATAGCCGGGAGATGGGCCTGACTCGAGGCTAGCTCAAGGCTGATTAGCCAACCACAACATCCATTTGGTTGCAGCTAGCTAGTTGCGATGATCCGGTGTTAAAGGTCCAGTGATTCAGTGATTCCGGCAGAAAATCCGATATGTTCTGTGTCGATAACGCGCTGTGCAGACTGGCCGATAATAGTCCAGGCTAGAGCTGGCTGGTAGGTAGTGCAGGCCACGGACAATGGTGAAAAATCCCCGCTAACGGTGGCTAATAGCAAGTAGCTAGTTAGCTGGCTACTCCCGACCGGTAGACAGAGAGGTAGATAGCCGGGATATGGGCCTGGCTTGAGGCTAGCTCAAGGCTAACTGGTGCTTGCTTCAGGGGCAGTGGTGATTAGCCAACAGCAACATCCATTCGGTTGCGGCTAGCTGGTAGCGATCCGGTGTTAAGGTCCAGTGATTCAGTTATTCCGGCAGAAAATCCGATGTTCTGGGTGAAAACCGCTAACGGTGGCTAATAGCAAGTAGCTAGTTAGCTGGCTAGCTAGTTTCAACTGGAGATTCTAGATAAAAGGTAAGTAAATAATAGAATCCGTTCCACATTGAGTGAGGCGAGTTGCAGGAAAGTATATTTAGTAGAAGGATGAAAAGTGTGATAGGGGAATATATACAACAAAAGACAAAAAAAGAAAGAACAGGCTATTTACACGGACACACAACAGAGTACACGACCGCACTGCTACGCCATCTTGGACTGCTACGCCATCTTTGATCAATTATTATATATATTTTCAAAGAAGCATGGATCATCATATCTGTTTATGGTCCACATTCGGATCAAAATTATTGTTAATTAATATCATCACCCCTTTTGAGTTTCTTTGCCCATGGGAGAAGTATATTTGCCACCCCCCCCCCCCCCCCCCCCAGTCCTGTTCCCACAGAACTTCATCTAAAATTGTTGAATGAGTTTCCTGTAAACAGTAGATCATATATTCCTTGTCTTTTAGCCAGGTAAATACTGATCGTCTTTTCTTATTATCTGCTAAGCCATTAGAATTATAGCTGGCTATACTTATTTCACTATTTACCATAATGAGATACAAGTTTCAATTCTATTTATCATTATATACAGTGCATTCGTAAAGTATTCAGACCCTTTGACTTTTTCCGCATTGTGTTACGTTACAGCCTTATTCTAAAATGGATTAAATTGCTGTTTTTTTGTCATCAATCTACACACAATACCCCATAATGACAAAGCAAAAACAGGTTTTTAGAAATTTTTGCAAATGTATTAAAAATCCAAAACTTTAATATCAAATTTACATGAGTATTCAGACCCTTTACTGAGTACTTTGTTGAAGCACCTTTGGCAGCGATTACAGCCTCGAGTCATCTTGGGTATGAAACTACAAGCTTGGCACACCTGTATTTGCGGAGTTTCTCACATTCTTCTCTGCAGATCCTCTCAAGCTCTGTCAGGTTGGATGGGGAGCGTCGCTGCACAGCTATTTTCAGGTCTCTCCAGAGATGTTAGATTGGGTTCAAGTCCGGGCTGGGCCACTCAAGGACATTCAGAGACTTGTCCTGAAGCCACTCCTGCGTTGTCTTGGCTGTGTGCTTAGGGTCGCTGTCCTTTGCCCCAGTCTGAGGTCCTGAGTGCTCTGATGCAGGTTTTCATCAACGGTCTCTCTGTACTTTGCTCTGTTCATCTTTCCCTCGATCCTGACTCGTCTTCCGGTCCCTGCCGCTAAAAAACATCCCCACAGCATGATGCTGCCACCACCATGCTTCACCATAGGGATAGTGCCAGGTCTCCTCCAGACGTGACGCTTGGCATTCAGGCCAAAGAGTTCAATCTTGGTTTTATCAGGCCAGAGAATCTTGTTTCTGATTGTCTGAGTCCTTTAGGTGCCTTTTGGCAAACTCCAAGCGGGCTGTCATGTGCCTTTTACTGAGGAGTGGCTTCCGTCTGGCCACTCTACCATAAAGACCTGATTGGTGATGTGCTCCTCAGAGAAACTCTGGAGCTTTGTCAGACTGACCACCGGGTTCTTGGTCACCTCCCTGACCAAGGCCCTCCTCCCTCGATTGCTCAGTTTGGCCGGGCGGCCAGCTCTAGGAAGAGTCTTGGTGGTTCCAAACTTCTTCCATTTATGAATGATGGAGGCCACTGTGTTCTTGGGGACCTTTAATCCTGCCAACATTTTTTGGTACCCTTCCCCAGATCTGTGCCTCGACACAATCTTGTCTCGGAGCTCTACAGACAATTCCTTCAACCTCATGGCTTGGTTTTTGCTCTGACATGCACTGTCAACTGTGGGATCTTATATAGACAGGTGTGTGCCTTTCCAAATCATGTCCAATCAATTGAATTTACCACAGGTGTACTCCAATCAAGTTGTAGAAACATCTCAAGGATGATCAATGGAAACAGGATGCACTTGAGCTCAATTTCGAGTCTAATAGCAAAGGGTCTGAATACTTATGTAAACACGGTAAATAAGGTATTTCTGTTTTTTATTTTTATAAATGTGAAAAAAATAAACGTTTTTTTCTCCCACTTTGTCATTATGGGGTATTGTGTGTAGATTGCTGCATTTTTATTTATTTATTTAATCCATTGTAGAATAAGGCTGTAACGTAACAAAATGTGAAAAGAGTCCAGGGGTCTGAATACTTTCCGAAGGCACTGTATATATAAAAAATGTTGAGTATCTTAATTTCTACAATTCACAAATAATATGCATGATCATGTAGGCAGTTAATGCGAAATATTGTTACCTATAAACAGTATTGCCATTACAAAGATTACATTTTTGCCAATCAATTATTATTTTAGCAAACATTTATTGTGATTCATCCTATATTGTCCCTAACACCATAACCCCATAGCAACAGATGTGGGATACACACACACATACTCATACACCCTCGACCCCTCTCCCCCACAAAACAAACACAAGCTCAGATGTTCAACAGTTGTTCCATCCCCGAGCCCAACTCAAGAAAGGACTTGATGTGCGAATGCATATACAGTTGCAGCTGTTCGAGAAGGCATGCAAAATGTATCAGAAAAATGGGCACAAATTTGGAAATTTGATTAACCAATGTCAAGTCCTAGCTGTTGGAGATCAGGTACACCCCCTTCCCCTGAAACACACACACACTGGTCCCCCGTTGTGACCAATTTCCCAAGCATCTCTGTGCAGTCAGACCTTTGATCATTCCGTGACACCAGGGCCACAGTAATTTGCCTCCTCTCTGATTGTCTGAGTGTGACCCCCTCCCCATGGGTTACTGTAGCTAGTGTTGCCAGCACTGCCACTACCTGTGTAGGGGCACCCCACCGGAATCCCCACCGGCTAGGTACAAGGTCATCAAGGTTCTCATTAGCAGCAGAAATTCTTTGTATATTATGCTCACCTATCAGGGGGCTTTGGCTTTGTAGGACCAACCCTGCCAGGCAGGCTCAGAATCTTGGGGGGGGGGGGGCGGTGCTACTTTAGTGGGTCTCTGACCGCATTTATGTTTCTGTTTTGGCTGCGTGTAGGCTACTTACAGTAGGCCCATAAAACAGATAAGGCCTTCTCCTTAGTGTATGGGTCGCTCAGATGGGTGTCTAGGGTATAGGGTTGGGGACCTTTCCATCATGATAGCACAATAAATAACCAAACCAGATTTATAATTTATTTTAAAATGTATATCCCATATCTGCACAAAAAAAGCTCTCTCTCACAACCCCTGCTCGCAGACACACATGGGCTCTGGTATTCACAACCATTTCAATTTTCACCCATTTTCACTCACTTTTACAAACACAAAAACACACACCCCACCTTCCATCACAATACACCCACACATACCCACATACTGTGCTTTCTATGTCCTCTGTTTGCTGTGTTTTTATCCCTACCTTGTTGATTCTGAGTCCTTTTTTTTTATTTGCAAAAAATTCAAAAAACCTGTTTTCGCTTTATCATTATGGGGTATTGTGTGTAGATTAATGACAACATTTATTTATTTAATCAATTTTAGAATAAGGCTGTAATGTAACAAAATGTTGAAAAATGGAAGGGGTCTGAATATTTTCTGAATGCACTGTATCACTTAACTAATTACTACTAATTCCGAATACTTATCGCAATAAGCATGTTGGCAACTGTAACCATGCTACCAAATAACAAATTGTGCAAAGAACCCATAGTTACCCACCAAAAATGATTTATCACTACTGTATTGAGAATGCCCTCAGCGTTGAAATAGAGGTTAGCTTCTCAATAGGAAATAATTTAGGAAATGATTTAGATACCTGTGATCTGAGCATTCACCTTTGACCTTTTCCTATATAGGTTTCCTCATATCCAGCTGCGTCTCCAGGAGGAAGTGGACAAAGTGGTCGACCGGAGCCATCTGCCCATCATCGAGGACCAGTCGCAGTTGCCTTACGTGATGGCCTTCCTCTACGAGGTGATGCGCTTCACCAGCTTCGTGCCGCTCACCATCCCCCACAGCACCATCACCGACACCACCATCATGGGCTACACCATCCCCAAGGACACAGTGATCTTCATCAACCAGTGGTCCAGCAACCACGACTCCACCAAGTGGACGCACCCGGAGACCTTTGACCCCCTGCGCTTCCTGGACCAGGACGGCTCGCTGAACAAAGACATGGCCAGCAGCGTGCTCATCTTCTCCTTGGGAAAGCGGCGGTGCATCGGAGAGGAACTGTCAAAGATGCAGCTGTTCCTATTTACAGCATTGCTGGTGCACCAGGCCCACTTTAGTCCCGACCCGGACAAGCCGCCCACCATTGACTACACCTACGGACTGACCCTGAAGCCCAATAACTTCTCCATAGCAGTGAGTCTACGGGACAGCATGGAAGTCCTGGAGAAGGCTAGTCACAAGCCCCTCTATGGGGCAACTCCAGATCAATCAGACTGAGAATAGAGTCACTAAATGAAGCTTGAAAGAAAAAAAACACTGAAGTAGATTTATGAGCTGCAGTTCATCCGCATGTGCCATCAGGTATTAGATACTATATAGTTATTATAAATGTATTTATGAACTGAATGTAACGGATGTCACGCTGCTTGCTAAGCGAGTACCCCTTCCTTCTGATGCGCCTCACACCTTTGAACCCAGGACCTCTGCCTTGCTAGCACATTTGAGCGCCCTTCCGAAGCGTCTTACCAGTCGGCACCACCGAAAAACTATCTATTCGTGGGAACACTTCAGGCTGAGGAGTGAGTTTCACATATCCCCATGTGCTACATGAACAGTCTTTTCATACATCTATATTTTCTTTGTTTTACAGGTAATCACGCAAATGACTATGGCTCACATTTTTTTATTTTCAATCAAGTATTGCACAAATAATGGCATATATTTTACTGGAACATGACAGAACATACAGTAGCTTGCAGTGGGCATCTGAGGGCAATGGTCTGTTCTTTCACACAGCCTGTTGGCCACTTCGTTTACTGTATTTCCTGACATACTGACTGACTGGAGTTGATTCAGTCTTTTCACTTGCATCCACCATCTCAGCGAGTACCCTGTGTACCTTTTATGTCCCAAATATATCTCTAAACAAGGTCAACATGATATAGAGTGAACCTTGTGTAGCCTACTTATTTAAGTACATTTAGGTAAGATAGTAATACCAACCATATTACTATGAAATACAAAAACTACATTTTAATTTACATAGTTGGCAATAGCCAAAAAAGACAGGAAATTCAAATGAGCAGCCCTTTCCTAAATTTGATATATGCATTATGCACTAACGTTTTACAGCAAACTCAGCTTATTATACCTGCTACTGCTATTGATGTGCATACAGTGTAAAACATTTGAAGTTGAATCAACTTTAAAAAACAAGGCAACCAGCTGCAAACCCGATTATAATATGGTATTAAACAAAAAACAAATTTTGGTAGTAATAACTTTTGTAGCAATATTAACAAAAATATGTGATTTTGTCCAATGAACACAATAGATGATCATCGACCAAGGAGAGTTCAATTCCGTTCCTCAACTGTGCCATAACTACACTGATTGGTTGGACCAAATAAGTGGTCAGACTTTACTTTGCTTAGGCCTTATACCTGAGTAACTAATTACCAATGTAACTATCTTGTAACACGCTAGTAAGTACTAGTAGTTACATGTAGGTATGCAGTACTACATTATTCTGTTTCCTTTTGAAAAACAGAATCAGCAATAGTAAGTAGGCTACTTGCATACCTGTACTTACATACATATTTAAACTTAAATCCATCACAGCTACACTGGAATAAGGCCATAATTGTTAAGTTTTGCACAAGTGCTTCTGAATGTTGATGAACTTATATTTTGTTCCAGATCCATACTCTGTTCCAATAGGCAAGGCAAGGGTGCACTGTAACAGAAAACTGTAAATTATACGGAAATACTCTGAAACTTTTTACTGCAGCATACTGTAAATTATGGTGCATTGTGGGAAAATGTTGTGGGCGGGGAAAGAATTGCTGTATTTCGAATGGTACAGTAATTCTACCCCACAGAATACAGTACTGTACCGTATCTTTGGAGCGCCAAAAATCTTTTGACCACTAGTGGGTGCATGGTATTGTTGTTGTTCATAGACTGGGATGCTGTTGTTCATAGACTGGGATGCTGGGATGCTGACGGGAGAGGTTGTGTTTTCTCTAGCAGGAGGTAAGCTTGGCTTCTTATATGGTGTTGAGTAAAGCTTAAACCATGTATTTAGATTGTAGGTAGGTATTGTAGTTAGGTATTATAGGTAGTTTACTCAGGTAGTTATTGAAGGTTATTGTAGGTAATTATTGTAGGTAAGGACTGTATTCGGCGGACTCCGGCGAAGCACGAGGCTAGCCTACCCACTACTTGGACCAACAAAGCTAGCTAGCTAGCGGGTAGCTACCGGTAACTTTTAGCAACTGTGGTTAGCTGTTTCCAATGTTATTTCACGCTTAAGAGTACCTGTAATTGAGCCAGCTAGCTGCCACCTTCAGCTGTTTTTCTAACCTCATTATCATTAACGTTAGGTGGTTGGTAGCTGCTGTACTTAATTTCGGCTACTGATTGCAGTCTGCCAGTTTGGCTTTATACATAGCTTGGGCTTTGTCGAGTAAGGCTTAAACTATGTATTTAGATTGTAGTTAGGTACTATAGGTAGGCATCGTGGGCTGTATATTATTAAGTAGTATAGGTAGGCATCGTGGGCTGTTGTGGGTAGCTGTTGTGTAGTTATTGTAGGTTACTTTTGTATTCGGCGGTGCCGGATGTAGCACGAAGCTAGCTAGCTAACTCACCTCCTGGATTAGCTGGCGAGTTGCTATTAGCAACGGTTGCAACTAAAAACAATATCCTTTTAGCCAGCTACATTCGTTCGCAGCGACGCCGTTTTTCAAACAAAGTCAACACAGTAGCCATTGCTAGCCAGCCAACACTACCAGCAGGCTGTGGTAGCTAAATACAATATCTTTGTGCTAGCTACCCAACGTTTAATCGTTGCTGCGTTATGAAAGGTAAGCTTGGCTTCTTATATGGTGTTGAGTTAAGCTTAAACCATGTATTTAGATTGTAGGTAGGTATTGTAGTTTGGTATTATAGGTAGCTTACTCAGGTAGTTATTGAAGGTTATTGTAGGTAATTATTGTAGGTAAGGACTGTATTCGGCGGACTCCGGCGAAGCACGAGGCTAGCCTACCCACTACTTGGACCAACAAAGCTAGCTAGCTAGCGGGTAGCTACTGGTAACTTTTTGCAACTATGGTTAATTGTTTCCAATGTTATTTCATGCTTAAGAGTACCTGTGATTGAGCCAGCTAGCTGCTACCATTCAGCTGTTTTTCTAACCTCATCCGAGGCATTAACGTTAGGTGGTTGGTAGCTGCTGTACTTAATTACAGCTACTGATAACAGTCTGCTGTAGTTTACTACAATTCTAATTTCTAAAGTGGAAGTTGGGAGAGTTTTACTCGGGTGGTTCAGTGAAACAATTATAGTTTCTGAGGTGGAAGTTGGGAGAGTTATATATATTATTTTTTTTTGGTGAGGGAGGCCTGCTCTCTCCTTTCCCTGATGTTTAGTTCATTTCATCCCGATCTCCTCTGCATTATTGTAGCCATCTGCTGCAGCCTGTCAACTATGCCTCTGCCTATCCCTGTTCTCTCCTCTCCGCACAGGCTACACAAACGCCTCACACCGCGTGGCTGCTGCCTCTCTAACCTGGTGGTCCCTGCACGCACCACACACCTGGAGTTCCAGGTCTCAGGCAGCCTCTGGAACTGCCGTTCTGCCGCCAACAAGGCTGACTTCATCCCAGCCTATGCCACCCTCCAGTCCCTCGACTTCCTGGCACTGACGGAAACATGGATTACCACTGAAAACTACTACTACTGCTCTCTCCTCGTCTGACCATGTGTTCTCGCATACCCCGAGAGCATCTGGTCAGAGGGGTGGTGGCACAGGAATCCTCATCTCTCCCAAGTGGTCATTCTCAATTTTTCCCCTAACCCATCTGTCTATCTCCTCATTTGAATTCCACGCTGTCACAGTCACTAGCCCATTTAAGCTTAATATCCTTGTCATCTATCGCCCTCCAGGTTCCCTTGGAGAGTTCATCAATGAGCTTGACGCCTTGATAAGTTCCTTTCCTGAGGATGGCTCACCCTTCACAGTCTTGGGGGATTTCAACCTCCCCACGTCTACATTTGACTCATTTCTCTCTGCCTCCTTCTTTCCACTCCTCTCCTCTTTTGACCTCACCCTCTCACCACCCCCCCCCACTCACAAGGCAGGCAATACGCTTGACTTCATCTTTACTAGATGTTGCTCTTCTACTAATCTCACTGCAACTCCCCTCCATGTCTCCGACCACTACTTTGTATCCTTTTCTCTCTCGCTCTCCTCCAACACTACTCACTCTGCCCCTACACAGATGGTAACGCGCCGCCGCAACCTTCGCTCTCTCTCTCCCACTACTCTCTCCTCTTCCATCCTATCATCTCTTCCCTCTGCTCAATCCTTCTCCCTCCAATCTCCTGATTCTGCCTCCTCAACCCTCCTCTCCTCCCTTTCTGCATCCTTTGACTCCCTGTGTCCCCTATCCTCCCGGCCGGCTCGGTCCTCCCCTCCAGCTCTGTGGCTTGATGACTCATTACGAGCTCACAGAACAGAGCTCCGGGCAGCTGAGCGGAAATGGAAGAAAACTAAACTCCCTGCCGACCTGGCATCTTTTCACTCCCTCCTCTCTACATTTTCTTCATCTGTTTCTGCTGCTAAGGCCACTTTCTACCACTCTAAATTCCAAGCATCTGCCTCTAACCCTAGGAAGCTCTTTGCCACATTCTCCTCACTGCTGAATCCCCCCCCCCCTCCTCCCTCTCTGTGGATGACTTTGTCAACCACTTTGAAAAGAAGGATGACAACATCCGATCCTCGTTTGTTAAGTCTAATGACACTGCTGGTCCTGCTCACACTGCCCTACCCTATGCTTTGACTTCTTTCTCCCCTCTCTCTCCAGATAAAATCTTGCGACTAGTGACTGCAGGCCGCCCAACAACCTGCCCGCTTGACCCCATCCCCTCCTCTCTTCTCCAGACCATCTCCGGTGACCTTCTCCCCTACCTCACCTCGCTGATCAACTCATCCTTGACCGCTGGCCATGTCCCTTCCGTCTTCAAGAGAGCGAGAGTTGCACCCCTTCTCAAAAAACCAACACTCGATCCCACTGATGTCAACAACTACAGACCAGTATCCCTTCTTTCTTTTCTTTCCAAAACTATTGAGCGTGCCGTCTTTAGCCAACTCTCTTGCTATCTCTCTCAGAATTACCTTCTTGATCCAAACCAGTCAGGTTTCAGGACTGGTCATTCAACTGAGACTGCTCTTCTCTGTGTCACGGAGGCTCTCCGCACTGCTAAAGCTAACTCTCTCTCCTCTGCTCTTGTCCTTCTAGACCTGTCTGCTGCCTTTGATACAGTGAACCATCAGATCCTCCTCTCCACCCTCTCCGAGCTGGGCATCTCCGGCGCGGCTCACTCCTGGATTGCGTCCTACCTGACCGGTCGCTCCTACCAAGTGGCGTGGCGAGAAGCTGTCTCCGCACCACGTGCTCTCACCACTGGTGTCCCCCAGGGCTCAGTTCTAGGCCCTCTCCTTTTCTCCCTATACACCAAGTCACTTGGCTCTGTCATATCCTCACATGGCCTCTCCTATCATTGCTACGCTGACGATACACAACTAATCTTCTCCTTTCCCCCTTCTGATAACCAGGTGGCGAATCGCATCTCTGCATGTCTGGCCGACATATCAGTATGGATGACGGATCACCACCTCAAGCTGAACCCTGGCAAGACGGAGCTGCTCTTCCTCCCGGGGAAGGACTGCCCGTTCCATGATCTCGCCATCACGGTTGACAACTCCGTTGTGTCCTCCTCCCAGAGTGCGAAGAGCCTTGGCGTGACCCTGGACAACACCCTGTCGTTCTCCGCCAACATCAAGGCGGTGACCCGATCCTGCAGGTTCATGCTCTACAACATTCGGAGAGTACGACCCTGCCTTACACAGGAAGCGGCACAGGTCCTAATCCAGGCACTTGTCATCTCCCGTCTGGATTACTGCAACTCGCTGTTGGCTGGGCTCCCTGCCTGTGCCATTAAACCCCTACAACTCATCCAGAATGCCGCAGCCCGTCTGGTGTTCAACCTTCCCAAGTTCTCTCACGTCACCCCCCTCCTCCGCACACTCCACTGGCTTCCAGTTGAAGCTCGCATCCGTTACAAGACCATGGTGCTTGCCTATGGAGCAGTGAGGGGAACGGCACCTCCGTACCTTCAGGCTCTGATCAGTCCCTACACCCAGGCGAGGGCATTGCGTTCATCCACCTCTGGCCTGCTGGCTCCCCTTCCTCTGCGGAAGCATAGTTCCCGCTCAGCCCAGTCAAAGCTGTTCGCTGCTCTGGCACCCCAATGGTGGAACAAGCTCCCTCACGACGCCAGGACAGCGGAGTCACTCACCACCTTCCGGAGACATTTGAAACCCCACCTCTTTAAGGAACACCTGGGATAGGATAAAGTAATCCTTCTACCCCCCCCCCCCCCCCCCCAAAAAAAAAAAAAAGTATAATTGTAAAGTGGTTATCCCACTGGCTATAGGGTGAATGCACCAATTTGTAGTCGCTCTGGATAAGAGCGTCTGCTAAATGACGTAAATGTGCCCTTGAGCAAGGCACTTAACCCTAATTGCTCCTGTAAGTCGCTCTGGATAAGAGCGTCTGCTAAATGACTAAAATGTAAATGTAAAAATGTTGTTTCTTGGTTATTAACATATTTTGAGGCATGCCTTGTAAGAGGCTATATTTGCTGCACTTGTGAGTGAGAATGCTGTACCAATTTAACTCCTATGTGGTTATAGTGCCTCATCAATTTAAAATGTATAGGGGACAGATTGGAGTGGCAGCTATTCTGAAACCTTAAATGGTTAATCATTTTGGCATGTCCGTTTGGTCCATTTTGCCCTGTAGTCGCTGCCAGTTTGGAAGCCTTTGTTAAGGCCACTAGAAGTGCAAGTGATATAAAACACCAAATATTCATTAATATGCTGTAATGTTTGTAAACACTTTATCTAGCAGCCAACCTGCTTGCACCAATCCCTTGTAATTACAGTAAAATACTGTGAAATACAAACCCCTCCCCTCAATGAATTTCATTCATTCATCCATTCATTCCGATTACGGTAGCATTTACTTTTTTTTACAATATAATACAGTAAATTATCTGGTACTGTACTGTGTGTCATTAAATAGTACTTGCTTTGATACCGTATTTATATTACAGTAGGTGTACTGTAATATGAAATACAGAATTTTACTTGCCACGAGCTGCTTGTAAGCTACTGTCAAATTCACGGTAACACCTTTACAGTGTAACTAAGGGTACATTGTTTGCAAATGTAGCCTGTGTCTGTGAACTGCTGTAACATACATTTGTTGAATTGAAATATTAATTTTAGATCTATATTAGATTCGTTTTATTTTGTATAGAATTATTTGCTGCAAAAGGCCTCCTGCGGGGACAGGGGCTGGGATAAAAAAAATATATATAGGACAAAACACACATCACGACAAGAGAGACACCACAACACTACATAAAGAGAGACCTAAGACAACAACATAGCATGGCAGCAACACACGACAACACAGCATGGTAGCAACACCACATGACAACAACATGGTAGCAACACAACATGGCAGCAGCACAACATGGTAGCAGCACAAAACATGGTACAAACATTATTAGGCACAGAAAACAGCACAAAGGCAAGAAGGTAGAGACAACAATACATCACGCGAAGCAGCCACAACTGTCAGTAAAAGTGTCCATGATTGAGTCTTTGAATGAAGAGATGGATGGTTTTTTGCAGCACGTTCCAGTCGCTAGCTGCAGCGAACTGAAAAGAGGAGCGACCCAGGGATGTGTGTGCTTTGGGGACCTTTAACAGAATGTGACTGGCAGAACGGGTGTTGTATGTGGAGGATGAGGGCTGCAGTAGGTATCTCAGATAGGGGGGAGTGAGGCCTAAGAGGGTTTTGTAAATAAGCATCAACCAGTGGGTCTTGCGACGGGTATACAGAAATGACCAGTTTACAGAGGAGTACAGAGTGCAGTGATGTGTCCTATAAGGAGCATTGGTGGCAAATCTGATGGCCGAATGGTAAAGATCATATAGCCGCTCGAGAGCACCCTTACCTGCCGATCTATAAATTACGTCTTCATAATCTAGCATGGGTAGGATGGTCACCTGAATCAGGGTTAGTTTGGCAGCTGGGGTGAAAGAGGAGCTGAGGGGACAGCTCATAATAATGGCTGGAACGGAGCGAATGGAATGGCATCAAACATATGGAAACCATGTGTTTGATGTATTTGATACCATTCCACTAAGTCCGCTCCAGCCATTACCACGAGCCAGTCCTCCCCAATTAAGGTGCCACCAACCTCCTGTGCATGTCATGTAGAGTCTTCATTTAAGATGCCAGTTATTGAATGATTTATTCTCCTTCATGTTGTATTGAACACAGAACATAATCATAATATTACTGCAACTGTGGTGTTGCTCTTGTGTGATTATTTAATGAGTTGATGATTAGAGATAATGTATGATATTGTACAGTAATACTAAATTACATTTATCCTTGCTTGATTTGTAACTAGTATATTTGTAATACTATGAGTTGATTTAATACATGCCTCAGAACATGAGGTACAGTGCCTTCAGAAAATATTCATACCCCTTGACTTATTCCACATTTTGTTGCGTTACAGCCTGAATTCAAAATGGATTAAATATATTTTTGTCTCACCCATCTACACACAAAACCCCATAATGACAAAGTTAAAACAATTGATTGAAAATGAAATACAAAAATATCTCATTTACATAAGTATTCACACCCCTGAGTCTGTATATTTGGTCTTGTGTTTTAGATTATTGTCCTGTTGAAAGTTAAATTAATCTCCCAGTGGCTGGTGAAAAGCAGTGTCCACCAGGTTTTCCTCTAGGATTTTGCGTGGGCTTAGCTCTATAATATTTTCTCCTGAAAAACTCCCCAGTCCTTAATGATTACAAGCATACCCATAACATGATGCAGCCAGCACTACATGTGAAAATATGGAGAGTGGTAATCAGTAATGTGTTGTATTGGATTTGTCTCAAACATGACACGTTGTATTCAGGACAAAAAGTGAATTGCTTTGCCAATTTTTTTGCAGTATTACTTTAGTTCCTTGTTGAAAACAGGATGCATGTTTTGGAATATTTTTATTCTGTACAGACATCCTTCTTTTCCCTCTGTCAATTAGGTTAGTATTGTGGAGTAACTCCAATGTTGTTGATCCATCCTCAGTTTTCTCCTATCACAGCCATTAAGTAACTGTTTTAAAGTCACCATTGGCCTCATGGTGAAATCCCTGAGCGGTTTCCTTCCTCTCCGGCAACTAAGTTCGGAAGGACGCCTGTATCTTTGTAGTGACTGGGTGTATTGATACACCATCCAAAGTGTAAATAATAACTTCACCATGCTCAAAGGAATATTCAATGTCTGCTTTATTTTACCCATTTACCAATAGGTGCCGTTCTTTGCGAGGCATTAGAAAACCTCCATGGTCTTTGTGGTTGAATCTGTGTTTGAAATTCACTGCTCGACTGAGGTATTTTACAGATAATTCTATGTGTGGGGTACTATTATTGCACACAGAGGGAATCCATGCAACTTATTAAGTGACTTGTTAAGAAAATGTATACTGCTGAACTTATTTAGGCTTGCCATAACAAAGGGGTTGAATACTTATTGACTCAAGACATTTCAGCTTTTCATTTTTTCTTAATTTGTAAAATTTTCGAAAATATAATTCCATTTTCACATTATGGGGTATTGTGTGTAAACCAGTGACACAAATTCTCAATTTAATCCATTTTAAATTCAGACTGTAATACAACAAAATGCGGAAAAAGTTAAAGGGGTGTGAATACTTTCTGAAGGCACTGTATATCTAACCAGCTCTTGAGTGGGTAGGGGTTCATTCTAACCAAAGAAAAAATATAGCGTCAGAATAAAAATAGAATGCTGATACTGCAGTGTTTAGGAATATACAAAGGTATTTTTAAAAGTCACAACACTTCCATCTCTCAAATTCACTATGGCTGTGATTTCATATTTTTAAATAACAGGTTCAATTGTTTCAGAAAATAGAACAACCTTTACAACCTTTCTTTTCTGAAATAGCAGAATGATAATAAATACACTGTCTGATACTTTGCTACAGTAGATTTAATGACTTTCTAATTTCAGCAAGCAAATGTATTGTACTATGGGCACATAGCCATGTAATGACAAATTCAGATCAAGCCAGATGATTACTGATACGCCACTTCTCATGCTCTCCCCTTCACCGAATAGAAAAGGAGGAGAGTCAAATAAAAATATTTTCATCAGATCTCAGAGTGAAGGCTAGCAGGAAAGAAAAGTGTAGAACGACAAGACTCAGGAAATTTGGCACCTGTCCAATAATTCAAAAAAATATATATAAAAAATAGCCATATTCCAACATAAAGCAGAACTATGAATTCATGGTTCAAAGCTCTTATCAGTCCTCATCCTGTACACATAACCCAGTTGGAATATGACTATGGATGGTCGTGGACATGTTGAATGCACTGTAAACATCATAGTGCAGGCAGATGACATTTGGCATTGAATGTTAACCCGGACAATGTCAGCCTCAGGGTTATTACTACAGCACAATACAGCCTCTGCTAAGCCTCTCCTACTACTGCACATTATTACCCACACAAGCCAGGAGATAGTAATGAGTGTCCGGCCTTGCATCTGCAAAGGAAAGAAGAAGCCTTACACCACTGAAAATCCAGGCCACTGCCTGAAATGATCACAAACATCTGTGAGGAGGGTTGGAGTCATATAAACCTAGAGAGATGGTGGGTTGGGTGTGTGGGGGACGGGGCACAGTATAGAGGCTTGGTGGAATAGAAAACAGTTCTTCAACATAATAAGTCCTCTTCCCCACTACCCACCTCCACTGCAGTAGAACAAGACTGACCATCGTTACAGTTTCCAGCCACACCTTGATCTTGAATGGACTAAAAGCACAATAGGCCTATCTCCTAACCAGTCATATCCTAACCAGTCACCTTCAGGTACAATGGCATTGTGATCATGGGTGATAGTGACAGTGATTCATATTTGGGGCATTTTACATCTAAAATGCACAATAAAATACCACAATGTAAAACAAAAACTACAGTAATACTGATATGACTTATGAGCAGTGGTGTAAAGTACTTAAGTGAAAATACCTGAAAGTACTACTTAAGTATTTTTGGGGGGTATATGTACTTTACTATTTATATTTTTGACAACTTTTACTTCACTACATTCCTCAAGAAAATGATATACTTTTTACTCCATACATTTTCCCTGACACCCAAAAGTACTCGAAACATTTTGAATGCTTAGCAGGACAAGAAAATGGTCCAATTCACACACTTATCAAGAGAACGTCCCTGGTCATCCCTACTGCCTCTGATCTGGCGGACTCACTTTCCTGCTAGCCTTCACACATGCTTCTTTTGTAAATGAGTGTTGGAGTGTGCCCCTGGCTATCCGTAAATAAATAAAAACAAGAAAAAGGTGCCATCTGGGTTGCTTAATATGAGGACTTAAAAATGATTTATACTTTTACTGTTGATACGTAAGTATATTTTAGCAATTACATTTACTTTTGATACTTAAGAATATTTAAAACCAAATAATTGTAGACTTTTACTCAAGTAGGATTTTACTGGGTTACTTTCACTTTTACTTGAATAATTTTCTATTAAGGTATCTTTACTTTTACTCAAGTATGACAATTGGGTACTTTTTCCACCACTGCTTATGAGTAAAAAGGCAGGATGATTGCCTCCCTGCTATATGGTAAGGAAGATGACCTAATTATTGATAGCGTGACAGATGACAGTTTGGTTATGTGACTCATTACATCCAATTTTCCAGTAACCAAAAAGACTCACAGTCAAGTCTGTGATGGGCCAATATTTTTTTAATGACAGTTCGTCATAAGTAGGATATAGCTTTCAACCTCCCACAGCCCAGCAATGTGCACATTAGCAGTAGTTTGCCAGTAAACCACACTGTAATGAAACCGGCAGGGAGCAGGTCTCGAACCCTCAACCTTCTAGCCCGAAGTCCAGCGCGCCATCGACTGTGCACCAAATGCATGCTCCAATAGCAGTGTCGATATCTGCGTTTATAAACCCAGGGTCGTTACACTTTCAACTACCGTAAAGAACATTTCCAGTTAGGATATCAGAAGGGAAAAGGAGATCATTTTCCAATGGTGCTACATTACATTACTACCGAGTCACTGTAGCTACCCTATGTTGGTCAGATGTTAATAACCCTTAATCGCAACTGAAGCCAATAAACAATTTATCTGATATTAATCGGCCTATGTGGCATCGATATTAGCCAGAAACATGTATTCTAATGTCAAAATTGACTACCAAGTGTAAATAGGATAATTTTGGTCATAAAGTCAGTCTCGTCCAAAACTGAGTTTTTAAAGTGAGTTCGTCATGACTTTGATTTCGATAATGTTCACTTGCCCACTACATGGGATACACAGCTGGGGTGATTGGTGGACGTCAGGTAGCCTAGCGGTTAGGGCGTTAGGCGTGGTTCGAATACCCGAGCCGTCAAGGTGAAAAATCTGTTGGTGTCCTTGAACAAGGCACTTAACCCTAATTTGCTCCAGCGGCGCTGTACTACTATGGCTGACCCTGTAAAACAACACATTTCACTGCGCCTATCCGGTGTATGCTATGCAGAACACAGACAGTGAAACAGACCTGTCCAGCAGCATAGCGGATCTTTACATAAGACAATAAGTTGCACATTTTTTGACTTGAGAAATACTGCACCAAACACCTTAGCTAGATGTAAAATTCCGCAACTAAAACCTCCTCGGGAAAAACGAGAAAATGAATTACAGATTTATTCTATATTCATTCCTTTGGGACTGATGAGCATTTCATTTATCTGATTGTATAGCCCCCATATTTAGCCTCACATTTAAGTGTTTTACCATTTTATTAATGAAAAACAATGACATAAAAAGTTGCATTCATTTGTTTTATTGACTAATGTTAATACAAAAATGAGGTCCACTAAACAAAATCCTCATATAAAATGCATTTATAAGAATGGTGTTAGTACAGGAAATGTTGGCTCAATGGGAAATGAATATAGAACTAGTCAGTGACAACTGTAGAGTTTGTGACAGCCACTATGAGTTTATTACAGTATTATTTTACATTTTTAATTTGATCTAGAGCGACTTACAGTTAGTGAGTGCATACATTTTTCATACTGGCCCCCGTAGGAATCGAACCCACAACCCTGGCGTTGCAAACGTCATGCTCTACCAACTGAGCTACACAGGTTTATAGTATTATAGACACTATGTGGTATGACTGTCACAAAACAGTCATACCATTTCCAACCCATGTCTGTGATCTGGCTGTAAATGTTGGAAGTGTCAAAAATGCATCTGAGAGATATAGGAAACCTCAGGAAAACATCAGGGACAATCACAATGCAATAATTCTGTATGATCTTCTATGTAGAGTTCTACCGAGACCCCAGATTGGGACAAACATCAGTTTTCTTCCTGAATTCACCCCAACCGTGGTATGCAGCCACTGATGTTTGTCCCAAGGCTCTCAGGGAAAGTGTGGGTGCACCAAAGGAAGGTCAGTCACTTCCCCCACAAACCAGTCAAGTTCCAGGCCAACGGCACCTCCTCGTCAGGGCAGTGTGCTCTGTAATTTCTCCCTGTCCCAGGTGTCACCTGAACATTTCGCAACCCACAACAGTCCCCAGTCTGTTATTCCATCTGCAGTCTCGTCTTCAAGACAAGCATGCACAGACATCATGGTCAGAGATAGCATCATAGCCACTTCTCTGACCCACATATGGTAACAGCCACAGAATGCAACACTGTGATTAGACACATGAAAATTAACTTTTCAGTCCAATATGAAAATTAGGAAGCATTTGGTCAGAAGTTGCAACAGGATTACTTCCACTGACATGGAATACTGTAGTTCCTTGCTGTGTTGAGGCAAGTTCCATTAATTTGGTTCAAATCATACGGCTAAACCATCTTTCCCAGGATTCCTTTTGAGTTGTTATAATACTGAATACTGAATAGTGTTCCTTTGGGAGGTAGCTATTTAGAGTGAGTCTGTGCCATGGCAATACCCTAAAACATGACCAGACTGGAGGGAAGTTGGCCTGAATATGATCCATTGACAAATTCCAAATGGCTCTGGCACAAACTGTACAGTCCGCACAAAAAGGGGAAGTGGGGGGGGGGGGCTTACAAAAACATGCCACACTTTAGCTATGAGTCAGGCCAGAACTTGCTTACACACCTTGCTATTCCATTGCATTTGGACTGAGAGAAGGGTAAATATTTGGTTGATAATAGAATGAAAATGTCCCCATTACATTTAAATAAAGTGTTGCATGCAAAAATAGTTGTGTGTGCATGAATTGCAGCATCATCATCTCTCACACTCACACAAGCATGCACATAAACAGTAGGCACATACTCAAAACTTGGGGCACATATCAAGATTGCACATATTTATTTACTAATGGCAGAGACTGAAATACCATTGATCAGTAGTGTCTATATAATATTTTCGTAATGTATTTCATTTACAATTTACAAGATCATTTACATTCTTGTAGTTCACCTGTTGGATAAAGTACGCAACAGTTAATGGTCTCCAGAAGACTAAATTATACATAAGAGAACATATTAAAGAACCACAGATTATTATAGCCCATGCTTCTTACCCAGTAATCCCAAAAAGACACCATACAAATTCAAAATCCTAAAAAGTGTAAAGATCTCTCACCTTTTGCTTTCTTACCAAAAAATTGGGAATTAATAAAACTGCATTCAAAATTCAGTAAAATCTAGCGACTACGATATAAAATCTCTGATGATGCCCATTGCCCATGGACTATTAGGCTATAACATCTCATCTCAAAACACATAAAAGGGACAAAAGGTCACTTGGTAGTCACAGTGCGACAGAGAGCTGTGTTTGGGTTGCACCTTTGTTTAAAACGGTTTTGATATTGCCACTTAAATGGTTCTAATCCCCAAGCCGACTAGGTGAAAAATCTGTCGATGTGCCCTTGAGCAAGGCACTTAACCCTAATTGCTCCTGTAAGTCGCTCTGGATAAGAGCGTCTGCTAAATGACTGAAATGTAATGTAATGTACTGCTAGAGACAAAACAAAACAGGACATGGCAGGAGGGAACAACAAGCCCTTTGGATCACTTTCACAAAACCAGACAGGTCTTTATAGTTGAGGAACTTGAGTGTCAGAATCTCCTTAAAACACACTTGTGTGTGCAGTTCTTAGGCTAGGCCAGGGTTCCCCAACTGGCGGCCCACGGGCCGAATTTGGCCCGCAGGTGGTTTTATTTGGCCCCCCAAGTTTTCTGAGCATAAATAAATACATTATTTTATTTTTCTTAATTTTCATTGTTGGACATAAACGACTGTAAAAACACCAGGAAATGTATTTTAATTTAGGAAATCTGTTCCCAAGTATTCCCACCATAATAGAGAGATACATGTGATTGTATACAAATGTAAGCAAGGTTTGAAATTATTCTATTTTAGTCAAATATTATATCTGTTTGGGATTCTTGCGGTCAAATTGCAGTCTACAAATGATTTGAAATTATGTTTCGGCCCCACAACAATCCGCTCATGAAAAAAATCGACCCGCGGCTGAATCTAGTTGATGATCCCTGGGCTAGGCTATATCAGTGCAATAAGAATAATTATTGATATGTAGGTAGGTTACTGTATGGGTTGATACAGGTGATCATTCTCATTTTGAAACCAACATCAGTATAATAATTAAAATCTTCATAAAATGTATTTTCTTGCTACAGTATTGCCTGGTCCCCTACACTAAATTGCATTGATGTGAGGTGGTAGATAATATATATCCCATTGGGACCAACACCATTGATTGACTTAGGTCCAACTGTCCCTTTTACCACAATCTCTTTAGCAAACAGATGTCAAAGCACTCTGAATTCATAAGACATCATGATATGTCTGTGATAAGTTTGTTCTCCAGAACACTGTTATAATAATAATAATAATATGCCATTTAGCAGACGCTTTTATCCAAAGCGACTTACAGTCATGTGCGCATACATATGGGTGGTCCCGGGGATCGAACCATCTACCCTGGCGTTGCAAGCACCATGCACTACCAATTGAGCTACAGAGGATCCAGTCATCTCCAATCCCAGAGAGCATTAGCACTAAGAAAATACCGTCCCAACAGTAATCAAGGAAGACATGGATTCCTTCCAGTGAGGAGGATCCTGGGTTTCTCCCTAGCAAGAGGATGGAGCCATTCCACAATGTCTTCAATTAACACCTAGTGCAGAGAGAAGGGAGTCCAGCTCCTTTTGTGCCTCCTCATCCTTGGGGTGAGATGGGGAAAGGGGGGAGAGAGAGAGAGAGAGAGAGAGAGAGACAGAGAGAGAGAGAGAGACAGAGATAAATAAATTAATCTATTTTTTAACCACAACAATGACAAATGTGAGAAAACTAAGACTAGAGCACAAGAATAAGCCAGTGACACTACAGTCAGTACCCACCTCTTTGGAAATGGTTTGAATGGAAGTAGCAGCATCACACATCTTCCTGGCCTGACCTTTTTGCCCCAGGTCTCTGTAGCACTGACCAATCAAAATCAAATTCCTCATCATAATCAACATCATCACTGGTGCACATAAAAAGCCATTGGATTACTGTATATAGATGAATATAAGATGCACACATAACAAGAACATTGGCAGCCCAACTTACCTTGGCTAAAAACACAAAGTTTAATTTGGAGTACTTGGGACTGATCTCCTCCACCTGTGAAATAATGAAAATATAAGAAAAACACGAGAACACTGCACTTGCTGATAATCAACTCTTTCTAGAGTTCAGCTTCCCGAGGATGGGACAAAATGTATTCTCCTTGTCCAGAATCTCTGTAATGTGTCAGCACTAAGGGGATCCATCCCTGATTCCAGTATGATTTGGAATCAAACTCTCGTGAAAAGGTAGCCCAGTCTTAGACTTGGAAGCACAAATTCCGCCCTCGGACGCGACGATGTTGGAGTTAAGTGTTACCATAAAGCTAGAAAACATGGATGTATTATTCCATTGAACATGCACCAAAAACACTACCACTGACAAAAACACAGACTCACAGTTTATGTTCTAATTGCATAAAATCAGTCCAGGACAGGTATGACGTTGGTACACGATTTGGGCAAATGAGTGCAACTGAACTTGCTCAGCACACACAATCATAGACAGGACTAACCATAGCATTATTGTACCTCTAGCAATGGATATATAGACACAAATTAATATCTGTCTATGTACTGTATATTTCACTTGACTCAACCTTTTATTCTGACCCTATATAGCCTTAGCATTAATCATACAGTGACAAGAGTACTATGACAACACCTGGGCACTAGGTAGTGGGTAGCCACTGTTTGTGTACTTGGCTGTTGTGGCACATGTTGCATAACTCAGCAGGATGTGTTTGTTGAAGCTAGACACCCTCTACCAGTCCTTGCGGCCAGGAGCAACAAGTTACAACAGAGTCAACCACTTAAATCAAATTGATGGGTGAGATACACAAGACATGAGGAAGATGCATGCAGCAGGCCAGAAGCAATCTTGGCCAGGAGCAATTTCATTTATCTTTATATAAACGTGAAAAGTGTGAACACAGATTATGCCTCTTTAAATACTTGGGGTTTGGTCTTTGAATCTGGGTTCAGAAGCGACCTCTGGGCAAATTCTGACTCAACACAAAACAAATAGGCTGCTGTGCGCTACATGTTTTAATGGTTTGGAGAGAGCGCATGAAAGACAGTAGAGCCTATGGCTTTGCAAGATGAGTTAAAGCAAGAAAGATTGTATGATTATAACAGGTTAAAGTACACATTATAGAACTATAAAAGTAACTTTTAAATGAGAAATGTACTGGTGAAGTACATTTGCAAGGCCTGACACGCTTTACGCCAACTAACACTCATTGTCTTACGTCATATAGCACAACGATTACGCCTGCACTGATCTGTCTTGTATCTCGCAAAGGGTAATGGGATAGATCAAAAGTAGTCTGGCTACAACGGGCTGTCATAACATTGGAAAATACTGTATTACCTAGGTGACTTTGCCTAATGAACCCAATTTCACCCTCAAAAAGTCAGAATTAATATAAGATAAAACAATAAATCAGTAATTGCTTTAGACTATTTTTCTTAGTCGCTCAATTTTACATCTAGCTAAGAAGTTTGGTGCTTGAAGGAGCAGTATTTCCGGAGTTTGACAATGTGCACGAAAACTAGCTTAAATTTGCCCACATCAATAGTCTGCTAGCGCTAAGCCAGTCACTTCATATGAAATGAATAGGAAGCTAACCTACTGCACACACTCAATGCTGAACACCAAATGCTTCCTCCATAAGCTAGCTACCTAGCAAGCTACTCTAGCAACATTATTCTATCACAATGAGTGATTTGATTAGGGTCCCCATTAGCCAACACCAATGGAGACAGCTAGTCTTACTGGGGTCCGACACATAACGAAAAATACTTTACAGACAAAACACTTTACAATGTACATACAGTACCAACCAAAAGTTTGGACACACCTACTCATTCAAGGGTTTTTCTTTATTTTTGCCATTTTCTACATTGTAGAATAATAGTGATTTTAATTTTTTATTTGACCTTTATTGAACTAGGCAAGTCAGTTAAGACCAAATTCTTATTTACAATGACGGCCTACACTGGCCAAACCCGGACGACGCTGGGCCAATTGTGCGCCCTATGGGACTCCCAATTACGTCCGTTTGTGATACAGCCTGGAATCGAACCAGGGGGTCTGTAGTGACACCTCAAGCACTGAGATGCAGTGCCTTAGACCGCTGCGCCACTCGGGAGCACTAATGATAACATCAAAACTATGAAATAACACATATGGAATCATGTAGTAACCAAAAAAAGTGTTAAACAAATCAAAATATTTGAGATTCTTCAAAGTAGCCACCCTTTGCCTTGATGACAGCTTTGCACACTCTTGGCATTCTCTCAACCAGCTTCATGAGGTAGTCACCTGGAATGCATTTCAATTAACAGATGTGCCTTATTAAAAGTACATTTCTGGAATTTATTTCCTTCTTAATGCATTTGAGCCAATCAGTTGTGTTGTGACAAGGTAGGGTTGGTATATAGAAGATAGCCCTATTTAGTAAAATATCAAGTCCATATTATGGCAAGAACAGCTCAAATAAGCAAAGAGAAATGACAGTCCATCATTACTTTAATAATAATAATAAATAATATGCCATTTAGCAGACGCTTTTATCCAAAGCGACTTACAGTCATGTGCGTATCCATTAAGACATGAAGGTCAGTCAATCTGGAAAATTCCAATAACTTTGAAAGTTTCTTCAAGTGCAGTCGCAAAAACCTTCAAGCGCTATGATGAAACTGGCTCTCATGATCACCCCCACAGGAATGGAAGACCCAGAGTTACCTCTGCTGCAGAGGATAAGTTCATTAGAGTTAACTGCACCTCAGATTGCAGCCCAAATAAATGCTTCACAGAGTTCAAGTAACAGACACATCAACATCAACTGTTCAGAGGAGATTGTGTGAATCAGGCCTTTATGGTCGAATTGCTGCAAAGAAACCCCTACTAAAGGACACCAATAAGAGGAAGAGACTTGCTTGGGCCAAGAAACACAAGCAATGGACATTAGACCGGTGGAAATCTATCCTTTGGTCTAATGAGTCAAAATGTGAGAACCGCCGTGTCTTTCTGAGACACAGAGTAGGTGAACGGATGATCTCCGCATGTGTGATTCCAACCGTGAAGCATGGAGGAGGAGGTGTGATGGTGCTTTGCTGGTGACACTCTGTGATTTATTTAGAATTCAAGGCACACTTAACCAGCATGGCTACCACAGCATTCTGCAGAGATACACGATCCAATCTGGTTTGCACTTGTTTTTCAACAGGACAATGACCCAAAACACACTTCCAGGCTGTGTAAGGGCTATTTGTCTAAGGAGAGTGATGAAGTGCTGCATCAGATGACCTGGCCTCCACAATCACCCGACCTCAACCCAATTAAGATGGTTAGGGATGAGTTGGACCGCAGTGAAGGAAAAGCAGCCAACAAGTGCTCAACATATGTGGGAACTCCTTCAAGACTGTTGGAAAAGCATTCCTCATGAAGCTGGTTGAGAGAATGCCAAGTGTGTGCAAAGCTGTCATCAAGGCAAAGGGTGGCTATTTGAAGAATCTCAAATATAAAATATATTTTGATTTGTTTAACACTTTTGGTTACTACATGATTCCATATGTGTTATATCATAGTTTTGATGTCTTCACTATTATTCTACAATGTAAAAAATAGTAAAAATAAAGAAAAACCCCTGAATGAGTAGGTGTGTCCAAACTTTTGACTGGTACTGTACATTTAAAAACATTAACATGTAGTGTGTGTGCGTATCTATCAGTTACACATACATGTCAGTAAACACACAACAAGTAGGTCACATGTGGGAGAGGCGTTGTGCCGTGAGGTGTTGTTTATTTGTTTTTTGAAACCAGGATTGCTGTTCACTTGCGCTACAGTATATAAGATGGAAGGGAGTTCCATGCACTCATGGCTCTGTATAATACTGTACGTTTCCTTGAATTTGTTCTGGACCTGGGGACTGTGAAAAGACCCCTGGTGGCATGTCTGATGGGGTAAGTGTGTGTGTCAGTGCTGTGTGTAAGTTGACTATGCAAATAATTTGGAATTTCCAACACAATGTTTCTTATAAAAATAAGAAGAAGTCTTTACTCAACTCTTAGTCAAGAGAGACTGACATGCATAGTATTAATATTAGCCCCTGATTACAATGAAAAGCAAGACGTGCCACTCTATTCTGAGCCAGCTGCAGCTTAACTAGGTCTTTCTTTGCAGCACTTGACCATATGACTGGACAATAATCAGGATAAGATCAAACTACAGCCTGCATGCTTTGCGGAGTATGGTGTCAAAAAAGCAGAGCATCTCTTTATTACAGACAGACCTCTCCCCAGCTTTACAACCATTGAATCTATATGTTTTGACCATGACAGTTTACAATCTAAGGTAACACCAAGTAATTTAGTCTCCTCAACTTGTTGAACAGCCACACCATTCATTACCGGATTCAGCTGAGGTCTAGAACTTACGGAATGATTTGACCCAAATACAATGCTATTAGTTTTAGAGATATTCTGGACGCGTTTTGAAGAAGCAGCTAGCGCTGCCTATTCTACTGCGAGTCAGTGCATTAGCCTCCCGTCAGCTTCTGCTGCGCTCAGCTGATCCAAACATTAGTAGCGATCGCGGAGAAACATGCTGATCTACGGACTGATTTCTGATAACGGTTGAGGGAAGAGCAATGAATACATACTGTGTCAAACACTTTTGCGCTGAACTGCAATCCATGGTAGCGTGGAGAATAACAATACCTTGAGGAAGTTCTTCAGAGCATCTTGGACCGTGGCACTTGGAGGCTCTCCAAACAATGTAGCAGCAACTTTCCTCTCAATCCACGACAACTGAGCCACCTGAACAGAACCAATGTATAAACTGTTTCAGAACATGGCAAACCAGAAAAGCATTTAAACATGGTGGGTAAAGTAGCATTTAAGTCTGTGAAAGTAGCATTTACAGTGCATTCAGAAAGTATTCAGACCTCTTGACATTTCTCCACATTTTGTTAAGTTATAGCTTTATTTTAAAATTGATTAAATTATCCTCATCAATCTACACACAACACCCGATAATGAAAAAGCCAAAACAGGTTCTTAGAATTGTTTGCAAATGTATTAAAAATAAAAAACAGAAATACCTTATTTAAGTAGGTATTCAGTCCCTTTGCTATGAGACTCGTAATTGAGCTCAGGTGCAACCTGTTTCCATTGATCATCATTAAAATGTTTCTACAACTTTATTGGAGTCCACCTGTGGTTAATTCAAATGATTGGACATGATTTGGAAAGGGACACACCTGTCTATATAAGGTCCCACAGTTGACAGTACATGTCAGAGCAAAAACCAAGCCATGAGGTCAAAGGAATTGTCTGTAGAGGTGTGAGACAGGATTGTGTCGAGGCACAGATCTGGGGAAGGGTACCAAAAAATGTCTGCAGCATTGAAGGTCCCCAAGAACACAGTGGCCTCCATCATTCTTAAATGGAAGAAGTTTGGAACCACCAAGACTCTTCCTAGAGCTGGCCGCCCGGCCAAACTGAGCTGATCTGGGGAGAAGGGCCTTGGTCAGGGAAGTGACCAAGAACCCTATGGTCACTCTGACAGAGGTCCAGAGTTCCTCTGTGGAGATGGGAGAACCTTCCAGAAGGACAACCATCTCTGCAGCACTCCACTAATCAGGTTTTTATAGTAGAGTGGCCAGACGGAAGCCACTACTCAGTAAAAGGCACATGACAGCCCGCTTGGAGTTTGCCAAAAGGCACCTAAAGGACTCTCATACCATGAGACAAAATATTCTCTGGTCTGATGAATCCAAGATTGAACTCTTTGGCCTGAATGCCATGCGTCACGTCTGGAGGAAACCTGGCACCATCCTACGGTGAAGCATGGTGGTGGCAGCATCATTCTCTGGGATGTTTTTCAGCGGCAGGGACGGGGAGACTAGTCAGGATCGAGGGAAAGATGAACGGAGCAAAGTACAGCGAGATCCTTGATGAAAACCTCATATTGGGGCAAAGGTTCACCTTCCAATAGGACAACGAACCTAAGCACACAGCCAAGACAACGCAGGAGTGGCTTCAGGACAAGTCTCTGAATGTCCTTGAGTGGCCCAGCCAGAGCCTGGACTTTAACCCAATCGAACATCTCTGGAGAGACCTGAAAATAGCTGTGGAGCGACGATCCCCATCCAACCTGCCAGAACTTGAGAGGATCTGCAGAGGAGAATGGGAGAAACTCCCCAAATACAGGTGTTCCAAGCTTGTAGCGTCATACCCAAGAAGACTCAAGGCTGTAATTGCTGCCAAAGGTGCTTTAACAAAGTACTGAGTAAAGTGTCTGAATACATTTTAGCTTTGTCATTGTGGGGTATTGTCTTTAGATTGAGGGAAAAAACTATTTAATCAATTTTAAAATTACCTGTAATGTAACAAAATGTGGAAAAGGTCAAAGGGTCTGAATACTTTCCGAATGCACTGTAAGTCAGGGGATATGTCAGCAGAGTAAAGGATCAGATTTTTTTTTATTTTTCACTATACAAAGACACTTCCAAAATACTGTTGCCAAGGCCCTGTCACTCATGATTTGGAGACAATATAATCTACCAAGCAGTTTCTAATCTTAACACACACCAACCCATCACGACAAACAGTGAGAATTAGGGATGTGCATCTTTCCCTTTCAAGACGATTCGATACGTACCTAGATACATGGGCTCCGATACGATACAGGAACGATACGTTTGACTTTGAAATTATTGAGTGCGATTCGGTTTGATTAGAGAATACAATTCAATGCACTAACATTTGTCGCATAAACACATTCAACTCTAAATTAAAATCTGCTGCTGATGGAGCTCATGAGCTGGGCCTCTGAGCTGACTTCTCTCTGTGCGTGTTTGTGTGTGTGTGTAAATGATGTACAGTGCCTTCAGAAAGTATTCATACCCCTTGACTTATTCCACATTGTTGTGTTACAGCCTGAATTCAAAATGGATTAAAAAAAAAAAAAATCACACCCATATACACACAATCCCCCATAATGAGAAAGTGAAAACATGTTTTTAGAAATTTTAGCAAATGTATTAAAAATTAAATACAGAAATATTACATTTACATAAATATTCACACCCCTAATGACACCTGTTTAATTTTCTAAACTGACCACTTTTCAGGGAGTGTATTATTCACTGTATGGTTGACTTGGGTTAGGGTGGGTGTGTGTGTGTGTGTCACATACAGCATAGCACCAGCGGCCCAGCAGGTAGTAAGACATAGGATCCTGTGGTTTCAGCTCGATGGCCTTATCCAAATGATCCTGTGAGCAAGGGAGGGAGAAAACAGAAGAGGACCGACAGCATTAAGTGTTCATTCATTAGACCACACATTCTCCTTTACCTGATCGGTCCTTCTCGACGTACCCATCTACCCACTACTACTTCACAAATATCTCTCACACACACTTACATGAATGTACAACAAGCTCCTATTTGTCATGCAACCCTCTCCTTTTACCCTCCCCCTGTTCATTTCCACTCCATCGCAAAATCAGTCTCTTTCGCTCTTTCTCTACCCTCTCGCTCACTTTCTGTCTCCCTCCAACTCTCCTCCCACTCTCTCTTTCTCTCCCACTCACTCCCCCTCTCCACACATTGCATGTTCTTCATGTCCGCCCCCTTCTCCCTCTACCCCCACACCGTACGAGGCTTTGCAGGTAAACAGTTTGTGAAGCAACTGACAGGTAAGATAAATGCTACGTGCTGTTGCCCCAGTCTCTGCCGTTATGCAACCCTTACATCTGGGTGTTAGTGAGGGGAGTGATCAGAATAGCCCACGGGCAATAAGGCTAAGACATGTATAGCAGTCAGTGTATAGATGTGCTGTCCACAACTGTGTGTATAGGAACACTTTCTATGTTTAATTTGAACAACACCTGACCTAAATAAGACAGAGGGTGATGATTCTGGCTGTCAACTTGTGGCGATGGGAGGACCCTCTAGACACAGATAGGACTAAACACTGACAGTGACAGACTACAGGGGAGGTTCTGGAAAAGTACAAGCCCTGACCTCAGTTACCCTCTCTTATTATTATTAATTCCACCAATCAATCTGTGTGCCTGCCATCACCTCAGGTGTTGCTAATGTACAGTGCCTTCAGAAAGTATTTATACCCCTTGACTTATTCCACATTTTGTTGTGTTACAGCCTGAATTCAAAATGGATTCAATATTATTATTTTTTCACCCATTTACACACAATACCCCATAATGACAAAGACAAAACATGTTTAGACATTTGTGCACATTTCTTGAAAATGAAATACAGAAATATCTCATTTACATAGGTATTCACACCCCTGAGTCAATACATAATAGAATCACATTTGGCAGCGATTACAGCTGTGAGACTTTCTGGCTAAGTCTCTAAGAGCTTTGCACGCCTGGATTTTACAATATTTGCACATTATTCTTTTAAAAATTCTTCAAGCTCTGTCAAGTTGGTTGTTGATCATTGCTAGACAGCCATTTTCAAGTCTTGCCATAGATTTTCAAGTTGATTTAATTCAAAACTGTAACTAGGCCACTCAGGAACATTCAATGTAGTCTTGGTAAGCTACTCCAGTGTATATTTGGCCTTGTGGTTTAGGTTATTGTCCTGCTGAAAGGTGAATTTGTCTCCCAGTGTCTGTTGGAAGGCAGACTGAACCAGGTTTTCCTCTAGGACTTTGCCTGTGCTTAGCTCTATTCCGTTTATTTTTACACCCCCCCAAAAAACTCCCTATTCCTTGCTAATGACAAGCATACCCATAACATGATGCAGCCACCACTATGCTTGACAATATGAAGAGTGGTACTCAGTGATGTGTTGCGTTTGCCCCAAACATAACACTTTGTATTCAGGTCCTACAGTTAATTTCTTAGCCACATTTATTTTAGCATTTACTTTACTGCCTTATTGCAAACAGGATGCATGTTTTGGAATATGTTTATTAAGTACAGGCTTCCTTCTTTTCACTATGTTATTTATGTTAGTATTGTTGAGTAACTACAAAGTTCTTGATCCATCTTCAGTTTTCTCCTATCACAGCCATTAAACTCTGTAACTGTTTTAAAGTCACCATTGGCCTCATGGTGAAATCCCTGAGCGGTTTTCTTCCTCTCTGGCAACTGAGTTAGGAAGGACGCCTGCATGTTTGTAGAGACTGGGTATATTGATACACCATCCAAAGTGTAATTAATAACTTCACTATGCTCAAAGAGATATTCAACGCCTGCTTTTTAAAAATGTATTTATTATCTACCAATAGTGCCCTTCTTTGCGAGGCATTAGAAAACCACCCTGGTCTTTGTGCTTCAATCTGTGTTTGAAATTCACTGCTCGACTGCTCGAGATAATTGTATGTGTGGGGTAGAGAGATGAGGTAGTCATTCAAAAATTGTGCAACTTATTATGTGACTTGTTAAGCACATGTTTACTCCTGAAGCTTATGTAGGCTTGTCATAACAAAGGTTTTGAATTCTTATCAACTCCAGACATTTCAACTTTTCATTTTTAATGAATTTGTAAAAATGTCAACAAACATAATTCTACTTTGACATTATGGGGTAATGTGTGTAGGCCAGTGACACATCTAAATGTAATCAATTTTAAATTCAGGCTGTAACACAAGAAAATGTGGAAAAAGTAAAGGGGTGTGAATACTTTCTGAAGGCACTGTAGGTAAGGTCTGACATAGTTCAAGTACAGACAAAACAAACACTTGAATCGGTGACCACATGAAGATATAGCTTTGTGTGTAGACTGTCAGAAAATCACTTACTTTGAAGATGTAGCCATTCTTTATCCTGTTCTGCACAGTCTCATACTCTGTCATGATTCCACACATTATGGCGTACCTAGAGAACAGGGATGTGCAAGGTTATTCCAATATCCGAACAGACATTAGTACTCGAATACTTGTGTGAGTAGGCAATTCATTTTTGCTCGGCCAAAAAATGATAGGCCTATTTTAACACTGAAAATGCTTTTTCTAAATGTAATTAAAATATCCATGTGACATTGTTACATACTACAAGGATAATATACCATGACATTTCAAATGATTAATTTAATAAAACAACAAACTTTTCAATGTAGTTTTTATGAGATGTGCCCCATAGAGAGACAGAGAATAGAGAGAATTGTTCAGAAATGTTGCTTTGTAATTTTGTCATGCCAATAAAGCCTTTTGAATGTGAAAGAAACAGATCATGGAGAGATTGCGATAAATAAGAGAGGGGGAGAGAGCGAGAGAGAAAGATGGAGGAGGGTTTGAATAGGGGTCCTTCAGTTCAGTCTTAATCATTTTAAAAACGACACTATATGGTGAAATGTTAACTAATTTGATAAAGCTCTCCCTGGCAACGTTTCCTCATTTTCTTGTGATGCCTATTACTTCTGCCCTCTCTCCCACAGGAGTCAGGCATGATGGAGAGCAGGGAGGGGTTGGGGTGGTTGCCTTACTCACACCACCCATTCCCTGGATCACTAGCCACAACTCAACCCAGAAGGCGCTGGAAGCCAACAACACTCAACCTCCCAGACAAGCTCCTCATTAAACAACTTGGAGGAGAGATAAGATAAGCCGCTTTGCCTCTTTTCCCTGGTTCTCGCTCCCAATTAAAGCTACAGTCTAAGCTTTAGGAAGCTGTTCAATGGTCATTTCAATTATAGATGTGTACCCAATGTATAGCGTCAAAATATGGTTAAAGCGATCACTTGGATGTCATGGATTGTCAGTCCAAAACAAGTGGAGAGGCTGGCGTTCTGTTTTCAGAATCCCAGAATGCAGCTTTAATATACAGGGAAGAGGCTAAATAAAACAGTTCTGCGTACAGTGGAAGATGGTGTGTGTTTTTACCCCAGCCTGTAGCCTGTAGCTGTGGGTTTGGAGAGAAGAAGAATGAGGTGATCAAAGTCCTTTCACCACAAGGCCTCTAATCCTGCTGGTACTCACAGCGGGACATAAACACCTTTTATACAAAGGATCAAGGGGGTGAAAAAGTCACCTGACTGTGAAGAGGGTGGTGGTGGTGGTACTGATGGTAGATTGGGATGTGTGTGTGTTTGTGAGGGGTGTATGGTAGCCTGTGAAAGCATTTGTTGGCAGGCCATGAAATAGAGAGAGTCTCTCTCTTGCTGGGCTTTAATCAGATGAAATGAGGCAGGCATAGCGTGCTACTTAACCGGATTGCAGCTCCTAAAGAAAACAGTGAAAAACGTACCGGGTTATCTAGTGTGTTGTGCCAACTGCCAATGTTAAATTCTGTTGCCTGATTAGCAGGAAACTAATTTAGTAGGATTTTGTGTATGAACTGTGTACGTACCGATATAATATGCTCCATGTGATTCATACATGTACAGTACATTCGGAAAGTATTCAGACCCCTTGACATTCCACATTTTGTTACGTTACAGCATTATTCTAAAATTGATTAAATAAAAATTGTTCCTTATCAATCTACACACAATACCCCATAATGACGAAAACAGGTTTAAAAAAAAACTGAAACACCTTATTTACATAAATATTCAGACCCTTTGCTTGAAGACTCGAAATTGAGCTCAGGTGCATCCTGTTTCCATTGATCATCCTTGAGATGTTTCTACAACTTGATTTGAGTTCACCTGTGGTAAATTCAATTGATTGGACATGATTTGGAAAGGCACACCTGTCTACATAAGGTCCCACAGTTGATAGTGCATGTCAGAGCAAACACCAAGCCATGAGGTCGAAGGAATTGTCCGTAAAGCTCCAAGACAATATTGTGTCGAGTGACAGATCTGGGGAAGGGTACCAAAAAATGTCTGCAGCATTGAAGGTCCCCAAGAACACAGTGGCCTCAGGGAGGCAGATGGTCACTCTGACAGAGCTCCAGAGTTCCTCTGTGGAGATGGGAGAACCTTCCAGAAGGACAACCATCTCTGCAGCACTCCACCAATCAGGAATTTATGGTAGTGGCCAGACGGAAGCCACTCCTTAGTAAAAGGCACATGACAGCCCGCTAAAGGACTCTCAGACCATGAGAAACAAGAAGCATGACGACTTGCAGCGAGTTGTGAACTTCATCAACAACTACGCAGAGGATAATGCAATAGTATTACCAGGACACCACCGAGGACACAAACACTTTGGTGGAAAGCTGCTGCCATCTCATGTCACAAAAGCAGCGGTGTGGCTTCTCTACAAGGAATCGATGACAACACTTGGTATGTAAAGCATAAACAACACGTTTTGATTATTTAATTTAACCCTGCAACGAGTAGGTGTGTCCAATTTTTTTTGACTGGCACTATATATACACTACCAGTCAAAAGTTTGGACACACCTACTCATTCAAGGGTTTTTCTTTATTTTTACTATGTTTTACATTGTAGAATAATAGTGAAGACATCAAAACTATTAAATAACACATATGGAATCATGTAGTAACCAAAAAAGTGTTAAACAAATCAAATTATATTTTATATTTGAGATTCTTCAAACACTTTTTTGATTACTACATGATTCCATATGTGTTATTTCATCGTTTTGAAGCCTTCACTATTATTCTACAATATAGAAAATAGTACAAAATAAAGAAAAACCCTGGAATGAGTATGTGTGTCCAAACTTTTGACTGGTATTGTATGTAAATGTAATATTTCAGTTATTTATTTATTTATTTTTCTTAAAAATTTCACTAAAACGCATTTTGCTTTGTCATTATGGGGTATTGTGTATTGATTGTTAAGGGGAAAAAAACTATTTAATCAATTTTAGAATAAGGCTGTAACGTAACAAAATGTGGAAAAAGTCAATGGGTCTGAATACTTTCCGAATGCACTGTATAAAGTGGGTAAAACAGTATGTAAACATTATTAAAGTGACCAGTGTTCAATTACTATGTACATAGGGCAGCAGTCTCTAATGTGCAGGGTAGTGCAGCGGGTGGTAGCCGGCTAGAACAGTGACTAAGGTTCAGGGCAGGGCACTGTACGGAGGCCGGCTAGCGGTGACTGTTTAACAGTCTGATGGCTTACCAAGAAAAACTTCCAAAAGGACTAATTTGAGGTAAAACGCAGTTGGAGCACTCAACAAAAGAGATTGATTTCTTAATGCTCACTTTAATCCATTGTACAGGATGCTGACCGGTGACTGACGTTGACGTCAAGCTGACGTCTTCCTCAGGGTTACCTGACCATTGCACAGCTCCTATTTCTAGCCTAGTGGCTCATTGAGACACAACAATATAAAACAATTATAATGATAATATGTTTCAAGGTAAATGGCAAATTATAGCACAAAATAAAAAGAGAAATAGTGTCTCATTAATCAATAGGCCATGTCAAAATATACATAGGTGATATTTGGATGTCTGAAAATCTGGAGACACAGAGATCCCAAAAAATCAAGGCAAGGACAGTGAAAAATCATTGTTTAGCCCCTTTGGATCCACAATGTCTAAGGAGTACTGCCAGAATGCCTCTTTTGTTTTAGTTTACGTACGATATCACCTCCTCTTGGTGAAATTTGGATGTGTTCTATGGCTACAAAGCACAGGGAGGCCACTTTCCCGCTGGTTAGTTTTTCACTCATGCCGGGCAGGCTACTCTGGTTATTGTGCTGTGCTACAGGTGATATTCTGACATACAGTGGGGGAAAAAAGTATTTAGTCAGCCACCAATTGTGCAAGTTCTCCCACTTAAAAAGATGAGAGAGGCCTGTAATTTTCATCATAGGTACACGTCAACTATGACAGACAAAATGAGAAAAAAAAATCTCCAGAAAATCACATTGTTGGATTTTTTATGAATTTATTTGCAAATTATGGTGGAAAATAAGTATTTGGTCAATAACAAAAGTTTCTCAATACTTTCTTATATACCCTTTGTTGGCAATGACACAGGTCAAACGTTTTCTGTAAGTCTTCACAAGGTTTTCACACACTGTTGCTGGTATTTTGGCCCATTCCTCCATGCAGATCTCCTCTAGAGCAGTGATGTTTTGGGGCTGTCGCTGGGCAACACGAACTTTCAACTCCCTCCAAAGATTTTCTATGGGGTTGAGATCTGGAGACTGGCTAGGCCACTCCAGGACCTTGAAATGATTCTTACGGAGCCACTCCTTCGTTGCCCGGGCGGTGTGTTTGGGATCATTGTCATGCTGAAAGACCCAGCCACGTTTAATCTTCAATGCCCTTGCTGATGGAAGGAGGTTTTCACTCAAAATCTCACGATACATGGCCCCATTCATTCTTTCCTTTACACGGATCAGTCGTCCTGGTCCCTTTGCAGAAAAACAGCCCCAAAGCATGATGTTTCCACCCCCATGCTTCACAGTAGGTATGGTGTTCTTTGGATGCAACTCAGCATTCTTTGTCCTCCAAACACGACGAGTTGAGTTTTTACCAAAAAGTTATATTTTGGTTTCATCTAACCATATGACATTCTCCCAATCCTCTTCTGGATCATCCAAATGCACTCCAGCAAACTTCAGACGGGCCTGGATATGTACTGGCTTAAGCAGGGGGACACGTCTGGCACTGCAGGGTTTGAGTCCCTGGCGGCGTAGTGTGTTACTGATGGTAGGCTTTGTTACTTTGGTCCCAGCTCTCTGCAGGTCATTCACTAGGTCCCCCCGTGTGGTTCTGGGATTTTTACTCACCATTCTTGTGATCATTTTGACCCCACGGGGTGAGATCTTGCGTGGAGCCCCAGATCGAGGGAGATTATCAGTGGTCTTGTATGTCTTCCATTTCCTAATAACTGCTCCCACAGTTGATTTCTTCAAACCAAGCTGCTTACCTATTGCAGATTCAGTCTTCCCAGCCTGGTGCAGGTCTACCATTTTGTTTCTGGTGTCGTTTTGACAGCTCTTTGGTCTTGGCCATAGTGGAATTTGGAGTGTGACTGTTTGAGGTTGTGGACAGGTGTCTTTTATACTGATAACAAGTTCAAACAGGTGCCATTAATACAGGTAACGAGTGTTGGACAGAGGAGCCTCTTAAAGAAGAAGTTACAGGTCTGTGAGAGCCAGAAATCTTGCTTGTTTGTAGGTGACCAAATACTTATTTTCCACCATAATTTGCAAATAAATTCATAAAAAATCCTACAATGTGATTTTCTGCTCTTCGCCCGGGCAACGAATGAGTGGCTTCGTAAGAAGCATTTCAAGGTCCTGGAGTGGCCTAGCCAGTCTCCAGATCTCAACCCCATAGAAAATCTTTGGAGGGAGTTGAAAGTCAGTGTTGCCCAGCGACAGCCCCAAAACATCACTGCTCTAGAGGAGATCTGCATGGAGGAATAGGCCAAAATACCAGCAACAGTGTGTGAAAACCTTGTGAAGACTTACAGAAAACGTTTGACCTGTGTCATTGCCAACAAAGGGTGTATAACAAAGTATTGAGAAACTTTTGTTATTGACCAAATACTTATTTTCCACCATAATTTGCAAATAAATTCATTAAAAATCCTACAATGTGATTTTCTGGATTTTCTTTTCTCATTTTGTCTGTCATAGTTGACTTGTACCTATGATGAAAATTACAGGCCTCTCTCATCTTTTTAAGTGGGAGAACTTGCACAATTGGTGGCTGACTAAATACTTTTTTCCCCCACTGTATGTATGTATGTATGTACACTACCAGTCAAAAGTTTGGACACACCTACTCATTAAAGGATTTATCTTTATTTTAAAGGATGTATCTTTATCAGCAAGGATGAAGCCACTGCTCCAAAACCGCCATAAAAAAGCCAGACTCCGGTTTGCAACTGCACATGGGGACAAAGATCGTACTTTTTGGAGAAATGTCCTCTGGTCTGATGAAACAAAAATAGAACTGTTTGGCCATAATGACCATCGTTATGTTTGGAGGAAAAAGGGGCAGGCTTGCCAGCCGAAGAACACCATCCCAACCGTGAAGAACAGGGGTGGCAGCATCATGCTGTGGGGGTGCTTTGCTGCAGGAGGGACTGGTGCACTTCACAAAATAGATGGCATCACGAGGAAGGAAAATTATGTGGATATATTGAAGCAACATCTCAAGACATCAGTCAGGAAGTTAAAGCTTGGTCGCAAATGGGTCTTCCAAATGGACAATGACCCCAAGCATCCTTCCAAAGTTATGGCTTAAGGACAACAAAGTCAAGGTATTGGAGTGGCCATCACAAGGCCCTGACCTCAATCCTATAGAAAATGTGTGGGCAGAACTGAAAAAGCGTGTGCGAGCAAGGAGACCTACAAACCTGACTCAGTTACACCAGCTCTGTCAGGAAGAATGGGCCAAAATTCATCCAACTTATTGTGGGAAGTTTGTGGAAGGCTACCCGAAACGTTTGACCCAAGTTAAACAATTGAAAGGCAATGCTACCAAATACTAATTGAGTGTATGTAAACTTCTGATCCACTGGGAATGTGATAAAATAAACAAAAGCTTAAATAAATCATTCTCTCTACTATTATTCTGACATTTCACATTCTTAAAATAAAGTGGTGATCCTAACTGACCTAGGACACGGAATCTTTACTAGGAGTTTAAATGTATTTGGATAAGATATATGTAAACTTCCGACTTCAACTGTATTTACCTTTCCATGGTAGCAAGAACTTATCTATTTTTGCTAACTTTCTATTAAAATCTATTGGAGTGAGATCATTTATTTCATTTGGGATATGTATTCTGAGTATATCCACATCACCATCAGACCATTTTATTGGTAAACTACATGGTCATGTAAAAATTGTATTTTTTAGTGATCCAATACATAATATGGTACATTTATCATAATTTGGTTGTAATCCAGAGAAGTTAGAAAATGTATCTAGATCCTCTATGAGGCTGTAGAGGGATTGAAGTTGAGGATTTAAAAGAAAACATGAATCATCAGCGTACAATGACACCTTTGTTTTTAAGCCCTGGATTTCTAATCCCTTGATCTTATTGTTGGATCTGATTTTAATCGCTAACAGTTCGATGGCCATAAGAAATAGATATGCCAAAAGTGGACAACCTTGTTTTACTCCTCTTGTCAGTTTAAAACTTTCTGAGAAATAGTCATTATTTACTATTTTACAACTAGGGTTACTATACATAACCCATTTCATAAGAGATTCTCCAAAATTGAAATAATCCAGGCATTTATATATAAACTCCAGTCGTACTTTATCAAATGCCTTTTCGAAGTCTGCTATGAATAGCAGGCCTGGTTTCCCAGATTTTTCATAGTGTTCTATTGTTTCCAGTACTTGCCTTATATTATCTCCAATGTATCGTCCATGTACAAACCCTGTCTGATTAGAATGAATAATGTCCAACAATACATTTTTTTAATTCTATGCGCTATACATTTTGCTAGAATTTTTGCATCACAACACTAAAGTGTAAGGGGCCTCCAATTGGACTGGATCTTTATATTTCCCACTTGTACCCTGTTACAAAAAAGGTTTGGTATACCTCGACTGGTATGCCATCCAACCCTGGAGTTTTCCCGGACTTAAAGTCTTTAATTGCATCCAGAAGTTCCTCCTATGTAATTTCACCTTCACATGAGTCTTTCTGTATGGCTGTTAATTTTACATTATCAATTGAAAAAAAATCCCTACAATTAGCTTCAGTTAGAGGAGATGGAGGCGACTGAAACGATAACATATGCTTCCTCCTTCAAAATATCATTTGGTGAATCATGGGTGACTCCGTCATTTGTAACCGGTGTCAGTAAATTCTTTTTGGTAGCATTTCTATGTTGAAGATTAAAACATAATTTTGTGCATTTTTCCCCATATTCCATCCAGTTTGCTTTATTTTTTATAATATATTACACTTGATCTTTCTTGAATAAGTTTCTCCATTTATTTTTGTTTTTCCTCTAATTTATTCTGAACCTCTATGTTACAGTTTTTATTGCTATCTATCTGTTCTGTTAGACCTTCTAGTATGGACACTCTTGACCTAAACTGCTTTTGTTTTCGAGATGAGTACTGAATTGCATGGCCTCTAAAGGCACATTTAAAAGTGTCCCATACAATAAGGGGATTTGCTGTACCTATGTTATGTCAGAAAAATTCAGTTAGAAATTCCTCTGTCCTAGTTAAAAACAAGTTATCATCCAATAGGCTTTGATTATATTTTCAATATCCTCGCCCACATGGAAATTCAGTAAGAGTAATGTATATGCCAGTTATATGATGGTCCGACCGCATTCTGTCCCCTATCAACACTTTTTAAACTTTTGGTGCCAACGAGAATGACATAAGAAGGAAGTCAAGATGACTTGCTTGATTGAGTCTCCGCCATGTATATCTCACTAGGTCAGGATATTTAAGCCTCCATATATCCACTAGTTCTAATGTATCCATGACATTCAAGATTTCCTTAAGAGCATGAGGGTGATAGTTTGTAGTGTGATTGAGCTATCCATTGAGCTATTTAAAACAGTATTATAATCTCCCACCATAATAATAGAGTATTGTATTGCTTGCAGGGTTAATCATTTATTATATATATTGTCAAAGAAGCGTGGATCATCATTATTTGGTCCGTAAAGGTTAATGAGCCATATCTGTTTATGGTCCAATAACATATTTAAAATCATCCATCTACCTTGCGGATCTGTTTGGACAATTTGCACACTTGGATCGAAATTACTGTTAATTAATATCATCACCCCTTTTGAGTTTCTTTGCCCATGGGAGAAGTATATTTTGCCCCCCCCAGTCCTTTTTCCACACAACTTCATCTAGAATTGTTGAATGAGTTTCCTGTAAACAATAGATATCATATTACATCTCTTTGAGCCATGTAAATATTGTTCTTCTTTTGTTATTATCTGCTAAGCCATTACAATTATATAATTGCAACGACTATTTTTGTTATTTAATTTTTATTAATAAAATAAAATAAAACATCTTCTTCCACTTTGACATTTGTGTAGATTATTGACACAAACATGTAAATACAAATGTAATCCCACTGTAAAACAATAAAATGTGAAGAAATCCAAGGGGTCTGAATACTTTTGCAAGGCGCTGAATAGGGATCAGATCTTACATTTTGTTGGTAAGTAGCAACATTCCCGATCTTTCCCAACCTAAATGAAAATTCCCCATAGTGTTCCTCCACAGGGGGAAATCCAGATTCCTCCGAGCGGCGAGGTGAGCCATCAGCATTATGTGCTCGGCCGATCATGAGCGCTTTTCTGTTTGCACTGGCACCTCCAGATCCACATACTTCTCTTGAAGCACTGCCAGAACAAAGCTACGTGCTGAACAATAATACTTAACCGGGCATAACCACAGAGACAGGAAACATTTGTTGCGGTTGATATTGAGCAATCCGTCCTTCACTGTCGCAGCCCTCTCCTGTGAGATGTTTGACCTGAACCCTGATTAGTACGCACCTCTGGAATGCTACTTTGTTTTTTTTCCCTCCCCTCCCCTGACTTCACTCTAGATTTATAGCTGTTAATCGTATTATATTAGTAATAATAAAATATTTTATTTGCCATTCAGGGCACTCAAGAATGTCTTACATTAAAAGTAGGCCTACATAAAATCAAGTGCTGTACAAAAGATCATAAAATCATGTGCATTATTAAAAGGACCAGAATAAACAGGACATCTTTTTTTAAGGAGGGAGGGGTTGGGTGCAGGATACAAACCCGGTTTAGGGTGGGGTTGGGGGGAAACATAGCTATACTGAGAAGGCACAGAAGGGGGATAGGACCGAGTTAATCATAGGCTATAGGTCGGGGGGTTGGCAAGAGGCCCGCAAGGGATTTTTATTTTGGCCCCCAAAACTGAAGGTGTGAACCATCGCATTTAACCATGGCAAGGTGACTTGGAACATGGATGTGTACAAGCAGGCCAGCCACGACCTCCGTAAGACAATCAAAGGTAAAACGACAGGATGGGGACAAAGTGGAGTCCCAATTCAACGGCTCAGACACGAGACGTTTGTGACAGGGACTCCAGACAATCCCGAATTATAAAGGGAAAGCCAACCACATCGCAGACACTGACGCGTCGCTCCCGGACGAGCTAAACACCTTCTTCGCCTGCTTTGAGGAAAACAACATAGAGCTGCTTACGCGGGCCCCTGACGCTCAGGAGCACTGTGTGCTCTTGTTCTCCGTGGCCAACGTGAGGAAGTCATTTAAGCGTGTTAACCCTCGTAAGGCTGCGGGCCCAGATGGCTTCCCAAGCCGCGTCCTCTGAGCATGTGTAGACCAACTGGCTGGAGTGTTTACGGACATATTCAATCTTTCCATATCCCAGTCTGTTGTCCCCACTTGCTTAAAGATGTCCACCATTGTGCCTGTACCCAAGAAAGCGAAGGTAACTGAATTAAATGACTATCACCCCATAGCACTCACTTCTGTCATCATGAACTGCTTTGAGAGGCTAGTTAAGGACCATATCATCTCCACCTTACCTGACACCCTAAACCCACTACAATTCGCATATCGCCACAACAGATCCACGGACGAAGCAATCGCCATTTCCCTGAACACTGCCCTATCCCACCTGGACAAGAGAAATGCCTATGTAAGAATGCTGTTCGACTACAGCTCAGCCTTCAACACCATAGTGCCCTCCAAGTTCATCACTAAGCTCAGGGCCCTGAGTCTGAACCCCTCCCTGTGCAACTGGGTCCTGGACTTCCTGCTGGGCCAACCTCTAGTGGTGAAGTAAGGCAACAACACCTCCGCCACGCTGATCCTCAACATGGATCAGGGGTGCGTGCTCAGCCCCCTCCTGTACTCCCTGTTCACCCATGACTGTGTGGCCATGCACAGCTCCAACTCAATCATGACGTTTGCTGAGTATACAACAGTGGTAGGCCTGATTACCAACAACGATGAGACATCCTACAGGGAGGAGGCGAGAGCCCTGGTGGAGTGGTGCCAGGAAAATAATCTCTCCCTCAACATCAACAAAACTAAGGAGCTGATCGTGGACTACAGGAGACAGCGGAGAGAGCACACCCTAGGGCTGTTACGGTGACCATATTACTGCCACACCGGCAGTCATAAGTTATGACTGCAGTCAAATTCTATGCGACCGTTGAGTCACGGTAATCCCTTATGCACTCTGGGCATGCGTTAGTAGTACCCAACTCGCTAATGATCATCAGGTCGCTAATGTCGCTAATGACCTGGTACTCAGGGCTCTAATGTCCCTCTAACCACTCTGACATCAATGCAAATGCAATCGAAAACCACATAAAACGCTTATCATCAAATCACCTCACTGTGATTGATCAATTTTAAGAAAGTTCGACAACAGGTTGAAACTGAGTGGAAAACATGGTCGTTGTAGATGTTGTTTCAAAGCCTAACACAATAAAATGGACAGTGCTTTCTAAAGTGGTGATGAATTCAAAACAAAGCATATTAGAGCTTATGCATATGCAAAAAAAACATAATTAAAATAATTGTGCCATTATACAATACATATCTTACCGCATAATCCACAAGCCAGAAAAAACATTTTTTTAAATACTGATTTGGTACATAATTTGTCTAGCCTAAGTTAAACTAATTCTGAGCCTACAATTATAGTGAATTTGTATTTGATTTTGAATACCCTAGTAATAGGGCATTTTTTATATTTCATAATTAATAGGCTGACACATTACCTTTAGCTACAGAATATCTCACCACCGTGCGTTTCCATCTCCTCCCCTATTTCTGTCACGATCGTCTAAGGAAGCGGACCAAGGCGCAGCGTGTGAAACAAACATGACTTTATTTAATTAAAGTACTAACAAAACACGACTCGTGAAGTCCACGGTTAACAATACCGACACAGAACAAAAACCCACAACACCCAAGGGAAAACATACAGTTTAAATATGGCTCCCAATCAGAGACAACCCACAACAGCTGACACTCGTTGCCTCTGATTGGGAGCCACTCTGGCCAACATAGACATAGAACAACTTAGAATACCCAACATAGAAAATGAACACATAGAATGAACACACCCTGGCTCAACATATAGAGTCCCAGAGCCAGGGTGTGACAGTACCCCCCCCTAAAGGCGCGGACTGCGACCGCGCCTTAACAAAACCCCAAACAGGGGAGGGCTGGGTGGGCATTCCTCCTCGGAGGCGGCTCCGGCTCCGGGCTTGACCACCACCCTTCCATAATTCCCTCGTAGCGCCCCTGGTCCGGTCTGACCCCGCTGGCTGGATCTGGACTGGACATTGACGGAGCGGATTGCTTACGCTCCGTTGTGGAGCAGCTGACCGGTCTTACCAGGCTGACGACTCGCACCCCGGGCTTGGTGCGAGTAGCAGGAACGGGCTGAACCAGGCTGACGACTCGCACCCCTGGCTTGGTGCGAGTGGCAGGAACGGGCTGAACCAGGCTGACGACTCGCACCCCTGGCTTGGTGCGAGTGGCAGGAACGGGCTGGACCAGGCTGACGACTCGCACCCCTGGCTTGGTGCGAGTGGCAGGAACGGGCTGGACCAGGCTGACGACGCACACCGTAGGCTTGGTGCGTGGAGCAGGGACAGGCCGGACAGGGCTGGCGACGCACACCGTAGGCTTGGTGCGTGGAGCAGGGACAGGCCGGACAGGGCTGGCGACGCACACCGTAGGCTTGGTGCGTGGAGCAGGAACAGGCCGGGCAGGGCTGTCGACGCACACCGTAGGCTTGGTGCGTGGAGCAGGAACAGGCCGGGCAGGGCTGGCGACGCACACCGTAGGTTTGGTGCGAGTGGCAGGAACAGGCCGGGCTGGGCTGGCGACGCACACCGTAGGCTTGGTGCGTGGAGCAGGGACAGGCCGGACAGGGCTGACGACGCACACCGTAGGCTTGGTGCGTGGAGCAGTAACAGGCCGGACAGGGCTGGCGACGCACACCGTAGGCTTGGTGCGTGGAGCAGGGACAGGCCGGACAGGGCTGGCGACGCACACCGTAGGCTTGGTGCGTGGAGCAGGAACAGGCCGGGCAGGGCTGTCGACGCACACCGTAGGCTTGGTGCGTGGAGCAGGAACAGGCCGGGCAGGGCTGGCGACGCACACCGTAGGTTTGGTGCGAGTGGCAGGAACAGGCCGGGCTGGGCTGGCGACGCACACCGTAGGCTTGGTGCGTGGAGCAGGGACAGGCCGGACAGGGCTGACGACGCACACCGTAGGCTTGGTGCGTGGAGCAGTAACAGGCCGGACCGTACTGGGAACACACACCACTGGCTTTAAACGGGGATCAGGAACGGGCCGGACCGGACTGGCAATACACCTCAGTACCTCTCGCCGTGCCTCTACAACTTCCTTCCCTCCTCTCGCCAATGGCTCCCGTAACCCGGTGGCCTTCTCTCCTCGTCTCCTATTTCGCCCTGTGGCAGCCTCCTGCTGCCCAGTCGCCCATGCCGTGTGCCCCCCCCTAAAAAATTATTGGGGGTGCCTCTCGTCCGTCCGACGATGGCACTGCTGACGCCGCTGCTCCTCTCTCGCCAGGGCCTTGATCCTACCCCAAGGTCCCTTGCCCCCGAGCATGTCCTCCCAGGACCACACTTTGCCCACCTGGGCCATCGCCAGCCTCTCCATCTCCTTTCCTGGCGCTTCCTCCCATGTCCAGTCTGCCTGCTCCTGGACACGCTGCTTGGTCCTTTTACGGTGGGTTTTTCTGTCACGATCGTCTAAGGAAGCGGACCAAGGCGCAGCGTGTGAAACAAACATGACTTTATTTAATTAAAGTACTAACAAAACACGACTCGTGAAGTCCACGGTTAACAATACCGACACGGAACAAAAACCCACAACACCCAAGGGAAAACATACAGTTTAAATATGGCTCCCAATCAGAGACAACCCACAACAGCTGACACTCGTTGCCTCTGATTGGGAGCCACTCTGGCCAACATAGACATAGAACAACTTAGAATACCCAACATAGAAAATGAACACATAGAATGAACACACCCTGGCTCAACATATAGAGTCCCAGAGCCAGGGTGTGACAATTTCCTCCATTCCTTTCTCCAGCACGCAGAAAGAGGGCCTGTCAACAGTTTAATGAAATATGTTTCATTATGAAAACATGTTACTATCGATGTTCCCGAACCGATTTCACTTGGTTTCCCAAATTAAGCACTGGGTAGCTGCAGGAACAGGGTTGGATAGGCCATGGCATACAGAGTTACAGTGGGGAAAAAACGTATTTAGTCAGCCACCAATTGTGCAAGTTCTCCCACTTAAAAAGATGAGAGAGGCCTGTAATTTTCATCAAAGGTACACGTCAACTATGACAGACAAAATGAGAAAAAAAAATCCAGAAAATCACATTGTAGGATTTTTAATGAATTTATTAGCAAATTATGGTGGAAAATAAGTATTTGGTCAATAACAAAAGTTTCTCAATACTTTGTTATATACCCTTTGTTGGCAATGACACAGGTCAAACGTTTTCTGTAAGTCTTCACAAGGTTTTCACACACTGTTGCTGGTATTTTGGCCCATTCCTCCATGTAGATCTCCTCTAGAGCAGTGATGTTTTGGGGCTGTCGCTGGGCAACACTGAATTTCAACTCCCTCCAAAGATTTTCTATGGGGTTGAGCTCAGTACAATACCGGAAGCACATGTTTGTTCACATGTCATATACAGTATATACCAATGAATTAGGCATATATACAGTGCCTTCGGGAAAGTATTCCGATCGGGTTAGGGATGGTGCCCGGTTTCCTCCAGACGTGACGCTTCGCATTCAGGCCAAAGACTTCAATCTTGGATTCATCAGAACAGAGAATCTTGTTTCTCATGGTCTGAGAGTCTTTAGGTGCCTTTTGGCAAACTCCAAGCGGGCTGTCATGTGCCTTTCACTGAGGAGTGGCTTCCGTCTGGCCACTCTACCATAAAGGCCTGATTGGTGGAGTGCTGCAGAGATGGTTGACCTTCTCCCATCTCCACAGAAGAACTCTGGAGCTCTTTCAGAGTGACCATGGGGTTCTTGGTCACCTCCCTGACCAAGGCTCTCCTACCCCGATTGCTCAGCTTGGTTGGGCGGCCAGCTCTAGGAAGAGTCTTGGTGGTTCCAAACTTCTTCCATTTAAGAATGATGGAGGCCACTGTGTTCTTGGGGACCTTCAATGCAGAAATTTTTTGTTACCCTTCCCCAGATCTGTGCATTGACACAATCCTGTCTCGGAGCACTACGGACAATTCCTTCAACCTCATGGCTTGGTTTTTGCTCTGACATGCACTGTCAACTGTGGGACCTTATATATCCAGGTGTGTGCCTTTCCAAATCATGTCCAATCAATTGAATTTACCACAGGTGGACCAATCAAGTTGTAGAAACATCTCAAGGATGATCAATGGAAACAGGATGCACCTGAGCTCAATTTCGAATCTCATAGCAAAGGGTCTGAATACCTATGTAAATGAGGATTTCTTTATTTAATTCATTTTAGAATAAGGCCGTAACGTAACAAAATGTGGAAAATGTCAAGGGGTCTGAATACTTTCCCGAAGGCGCTCATTCAATGGATGTGGAGATTCAACAGAACCACACAGATGACATGGATATCATTCTATAACACAAATCACACAAAACAAAGACACAAAACGAGAGGAGAGAATAATAGGCATGAGATAATAAACCAATAAAAACAACAGTGATATGAAAGGTAATCCAGGAAGATAGGAGGGCCTTAAACCCTTCATCCTCCTGGCTGGCGACAGCTTCATTCCATAGGCCTACTACTATATTAATACCAAGGTTTTATTTAATGTTTGATGTCTCGGTTGCTTTAAATAGCCAACACTGCCTCGCTCTGTTTTCCTCTGTTTCCAAACCCCTTGACAATGGTGCCTTTTGTAGAAAGCACCTGGTCAGCCTTGATTACAGAAGCCCATTATTGAGGAAAGATCACTGTATGAAGAAACGGGTCAATCCAATCTGTACGGTACAGCACAATCACACACAAAAAAGAAAAACGAGATGGTATAGTGTTGCACTTAATATGCCAACATATTGTTACAGTGTAGCCTCATCGCGAGGTGATGTTGTAGTGATGCGCAGATAGCGAATGATTCGTTCATTTTGATAGACTCTTTTTACTATTCCGAGAGTCATTTGTTTCATTTTCTGTCATATGTGCACAGGAAAACAGATCATGCTGCAGGCAGCATAGAGAATAACTGATAATTGATTGCATGGCACAAGAATGAATGCAATTAATGTATTATTGAATGTTATCGAGACATCTTTGTAGAACCAAAACATACACACAGCCTTGCTCAACAAACTCGAACTCGAGAACGAATCATTTGGGGTGCTGCAGTTTTGCGAACGATATTGTGCTAATCACCCTCATGGCAGTCAAGCAATGCATTCTGCCAAGAGTCGTTCACAATCTAGTCCAGTTGCGGCCACAACTAGACCTCTTTTCAAATATATCAATAAATAATCTTATTTGTATGCCTAGCAAAAAACAAATGTACATTGTTTAAAGCACACTTTTACTCAGTCTCAGTCTCAGTCACAAATGACAGCTACAACAAGCCCCTTGTAGCAGAGATCTGTATATAATGATGAGAGGCCGGTGTAGGCCGTCATTGTAAATAAGAATGTTTCTTAACTGACTTGCCTAGTTAAATAAAAGGTTAAATGAAAAAAATAAAAAAAGTTGAAAATGCTCATGTCTCCGCCCTAACAAATGGGAGTCGTTGTCCCAAAAGCGTCAAGGCAGGCGACAAGCTTAGGTCTAAAATAAGCCCATAGAAACGCATTGGGCTTATTTTGGAAAAATGTTGGCGAGAGTGAAACCTCTCGCTTCGCCTCTTCCTTTCTGCTTATGGTGAACGACATGAAAAGGAGAGGCTTGTATATCAATAATTATTTCAAGTTTTCAGTTCATCGTTCGCTGGTAGGGGGTCCTGCGTGCTCTGGGCATTACTGACTCAAATTAACGAAATTAGTCGAAAGATTTATTCTTTTGACTGAACGAGTTGAAAAGATCAGAGTCAGTAAAAAGACCCGAACTTCCCATTACTAGAAGCCTGGGGAAGTTCCATGGCAGAAATCAGCTAGAGGGGTGGAAACCCGGTATAATTCAGTAATGCCTCGCAACACGTCAAACCAATCACATGCCTTGCTTGGGGCGGAGCTCCAACGGTGCTCACCAGATTAGTGCCGTAGCAGCAACAGTGCGTCCGGACTAAAAATGTCAACCAAATAAGCACTGGTGAGAAAACCAGCTTCCTGCAAACATTCTAAAATGTTTTCACAGCATTTCTCTGTTATTTTGAGAATAGCTAAAGCAAGAGGGGATAAATGGTCTACAATGCTGGAGTGAAATTTGGCTGTGCAGGCTAGCATGAGGGACAAGAAGTAGCTAGCCACAATGAGGTTCGTTTTGAGAAAAGTCAGCTAATCTTGTAATCTACATACACTACCGGTCAAAAGATTTAGAACACCTACTCATTCAAGGGTTTTTTCTTTATTTTTACTATTTTCTACATTGTAGAATAATAGTGAAGATATCAAACTATGAAATAACACATATGGAATCATGTAGTAACCAAGAAAGTGTTAAACAAATGAAAATATATGTTATATTTGAGATTCATCAAATAGCCACCCTTTTCCTTGATGACAGCTTTGCACACTCTTGGCA